>NC_052347.1:3580000-4237859 GCF_016432855.1 Salvelinus namaycush | reverse complement strand
TCTGTGTCTGTCTGTGTCTGTCTGTCTGTGTCTGTCTGTCTGTCTGTCTGTCTGTCTGTCTGTCTGTGTCTGTCTGTCTGTGTCTGTCTGTGTCTGTCTGTCTGTGTCTGTCTGTGTCTGTCTGTGTCTGTCTGTCTGTGTCTGTCTGTCTGTCTGTGTCTGTCTGTGTCTGTCTGTGTCTGTGTGTGTCTGTGTCTGTCTGTCTGTCTGTCTGTCTGTCTGTCTGTGTCTGTCTGTGTCTGTCTGTCTGTGTGTCTGTCTGTCTGTGTCTGTCTGTGTCTGTCTGTGTCTGTCTGTGTCTGTCTGTCTGTGTCTGTCTGTCTGTGTCTGTCTGTGTCTGTCTGTGTCTGTCTGTCTGTGTCTGTCTGTGTCTGTCTGTCTGTGTCTGTCTGTCTGTGTCTGTCTGTCTGTCTGTGTCTGTCTGTGTGTGTCTGTCTGTGTCTGTCTGTCTGTGTCTGTCTGTGTCTGTCTGTCTGTGTCTGTCTGTGTCTGTCTGTCTGTGTCTGTCTGTGTCTGTCTGTGTCTGTCTGTCTGTCTGTCTGTGTCTGTCTGTGTCTGTGTCTGTCTGTCTGTGTCTGTCTGTGTCTGTCTGTCTGTGTCTGTCTGTGTCTGTCTGTCTGTCTGTGTCTGTCTGTGTCTGTCTGTGTCTGTCTGTGTCTGTCTGTGTCTGTCTGTCTGTGTCTGTCTGTCTGTGTCTGTCTGTCTGTGTCTGTGTCTGTCTGTGTCTGTCTGTCTGTCTGTCTGTGTCTGTCTGTGTCTGTCTCTGTGTCTGTCTGTCTGTGTCTGTCTGTGTCTGTGTCTGTCTGTGTCTGTCTGTCTGTGTCTGTCTGTCTGTCTGTGTCTGTCTGTCTGTCTGTGTCTGTCTGTCTGTCTGTGTCTGTCTGTGTCTGTCTGTCTGTCTGTGTCTGTCTGTCTGTCTGTGTCTGTCTGTCTGTGTCTGTCTGTCTGTGTCTGTCTGTGTCTGTCTGTCTGTGTCTGTCTGTGTCTGTCTGTCTGTGTCTGTCTGTCTGTGTCTGTCTGTCTGTGTCTGTCTGTGTCTGTCTGTCTGTGTCTGTCTGTGTCTGTCTGTGTCTGTCTGTCTGTGTCTGTCTGTGTCTGTCTGTGTCTGTCTGTCTGTGTCTGTGTCTGTCTGTGTCTGTGTCTGTCTGTCTGTGTCTGTCTGTGTCTGTCTGTCTGTGTCTGTCTGTGTCTGTCTGTCTGTGTCTGTCTGTGTCTGTCTGTCTGTCTGTGTCTGTCTGTGTCTGTCTGTGTCTGTCTGTCTGTGTCTGTCTGTCTGTGTCTGTCTGTGTCTGTCTGTGTCTGTCTGTCTGTGTCTGTCTGTGTCTGTCTGTCTGTGTCTGTCTGTGTCTGTCTGTGTCTGTCTGTGTCTGTCTGTCTGTGTCTGTCTGTGTCTGTCTGTGTCTGTCTGTGTCTGTCTGTGTCTGTCTGTGTCTGTCTGTCTGTGTCTGTCTGTGTCTGTCTGTCTGTGTCTGTCTGTCTGTGTCTGTCTGTGTCTGTCTGTCTGTCTGTGTCTGTCTGTCTGTGTCTGTCTGTCTGTGTCTGTCTGTGTCTGTCTGTCTGTCTGTGTCTGTCTGTGTCTGTCTGTCTGTGTCTGTCTGTGTCTGTCTGTCTGTCTGTGTCTGTCTGTGTCTGTCTGTCTGTGTCTGTCTGTCTGTGTGTGTCTGTCTGTGTCTGTCTGTCTGTGTCTGTCTGTGTCTGTCTGTCTGTGTCTGTCTGTCTGTCTGTCTGTCTGTGTCTGTCTGTCTGTGTCTGTCTGTCTGTGTCTGTCTGTGTCTGTCTGTCTGTCTGTGTCTGTCTGTGTCTGTCTGTGTCTGTCTGTCTGTGTCTGTCTGTGTCTGTCTGTGTCTGTCTGTGTCTGTCTGTGTCTGTGTGTGTCTGTGTCTGTCTGTCTGTCTGTCTGTCTGTCTGTCTGTGTCTGTCTGTGTCTGTCTGTCTGTGTGTCTGTCTGTCTGTGTCTGTCTGTGTCTGTCTGTCTGTGTGTCTGTGTCTGTCTGTGTCTGTCTGTGTCTGTCTGTGTCTGTCTGTCTGTGTCTGTCTGTCTGTGTCTGTCTGTGTCTGTCTGTGTCTGTCTGTCTGTGTCTGTCTGTGTCTGTCTGTCTGTGTCTGTCTGTCTGTGTCTGTCTGTCTGTCTGTGTCTGTCTGTGTCTGTCTGTGTGTGTCTGTCTGTGTCTGTCTGTCTGTGTCTGTCTGTGTCTGTCTGTCTGTGTCTGTCTGTGTCTGTCTGTGTCTGTGTCTGTCTGTGTCTGTCTGTGTCTGTCTGTGTCTGTCTGTCTGTCTGTCTGTGTCTGTCTGTGTCTGTGTCTGTCTGTCTGTGTCTGTCTGTGTCTGTCTGTGTCTGTCTGTCTGTCTGTGTCTGTCTGTGTCTGTCTGTCTGTGTCTGTCTGTGTCTGTCTGTCTGTGTCTGTCTGTCTGTGCCTGTCTGTCTGTGTCTGTGTCTGTCTGTGTCTGTCTGTCTGTCTGTCTGTGTCTGTCTGTGTCTGTCTGTCTGTGTCTGTCTGTCTGTGTCTGTCTGTGTCTGTGTCTGTCTGTGTCTGTCTGTCTGTGTCTGTCTGTCTGTCTGTGTCTGTCTGTCTGTCTGTGTCTGTCTGTCTGTCTGTGTCTGTCTGTCTGTCTGTGTCTGTCTGTCTGTCTGTGTCTGTCTGTCTGTGTCTGTCTGTCTGTGTCTGTCTGTCTGTCTGTGTCTGTCTGTGTCTGTCTGTGTCTGTCTGTCTGTGTCTGTGTGTGTCTGTCTGTGTCTGTGTGTGTCTGTCTGTGTCTGTCTGTCTGTGTCTGTCTGTGTCTGTCTGTGTCTGTCTGTGTCTGTCTGTCTGTCTGTGTCTGTCTGTGTCTGTCTGTGTCTGTCTGTGTCTGTCTGTGTCTGTCTGTGTCTGTCTGTGTCTGTGTATGAGCTGCATTCTAAAAGACTGGGTCTGGTGCTGTGAGTGAGAAGTGTGTGTAAGGGGACATTTCTGTCTGTCTGTGTCTGTCTGTGTCTGTCTGTCTGTGTCTGTCTGTGTCTGTCTGTGTCTGTCTGTCTGTGTCTGTCTGTCTGTCTGTGTCTGTCTGTGTCTGTGTCTGTCTGTCTGTGTCTGTCTGTGTCTGTCTGTCTGTGTCTGTCTGTGTCTGTCTGTGTCTGTCTGTCTGTGTCTGTCTGTGTCTGTCTGTGTCTGTCTGTGTCTGTCTGTGTCTGTCTGTCTGTGTCTGTCTGTCTGTGCCTGTCTGTCTGTGTCTGTGTCTGTCTGTGTCTGTCTGTCTGTCTGTCTGTGTCTGTCTGTGTCTGTCTGTCTGTGTCTGTCTGTCTGTGTCTGTCTGTGTCTGTGTCTGTCTGTGTCTGTGTCTGTCTGTGTCTGTCTGTCTGTGTCTGTCTGTCTGTGTCTGTCTGTCTGTCTGTGTCTGTCTGTCTGTCTGTCTGTGTCTGTCTGTCTGTCTGTGTCTGTCTGTCTGTCTGTGTCTGTCTGTGTCTGTCTGTCTGTGTCTGTCTGTCTGTCTGTGTCTGTCTGTGTCTGTCTGTGTCTGTCTGTGTCTGTCTGTGTCTGTCTGTCTGTCTGTGTCTGTCTGTGTCTGTCTGTGTCTGTCTGTCTGTGTCTGTGTGTGTCTGTCTTACCACGCTGCACCTTGGTCCAATTCCTTTGACGGGCCATGACAACTACGAATCAGGTTTGAGGAGTTACCGAGGTAACTTTGTACAACTCTGAGTTCAACTCAGGATAACCGGTACCACGAAAGTGGCTCACATTTTAGCCAGGAAAATGTATATGGCAACAAATCCTTCAGAACTAACCTGCTCCCAGGCAGGCCAACTCAGGGCAGATTCCCTTCCTATTGCAAAGATTGTGTCATCATCCTCTTCATTTCAGGAAGACGAATTATTAAATATTTTATTTGTCAAATATGTTTTTTTGCATAGCCTGCTGAATTTGCAAGATAAATTTTGTTTCATTTAGATTTCGGGACAAATTTAAATGTGGCACTGACTTCCCATGGGTTGATGTTTCAGCATTGTTTCCGCGTTCGACTAGCCACGTGTGACATGCACGCGTAGTTACAAGCCTGCTAGAGCAGCAGGTGGACGAGCAATCGGAGTACGGATGAAGCCTGAGCTAGAATGTGAAGCTAACGGAAGCTGGCTAGAAAACCCTGAGTAGATTTAGCTTACTTTGTAGTATACCCCTCTGGTTTTCATTCTAAAGCAATGACAATTATCTGCGGTTTGTTCAGTCGATTTGGTAATTGGCTAATGGCTTGGAAAAAACATCATGTCACCCCTGTCAGGCAATTGCATACAACTGCAGCCTGCAATTCGGGGCATTTCTGCATGTGGGCATTCATGCATCTGCAGGACCGCCTCCCCTCGAACATCCCATTGGTTTCCTCATGAACACCCCCCCCGAGCACCCCATTGGTTCCTGCATGAACGCCCCCCCTTGAGCACCCTATAGGAAGGGGAATAAAAGTACTATCCCCCCTGCCTACCGGAATTCTCCTTGCTAGCTAGCAAGACAGTGTCTTTCGCTCCGGTTGTAGCTCACGGTGTCACCCCCACCTCCCGCCTGCTGTGTACCAGAGTCCTCCTTAGGACTAGCTGGCTAAGCTAGCACGCAGTGTCATTTGCTCCCACCTGCCAAAACCTGCCCTCACCGTCGTTAACAGACCTGCGTGAAAACAGTCCCCCGACAGGCGGGGTGAAGGACACTGTCTACCGGTGTACGACTACCTAGCTACCGATGTCGCCCCCACCCCTTCTCCCCTTCTTCTGTGGGGTTTATCGCTGGCTGGCATCCAACGCTATTGTACATTAACGCCACCTACTGTACTGGATGGCCCCTTGCCTGTCCTAACTTAAAAGTGAACCAATAGAAGTAGAAAGAGGAGTTCCTGCAGATGCAGGAACGCTCACATGCAGGAATGCCTCGAATTACGAACCTCAATTGCACTCTTCTCCTGTCAGGCGTGATATACTATCGTCTGTGACTCCTGTCACAAGTTAATATGTAGCCTTTAATGAAGACAGCAGTGTCACATTGTCACACGCGCACACACACACAAACACACTCATCAAACTGATCTTTTGTTGTGGAGATTGACAGGAATGTCAGGAAAAAGAGTCCAAACAGATATTTTATTCATGATCCGCCCCAAGGGCACTCATTACCTGTCCCAAACGTAGTTGTAGTAAAACCGTGATTCTCCTGGGGATTCTCTTTGTTAATTCTGTTAATACCTGCACCATGTCTCATAGAAGGTCCTCCTAACCTTGAACTGACAAGTCGTGATTAGGTTGATTTCTATGCTTGGCACCATATGAGATATATTTAACCTTTATTTAAGCAGGGAGTCATGCTGAGACCGCGGTCTCTTTCACAAAACATGAAAAGCAAAACACAAACATATTCTTCAGTTGAAGGCTCTGCAACATCCACCTGAATTGCCCTATAGACACCAACTCCACCAACTTTAAGGAGTTTTAGAGATCATTCCACATGATAGGCGCAACAAAACATAAAGCTGGTGGAGTTTAAAGGGATCTCCAGGGTCAGCATTTCCTGAGTCCGGGGTCTGGTAACTTATATGTCTGAAGGTTAACAATGAGGTACGGTATGGCGGACAAAAAGAGTACAATGCATTGAACTACAAGACTTCAAAGAGGGCCAGCTTACTTTTTGATACAAAATGCAATGACACAAATACTTCATTTATTTCCCGTAAGAAAGAAGACACCATACAAGACCTCAAACAACCAGCTGACGATAATGAGAATGTGCAGATGAGCTAGGCTGGAGTGAAATCGAACAGTATTTCCCTACCTCGTGCATAAGCAAGCACCTGCTTGGCAAGAACTCCCTTTTTTTCTCTCCAATGATTTCTAATATAATATAACATCAGAGCTAATTGTATTTACTTGCTTTGAATTAGCGTAAGTTAACACATGGGGTTTTCAAGTGGAAGTCACCGCAGTGTTGAGCACTCTCTGAATCCGACATCAATCAGGTATTGGCTCCCCGCCATGAGACGCAGCAGTCACCCATCATAGAGGTCTGACACTTTACAGTGAACAGTGCATGTTCCGCTGTGTCAACTCTCCCTTCATCCTGAGAAGGATCTGACAGCTACACTCCTTTCAGACCCTGTGTGGAGATGGAAGAGGTTATTAAAGAAGTCTGCAGTAGGACAGGAACAGAGTAATATAGGCTACAGTCTGATGCTGTATATTACCTCCATTCTAAGGGAGGTTGTGCAATGTATCAATACTATGACTATATACTGTATATATAATTGGCTGCATCATTTCCAATTCCCATATATATATATATATATATTTTTTAATGTGTGTATATATATATACAGTGCCTTTGGAAAGTATTCAGACCCCATGACTTTTTCCGCATTGTGTTCGGTTACAGCTTTATTTTAAAATTGATTAAATTGTTTCTACACACAATACCCCATAATGATAAAGTAAAAACAGGTTTTTAGAAATAAATAGAAATAATATTACAAATAAAAAAACAGAAACATCACATTTACATTTAGTATTCATACCCTTTACTCTGTGCTTTGTTGAAGCGCCTTTGGCAGCGATTACAGCCTTGAGTCTTCTTGGGTATGACGCTACAAGCTTGGCACACCTTGGCACACCTATGCAGATCCTCTCAAGCTCTGTCAGGTTGGATGGGGAACGTTGCTGCACAGCTATTTTCATGTCTCTCCAGAGATGTTTGATCAGGTTCAAGTCAGGGCTCTGGCTGGGCCACTCAAGGACATTCAGAGACTTGTCCCGAAGCCACTCCTGCGTTGTCTTGGCTGTGAGTTTAGAGTCATTGTCCTATTGGAAGGTGAGCCTTCACCCTAGTCGGAGGTCCGGAGGATCTCTCTGTACTGCTCCGTTCATCTTTGCCTCAATCTTAACTAGTCTTCCAGTCCCTGCCGCTAAATAATATCCCCACAGCATGATGCTGCCACCACCATGTGTCACTGTAGGGATGGTGCCTGGTTTCCTCCAGACATGAGGCTTGGCATTCAGGCCAAAACGTTCAGAGATATCATTGATGAAAACCTGCTCCAGAGCGCTCAGGACCTCAGACTGGGGCAAAGGTTCACCTTGCAACAGAACAACAACCTTAAACTCACAGCCAAGACAACACAGGAGTGGCTTCGGGACAAGCCTCTGATTATCCTTGAGTGGCCATGACAGAGCCCGGACTTGAACCCAATCGAACATCTCTGGAGACCTGAAAATAGCTGTGCAGTGACACTCCCCATCGAACCTTACAGAGCTTGAGAGGATCTGCAGAGAAGAATGGGAGAAACTCCCCAAATACAGGTGTGCCAAGCTTGTAGCGTCATACTCAAGAAGACTTAGAGGCTGTAATTGCTGCCAAACATGCTTTAATAAAGTACTGAGTAAAGGGTTTGAATACTTATGTAAATGTGATATTTATTTTATATATACTGCTCAAAAAAATAAAGGGAACACTTAAACAACACAATGTAACTCCAAGTCAATCACACTTCTGTGAAATCAAACTGTCCACTTAGGAAGCAACACTGATTGACAATAGATTTCACATGCTGTTGTGCAAATGGAATAGACAAAAGGTGGAAATTATAGGCAATTAGTAAGACACCCCCAATAAAGGAATGGTTCTGCAGGTGGTGACCACAGACCACTTCTCAGTTCCTATGCTTCCTGGCTGATGTTTTGGTCACTTTTGAATGCTGGCGGTGCTTTCACTCTAGTGGTAGCATGAGACGGAGTCTACAACCCACACAAGTGGCTCAGGTAGTGCAGTTCATCCAGGATGGCACATCAATGCGAGCTGTGGCAAAAAGGTTTGCTGTGTCTGTCAGCATAGTGTCCAGAGCATGGAGGCACTACCAGGAGACAGGCCAGTACATCAGGAGACGTGGAGGAGGCCGTAGGAGGGCAACAACCCAGCAGCAGGACCGCTACCTCTGCCTTTGTGCAAGGAGGTGCACTGCCAGAGCCCTGCAAAATGACCTCCAGCAGGCCACAAATGTGCATGTGTCTGCTCAAACGGTCAGAAACAGACTCCATGAGGGTGGTATGAGGGCCTGACGTCCACAGGTGGGGGTTGTGCTTACAGCCCAACACCGTGCAGGACGTTTGGCATTTGCCAGAGAACACCAAGATTGGCAAATTTGCCACTGGCGCCCTGTGCTCTTCACAGATGAAAGCAGGTCCAAACTTTTGACTGGTACTGTATATACAAAAAAAAATATATTGGGTATATATATGGGGTATTGGAAATTATGCAGACAATTACTATCAGGTTTCAGGTATGACCCAGATACAGACAGTGTCGAAGAAACAAAAGTTTATTTCTAGTACAGAGGCAGACAAACGACAGGTCAAAGGCAGGCAGAGTTCAGTAATCCAGAGAGGGTTCAAAAGGTCCAGAATGGCAGACAGTCTCAGGGTCCTGGAAACAGGAGACAAAGGGCTGTGAGACATGGGTTTAGCTCTGGACACATGAAAGGTGGAATGTATATGGAGGGTACGGGGCAACAGAAGACGAACAGCAGAGGGGCTAAAGACCTTGGAGATGGGGAAAAAGGCTGATAAACCGGGGGGATAGTTTGCGGGATTCCACCCAGAGGGGCAGATCCCGGGTGGACAGTCATACCTTCTGCCTGAGATGGTACCAGGGAGCCGCTTGTCATTGATACCTGGAGGTGGTCTTGAGGAGTGGCGACCGGGCTCTCCTCCAGGTACGATGACAGCGGCGGACAAACATGCCAACCTCCTCTTCTTGCTCAGGGAAGGGTGGGGTCTGATACCCCAGGGAACACTCAACACACTGAGGACCCCGGTCGGAGACCATGTCTACTGACAGTCCTTGGATCTGCAAGACGCGCTGCACCATGAGCAGTGCCGTCTCTTTGTCAGAGGGTAGCTTGGGAAGAGGAATGAAGTGGGCGGCTTTGGAAAAGCGATCCAATACGGTTAGGATGGGGGTGTTGCCATCAGACAGGGGGAAACCCATGACAAAGTCCAGGGAAATGTGAGACCAGGGACGGTGAGGGACAGGCACAGGCAGAGGTAGGCTCCTCTGGACGTAGGCTGGGGCCAATCCACCACCGCTCTCACCTTCCTGGGATCCATCTGTACACTCCCTGCAGCGATGATGTAACCCAGAAAGGGGATGGTGGAGCGATGGAATTTGCTCTTCTCTGCTTTTACAAAAAGCTGGTTCTCCAGCAGGCGTTGGAGAACCTGTCGGCCATGGAGCACGTGTTCTTGGGTGGAGCGGGAGAAGACGAGGATGTCATCAAGGTAGACGAAGATGAACCGGTTCAACATGTCGCGGAGAACATCATTAACCAGAGCCTGGAACACAGCATGGGCGTTGGTAAGGCCAAATGGCATGACCAGATACTTGTAGTGACCGCTGGCCATGTTGAAGGAAGTCTTCCACTCGTCCCCTTCCCGTATCCGCACCAGGTGGTAAGCGTTCCATAGGTCCAGCTTGGAGAACACGGTGGCCTCCTCGAGCGGCTCGAAGGCCGAGGAGATGAGAGGTAGCGGTTCTTCACCGTGATGTCGTTGAGACCCCGGTATTCGATGCACGGGTGCAGGGTTTTGTCCTTCTTCTCCACAAAGAAGAACCCTGCACAGGTGTGGGAGGCAGAAGGGCGGATACACCCTGCAGCTAGGGAGTCCTCAATGTAGGTCTCCATAGCCTTGGTCTCCAGACCCGACAGAGAGTACAGTCGTCCCCGGGGCGGTGTGATGCCTGGGAGAAGGTCAATCCCGCAGTCATATTGTCGGTGTGGCGGCAGTGAAGTGGCCTGGGCCTTACTGAACACCTCCCGGAGGTCCTGGCGCTCCACGAGAATGGCAGGAATACAGGAATACTAAACAAATACAGTATATGAGGTTGCTCTAAGAGAGTGAATACCACCCCCACTGTTGTCAGAGTATCTGTGGCTTACCTCCAATCAATTTCACTAAAGGTAATTCTGTATGATCTCATTATCAAGCTGCACTCAAGGCCATTTTAATAAACCACAGTTCGCATCTCTAGGTCCTGAGCGGCTCTTAAAACTCAAGGATTTCAGGCCCACTAAACTTTGAAATATCCAATCAAGATGAATTACAGTCTTGACTGGAGTAAACATGTGCTCCTGATGGCGCTTCAAAATACCAGGGGCCCACTAAAGCGTCTGGATTCAGGTCCTCTTTTCCCTTTATTGAGGGGCACTGTAAAAAAATAAAATAAGCAGAGTATATTATAATATTATGTAAATGAATAGGTTTTAAAGGTGTTGGCAGTGTAGCTACAGTAATGAGTCAGTGCTGAGGGTACAAAAAGTATCCTTCCCCTTTAAGGCATTTCTACTTGTACTACAGTGCATAGGAAGCCAAATGAAACATGAAGAGTGACTAGTATCTGCCTCCTATTTAAAGATGGAATAAGGGAAATGCTTATTGGGGAGGAAAAGCAGCCAGGTCTGCAAGCCTTTTACAGCAGCTTGCGAATTTCATGAATGTATGCTTGCGTGGGCTTCTACAGACCTGCGCGTGTGTATGTGGAGTTGCATGTGTGCGTAGGTATGTATGCATGTGTAGTTTTGTGTGTGTTCATGCGTAGGCGTGCGTGTGTGTGAGTTTGTTTCAGTGATTGAGGGAATTTATGTGTGAAAGCACCTGAGCGTGACCTTTTAGTCACAGGAGGACGTTTACCTGACAGACGTTGACAGGATCCTTCTTCCTGGCACCCACTCTTCTCAGGTGTATATCATTCAGTGAGAAGGGGAAGGTTTGGAAGAGCAGGAAGCCCGGGGGGATGCAGCCTTGTTTGTCAGTTTGTGTCTGAGGCAAAATAACAGCAGTGTGTGTGTGTGTGTGTGTGTGTGTGTGTGTGTGTGTGTGTGTGTGTGTGTGTGTGTGTGCATGTGTGTGTGTGTGCATGTGTGTGCGTGCATGTGTGTGCGTGCATGTGTGTGTGCATGTGTGTGTGTGGGCGAGCGTGCGTGTGTGGAATTTAGTAAGTCAGAATGTGCAAAGTGAGTAAGAGATTTGGTTTGTCGACTCCCTCTCCTCCCATCCTCCCCACATGTTATTATTTTCTACCCACTAAGCAAATAAGTAAATCATCAAACAGGATCAACATACGTTGCAATTATCACTTAGCACATCAGCAGCTGTAATCCTCAACTTCTGCCTTTACTTCACAAGTGAGACACACACCAAATACTAGAACAGAGCAGCACAGCAGCACATTGCCTGCCCTGCAGGTAGTGACATATGAGTAATCCTGTTGAGGCACTGCTGAATACATTAGTCATTCTGAATACATGGTTGTTGTTGTTGTTGTTACAGAGACTCAACACATATGACAGCTAGTAACAGCTACAGTGTGTGTGTGTGTGTGTGTGTGTGTGTGTGTGTGTGTGTGTGTGTGTGTGTGTGTGTGTGTGTGTGTGTGTGTGTGTGTGTGTGTGTGTGTGTGTGTGTGTGTGCGCGTATGCGCAAGTGTGTGTGTGTGTATGCGCAAGTGTGTGTGTGTGTGTATGCACGAATGTGTGTGTGTGTGTATGCACGAATGTGTATGTGTGTGTGTGTGTGTGTGTGTGTGTGTGTGTGTGTGTGTGTGCATCTGTATGTGTGAATGTGAGGGAGGGACTCAACAAAAGGCCATTGCGAGTGAAAGCAACGTGGGGATGATAAGCCCTGAGGCATTTAAAACTCACCAGCATTATCTTATATGTATGGTGGTATCAGGGAGATTAGGCTTCAACCGTGTTATAGGACTGTGGCGCTACGCACACACACACACACACACACACACACGCGTGCGTGCGTGCAATAGCATAATTTGCACGCACGTACACAAACACACACACACACATACGCATGTATGCATGACACGTGCACACGTATTTTTATCAGGACGTCACATTGAGAATGAGATCTCTCTTGTAAGTGTGTAAACACACGCTTGTTTGTATACACGCAAACAGGCACACATGCAGACATACGCACACAAACAAACACACAAATATAAACACATGCTTGAACAAACAAACAAACACACATATAGGCAGCTTGCATGGGTCTCAGGAGATTAAACAGGAGCACATTCCTCTGGCCGATAAATTCAGCAACGATGCACATCTCTCCCAGTGCCCTCCGGGTTAGACAATAACAAGCCAACCAAGGGAGGGAGAAGAATGAGCTAGGTTTGATTTTCTTCGGCCTATAACCAGAACCAGGCTCAAATGAGGTTTTTCATCATAAACATGTGCTACACGTAACTCGTCACAAGAACGTTTTTTAAATCAGCCATCGGCTACGGAGAAGGTCAGAGGTCAAATGGTTGGTGATAGGACAACGAACTGGAAGGTCACGATCGCTACAGACATGAAGCAGTGCTTGTTAGCTGGGAGTTTAACCTCCATATCATACATTTTCACCCAGTTGAGTCACAGACAAGATGTAACTATAGGCATAAGGAGGTACTAGAAAGCCTTCTAGTGTGGTTAAAGTGGACTAGAAATTGGTGCGGCTGACTTCCGGGTTGGATGGGCATTGTGTCAAGAAGCAGTGCGGCTTGGTTGGGTTGTGTTGTGGGTTGGCTCTCGACCTTCGCCTCTCCCGAGTCCGTACGGGAGTTGCAGTGAGGAGACTAGACTGTAACTACTAAAAACAAAGACGGTAACACTTTACACTATCTTGCCCTATACCAGTGTAGTAACGCTGTAATTACAGTAGCAACACCGCAGCAAGTTTCAGAGCTTCAAAAAGAGAGAATCGCTGTGTCATTGAGACACACATATCTTGAATAGTTTCTGGTTGTGTTCCAGATGTGCAAATTAACATCTTGTCCTGGTACCATTTATGTCAGTTCTTGTTCCTGTGGAACAAGCATGGTCAGAACACTGCTATTTTATATTCAAAGACCAAAGAAAAAACAGAAAATGTTTTCATGGAACCTAGTATTTTGAACAATTGACTATAAATCAATCAATGTGAATTCAACGCAGCTGCACAGTAATTTAAACACATACAAAATAGCCGATGGGTTTGGGCACCGGGAACAGTGATAACACAGTGTTTTCAGACGTGGATAATGGTGGTAATACGTGCTCCTGCCTCCTGCTCCTCCCACTGTTTTTTGGGGCAGAAAGCAACAGTGAGTGTGAGTCTCCCTCCACTGCGCTACACTGTGTCTGGCTGTTAATTACAATGATAATGGCTCCTATCTGCCAGCTGCCAAACCACAGCCAGTTTTTTATTTCAGTTTTTCATTTTGTGAAGCAGCCGTGGGAGGACAGCCTGATAACGGCTGTGGTTGTTATGTTCCGCTGCGAACAACAGTTGCATTGATAAGAATGAGTCCTAATTAAAATACTTTTATTAATCATGCAAATTGCCGCCGCCTCAAAAAATATGCTGCTTTCACATACTGGCAACAGCGATGACAGCGACTTCCAGCTCCCCTCTATAGCACTGCAAGCCAGTGCTGTGATAGCAGGAGCCCATAGGCATGCCGTGATGGTGATAGTGGATGCTTGCCTGTTGTCCTCAAATGCAGAGGGGAAGTTTCTTTCAGAGTGCGCCTCCAGTGGTTGCTGGCTGTCTAGACTGTGGGCATGATAATAATGGATTAATAGCATTTATAGCCAAGCACTTTCCACTGTCTCCAAAGCACTTTACATCACATAAACTAAGCAAGTCAGTTGAGAACATATTCTTATTTTACAATGACAGCCTACCCCGGCCAAACCCTCCCCTAACCAGGATGACGCTGGGCCAATGGTGGCCCGCCCTATGGGACTCCCGATCATGGTCGGTTCTGATACAGACCGGGATCGAACCACGGTCTGTAGTGACGCTTCTAGCACTGAGATGCAGTGCCTTAGACTGCTGCGCCACTTGGGAGCCTGAACAGAGACTCTTTGATCTTCAACATAAGTTGTATTTGTAGCAGGAGGAAAAGAAACAGTTGACCAGTGTACTAATAGTGGTACAACTACAGCACTGAGTTAACCACACATTCATAAAATCTGTTTCAAGTCGCCTCTTCCTTCAGCCTCTCTCTGTGCAAACAGTCTTACTGAACACCCCTCAAAACTCCCACAATCCACTATCCTTCCACTCTCATATTCAAGAAGCACACTGACATCGCATTGGCCAAGGTACACTTATCGGCTCTTAACCAACCATGCTATTTTGTTTGTTTTTTCGCGTTGTTTGTAACTTGTTTTGTACATAATGTTGCTGCTACCGTCTCTTATGACTGAAAAGAGCTTCTGGTCATCAGAACTGCGATTGCTCACCTCAAACTGGACGAAGAGTTCTTCTTCAATGAGTCGGACGGGAGGGATATACTACTACAGACACCCAACCAGGCCCAGAGCCACGTGAATCGCTGGAGAAGGAAACTGAGATTTTGTGGGAAAAGATTTGGGTGCCTTGTGAGGATCAGGCTAATCTGGCTAATCTGCCCTTGTCTTCCGTCCTGCTAGCTAATGTTCAATCGCTGGAAAATAAATGGGACGAGCTGAATGCACTTATATCCTACCAACGGGACATTAAAAACTGTAATATCTTATGTTTCACCGAGTCGTGGCTGAACACCAACATTAAGAACATACACCTGGCGGGTTATACACTCCATCGGCAGAACAGAACAGCAGCCTCTGGTAAGACCCGGAGCGGGGGCCTATGCATATTGTCAGGCGGTGGGTGTAGCTGGTGCATGAAGTCCAGCGCAGGTGAGCAGAGATGAGTGAACAACGCACTTTACTCAAGAAAATAGCACTAGTAACAGTACCAATGAGCGAACAATTAACGGTTGCCACAAAACACACGGGTGAAAACAGCACCCGGACAAAACCAGCCGGAAACGTACCGACATGAACAATAAACAATCACACACAGAGACATGGGGGAAACAGAGGGTTAAATACATGACCAGTAATTGGGAAATGAAAACCAGGTGTGTGGAAAAACGAGACAAAACAAATGGAAAATAAAAAATGGATCGGCGATGGCTAGAAGACTGGCGACGTCGACCGCCGAACACCGCCCGAACAAGGAGAGGCATCGACTTCGGCAGAAGTCGTGACACACATACAGTTGAAGTCAGAAGTTTACATACACCTTAGCCAAATACATTTAAACTCAGTTTTTCAAAATTCCTGACATTTAATCCTAGTAAAAAGTCAGTTAGGATCACCACTTTATTTTAAGAATGTGAAATGTCAGAATAATAGTAGAGAGAATGATTTATTTCAGCTTTTATTTCTTTCATCACATTCCCAGTGGGTCAGAAGTTTACATACAGTCAATTAGTATTCAGTAGCATTGGCTTTCAATTGTTTAACTAGGGTCAAACGTTTCGGGTAGCCTTCCACAAGCTTTCCACAATAAGTTGGGTGAATTTTGGCCCATTCCTCCTGACAGAGCTGGTGTAACTGAGTCAGGTTAATAGGCCTCCTTGCTCGCACACACAGAGACGCATACAAATCTCTCCCTCGCCCTCCATTTGGCAAATCTGACCATAGTTCTATCCTCCTGATTCCTGTTTACAAGCAAAAATTAAAGCAGGAAGCACCAGTGACTTGGTCTATAAAAAAGTTGTCAGATGAAGCAGATGCTAAACTATAGGACTGCTTTACTAGCACAGACTGGAATATGTTCCGGGATTCTTGGCATTGAGGAGTGCACCCCCTCAGTCACTGGCTTTATCAATAAGTGCATTGATGGCGTCGTCTCCACAGTGACTGTACGTACATACCCCAACTTGAAGCCGTGGATTACAGGCAACATTCGCACTGAGCTAAAGGGTAGAGCTGACGCTTTCAAGAAGCGGGACTCTAACCCGGAAGCTTAGAAGAAATCCCTCTATGCCCCCTCGACAAACCATCAAACAGGCAAAGCATCAACACAGGACTAAGAGTGAATCATACTACACCAGCTCCGGCGCTCGTCGGATAAAGCAGGGCTTGCAAACTATTACAGACTACAAAGGGAAGCACAGTCGAGAGCTGCCCAGTGACACGAGCCTACCAGACGAGCTAAATAACTTATATTATTGCTTCGAGGCAAGTAACACTGAAACATGCATGAGAGCATCAGCTGTTCCGAACGACTATGTGATCACGCTCTCCATAGCCGATGTGAGTAAGACTTTCAAACAGGTCAACATTCACAAGGCCGCAGGACAAGTGTCTTCACTGACATTTTCAACCTCTCCCTGTCTGAGTCTGTAATACCAACATGTTTCAAGCAGACCACCATAGTCCATGTGCCCAAAAACACTAAGGTAGCCTGCCTAAATGACTACCGACCCATAGCACTCACGTCTGTAGCCATGAAATGCTCTGAAAGGCTGGTCATGTCTCACATCAACACCATTATCCCAGAAACACTAGACCCACTCCAATTTGCATATCGCACCAACAGATCCACAGATGATGCAATCTCTATTGCACTCCACACTGCCCTTTCACACCTGGACAAAAGAAACACCTACCATTGAAGTCGGAAGTTTACATACACTTAGGTTGGAGTCATTAAAACTCGTTTTTCAACCACTCCACAAATGTTTTGTTAACTATAGTTTTGGCAAGTCGGTTAGGACATCTACTTAGTGCATGACAGTAATTAGTAAATTTGTAATTTTTCCAACAATTGTTTACAGACAGATTATTTCACTTCTAATTCACTGTATCACTATACAAGTGGGTCAGAAGTTTACATACACTAAGTTGACTGTGCCTTTAAACAGCTTGGAAAATTCCAGAAAATGATGTCATGGCTTTAGAAGCTTCTGATAGGCTAATTGACATCATTTGAGTCAATTGGAGGTGTACCTGTGGATGTATTTCAAGGCCTACTTTCAAACTCAGTGCCTCTTTGCTTGACATCATGGGAAAATCAAAAGAAATCAGCTAAGACCTCAGAAAAAAAATTGTAGACCTCCACAAGTCTGGTTCATCCTTGAGAGCAATTTCCAAACGACTGAAGGTACCACGTTCATCTGTACAAACAATAGTACACAAGTATAAACACCATGGGACCAGGCAGTCGTCATACCGCTCAGGAAGGAGACGTGTTCTGTCTCCTCGAGATGAATGTACTTTGGTGCGAAAAGTGCAAATCAATCCCAGAACAACAGCAAAGGACCTTGTGAAGATGCTGGAGCAAACAGGTACAAAAGTATCTATATCCACAGTAAAATGAGTCCTACATCGACATAACCTGAAAGGCCGCTCAGCAAGGAAGAAGCCACTGCTCCAAAACCGCCATAAAAAAGCCAGACGACGGTTTGCAACTGCACATGGGGACAAAGATTGTACTTTTTGGAGAAATGTCCACTGGTCTGATGAAACAGAAATAGAACTGTTTGTCCATAATGGTCATCGTTATGTTTTGAGGAAAAAGGGGGAGGCTTGCAAGCCAAAGAACACCATCCCAACCGTGAAGCACGGGGGTGGCAGCATCATGTTGTGGGGGTGCTTTGCTGAAGGAGGGACTGGTGCACTTCTCAAAATAGATGGTGTCATGAGGTAGGAAAATTATGTGGATATATTGAAGCAGGCCCTGATCTCAAGACATCAGTCAGGAAGTTAAAGCTTGGTCACAAATGGGTCTTCCAAATGAACAATGACCCCAAGCATACTTCCAAAGTTGTGGCAAAATGGCTTGAGGACAACAAAGTCAAGGTATTGGAGTGGCCATCACTGTCACGCCCTGACCTTAGTTATCTATGTTTTCTTTATTATTTTGGTTAGGTCAGGGTGTGACGAGGGTGGGTATGCTTGTTTTGTATTGTCTAGGGATTTTTGTATGTCTAGAGTGTTGGTAAGTCTAGGCATATGTATGTCTATGGTGGCCTGAATTGGTTCCCAATCAGAGGCAGCTGTTTATCGTTGTCTCTGATTGGGGATCATATTTAGGTTGCCATTTTCCCTTTTTGTTTTGTGGGTTCTTATTCTATGTTTAGTTGCCTGTCTGCACTAGCCATATTAGCTTCACGGTTCGTTTTGTTATTTTGTTCGTTTTGTTCAGTGTTCATTCTTTAAATAAAGAAGAATGTACGCTTACCACGCGGCGCCTTGGTCTCCTCCCTACGACGGCCGTGACAATCACAAAGCCCTGACCTCAGTCCTATAGAGAATTTGTGGGCAGAACTGAAAAAGCATGTGCGAGCAAGGAGGCCTACAAACCTGATTCAGTTACACCAGCTCTGTCAAGAGGAATGGGCCAAAATTCACCCAACTTATTGTGGGAAGCTTGTGGAAGGCTACCCGAAACGTTTGACCCAAGTTAAACAATTTAAAGGCAATGCTACCAAATACTAATTGACTGTATGTAAACTTCTGACCCACTGGGAATGTGATGAAAGAAATAAAAGCTGAATTAAATAATTCTCTCGCCTATTATTCTGACATTTCACATTCTTCAAATAAAGTGGTGATCCTAATTGCCCTAAAACAGGGAATTTTTACTAGGATTAAATGTCAGGAATTGTGAAAAACTGAGTTTAAATGTATTTGGCTAAGGTGTATGTAAACTCCTGACTTCAACTGTGTGTAACGGCTGTCGTCGGAATGAGACCAAAGCGCAGCGTGGAAAGTGTTCACGATCTTTATTGTCAAGAATCACTCAAACAAAAATAACGAATACAAAAATGAGAGCGAACAGTTCCATCAGGCACAGATACTAAAAGGAAAACAACACCCCACAAAACCCAAATGGAAAATGACAATTATTATATGATCCCCAATCAGAGACAACGATAGACAGCTGCCTCTGATTGGGAACCACACTAGTCAAAAACAACAAAGAAATAGAAAACATAGATTCTCCCACCCGAGTCACACCCTGACCTAACCAAACATAGAGAATAAATAAGGATCTCTAAGGTCAGGGCGTGACAATGTGAGAATGCTATTCATTGACTACAGCTCAGCGTTCAACACCATAGTGCCCTCAAAGCTCATCACTAAGCTAAGGACCCTGGGACTAAACACATCCCTCTGCAACTGGATCCTGAACTTCCTGACGGGCCGCCCACAGGTGGTAAGGGCAGGTAACAACACTTCCGCCATGCTGATCCTCAACACGGGGGCCCCTCAGGGGTGCATGCTCAACCCCCTACTGTACTCCCTGTTCACTCATGACTGCACGGTCAGGCAAGACTCCAACATCATCATTAAGTTTGCTGATGAGATAACAGTGGTAACGATGAGACAGGCTATATGGAGGAGGTCAGAGACCTGACAGTGTGGTGCAAGGACAACAACCTCTCCCTCAACGTGACCAAGATAAAGGAGATGATTGTGGACTACAGGAAAAGGAGAACCGAGCACGCCCCCATTCTCATCGACAGGGGTGTAGTGGAGCAGGTTGAGAGCTTCAAGTTCCTTGGCGTCCACATCACCAACAAACTAACATGGTCCAAGCACACTAAGAGGGCATGACAAAACCTATTCCCCCTCAGGAGACTGAAAATATTTGGCATGGGTCCTTAGATCCTCAAAAGGTTTTACAGCTGCACCGTTGAGAGCATCCTGACTGGCTGTATCACTGTCTGGTATGGCAACTGCTTGGGTTCCAACTGCAAGGCACTACACAGAGGGTAGTGCATACGGCCCAGTACATCACCGGGGCCAAGCTTCCTGCCATCCAGGACCTCTATACCAGGCGGTGTCAGAGGAAGGCCCTATTTGCATTGCCCCCCTCCCTTGGAACGATGCTGCTACTCTCTGTTATTATCTATGCATAGTCACTTTAATAGCTCTACCTACATGTACATATTACCTCAATTACCTCAACACCGGTGGCCCCGCACATTGACATTGACTTTGTACCGGTACCCCCTGTATATAGCCCCGCCATTGTTTTTTACTGCTTTAATTATTTGTTATTCTTATCTCATACTTTTTGGGGGGTATTTTCTTAAAACTGCATTGTTGGTTAAGGGCTTGTAAGTAAGCATTTCACTGTAAGGTCTACACCTGTTGTATTCGGCGCATGTGACAAATACAATTGGATTTGATTTAATTAACTAATACCAGTCCCTAACAATGGTGAGTGCTCCTGACGTGACTAATGTGTCTGTGATAGATACGTATAAAGGCCTCATCTTCCCAATCAATCCGGACACGATTAAGACAGTAATTGTCTGCAGGCACAGCGAATAGAATAACCCCACTCCGGAAATGAAGCTACTTTTTAAAGCCTAAAGAAATAGAGAGAGAGGTCTTCATACGACGCTAGCTGCTATCTCCTCACAGGCAGGGAGTAATATTCCTCACCATGGCAACAAAATGGAGGCCTTTCGTCATGCTTAACCAGCCATGGTAATCAGGGGAAACTTCCGCCGCACCTTCAATAATCATAGCGAAATTCTGCTTTTGTGGCATTTTGTGCCGTCATATGACTTGTACAGGCAGGGGAGATGATTGTGTCGAGTCCTGCATGTGTAGGCTGAATGAGGCAGCTATTCTCCTACTATCTGGTGTATTATGAGTTTGGGAATAGCCTCATTCACGACTGGGTTTTAAAGTAAAGCCCCTGCTTTACATTAAAAGATAGATTTAGCTCAATCTGAAAGATATTGCTTAATCTATTCCAAAAACAGGGCAGTAAATCTAATGGGACTGGGAGCTCAGCAAGATCCACACAACTGTTGGGTATTGTCAGGGGCGGACTGGGACCAGAAATCAGCCCTGGCATTTCTAACACACCGGCCCATTTTTTTCCTTGAGGCCCCCACACCGAACCATTTTTTTCCTGAAGGCCCAAACACTGGCCCATTTCTTTCCTTGAGGCACCCATTATTAACCCGATAATGATAATTTTGCACAAAAAAAATGTATATAGTTAGACAAGCCCACTAGGCTAAAAACGGGCCAGCACATCTGGCATTTGCCCGAAATGCCAGATGGCCAGTCCGCCCCTGGGTATTGTTGTGTCTAGTCTAGAAGTAGACAAAAATCCCTGTCCTCACCCCAACCCCAGAGGTTTAGGCCAAATGGTTAGGTGGTACCATAAACACAGTATTTAACAGCTGCCACAAGCCAAAATGTTGATGTATCGTCTTTATCGTCTATGACTTTCTACTGGACTACCACTCAGGATGTATTTACTGCGATGCATTTCATTGCACAGTTCATACAGTATCCTGTGCATGTATGATGAATAAACTTTGATTTGATTGTATTTGGCTTCTTTCTCCATAACCTTTTTAACTACCAAACTGCCAGAGTAGTAGCCTTGCAGGGACACTGCACTGCTGCTGACTGTGTCCTCCAAGCTCTCTGTGGGTGTGTGTACAGTATGTGTGTATGTGTGTCTCACAGGGGTTAGGATAAAGGAAAGAGACAAATATCAGTATCTCAGTGACAATAGAAAAAGTAATTTTCTTCTTCATTCATATCTCACATGGCTTTTCCATCACTTCCCTAACAATGAGAAGCCTTGAACTCTGACCACTATTAGATGCCATCGTAAGAGGAATGTACATGCCTAAGGGGATAGCGCAAAGTAAATCATCATAACTTCACCCCTACTGTCACATATGGCATTAAAACCCCTTAAAACGAACTGAAAATGGGTTTGAACATTCACTAGATAATGAAGTTGGGCAGAGACAATATCAATGGCATCATTTGTTTTCTTCTGAGACACTCCGTCATCATATTGTTGTTGTTGTTCATTTGAACCCATTATGACGTGTGGGATTTTTCTCACCTTTCAACATCTACCTCCCCTTTAAATCCCTTTCTCATTTATTCAGAGAAACATGTCAAGTAGCAAAACAATCAATGTCTCAGCAGATAACTGGCAATTAAATGGGAAGGGAGTCACAAGGTAGGAGGCAGATGCTTGCCTTCCAGTCGAGCACAGTTCTTAGATGGGCACCCCAGTGTGAAATTGGTTGAGTTAATTTCTTCAATTCAAGTCGCTGCCATGTGCCAACCCACACAAATACATTATATATACAAAAGTATGTGGACACCCCTTTAAATTAGTGTATTTGGCTATTTCAGCCACACCCGTTGCTGACAGGTGTATAAAATTGAGCACACCGCCGTGCAATCTCCACAGACAAACAATGGCAGTAGAATGGCCTTACTGAAGAGCTCAGTGAATTTCAACATGGCACAGTCATAGGATGTCACCTTTCCAACAAGTCAGTTTGTCAAATTTATGCCCTGCTAGAGCTGCCCTGGTCAACCGTAAGTGCTGTTATTGTGAAGTGGAAAGGTCTAGGAGCAACAACGGCTCAACCGCAAAATGGTAGGCCACACAAACTCACAGAACGGGACCGCCAAGTGCTGAAGCGTGTAGTGTGTAAAAATAATCTGTCCTCGGTTGCAACACTCACTACCGAATTCCAAATTGCCTCTGGAAGCAACTTCAGCACAATAACTGTTTGTCAGGATCTTCATGAAGTGGGTTTCCATGGCCGAGCAGCCGCACACAAGCCTAAAATCACCATGCGCAATGCCAAGTGTTGGCTACAGTGGATTAAAGCTCGCCGCCATTGGACTCTGGAACAGTGGAAACGTGTTCTCTGGAGTGATGAATCAAGATTCACCATCTAGCAGTCCGATGGATGAATCTGGGTTTGGCGGATGCCAGGAGAAAGCTACCTGCCCCAATGCATAGTGCCAACTGTAAAGTTTGGTGGAGGAGGAATAATGGTCTGGGGCAGTTTTTCATGGTTCAGGTTAGGCCCCTTGAAGGGAAATCTTAACGCTACAGCATTCAATGACATTCTAGATGATTCTGTGCTTCCAACTTTGTGGCAACCGTTTGGGGAAGGCCCTTTCCTGTTTCAGCATGGCAATGCCCCCATGCACAAAGAGAGGTCCATACAGAAATGGTGTGTCGAGATCGGTGTGAAAGAACTTTCCCGGCCTGCATAGAGCCCTGACCTCAACCCCATCGAATTGGAACAACGACTGCGAGCAACGTCTAACTGCCCAACATTAGTGACGGCCTCACTAATGCTCTTGTGGCTGAATGGAAGCAAGTCCCCGCAGCAATGTTCCAACATCTAGTGGAAAGCTTTCCCAGAAGAGTCAAGGCTGTTATAGCAGCAAATGGTGGACCAACTCCACGTTAACGCCCATGATTTTGGAATGAGTGTTTGACGAGCAAGGGTCCACATACATTTGGTCATGTAGTATATGTTCTCATAGATTGTGGATTTTCCTTCCAGTACAGTAACTGCAAACCTGATATTCTTCTAATTCAACTCTTCTTCTTCATATTAGCCACACAAAAGACTGTTGTCGGTAACAACGACTGATTCATGGTCATTTTGTGACTAGATCTCATATCCCTTAACCCCCGCCAGCCAGCCACACCAATGTGTCGAAAGAAACACTGTTCAACTGACAACCGAAGTCAGCCTGCAGGCGCCTGGCCCACCACTAGGAGTTGCTAGAGTACGATGAGCCAAGTAAAGCCCCCTCGGCCAAAACCTCCCCTAACCAGGATGCAGTGCCTTAGACCACTGCGCCACTCGGGAGCCCCCCCCCCCACCCCCCTGTTGCCTCAGTGACAATCACACATCACAATCTTCAAGTGGAGAGGCTGGCAGAGTACAGGAGTTAAGAGGGATTATTTGGTCATAACTCTCTAATGGGGGCACTGAAAGTTTAATTAGATTAGATGTACATAAGAGAGGAAGAGATAAATGATATTGCCCACATATTTCATTTGGTTGTAATTATTGTGGCAGGTTCTGGAGATGTATGGGTGATAGGAAAGCAGACATTTCAATGTAGGCTTTTCTGCTTAGATTTAAAACAAGCAGGAATTATTACATTTGGTGAATGTCATATTAGATATTCTGTTTTTAAATTGTTATTTGAATGTCTCTTGATGATAGTTATTCCTCGTGATGTATCACAATCTATTTCGTAATTGTGCAGGGAGAAACATAAAGGAGACAAATATTTCGGCTATTCCTCACTCCAGAAGGAATTGAAAATGGTTACCGATATTGCACATACTTTTCAATTACCTTGTAATAACACTGTATTTGTCGATTTAGCCAATGACCGTTTCAACAACCCGCCTATTGGGTCTCTCTTGGTGCCGTGGGTGGAGACTCCACGAAATTGACGTTGTCACTGAACCGTTGCTCAACACATTCCCGACTTGCTTGGAACGGAGGGATCCAGAACGAGCAGGCGAACACGGGATTTAAGAAAAGTTTATACTCGGAGTGCTGCGCGCAAGGAGGTCTTGAAACCGGCGATTTAATTGCGCAAGGTAACCAACCTGTCAACACACTGGCGCTCTGGGGCGTCGCTTCAGTCGCATGCTGTAACATAGTGGAGTTTATTTCAGATAATGTCATGTTTTGTAGTGTTCGGAAAGCGAATGTTCTCCGTTACGATCAAAGATATTCGAGCAACAGTGTTTTCTCCAACAAGATGCTGTGATGCGTTGTGAATAGGTAAGGTAGCCTATTGATCAGATGTAGTTTATAGCATTATCAATACCAAGTGACATTCCTTTCCAGCTACTGAGACTGATATGCTCCCTCTATGTCGTGTTTGTCTGACATCTTTTATTGTGTCCGTGAACGTAGCCAGCCAACCTTCCTGAGCGTTTTAGTCTTGCCAGATGTGGGACATTTTGTTTCGGGCGAATAGGCTACGCACTGAGCTATATAATTGTTACCAGAATTGTCTCACACTTCTGCAATTTTGCTGTTGCTTTTGAATCGGCATTCTTTGTCTGTGACATGGGTGTAGGCAGCAACCCATCGGTGTCGGTGCGAGTGACCTGGCTAGGGGAAACTTGACTGTTTATTGATAGGAACTCAGGAATAGAGGTGCACCTCTATCTCCAAATAGGGATGCATGCGAGTAGAATAGCCTAGGCATGACTAGTTTGGTATAAGTAGCCTACACTATTGTTTTAGCTCATTCTAAAACATGATACTCACCCTGTTGTCAATTCACCAAATATTTGTGTGGGTATTGCAATATGATCAATGTGACCGTATGCTACAGTTATGTCCACTCCTGTGTGTTGTGCGTGGCTACCCGGACGATGCCGTCACGGTAATTACAATTACAGTAGAAGTTGTTTTGTTAGTGGTGTTCGTTGTGAAAATCGATACGTGAGTGAGTCCCATAAATGCCACACCTATATCAAATTATCTCACACTCATCGTGAGCGTCAGTCATGTTTCCTAATTGTAGCCTAGGCTACGTGTAAAACGGATTGGAGTTCTTGCCGTTAGGAAAAATCAATGTTTAACTTTCTGTTTCGGAGCCAGGGTTGCCAGGTCATGCTAGTATTTCTAGCCCAGTGACCACTCAAAACCCATGCAAAAAGCCTGAAAACTAGCCTATTTGTTTTCTTCACAGCAAGACAGGAGTTGCCACATTGATACAATAAAACCCTTTTACCATAACGTTATTGAGCAAATTAAGGACTATCGGGATAAATTGTAACGACATTAGAATCAAAATTCGGTTTTCATCAAAATAATAATTCTTGCAAACGAATTTGAATATGTTGCAAGAGAAAAGATAAGTTGTCCTTATTAAACTCGTCAGATCATTTTCGATCAATGGATGTCGATTTAACTTGTCTGACTGCTATGATTAAGCAATAAGGCACAACGGGGTATGGTATATGGCCAATATACCATGGCGAAGGGCTGTTCTTAAGCGTGATTCAACGCAGAGTGCCTGCATACAGCCGTCAGCCTTGGTATATTGGACATATACCACAAACCAGATGTTAAGACTACAAACAGTTATAAATGACCCATTTACGAGATTGACTTGTCATTTCAATAAGCATAGGCTAGAGATTAAAATCTGGGTTTATGATTGTAATTCAACTTTACCATAGTTTGCTTAGATAGATGCAGCTAGCCTATAGCCCCTGATAGGCCTACATCTTATTTCAGATAGGCTACAGTAACCTAGGCAAGATGTAAACTGAACAATTTAGCAGCTTGCTTAGTTCAAATTAACAGAGTAATTTATTCAACATGAATAGCTTGGCGATTTCGAGGTAAGAAGTGCTTGTGTTTCACAATAGCCTGCTGGAATACTACTGAGGATGGGGTCGTAATTTCAACCACTGAATTAAATATGAATAATATGTACAGTACCAGTCAAAAGTTTGGGCACACCTACTAATTCAAGGGTTTTTCTTCATTTTTACTATTTTCTACATTGTAGAATAATAGTGAAGACATCAAAACTAAAAAATAACACATGGAATCATGGAGTAACCAAAAAAGTGTGGCAGGTAGCCTAGTGGTTAGAGCGTTAGGCCAGGAACCGAAAGGTTGCTGGATTGAATCCCTAAACTGACAAGGTGAAAATCTGTCATTCTGCCCCTGAACAAGGCAGTTAACCCACTGTTCCCCAGTGGGCCGTCATTGTAAAGTAGAATTTGTTCTTGACTGACTTGCCTAGTTAAATAAATACAAATATTTCAGATTCTTCACAGTAGCCACCCTTTTCCTTGATGACAGCTTTGCACACTCTTGGCATTCTCTCAACCAGCTTCACCTGGAATGCTTTTCCACGAGTCTTGAAGGAGTTCCCACATATGCTGAGCACTTGTTGGCTGCTTTTCCTTCACTCCCTGGTCCAACTCATCCCAAACCATCTCCATTGGGTTGAGGTCAGGTGATTGTGGAGGCCAGGTCATCTGATGCAGCACTCCATCATTCTCCTTCTTGATCAAATAGCCCTTACACAGCCTAGAGGTGTGTTGGGTCATTGTCCTGTTGAAAAACAAATGATAGTCCCACTAAGTGCAAACCAGATGGTATGGCGTATCGCTGCAGAATGCTGTGGTACCCATGCTGGTTAAGTGTGCCTTGAATTTGAAATAAATCATGGATAGTGTCACCAGCAAGCATCCCCACACCATCACACCTCCTCCATGCTTCACGGTGGGAACCACACATCCATTCACCTATTCTGCATCTCACAAAGACATGGCGGTTGGAAACAAAAATATCAATTTGGACTCATCAGACCAAAGGACAGATTTCCACCGGTCTAATATCCATTGCTCGTCTTTCTTCGGAGTAAGCAAGTCTCTTCTTCTTATTGATGTCCTTTAGCAGTGATTTCTTTGCAGCAAATCGACCATGAAGGCCTGATTCACACAGTCTCCTCTGAACAGTTTATGTTGAGATGTGTCTGTTACTTGAACTCTGTGAAGCATATATTTGGGCTGCAATGTCTGAGGCTGGTAACTCTAATGAACTTATCCTCTGCAGCAGAGGTAACTCTGGGTCTTCCTTTCCTGTGGCGGTCCTCATGAGAGCCAGTTTCATCATAGCCCTTGATGGTTTTTGCAACTGCACTTGAAGAAACTTTGAAAGTTCTTGAAATTTTCAGGATTGACTGACCTTCATGTCTTAAAGTAATGATGGACTGTCATTTCTCTTTGCTTATTTGAGCTGTTCTTGTCATAATATGGACTTGATATTTTACCAAATATGGCTGTGTTCTGTATACCACCCCTACCATGTCAAAACACAACTGATTGGTTCAAATGCATTAAGAAGGAAAAAAATTCCACAAATTTACTTTTTACAAGGCACACCTGATAATTGAAATGCATTCCAGTTGACTACCTCATGAAGCTGGTTGAGAGAATTCCAAGAGTGCGCAAAGCTGTCATCAAGGCAAAGGGTGGCTACTTTGAAGAATCTCATATAAAATCTTGTTTAACACTTTTTTGGTTACTACATGATTCCGTATGTGTTATTTCATCGTTTTGATGTCTTCACTATGATTCTACAATGTAGAAAATAGTAAAAATAAAGAAAACCCCTTGAATGAGTAGGTGTGTCCAAACTTTTGACTGGAACTGTATATTAACTGAATATGCTTGTCAACAACAGCCAGTGTTTATTTCTACTTTTTTTTTTTTTTTACCTGTAGCCTAATCTGACTGAATGTTGCAGTCAGTCTAATGCATTCCAACAACTGATCGGCAATTGCGATAGAGCTTTTAGAACTTCCAAGTTAATTAACTAAACATGGCCATTAATAATTGCATAATAACACAAGGCTACAACAACAATACACTATAGGCTATAGGCTATTTATTACATTTGTTTGACAGCTCCAGGTTGGCTACACAAGTGGCACAAATTGATTTGCAACGACTCCAGTAATATAGTCATTTCAACATATTTATTGTATCAAATGTTAGCCTACAGTAGCCTGCAATGGCATATAAATGAATAGGCTACTTGATGGCCAACAGATGCAAATGTATCATTCTCCACATTTAATGTCAGTTTCATTGAGGACTTTTCACCATAACAGAAGCACACCATGGAGTTCTATAACTTCCATTAAAATGTAAAAAGTTGTCACGATGTGCGCATGTGCTGCTCTGTCTCCTCTCACTCACTTGACTCAGCCAATAGTGGACTAAGCTGCATGCTGCAGTGCTCTCTCAACACACGCTCTCTCAACACTCTGCCTCATTGCCTGATAGTCAGCAGCAGCAGGTCACAATGAAATAGACTTGTATTTTTTTAAGAGAAATGCCATGGCGGCCGCATAGCAAGTAGAAGTAGCCCAAAAACCGGCAACCTAGGACCAATACATTTTCAAATCGTTTTCAAAGTTGCCCAATTTAGCAGAAAAACTGCGGACATGGCAACCCTGTTTGGAGCACATTGGGTGAATGGAATTGGATTGGACTGCTGCTGGCTCCACGAGAAAAGTACTGGAGAAAAGTAGCTACACATCAGTCAGAGAGCTGTATGCTGATAGAATGCCGGTTCGTGAGTTCTCATCCGAGTGGAGAAGTGCAACTGAAGCAGAAAATGCATCTGATGCCGAGCAGAAATTACGATAAGAAGCATTTTACACCTGCATTTAAAAAATTATAGTTGGTGTGAAAAACTCCGAATTTTGCCTTAACCCGAACCCTATATTTAACTTGCTAGATTAGTTATTTGTACAGCTGCCACTATCTTGATTTCCTTACGTTTTTTCTCCTCTCCGTTCTCGGCCAGGCTTCTCCTCCCTCTCTTCCCTGAGCAGAGCAGAGAGCCCTGTTGCCCTAGCGACTCCAGACTCCACAAAGACACAGCGTGTACACATGCCGCTCGTTTGCATATTAAGCTAGCAGCCTCCATTGAAATTCGCTATTACTTGTGCTAATTTTGTTAGCATTCTGGTAATAGATGCCCAATGTTTTTTTTTTTTGCGTTTTTGGGCGTCCCCTTGAAATAATCCGGGAATACCATATATCCCGATATAAGAGAAGGACGGTATAACGCTATGAAAATCTGGATACCACCCAACCCCAGGTTAGGGGAAGAGTTAGCTATAAAGGGTTAAGGTTAGGGTTAGTGTTAGTGTTAGGCAAAGGGTTAGCTAACATGCTAAGTAGTCGCAAAGTAGCTCAAAAGTAATAGTAGTTGAAAAGTTTCTAATTAGCTAAAATGCTAAAGTAGTCCGTGATGAAATTCGAACTTGCAACCTTTGGGTTGTTAGATATTCGCATTGTACGCTTACCCATCCACCCCGACCAACCACCCTTTTCCATCTGTCTTATGTAACCATACCAAACGTAACATATCATACTAATTTGCGTGTCCCCGATTTACATTTACTATGTTACGTCTAGTCTATGAGACCAGGCTGGGAAACAAGTTTCTAAAAGAGCTTGTGACAGTGGATGCTCTGCTTTGCGGTCTACAAGCCCCCATCACACGCCTATCAACTGCCACCGCTCACTCCATCTCGCGCAGACCTACTACGGCCACTTTAGTTGTTAATAATTATCCCCTTTTGAAAATAGGGTATGGTCATTTTCTTGTCCAAATGCTGTAAAATTGCCGTCATTCAGTTGCTCATTCAGTAGCTCACTTTTCCCCCCTCATATTATGCCTTTGAGATATAGGCTACAGCCTTTTCCCCTCTCCAAATAGCTTTTTTCCTCTCCTCATAGATATTTACAGGTGGTAAACTATCCCTCTTCTTTGAATCACTATCATAGTGGTTTTCCTCCTTTCCCCCCTTATTACATCTTCAAGTGCATCTTGGTCTGCAGTAGCCTTTTATGACATTAAGCCAGGTTGCTCTGGGTGCTAATGAAATCTCATTTCTAGCTGGTTGGTTGGCAACTGACGTCAAACTTGGGCAGATCTCAACACCCATAATAGTTTTCAGGTTATCAGGTGAATCCAGTCATCCGTATTTCAGTACCTAGATGGCTGAATGCTTTTGTGAAGTGTCAAATATAGCCTACCACATCACAAGATGGATTATAGCCGAGTTATCTAGGGACGACCTGAGCCAACTGAAGCCCGGCGACAGGTTTTTACCTAGGTGGCTGACATAATGTGTTTGTCAGGTGGAAAAGGGAACCAACTGGAAGTTCAAACGTAAAGCTTTTAAAGCAGTGGCTGCATCTTGTTCCATAAGCTATTCATCCAATCCTCCTATTTCTCTCCACTTTGCTGATCAAGGCTTCATTTACTGGGATACTATCAGAAACATGCCTATAGCTCCATCTTTCCCTCTGTTAAGTGGAGTTTCATATTGCCTTCCGCCATATTGCTTTCTTATCTGATCCATGAAGAAGTTTGCAGAATGAAATGTAGCCAGAGTCTCTGTTTAGCCTAGATTAGTGGTTACCAAACTGCTTACAGCACTTTTACGGTTGCCTTGCAGTGTTTGTTGACACTGTTGTTGAAACTGCCCATCAAAATCACTTCTCTTCGGTGGGGTGTGGCGTCTTGCCCATGTGCAAGAGACCAGAAGGGAGTACTGCCAGGGCCCCGGGTTCACACAGGGACTGTCAGGGGATAAAGTTATAATAAGGTATTTTTTGAGTGGGCAGGAATGTCACGGCTGTCGTAAGAACGGGACCAAGGCGCAGCGGATGTTGAGTTACACATATTTAATTCAAAGAGAAACTTAAACAAAGCAAAATATATCAATAAACGAACAACTAAACGTGACTACATGGTGCACATGCACAAACACAAAACAATATCCCACAAACACAGGTGGGAAAAATAGCTACTTAAATATGATCCCTAATTAGAGACAACGATTACCAGCTGCCTCTAATTGGGAATCATAAAAAACACCAACATAGAAAATATAAACTAGAACACAACATAAAAATTATAAACTAGAATACTGTCACGTTCGCTGGAATAATCATCGGACCAAGGTGCAGCGCGATATGGTTTCCACATATTTAATAGAGAAACACACAAAACAAAACAATAAAGAAATCAACGAAACGTGACGACAATGGAGTGCTAACATGCAACTACACATAAACAATATCCCACCAAACACAGGTGGAAAAATGCTACTTAAATATGATCCCCAATTAGAAACGATAGCCAGCTGCCTCTAATTGGGAATCATACCAAACACCAACATAGAAAACAAAACTAGAACCCCACATAGAAAATATAAACTAGACTAACCCCCCAGTCACGCCCTGACCTACTCCGTTTTGCGGACTCCGGCCGCAAAACCTGAAACCAAATGGGGGGGTTAGGGGGGTTGACTAGTGTCGGTGGCGGCTCCGGTGCGTGTCGTAGCCCCCCCCCCCCCCCCCCCCCCCAGACCCCGGATCCGACCATGGTGCCGGGCTGAACGCTGTGCCTGGACTGGGCACCGGCACGGAGGAGGGTTCCGGCGCTGGAGCTGGGTTGGACGCCGTGCCTGGACTGGGCATCGGCGCAGAAGAAGGCTCCGGCCATGGAGCTGGGCTGGCTGCCGTGCCTGGACTGGGCACCGGAGCAGAGGAAGGCTCCCGCCTTGGAGCTGGGCTGGTCGCCGTGCCTGGACTGGGCATCGGCGCAGAAGAAGGCTCCCGCCTTGGAGCTGGGCTGGTCGCCGTGCCTGGACTGGGCATCGGCGCAGAGGAAGGCTCCCGCCTTGGAGCTGGGCTGGTTGCCGTGCCCGGACTGGATACCGGCACTGAGGAAGGCTCCGGCCATGGAGCTGGACTGGACACCGTACCCGGACTGGGCACCGGCACAGAGGAAGGCTCCTGCCCTGGAGCTGGACTGGACGCCTTTCCTGGAAGCTCCGGACCGTTGACCCTCGCTGGAGGTTCCGGATCGTTGACCCTCGCTGGAGGTTCCGGACCGTGGACTGTCGCAGGAGGTTCCGGACTGTGGACCGTCGCAGGAGGTTCCGGACTGTGAACCGTCGCCGGAAGCTCTGGACTGTGAATGCGCACTGGAGGCCTAGTGCATGGAGCCGGTACAGGTGGCACAAGACTGGTGACACACACTTCCGAGCGAGTGCTGGGAGAAGGCACAGGACGTACCGGACTGGGGAGGCGCACTGGAGTCCAGATGTGTGGAGCCGGTACAGGTTTCACCAGACTGCTAACCGGATCCTCTGGTCGAATGTTGAGCAGAACACACTTGCAAAACATCTCTCTCCTCTCTCTCTCTCCCAACTTCTCCATCGCCTCCCTGACGGTCTCTGGCTCTTCAGGGAGAGTGCGGGGAGCTGGCACAGGACGTACCGGACTGGGGACACGCACTTCAGGACGAGTGTGCTGCAGCATTCTCATCGCTACCACCTCTCTCCGGAATCTTTCGTTCGAATTCCTCCTCCGACTCCCACACAGGCTCTGGCATTCTCCGCTGCTCGACCGCCAACTCCATGTGCCCCCCCCAAGATTCTTTGGCAGCGGACTGACGACACGCTCCTCATGGCGAGTGCGAGGAACCGGCACAGGACATACCGGGCTGAGGAGGCGCACTGGAGATCTGGTGCGTGGAGCCGTCACATATGCACCGGACTGATGACCCGCTCTTCAGCACGCTTGCGCTGCCGCATACTCCTCGCCAACTCCATTCTCCGGTATCCTTCCTCACACTGTTCCATCGACTTCCATGCAGACTCTGGCACTCTCCTTGGGTCGACTGACCACTTCTCTATCGCCTGCTCCATTTGCTCTGGCTCTTCCCGCGGCTCAGCCGGCCACCCCTTGTGCCAACCCCCCAAAAAATCTTGGGGTTGTCCTTGGGCTTTCTGTGGACGCGAACCCTGACGTCGTTGCTGTCCTCCATTATTACCTTCCGTCTGCCGCCAAGGAAGGGTCTCGCATCCACCCATCACTTCTTCCCTTGTCCAAAACTCCTTTACCTCGTTGATGCGCTGCTTGGTCCTCTTTTGGTGGGATATTCTGTCACGGCTGTCGTTAGAACGGGACCAAGGCGCAGCGGATGTTGAGTTCCACATATTTAATTCAAAGAGAAACTTAAACAAAACTAAATATATCAATAAACAAACAACTAAATGTGACTGTGGTGCACATGCACAAACACAAAACAATATCCCACAAACACAGGTGGGAAAAATAGTTACTTAAATATGATCCCCAATTAGAGACAACAATTACCAGCTGCCTCTAATTGGGAATCATACAAAACACCAACATAGAAAATATAAACTAGAACACAACATAGAAATTATAAACTAGAATACCGCCCTGACCTACTACACCATAGAGAAACAAGGGCTCTCTATGGTCAGGGCGTGACAAGAAGTGTGTGTGTGTGTGTGTGGGGGGGGGTTCTTCTATCCTTGTGGGGACCTAAAACCCCCCAAGTCCCCACAAGGATAGTAAAACAAGGAAAATTCTCCCCATTTATCACGTCCCCATGAGGACAAAGGCTATTTTAAGCGTAAGGTTTAGGGTTAGAATTAGAATTAGGGTATGGGTAAGGGATTAGTGGTTAGGTTAGGGTTAGGTTTATGGTTTGGGTTAGGATTACAGGATAAGGTTAGGGTTACGTTTAGGGTTAGGGGTCAGGAAAAATAGGATGTAAATACATTTAATGTCCCCATGAGAATAGAAGAACAAAACGCGCGTGTGTGTGTGTGTGTGTGTCCGTTCGTCCATCTGGCATGTTGGTAGTTGTCTCGTGTTTGGGGTTTAGTTTGTTAAATAGTACTCTAATTACACCAGTAACAACAGTATGTTGTCACATCCATGTGTGTGTGTGGTATCTGCAGGTTTGACTGGTGTGTGTCTGTTGTGCGTACGTGCTTAAGAGTGGGTGAGTGGCAGATGCCTTGAGTGGCGTCAAGTGTGTACGAGCTACATCTGTGGATTTGGTGTGACTTAGTATTTGTGTGGGTGTTAGCTCTGGCCTGGGTGTGTACAAGGGGTAAATCTGTGGGTTATGCGAAGGGATTGTTTGATACAAGGCTTCTTCATTACTAGAGACCTGTGGTATGTGGTTGGATAGTGGAAATAGCATGCTCCTCTCCCCTTCACTTCATCTCTCCCTGCAACATACACTTGGCATGACCAAGTGTTATGTCGCCTCAACATGGGCTTTATCTTCAAGGCGACTCTTCCTGGGAGAATGATCTTAGGCCTCAATCAATGGACTCTTCTTTCATTTCTCCAATAGCTTTTGGTCTCATCTGATGGTGGAATAGCATCAAAGCAATGGGCGGGTGGCTTCAGATACTGTAAACCAGATGGCTATTGTCAACAACATCCCTCGAAGGTCAAGGAAGATTCACTAGGTCAGGTTCAAAGTTACACTCAACTAGTAACAACGCCAAGGCCTCCAATTAAAAAAACATCCCATTTAAAAAACAAACTCATAAAAGGGAAGATAAAGTCGATATGAGCACAGCTTTAGCCCTGTAAGTGCAGCTCTGTAATGGTCCTCGGGGTATTGTTCAATTTAAGGATCACTCTGCCTTTAAAGCGGCTGAATGTCAGGAGCATTTTAATTGCATCAAATGGGAACCAAAGGCACAGTGTGAGACGAGTCCTGCATGCGCCTCAGTGCCAGAACTGAAAGACTATACTTATTCAAGGGAAAAATACATTGCAGACACTTTTAAGGTAAGCTGCCATTCAAGATAAAAACCAAAGCCCCTTCTTCTTATAGTACCTCTGAAACCACGAGCCCAGATTTAAAGGGACTATGTCAGTGGGTGCAATGGAGAATTTCAGCACATTCCAACCGCAGGTGTGAGTGAATGTGATTGAAATTGGACCACTCACAATTGCTTAGAAGTGAGACCATTCAAACAGATTCACACAGCCCCTCTTCTCTCCTCCTCCTTTCACTCTCTACCTTACCTACACACATTCCAACCATCCATCCAACTGCTGCCAGCAGTGTAAGAGCGCTAGCCAACATGATCTTTCTGTTTCCTTTCGCCCATATCATCAGAGAAACCTGCAGACGGAGCCTGACAAGCTAAAGTGACACGCTAAAGGCGCTTCCCCTGTGGCGCCTTTCTGCTTATCCCCTACCACCTGCTCACGTCGCGATATCGCCTCCTCCCCCCACCCCCCATCCTTCGCACTACCCTTAGCGAAGCTTTAGGGATATTGCAGCCCCACTACTGCCTGCCAACATGCACCCCCCTCCAAGCCCTAACCTCCCTCAACAAGCCCCGAACTCTCTATGATTAATCCATGGAGTGTGTCAATTCTCTCCCTGAGCGAAGCGGGAATAATTGTGAGTAGCAGATTCATGACAGCGTCGGTTTAATAAGCGTCCTCTAGTCGTCAGGTTTGGACCATGACAGTGACAGTATGATAGGCGTTACGGTTTTGTGTAAGTGGTGGTGAAAAGGAAACTGGGTTGTGTGTACATGAGTGGAGAGTGCTTTGCTTTGCCTGGAAGAGGAGGTTTATAATAGACAGGGTCTGTTAAATATGCTGGACTAAACGTCAGGGGTGTTTGGTGAAGGTTTGACGTTCCGCAGGGCTCAGGCTGCCAGCAAAGCAGCGTCTGGTCCTTTCAGAGGAGACTGGTTTGAGGCTGTCAGCCTAGCTAATCTCATTCCCACACCATAGTGGAAGTCCAGACTATATTTTCTTTGTCTCTCGTTCACTCTCTCTTTCCATCTCTCTAAGTCTCTCTCTCTCTTTCTCACTCTATCTCTCCACTCCAACCCATCCCTCACCATGCTGGAAACGCCTACTCTCTTTTTCTTTATTTTTCTCCCTCACACACTCTCTCTGTCTCTCTCCCCCCTCCAACCCTGCTGCTTGTACTCTATCTGTCAGGGACCTTTGAGAGAGATGGCAGGTTACACCTGGATCAGCTAGTCCTATATTCTCCCACTGAGAGTGGGGTCTGCTCTGGTCCTCTTCCTCGTGTGTGTGTGTGTGTCGGCATGTTGCCTTGTCTGTAGAGGGCACACATTTGGTGTGTGTCTGTGTGTGGGTATATGTGCTCTGCATGCCTGTTATTATGTTTGCATGCATTTTACGTTGCGTTTGTGCGATTTCCGTGTTTGTGTATGTGCTGCTCAGTGACAGAACTGGCAGTGGATACTGGAAATGACCTCTGTTGTCAAAAGCAGGTATATTCTCCCTATGGTTATGTAAGGCCTAATTATTATACAACCTGTCAGTTTGGTGTATTCCTATACTTCTCTCCGACCAGGATTTCTCCCTCGTCCTCCGAGCAGTATTGTCCCACATCTACTGTTGTCTGAGCACTACATTACACTGCCCTCGATAGTATGACCCAAATACTCGATGTATTCAAAGCGACACTGTTGTTCAAATACCTTGTAGAACATTCTAGTGCTGTGCATAACCACGTAACTATGCAATTTATACACCAAAGCTAGGCGTTTTTGCAGTAGTTTGAACACTCCTGATTTTTTAAACATTGTTCTGCATATTGTAGTTAAAACTAACAGTGATTTAGCCTCTTATGGATCCCTTCACGCGCCAATCCCTTTAGCGGGATCGATTTGACAACATTCAGTGATATGGCAGCGCGCCAAATTCAAACTACAGGAATATCAATATTCAACATTCATGAAAATATATGTGTAATACATCAAAATAAAGCTTAACTTCTTGTTAATCCAGACGCTGTGTCAGATTTCAAAAGGGCTTTATGGCGAAAGCAGACCATGCGATTATCTGAGGACCAGACAGTTGCGCCACAAACGTCAGAAATAGCGATATAATTAATGCCTTACCTTTGAAGATCTTCTTCTGTTGACACTACAAAATGTCCCAGAAACATCAGAAATGGTCCTTTTGTTCGATAATGTCCTTCTTTATGTCCCAAAAATGTCCATTTATTTGGCGTGTTTGATTCAGAAATACACCGGTTTCAACTCGCCCAACATGCCCACAAAGTATTTAATAAGTTACCTGTAAACTTGGTCCAAACATTTCAAACAACGTTCCTAATCCAACCTCAGGTACCCTAAAACTTAAATAATCGATAAAATTTAAGGCGGAATAAACTGTTTCTAATACCGGATAAAAACAACGTGAAGCGCGTTCCAGTTCATGCGCACCAAAACAGTAGAGTCCACCTGGAGTGACACTTACAATGAATAGGACTACTTCTTCATTTCTCAAAAGAAAAACATCAACCAATTTCTAAAGACTGTTGACATCTAGTGGAAGCCATAGGAACAGCAACCAGGTTCCTCATAAATAGGGCTTCCCATAGAAAACAATTGGAAAACACAATGACCTCAAAAACATTTTTCCCTGGATGGATTGTGCTCGGTGTTTCGCCTGCCAAATCAGTTCTGTTATACTCACATACATTATTCTAACAGTTTTAGAAACGTCAGTGTTTTCTATACAAATCTATTATATGCATATCCTAGCTTCTGGGCCTGAGTAGCAGGCAGTTTACTTTGGGCACGCTTTTCATCCGGACGTCAAAATACTGCCCTAGCCTTAAGAATTTTAAAGAGCGACTGAACGCACCGATTCTGCATATTTTTCTTTTGCTCATTAAGAAAAACAAGATTTTAGTCTTGGGGGTGTGGTTCGATGTGGCAGTTACTTAAGTTTGCCCCTCATTGGACACCATAGGAACAAAGCCAGTATCACTTCCTCAAAATAGTCCAAATGAATCTAAGATATCTAAGAAATCTGTAAATAATGTTGATGTTTTTGCTGAGGATCTTTTAGATAGCAATTTTACTAGCTAAGGTGTTTGGTGCAGTATTTCGCAAGTCAAAGTTTGATCCGCTGTGCTGCTGGGCAGGTCTGTCTCACTGTCTGTGTGTTCTGCTGTACGATTGGATTCTAGTGCAAAGACTTCACACAGCATCATTCTGAAGACATGACACTCTTGACACTCAACTTGACATCTTACAGCAGTCAAAACACTGCTACTACACGCACTAGTCAAAACAACACAAAATGGTTTATAAAGAAACACATGCAGTAGTGAAAATGCTGCTTTGCCCACATTAGTTAAAACATATTCTGGACTCACACACCATCAAATGGGACCTTAACAAGAGTCATCTTCAATGAATCTTTAAAGGAGAGAAGTGGTTGATTATTTCAGCCTTTGTATTTACGACACAATCTACTTTGCCAATTCTTTGTCTACACCAGTGGAGGCTCCTCCTCAGTGAATTTCATAAAAATATAAGTATTGAAACATTAAAAAGTGATCTACAGTAGCCTCAACAGCACCCTGTAGGGTAGCACCATGGTGTAGCCGGAGGACAGCTAGCTTCCGTCCTTCTCTGGGTACATTTTCTTCAATACAAAACCTAGGAGGCTCATGATTCTCACCCCTTCCATAGACTTACACAGTAATTATGACAACTTCCGGAGGACGTCCTCCAACCTATCAGAGCTATTGCAGCATGAACTGACATGTTGTCCACCTAATCAAAATACCAGAGAATGAATCTAGTACTGAAAGCATAAGCTACAGCTAGCTAGCACTGCAGTGCATAAAATGTGGTGAGTAGTTGACTCAAAGAGAGAGAAAGACAGTATTGAACAGTTTTGAACAAATTAATTTCTTCCAAAAATGAAGGAGAAGTGAGAGAGAGCTAGCTATAGTTGATTGTATTTTGCTGGGCACGTCTGTCACACTGTCTGTGTTCTGCTGTACGATTGGATAGACCACAATCGCTGCAGCTGTTTATCCCATGGTAGTCGGCAAGTGGATATTGTCGAAATCAAAACCCAACCGTTAAATAAGTCATGACGAGCTCATCTACACAAATCTCACAAAACTGTTTTTTGGATGATACTGACTTTATGACAGAAATGAACCGACTTGCACTTTTTAATCAATTTTGGCACTGGAATAAATGTTTCTGACTAATATTGTCACATATGTCATATGTCATTTTCAACTAGAGAAGTTGGTTTTTGAGTTCAGTTCTGCTTTAAAGAGTGCACTACATAGTCGTGTTAAGAGTTAACTGTACCCTTTATTCTGAATACCACAAGGTAGTTCTAGTGCAAAGACTTCACACAGCATTATACTGAAGACATGACACTCTTGACACTCAACTTGACGTCTTACAGCAGTCAAAACACTGCTACTACACGCACTAGTCAAAACAACACAAAATGGTTTATAAAGAAACACATGCAGTAGTGAAAATGCTGCTTTGCCCACATTAGTTAAAACATATTCTGGACTCACACACCATCAAATGGGACCTTAACAAGAGTCATCTTCAATTAATCTTTAAAGGAGAGAATTGGTTGATTATTTCAGCCTCTGTGTTTACGACACAATTTACTTTGCCAATTCGCTGCCCGTTTATAAGAATGCTTTTCATTTTATTCCTTGACTTGCCCACCAACCTTTCCTCCTTTGTGTTTACGTAATGGTTGTTTTGATGTAAGCCGTCATTTATTTGAATTATAGGGGATGGCAACCAATTTGAATTGGCACATTGTGGTATAATGAGTGTAGCTCAAGGAACAGAACAATATCGTCAACAAGCATTCGATTGGAACATGAGAAAATTAGGTCTGAGTCATCTGAAATGGCTCGAGAACAATCCACTTTAGCCTTGAACGAACATATCCATTTCTACACATGCTATGTCAATGGGTACGTCTCCCCCGCTTGTTGCACCCCCGCTTGGTTTCTTCCTCCTCAGCTCTGGGCAGTTTGATCTGTTAAATTTCACAGGGCTTAACCGTCCCCTGTTTTTCCTCTGTCTGTGTGTGGAGGAAGAGTTCACTCAGTGTGCGGATTATTTCTCCCATGAGGCTGAGGGGGTGAGGAGAGCCCAGTCTGTCAGATCTGCCCACGTTGCCTCGCGGTTACCGTGCCAACCCCTTGGGTCGGAGGGTGGGAGGGAGAGTGGAGCCGGGTGTCTGCAGGCTGTCAGGTCTCTGCCAGGTCTCCCCGCGACAGACCAGACCAGACCGGCTACATCTCCACAATGTCCAGCGCTTGTTGTTTTCAGGTTAAGGTCTTATTCAAATGGCCTTTGCATACTATTGTCTTGTAGTCCACCGCACCCACTTCTGTTCTCCATCTGTGTGCGTGTGCGTGTACGTGTGTGTGTGTGTGTGTGTGTGTAGGCCTGTTGAGCCATACAGCATACAGCTGGCTCCTCTGCACAAAATCAGGATGACTGGAGGACAAGAGGGCGTAGGAGGGCTCAGGTTTTGGCCTACAAGCTTCCTGTCTCTCTTTGTGTGTCTCTCTCTCTCTCTCTCTCTCTCTCTCTCTCTCTCTCTCTCTCTCTGTCTCTCTCTCTCTCTCTCTGTATCTCTGTCTCTCTCTCTCTCTCTGTCTCTCTGTCTCTGTCTCTCTCTCACACTCTCTCGCTTTCTCTCTCTCCTTACCTTTCTCTTACTCCTTCTTCTTTGTCGTACAATCTCTGACCCCGTTCCCCCACTAATGCACTCTCCCTGTCTCTTAACTTTGTCTTCCTGTCCATCTTTTCCCTCTGTCTTTTTCTCAGCCTTCCTCACTTTTAACATGTTTCTCTCAGAGGTCCACTTGTCTCTCTTTATCTGTACTGGTCCTTACACTAGGATCGGCCTCTTGTCCAACTGGCTTTGGCCATATGTGACCGACCAGCTCGATTCAGTCCTATGTAGCAACATATATATATATTTTTTTACAGTGGATAAAAGTAGAGACTCAAAGCTAGAAAATTGTATATCATACACTGCAGTTGAGGAACAATGGAAAAGTAATTCTCCTTTGAAGTTGTCTACACCAGTATACCAGTAGAAGCTCCACAGAGGAGAAAGGGGAGGACCATCCTCCTCAGTGAATTTCATAAAAGTACAAATAGTGAAACATTAAAAAAGTTATCCTTTTTAGATAAAACTATACTAAATATATTCAAGTCACCAAATAATTGATTAAAAAAACTGTTTTGCAATTAAGGTCTACAGTATCCTCAAGAGCACCCTGTAGGGTAGCACCATGGTGTAGCTGGTGGACAGCTAGCTTCCATCCTCCTCTGGGTACATTGACATCAATACAAAACCTAGGAGGCTCATGGTTCTCACCCCCTTCCATAGACTTACTGTCACGTTCGTTATAATGAGTGGACCAAAGCGCAGCGTGATCTGGGTTCCACATATTTTTATTTCTACGTGAAACTCACAGCAAAACCAATAATATAAATCTCAAAACAAAACGTGAAGCTAATAATAGTGCTAACAGGCAACTATCCGTAGTCAAGATCCCACAAAGCACAAAGGGGAAATGGCTGCCTAAATATGATCCCCAATCAGAGACAACGACAAACAGCTGCCTCTGATTGGGAACCATACCTGGCCAACATAGAAACATAATCCCCTAGATGACCCACCCTAGTCACACCCCGACCTAACCAACATAGAGAATAAAAAGCTCTCTACGGTCAGGGCGTGACACTTACACAGTAATTATGACAACTTTCAGAGAACGTCCTCCAACCTATCAGAGCTCTTGTAGCATGAACTGACATGTTGTCCACCCAATCAAAATATCAGAGAATGAATTTAGTACTGCAAGCATAGCTTACAGCTAGCTAGCACTGCAGTGCATAAAATGTGATGAGTAGTTGACTCAAAGAGAGAGAAAGACAATAGTTAAACAGTTTTGAACAAATTAATTTCTTCCAAAATTAAGGAGAAGCGAGAGAGCTAGCTATATTTGTTTGAATTTCTTCTTACTCTCACTTCCACTTAGCTACTGAATGCAGCTAGCTAGTTTAGCCTACTCAAACACTCAGCTCAAACAGAGAGGGATGCTATGTTAGCTAGCTGGCTATGGCTATCCAACACTGGAACGATTCCAAGTCAAGGTAAGCTTTTGGTTTTATTAATTTCTTGCCACCGGGGCCTGCCGGTGTAACTGCTAAACTATTTTCTGACTGTACACTGTACTGCATGATTGTAGAGGGTTTACTAACACGTTAGTTCTTGTAGCTATGTTGACTATGACGTGACAACGATGTAGGCTGTGTGTAGCGGTTATAGCTGTCATGTTATGAGGGTTTGGCTTGGAAAGTTTTTTTTTGTCTAGTCACAGATAGCTGATGTGTTGTGCACTGAAGTCCACAAGCAAAGGAAAAAGGTGAGAGGAGGAGAGTGCGTAGATAGTTGCTGTTTTCATGTGGCTGCTATGAACGTGAATTGTGTTTGCGTGTGATCAGGGGTGTATTTATTCCGCCGATTCTGTTCAAAAACGTTTCTTAAACGGAAGCAAACGGAACGAAAATACCTGAATTTGTCCAGTAGAAATTCTCATTTGCAACTGTTGGACTGATGATTACTCCCGAGATCGGCTAGTTGAAGGCAAGAGGATGCAAGGCGTGTCACGCCTGCTCCCAATCTCTCTCCCTGGCGCTCGAGGGCTCCAGGCTGCCACCATCATTACGTACACCTGCTTCCCTCGTCACGCGTATCAGCGATTCATTGGACTCACCTGGACTCACCTGTGTTATTACCTCCCCTATATCTGTCTGTTCCCCAGCTCTGTTCCCCGCTTCAGCATTGATTGTCGTATGTCGTTGTGTTACCCGGTTCTGACGCTGTTCCTGTCATGTTCCATGTCTGTGCAAAATTAAATGTTCACTTTCCGTACCTGCTTCTCTACTCTACTCGGTTCTTACAAGACGGTATAGAATGTGTCACTGTCTGTCACCTCGATTACTAAAAATGTTCTATGTTGTAAACTTTCCTTCATAGGCTATGTTGTAGTAACCTCAGGGTACAGGGAAAATTCAAGTAAACCTAGCTGGGTGAATGAAATATGAATGACAGCCATCCAATATGCAGTAATAGAAATAAGGCCATGCTCATTAAAAAAAGAATCATCCTCCCTCACCTTGGACCGGACCGACCGCCACTGGGCTACACCCATTCAGTATCATTCACACCCTCTTAAGCCTTAGCTAGCTAGCTAACATTAGGCTATAACTAGCTATGCAAATACATTTCTGAGATACAAATAATATTACTACACAGATCATACATATAATGTTAGCTAGCTAATAGTATGGTTTAACTTGCTTTAACTTGCAATGAAAATTAGTTTCTGACAAAATTAGAAACGTAAAATATCTGAAAATGTAGCTAGACTCTTAACCGGTATACGTGGATGAACGCTTCTCCCTCTCTGTCACGGATGCCATGGTTGCCCTTAGTTTGAAGATGTAACCCGGAGACAGGTGTTTTCTGTGTTCTCTTTTCGACTCCCCTCCGCATATTTGTAATCAAACACCAGAATTTTCTCCATCTCCTGAGCTATCAGTCTCTGCTTCCACCGGGCATTCCAACTTCTTCCATGACAACAACACTGTTGATCGCCGTTTCTTCCCCATCGCTGTCATCAGAAGGCTCTACAATGTCTGCTTCAATTTAAATGTTTTTACCTAAATCAGGGATTTCCTCATCGTCTGGTTCATTTTCAGAGTCAGAGAGAGTCATCATGGCACGATCGCCCTCCAGAAAGTATTCCATTACAACTTTTTCCCCACTGATCTTCGTCAATAGTGCCTGTTCATTTCAGGGTAGCTCTTTTGCAGTTCTTCATGACATCTTTCAAAAAAGACAGTAGAAAGGATTATCTACACATGCGGAGCAGCTCATGTTATAGACAGAGCCTGCTAGATGGCAGACCAAACCAAACTCATCCCTCGGCATGTCCTAACCATTATCTCAGCCAGCTAGCGAGAAGGTTGCTGACTTTTTCTGTGGCTAAACCAACTAGGTTCCTAATTGAACAACTGTATTTGTATTTACAGATGGCATACAAGTTTGTTATTAAGGCACATGAAAGTTCACATGTTCCAGAAGACAAAACTGTTCTGCCAAGAAAGGCATTTTGATTTTAAAAAAAACATATTGTGTATATATTATGGTCCAATGGCTGTATGTTTTTGTGTGTATTTGTCAGTTTTTGTGTGTGTGTGTGTGTGTGTGTGTGTGTGTGTGTGTGTGCGTGCGTGCGAGAACAGAGCAGTGTCGATAGTGGTTAAGAGACATGACCTCAGATTATCCGGTGCTGCGTTTTGTGTGCTTATCAGGGTTTTTTGAAGGGAAGGGTGACGTATTGCAGGCCACAATGCCATCCCCTGAGGCTGTCTCACACACACACACACACACACACACACACACACACACACACACACACACACACACACACACACACACACACACACACACATATATATAGATACACACACACACACACACACACTTTTATCTCTATCTGACAGAGCCAGTTTCTCTTTGGTCAAGGAACAGCTCCCACAGGATCTAAGAAGAAAGGAGGGCTGCAGGGAGAGGAGTAGAGGAGAGAGGCAGACAGGCAGAGATAGAGACAGATCTAGACAGACAGAGAGCGGGAGGCTGGAGACAGAGGGTGGAGAGATGGAGATGATGAAAGGACTTAGACTTGTTGAAAGACAGAAATTAGGTGGTTGCCAGAGGAGGAAAACATGTTTTGTTCAGAATTTTTTTTACCAATAATGCTTTGTGCAAAAATGTAGCATGCAATGTCAGTAGGGAGCATTGCAGTTAAATAAGCACCATTTCAATGCCTGCTTTGTCGCTGTGAAAGAAAAGTAGCGTGTGCATGTGTGTGTGTACATGTGTGTTTGCATACACGCATGTGTGTGTGTATGGTGTGTGTGTTCAGGCAAGCCCCAGTAGTCTATAACCCATGTGTCTCCAGTGAGAGGATGTGTACCGAGCCAGGCCCCTGCAGTGAGCCAGTCGACTCCTTTCAATTGACGCCTCGCTCAGAATATTGAAGGCCCTGTCTTCTCCAATTACCGTCACTGTCTCCCCCAACCTCCTTCACTTTCCAACCTCTTCACGATCTCCTCCTCTCCGCTCTTCACTCCGTCTTCCTTATCTCCCTTTGCTTTTCTCTGCCATTTTCCTTTCCTGCCTAACGGTCTTTCTTCGTACTTTTTCCATTCCTCTGTTGTGCCATATCCCTCCTTCTTTTCCTACTATTTATTGTTCTACTCATTATGTTCCCCCTATCCCTCGTCTGTCCAGTTCTCCTCTCTCTGTCTCACCACGGTCCTCACCTTCTTTGAACCGCTTCCACTTTCGTACTCTCTCTGTTGCCTTGTCTTTTGCACAGTCTGTCGGCGGCAGAGTTGGATTTGGCTGCATTGCTACGACATCATGCAGTGCTTCAGTATGCAAAGCTGAGAAGCTGGCTGGGCTTTCACCCAGTGCAGTGACAGCATAATGTCCTCCTGGCGTCACACACCAGCAGACGAGGGGCTAAATAGTCACTGTTAGCAAACCAAGCGGGTTCATTTAGAAAACAAACCGAAATCTTTTATAGGAAGAACTATGAGTTTTTGGCAATAATAAGTTGCTTGATGAATTCTGTTGTGCAGTTCAGCAGCTGAGACACATTTTTGGAGGCCTCTCTCCCTCTCGCTCGCTCTCTCTCTCTGTCTGATCTTTGAAATCCATTTTCTTCTGGCAAGGCAGGCTAGTATCTACAAATGTTTTCTCCTGTTGCATGTTATATTATTTTCCAGACAAGCTCTAAAGGGAATTTTGGGGGATTTCCTCTGCTCCCTTCAAACAGAGGGAAAGTAAATTCTATATCTATCCGATATAGAAAATTGGATAAATATTGCCTGTAAACATAGGCTCTAGCCCTCTGCCTCCCTCTACTATTTCTGTCTTCCTCAGTCACTCTCACTCTCTTTCTGTCACTCTTTCCTCTCTATTCTCATCGCTCCAATTCCATCTCTCTTTCTTTTCCCCTCTAGTTCATTATTTCTGTTCAATCTTCTCTGTATATTTTTCTGCTTCTTTGTCCAATTCATGCACCCCTTCTTTCTCGTTTTCTCTCACTCCCCTCGTCTTTCATTCTCGGTCTCTGAGGTCGGGCTCGGCTCTCCGTCCCGTGGGCACAGTTCCAAAGTGAGCCGTTTAGGCGCTCGGCTGATTTATTAAACGCCTAGTGTGTAATCGCCACAAATCCGCACCGCTCACCAGGAGCCAGCACTCTTTTTTTTTCTCAATCCTTCGTTTCTCTCTCTCCTCCTGTACTAATTTCTGTCCCCATCTTAGCCATTGCTGAGCCTGGCATTGATTGGTGGGTCTTATCCATTTATCTGTTCCTCAGGTTTTTAAAAATGTATTTAACTAAGCAAGTCAGTTAAGAACAAATTCTTATTTACAATGACGGCCTAGGAACAGTGGGTTAAATGTCTTGTTCAGGGGCAGATTTTCACAGATTTTCACCTTATCAGCATGGGGATTCGATCGAGCAACCTTTCGGTTACTGGCCCAATGCTCTAACCATTCGGCTACCTGCCACCTCTTGTGGTAGGAGGCTGAGGGTATAATGGAGGGAATGGGGGAAATAAAAACACATCAAGGGAAACCTGGAGAGGGAGAAAACAAATATTCGTCCGCCTCGCCTCAGTCCCTGGAGCTTTTTGCTGGTATGAAGGAGGACTGGATAGATGTCTTATCTGAGTGTGGAGCGTGGATAAAGGATTCTGCTACAAAAATGATGTTATCTGCTGGGTAAAACGCTCGTCTCCTCATATCGCACAATCAAAGAAGAAGGCTAGCTGTGGTTGGTACCAGGGGGAAGTAGCAAAACAAAGCTGGGGATGGAGCTTGAGATGGAACTTGAAAGTCCTGGTTGGAGGGTCGTTGTGAAACTCACACCACACAGCATTCCTCACAATGTTCCCAATGTTCTTTTCCCCCATCTACTTTGCCATTGAAAGTCAACAAGCCACAAGAGTTCACAGAAGTGAAATTCCTTTCAACTTGGTTTAAAATGACCGAGTTGATTTTGGCATGCTACATGCTACGTGCAATTTTGCCAACAAAATTATATTTGTAAGCCATGTTTCTTGTTGCATAATGGACTCTCGTATCCTAGTCATCCATAAAAGGTATTCACAACCTGTGTGGAGAGAAGGATGTGGGGAAAACCTGGTATAAAACATGTCTGTAAATTGTCATCAATTTGCTGATAAAATTTGTAAATAGAGATACCCACCCTGTCCCCCACCCTGGCAGGGCCAGGACGTAACCTGTCCCCCACCCTGGCAGGGCCAGGACGTAACCTGTCCCCCACCCTGGCAGGGCCAGGACGTAACCTGTCCCTCACCTGTCCCCCACCCTGGCAGGGCCAGGACGTAACCTGTCACCCACCCTGACATGGCCAGGGCTTAACCTGTCCCTCACCTGTCCCCCACCCTGGCAGGGCCAGGACGTAACCTGTCCCCCACCCTGGCAGGGCCAGGACGTAACCTGTCCCCCACCCTGGCCCCCCACAGTCCTCCAGGCACTGCACTGTAGTGAGGAAATGCAGCGGAACATTTTGATTTACTCTTGTAAAGCCTGGCTTTCTCACCCCGAACCTCGTCCATTTGCCCTTTTTTCCCTTCATGTGCTGCTGAGTCTGCTGTTTCTCCTACCAGTGACTTTTGACCCCCTAGAGGCACTTTCTGCCATGTCCAGGCTTTTGCTCTACTGACCTTGACCTGTGAGGGTCGGCCCTAGTGGTTCCACCCACAGTGTCTATCTAGCATTGGAACCACTGTACCACAATGGCCTGGATTCCAGTCTGTGTCCATCCCTCCCTGCTTTTCATTTCCTCAGCTTTAATCAACCTACAGTGAGCTAGCCACACACAACCCTCCCCCATACTGTTTAAAGTCATCCTTCGTTGGCTCGGGGATCTCTTCCCATTTACTCATAGCACAGGAACGCATGCCAAAACGGATAAGGGATCTGATGAGTGAAGATAGCTCAAACCCCCCGCCTCTCTGAAGACCTGATGCTTTCATCGTTCCCCTCCGTCAGCTTTGAGCCCAACCTTCTGGGCCTTTAAACCACGCTTCTCCCTCGTTCTCATTTACTGGCTTGTAAACGCACACGGACACATCCTCAAGTGCATTGACTGATACACACATAGATGCAGACACACACGCACACACAGACTACAGACTAGCGTGGGAGCTGCAGACATTGCTTGCAATTACACTATGTCAGTGAACTTGCTGCTAGTGGCTAATGACTCACTCTATCCATATGTGTGAGAGATCCTATAAGGCTAATATATGAGAGAGAGAGAGAGAGAGAGAGAGAGAGAGAGAGAGAGAGAGAGAGAGAGAGAGAGAGAGAGAGAGAGAGAGAGAGAGAGAGAGAGAGAGAGAGAGAGAGAGAGAGAGAGAGAGAGAGAGAGAGAGAGAGAGAGAGAGAGAGAGAGAGAGAGAGAGAGAGAGAGAGAGAGAGAGAGAGAGAGAGAGAGAGAGAGAGAGAGAGAGAGAGAGAGAGAGAGAGAGAGAGAGAGAGAGAGAGAGAGAGAGAGAGAGAGAGAGAGAGAGAGAGAGAGAGAGAGAGCTTATGATGGTGGGTAGGTTAGCACCCCTCCCACTCACTCTCTTCTTCATTAAAATCCTACAGAGGGGCCAGAGCAGAGAGGGTGGGTGGGAGGAGGTTAGGAACAGAGGGAAATTCCTTCCTCTACTTTTAACACAACAACACACCATACCACAGCTGCAGTGTCAGCCCATTTGGAACGAAGGCATGAGAGGACAATGTGAATAGTAATAAGTTAGACTACACATTTGTTTTGTTCAGGACACTATTACAGAATAAGCTACAACCCAAGATGGAGTACATGTGATCATTATGTATGTTATGGTTTGGTGCGTCTTTGAGATGACTGCCCATTTGGTAGAAGGGAAGAGACCTGTGATGAAATGATAGAATGAGGGTTGTAGTCAGACTTCAGATGGGTTGTGTTTGCAGTTAAACTGGATGTTGATGTTAAAAAAAAAATTTGATTTGAGAGTTTAAGGCTCCCTGATATTATCATATAGTGCAGCTTACGGTCCTCTGAATGAGAAGCTTTTGAAAGGGAGAGCTTAATCACTATAAAGGTTCATTTCTATTGGCTCTCGTTCAGTCTCAATAGAGAAACCGTCATCCCTCAACCTTCCCAAGAGCACTTGATATGAGCTATTGAACTGGCAAATCACATCCAGGAACAAGGTCCAACGGATCCATTACAATGTCGACAAATAAATCTGATAAGAGAGCCCTACGTCAACATTTACAGACTTAGACTGTAAAAACCGATTCAGAGAACCTAGAATACCTCACTCATTGGTTTTCTCTCTGAACTGACCCCTGAAAGAAGGTAGAACAGAGGAGGTGTGTGTGTGTGTGTGTGTGTGTGTGTGTGTGTGTGTGTGTGTGTGTGTGTGTGTGTGTGTGTGTGTGTGCGTGTGTGCGTGTGTGCGCGTGTGCGAGTGTGTGCGCGTGTGTGCGCGCGTACGCTTTACCAACCCAAACACTGTTTTCATTTCAGCACAGCGCTGCAGTGCACTCATAGGAGCAGGATTTAATTTACCTCTACCTGTCTATTGATTTAATCACAGTTGGTTGCGGAGTGGCTCTGCTTTGCTGTGTTGATCGCTTTGGCGAAAAGGTGAAACGCTGCTTTCCTACGAAATAATCACCAAGCGCATGGGGGAGCAGGGCGGAGCAGGTGGGGTGTGGGAGCTGACAATGTCGTCAGAAAGAGCTCCCACAGCGCTCTGGAACTAGGAAGGAATCGTAACCACCACTTGGAAGGAATCGTAACCGCAGTACATATGCCACAAAAGCTGAGGGAAGCGCTAGAATGTTTCCCATCTTCTTGAATCGTTGACTGGATATGTCGGCTAAATCATTTGGCTTTAGTTAGCCTGTGATTTGGGTGCGCTTCTACCGGGACCCATATGTGGAAGTACATCTGAGATTGAATGTGTGGCCATGTGTAAATTCCATTTCCACTATGTCGAGACTGACACCTTTACAGTGTTGGTTCGTGATCATCTGTGGACATGTTCCTGATCTATCTCCTCTGTGTAATTCAATAATACATGACTCTCCTCACTCTCTCTCCGTGTCTACGCAGCATTTTCATATTTCATGAGGCTCTGATACCTCCAGAAGGTCACTATGCAGTCGAGACAGAAAGCATTCAAGGTTTGTCAGAAGCTGCTACAGTATGTAAATCAAAAGAATCACATCTTGGTCAAAAACCACGATCGTGCCTCAACCATTTAAACTGTTTTTCCGGATGAACAGACAGTCAGTCATTGGATTGGATATGGATGGCGCTGTAAATGTCATCCCCTGCCTGATCTGATCCAGTAGAAATGACAGCTAGACTCATCCTCCGTGACCTTCAACCTCCCCCTTGTTAACTTTAAATGCAGGAAGTGTTGCTCCCCCCGGGCATCAATTACATGCACGTTGACATACCGCAGTGCACTGTACACATATGCACTCACTCACTCACACACACATTCACACTAACACAAACACTTACTCTCGTGCACACAAACACACACCACAGCACCCCACCGTGACACTCACAGAATCCATCATGGATATTAGCAGGGGGTTCGATCTCTCCCGTGTTTACGTTTCATCGTTCTCTCATCATTCCCCGGGATCCCCATTCCTGCCGTCAGATGTCCTGATGTTCCGTGGGCTGACAGCCTCCATCCACCAGAGAGAAAGCAGAAGCACTATCGATCCCTGCCTTGCGCCTTCCCATTGATTTACCTGCAGGTGGCACTTTCAGGGTCTTATGGATTCAGTAGATTGCCATTCGGCCTGTAATAAAGACCACCTACAACAAACAAACAAAAATTTGACTGCTCACTGTGAAGGTTATTAGACTTTTTTTACTCTGAAATGAATGTATTTACATTCGTAATGATGTCTGATGTAGCGATGGGTATTTTTTGACTGTTCGAGTACTCGCATTATTTATTTTTTGAGTACTCGGGTACTCAAATGAGAAAATCTATACTTTTAGAACACAAGGCCGGCACTGGAAAAAAAGATGCTAAATTGCCCCATATACAGTATACTATTCAGTCAATAAAAAAACAAGTGCCATTTAAGAGGAATTTATTTACACCGTAATATCAACTGGTACCGGTACCGAGTCAATGTGCGGGGGTACAGGTTAGTTGAGGTAATTTGTAAAGTGACTATGCATAGATAATAAACAGCGAGTAACAGCAGTGTAAAAACAAAGGGGTCAATGTAAAGAGTCCGACTGGCCATTTAATGAATTGTTCAGCAGTCTTATGGCTTGGAGGTAGAAGCTGTTAATGAGCCTTTTGGTCCTACACTTGGTGCTCCGGTACCGCTTGCCGTGTGGTAGCAGAGAGAAAAGTCTATGACTTGAGTGACTGGAGTCTTTGACAATTTTTGGGGCTTTCCTCTGACACCACCTAGTATATAGTAACCTCAACAGTGGCGCTTGCTTATGGCGGTGCAATGGCATAGCCTTGTTTTGTTAATTTAGCAGACAAGACGCTCTTGTTTCCTGAGCCCTTATCACAGTCAAGACACACCTATTTTATATTTTTATATATGAAAAACATGATGTAATATAACAGAATAATATTTTTCTTAAGGAAAAAAGTTGCCAGTGCGAAGTGATGCGCATCTTGCGTCTGGAATAGTTATTCTCAAAGAGTGGTTTTGTGTCGCTTCTCTTGCGTTCAGTGCCAGCAGAGTCAGGGTATATGCAGCAGTTTGGGCCGCCTGGCTCGTTGCGAACTGTGTGAAGACCATTTCTTCCTAAAAAAATACCGTAATTTATTTGCCAGAATTTTACATAATTATGACATAACATTGAAGGTTGTGCAATGTAACAGCAATATTTAGACGTAGGGTTGCCACCCATTCGATAAAATACGGAACGGTTCCGTATTTCACTGAAAGAATAAACGTTTTGTTTTCGAAATGATAGTTTCCAGATTTGACCATGTTAATTAATGACCTAAGGCTCATATTTCTGTGTGTTTATTATATTGTAATTAAGTCTATTATTTGATATTTGATAGAGCAGTCTGACTGAGCGGTGGTAGGCAGCAGCAGGCTCGTAAGCATTCATTCAAACAGCACTTTCCTGCGTTTGCCAGCAGCTCTTAGCAATGCTTCAAGCACAGCGCTGTTTATGACTTCAAGCCTGTCAACTCCCGAGATTAGGCTGGCAATACTATAGTGCCTATAAGAACATCCAATAGTCAAAGGTCTATGACATACAAAGGGTATAGAGAGGAATAGTCCTATAATTCCTAAAATAACCAAAACCTAAAACTTCTTAGCTGGGAATATTGAAGACTCATGTTAAAAGGAACCACCAGCTTTCATATGTTCTCATGTTCTGAGCAAGCAACCTAAACATTAACTTTTTTACATGGCAAATATTGCACTTTTACTTTCTTCTCCGCCACTGTGTTTTTGCCTTATTTAAACCAAATTGAACATGTTTCATTATTTATTTGAGACTAAATTGATTTAATTTATGTATTATGTTAAGTTAAAATAAAAGTCTTCATTCAGTATTGTTGTAATTGTCATCATTACAAATATACAGTTGAAGTCAGAAGTTTACATACACCTTAGCCAAATACATTGAAACTCAGTTTTTCACAATTGCTGAGATTTAATCCTAGTAAAAATTCCCTGTCTTAGGTCAGTTAGGATCACCACTTCATTTTAAAAATGTGAAATACCAGAATAATAATAGAGAGAATTATTTCTTTCAGCTTTTATTTCTTTTATCACATTCCCAGTGGGTCAGAAGTCTACATACACTCAATTAGTATTTGGTAGCATTGCCTTTAAATTGTTTAACTTGGGTCCAACGTTTCGTGTAGCCTTCCACAAGCTTCCCACAATAAATTGGGTGAATTTTGGCCCATTCCTCCTGACAGAGCTGGTGTAACTGAGTCAGGTTTGTAGGCATCCTTGCTCGCACACGCTTTTTCAGTTCTGCCCACAAATGTTCTATATGGATTGAGGTCAGTGCTTTGTGATGGCCACTCCAATACCTTGACTTTATTGTCCTTAAGCCATTTTGCCACAACTTTGGAAGTATGCTTGGGGTCATTGTCCATTTGTAAGACCCATTTGCGACCAAGCTTTAACTTCTTGGCTGATGTCTTGAGATGTTGCTTCAATATATCCACATAATTTTCCATCCTCATGATGCCATCTATTTTGTGAAGTGCACCAGTCCCTCCTTCAGCAAAGCACCACCACAACATGATGCTGCCACCTCCGTGCTTCACGGTTGGGATGGTGTACTTCGGCTTGCAAGCATCCCCCTTTTTCCTCCAAACATAACGAGGATCATTATGGCCAAACAGTTCTATTTTTGTTTCATCAGACCAGAGGACATTTCTCCAAAAAGTACAATCTGTGTCCCCATGTGCAGTTGCAAACCGTATTCTGAATTTTTTATGGCGATTTTGGAGCAATGGCTTCTTCCTTGCTGAGCGACCTTTCAGGTTATGTCGATATATGAGTCGTTCTACTGTGTATGTAGACACTTTTGTACCTGTCTCCTCCAGCATCTTCACAAGATCAATTGCTGTTGTTCTGGGATTGATTTGCACTTTTCGCACCAAAGTACGTAATCTCTAGGAGACAGAACGCGTCTCCTTCCTGAACGGTATGACAGCTGTGTGCATGATATTTATACTTGTGTACTATTGTTTGTACAGATGAACATGGTACCTTCAGGCGTTTGTAAATTGCTCGCAAGTATGAACCAGACTTGTGGAGGTCTATAATTTTTTTTCTGAGGTCTTGGCTGATTTCTTTTGATTTTCCCATGATGTCAAGCGAAGAGGCACTGAGTTTGAAGGTAGGCCTTGAAATACATCCACAGGTACACCTCCAATTGACTCAAATGAGGTCAATTAGCCTATCAGAAGCTTCTAAAGCCATGACATAATTTTCTGGAATTTTCCAAGCTGTTTAAAGGCACAGTCAACTTAGTGTATGTAAACTTCTGACCCAGTGGAATAGTGATACAGTGGAATAATCTGTCTGTAAACAATTGTTGGGAAAATGACTTGTGTCATGCACAAAGTAGATGTCCTAACCAACTTGCCAAAACTATAGTTTGTTAACAAGACATTTGTGGAGTGGTTGAAAAACGAGTTTAATGACTCCAACCTAAGTGTTTGTAAACTTCTGACTTTAACTGTACATATAAAAATCGCCCGATTAATCGGTATCGGCTTTTTTTTGGTCCGCCAATATTCGGTATCAGTATCGGCGTTGAAAAATCATAATCGGGCGACCTCTAATACAGACGTTCAATTTAGTTTATTCTACCTGTTCTTTGGAATTTTCCAAATGTATGAATATTTCCACATTGAACACTGCATGGGGATGAATTACAGCCCCAACATCTGTTTGATGAGTAGGCTTAATGATTCTGATGAAAATACACTCTTTATCTAATTCATGTTTTTGCATATTTTCAGTGTGGAACCTGTCTATTTTTAGAGGGTTTATGGCCTAGGCTAAACAATTCATTTGCAAAATTGTAATTACTTCGCTACTATGGCCTATTTATTGCCTTACCTACTCTTGCCATTTGCACACACTGTATATTATATAAACGTTCTTTTTTTTCTGTACACTTGTTTAACTCTGTGTTGTTGTTTGTGTCGCACTGATTTGCTCTATCTTGGCCAGGTCGCAGTTGTAAATGAGAACTTGTACTCAACTAGCCTACCTGGTTAAATAAAGGTGAAATATTTTAATTAAATTTTTTATAATTCTAAATGGCTCTAGTAGTTCACAAAAGTAGCCTAAGCGGAAAATAGACGGGATGCAATTTTTCCAAAACTGCAGCTCATTGTTGGAGCACATATTTCCCTACTTCAATCAATCAGTCATTTTTGAAAGTGTGATAAAACTGTCATCATTTGGCAAGGAATGTAGCTTGTGTATCCCATCAGCTAGATACATTTTTATAGGCATTTATTTCTGTAGACTTACGGGAGCTTCTGTGCGCACTCAGCAGCACGCGTGTGTAGAGGAAGCGGTCAGAACGCAATTGAGTGAGTGAGACAAGGATGGGAAAGAGAATTTAGAGAGATGCCCCACCTCTTTTGACCCTCACCTGTTTAGTCAACAACAACAAAAATGTTTTGCATGTTTTGCATGTTATTTTGTCGTTATTACGTGTCATATATCAGTTTCAAAACAATGTAATAAAAATTTACCATATTTTTGTTAATAAAGCTGCATACAAACATGGTTTCTTTTTTGTTTTCTTCAGTAAGGCAGCTCCAAAATGCACGTGTTTCAGCCTAGCTCAGTGCTTTCTGTGGTGGTGGGGCAGCCAGCGGAAAATACGGAGCGTAGGGGTTGGTAATGTTCTCTAGTTCTGTTACTCATGGGGACACTATGTCACAGCAAAATCTACAGGGAGAGCTCTAATATTCAAGCCCCTTTGGTGCTGCCATAGAGTTACATTAGAAGTGCTCATCCAAGTAGGCTCAAGGTCATTGGCCACAGATGAAATGATGTCAAATCATGTTATGTCTCACCGTAGCTTTGATTGTACTGATCATGTCAACATCATACTATCAAAATCTTAGCTAGCAAGCTAGCAGTCATCATCATGAATCAAAGAGACAATCTACTGGCAAATCCTTGTCATATGAAGAGAAGTTATGAAAATAAATTATAGATAAAACGTATTGGTGCTCATCATTGGACATAAACATTACACAACAATTTGGAAATTACAAATTCAACAATGAGGGGTTTGGCTGGAATCAGTGGTTAATTGCAAGCATTGCAAAGCAATCACTAGATTGCTAATCAGTGGAGTGGGTGTGTGGACCAAGCTTAAAAGGATAAACATTCAACATTGGCCATGACTTCTGCCGCGTTCAAAACAACTGGAAACTCGGAACTGGGAAATCTCAGACTTCAGTGAGTTCAAGACAACTCGGAACTCTGAAAAAAAACGAGCTCCGTCTGGGAAAATATGTTTTGAACGGTCATTCAACTGGGAATTCCAAGTCGGGAACTCTGGCCTCTTTCTCCGACCTGAAGATCACTGCCGTCATCATGATTTGACCATGTTTTTTCAGGGTTCCCAGTTGTCTTGAAAGCACCATAAATCCAGAGAATGCCAGACTTTGATGACAAAGTTTGTTGACAAAATTTACCCACAAAGGACCTTTGCACCTCCTTCCTGTTCAAATGAATGCAGCATAACAAGGTGAGTCAAAAAATTTATTGTATGCTGCTGGATAAATTATGTAATATGCCAGGGAGATATGTATACTGTAGCTAAGGAAGTCATACTAAGTGTATGTTGTGTAGTAGCCCATGTGCCTCACCCTAATAACTTAGCCTACTGTTCTGACTTGGTGGTGCACATGTGGCTTAGATTTTTTGGGAGAAATTTCATCATCAAATATTGTAAAAGCTTTCATTGTCTGCTTATATGCCCCATTTATTTATTCTACGGTTCTGACTTGGTGTACAGGGAGAATAATGTAAGAACGGCCCATGTTCTGAATTCTGTCGCTGTACATTTCAAAATTGCTGAACAAATAGTTATTGACTACGTCCGTCCTAGCTCGCTCATTAATGTCTTAATCACAATTACGGATTGCCTCTTGTCCGCTCGTCGTCCCCTTATGCCATAGTTTGTGTATCTCAATTGTCAGTAGAAACCACATTTGTTTAAGCAAGTCAGTCATATCACCTCTGTTTTTCTAAATAAATGAGGCTGAATTAACTGTTTCGCTGCCAGATAAGGCTCTGGGACTGCTGTTGGGACTCTGCTGTTGGGACAGCTTTATGTAGGTCCTGACAGCTTGTGGGCACCGTTTGTCACCGTTATAGTGCAATTAATGTATTGTTTAGTGTTGTTTTGTAGTGGCTTTGCTAAAAAAAAATTGGGGGGGTGGGTTTGCCCCACCAAGATTTACATGCTAAAATCGCCACTCAACATGAAACATGAAATCCATTTCCTCTCCAACAACACTCTCCCACTCAGAATTCTATTCGGGTGAAGTTATTGACGAATGTGTTTATTTTATTCCTGTAGCAGACTTTCAAGGTTTCATTTTTCGCAATAAACTTGTTTCAGTGGACCATAACTTTGGCCTTGGCTGAACAGACAGTACAGTCGGAGGCTAGTGTTTTGAAAAGCATAATTGGCTGAATATATTCCACAAACCGGGCATCAACTCCTTAGAGTTTTCATGCTCTTTAATTTGCATTTTATGTTTCACACAGTTGCGCAGGTTTATCCCTATTTAATTTGCTACTGTTGAGTGTACCTCATTTCGTTTCCATAACTGCATGTCCAACGGCAGTTTAGCAAACCAAACACAGGCTATCGTTCAGTATCCATTCTTCCATACTCTGATTCTCAGCAGCCTCATGTAGAGTATTTCTCGAAACTATGATTAGCTTAGCTTGCAGACTCATAACGAGTGAGGGAGGCGTTGATAAAGCAATGATGACGGAAGTCTCGTTAGGCTCAGATACGTTTTGCATTCGTTAATTAGTGAGCCTCCTAGGGATTAATTCCCTCTCCGTGTCCCATGTGCAGAGCTTGTCGAGATGAGAGGGATTGTTCTATTTGCCGCCTCAGCTTGCCTCTCAGGTTCACCAGTCACCGCCATGCTGGCACATATCCGTCATCCCAGGGCCGCTACGCGACTCCCTCCCTCCACTGCACTGCTAATAGCAGCGGATTACTGAAGACTGAAGATGAAAGGGCCTTCATTCCCCACAGAGACGTGTGTGTGTGTGTGTGCGTGCGTGCGTGGCAGACTTGGTTATCCTGTTGTACTGAAACTGCTGTGTTGGGATACAGGCAGGAGATAAGTGGAGGTCTTTTATTTCAGCATCCCCTTCCCACACCTCATTAGCCAACAAGGCTTCCAGGTTGACATCAAAGGCGCAGCCATCACGCACAAAAAAAATGCATCCCGATTTCCAAGGATTTTTTATAGTCTAAATTTAGATTCTAAAACCGCTGCTGAATTGACGCCAGCCGTCATTTCATGACTGTTTTCAGAAGTGGATGATAATAGGATTTTTCACTTTCGATAATCACCCTGTAGCTCTGTTTTTCTCAAATCTTTGGTGGCTGTTTGAAGTTGCGGGAAGCGATGCAACTGCTTAAAGCCAGACTGTCTGTCTTGTCTGCCTGGTGTCTTTGAATTGAGCCACCAGCTACAGGACTTTTTGAAGTCTTTAGAACAGAAAGCTGCAGTTGTTGTTGTTTTTTTGCCAACGTTAAGTAGCCCATTGGGGGGAATATTACGATTCTTGACAAAAAGTCGGAAATAGTTTTTCACACTTCATTGAAAAGTCTCCTCTTGATGTTCCCTTAGTGGATGAGTCTGGCTGGGAACTGGAACTGGGTGCATTCTGAAGAATGGCCAACTAATTAATTCATGACACTGTCGTGACAGGATCCATTTGTTACCTGGCCTTCAAACGTTTGGCCCATTGGTGTCTCTTTACCTTATCTCTGCGGGGCACAGCACTTGCCAGTGCAATTTAAGATTAGGAGAAAGGGATAGAAAATAAGTTGTTCCTCTTTGGGGGCATGTGAGGTTAGGCATGTCCTTTTGTGAACCCGAAAAAGCAGTTTTCGGGATCTCTTCTTTGACCTGTATCCTCATCTGACTGTCCTTTTGGTCCGCTTTATTTATTCTGTTTCTCACATTTGGCCAGCATTGTAGTTTGTGGCACACTAAGTTCTTATGCCAACTCATTATTACAGAAATGTATTCCTAAAGCCTCCTTTGAACAACCAAACTCATCACTTTTATCGTGCTTATGTGAAGGGCAGTTCTTTTGATCAAACTGAATAAAAGTGAGAGCAAAAAGTCCTGGCTATAATGTCTTGGTTAGTTGGTCCAATACAATAGACCATAATTCCTTTCTCTCTGGTCTGTCCCATCATTCCATTGAAATCCATAGAAAGTTCACCACTAGCAGGGACGTATTTTGTTGTGCTCAAATCATTTCTCACCCTCCACGACTCATTTGGAAAGTTTCTTATGACACCTGGCCCTTGGCTGAGCTTTAGAAATATACTGCATAGGGCTGAGCTATGGCACAAATTAGCCTAAACCCTGCTGTTACCTCTGAGTTTGAATGCTAGTCCATGCTGGTCTCGTTCACATGGAAACATGAGCGCAGGATGCTACGTTGACATCTACTAATTCCCAATATTCTCCTATCCTATTCTGTGAGTGTGCCATGTTTAATCACCTCATCGATCTCCATAAGTACATTAGTGACATCATTTCAGTTAATGATCACCCGCCATCCTCCAGTGATCAGTCTGTATTGATTGATGATTATTCATATTAGATCATCTACCCTATGGAGTTCGTTAACTGCTGAGTGTAGCCACTTGCAGAGGATGAAGTGATTCAGCTAGACACATTTTTTTAATTGAATTGTTTTATTTCACCTTTATTTAACCAGGTAGGCCAGTTGAGAACAAGTTGTCATTTACAACTGCGACCCGGCCAAGATAAAGCAAAGCAGTGCGACAAAAACAACAACACAGAGTTACACATAAACAAACGTACAGTTAATAACACAATAGAAAAATCTATGTACAATGTGTGCAAATGTAGAAGAGTAGGGATGTAAGGCAATAAATAAGCCATAGAGGCGAAATAATTACAATTTACCATTAACACTGGAGTGATAGATGTGCAGATGATGATGTGCAAGTAGAGATACTGGGGTGCAAAAGAGCAAAACATAAATAAATAACAATATGGGGATGAAGTAGTTGGGTGTGCTATTTACAGATGGGCTGTGTACAGGTACAGTGATCGGTAAGCTGCTCTGACAGCTGATGCTTAAAGTTAGAGAGGGAGATATAAGTTTCAGTCATTGGCAGCAGAGAACTGGAAATGTTGTGTGCACTTGTATAGGTAGGCTAGATCTCTAGGAATATCTCGAAATGATCATTCAAGTAATTTATGATTTTAGGAGGCCCGAATGTTTAAAGTGAGACACCCCACTCAACAGAAGTTTGACCCACATATGTATAGACCTGTAGGGCACTTCCTGCTGAGCGCAGTATGTAAACTCAGATTTACTAAAGACTTTAGATCCCTGAGCTCCCGGCCATACTAAACCCTCTAACTCAGCAAATACCTTATAGAAAGATAAGGGAGTGCTGCTTGGTTATAGAGTCTGTAGAGGTACGCGGGGAGAGGAGGGAGCAGACGGCATTAAGGAGTTGTGAGAGAGGGAGATACCATACAAACTGCAGAGGTTTTGCAGTTTGACTCAGCAGATATTGTTCTCAGAGAGAAATCTGGTTGATGGGGAGAGAGAGGGCACAGAGAAATGGCAGTTGGGGCAAAGAAAGAGGTGGGTAATATTCTGTAAAGTCAGAAAAGGAAAGCATACAGTTGCCTCTATAAAGGGAGCAAGTGAAGATATTGCTTGTAAAGGCTTTACATATAAAAGACGTCTAGTATACGTCTATCCCTTATAAACAATATCTTCTCTGAGTATGGTTACATGCACACAATAATGTGATTACAGTGGAAAGTCAGATTAATATAATAGTTCGTTTAAAATGTTTACATGCTTTGCAAGAAGAACGATTTTCCTAATAATCCGGTTTACATGGATACATCTGAAATCAGGCTACCTGATGGCACTGATAAATGCAGAAAATCACCAATCAAAATAAATGTTCTGCCACATGTTATTTTTTTGAAGAATATTTGATTCTTCTCAAAAAGTTTGTATGTGAAAACTACACTGAACAAAAATATCAACGCAGCATATAAGGTGTTGGTCCCATGTTTCATGAGCTGAAATAAAAGATCCCAGAAATGTTCTATGTGCACAAAAAGCTTATTTCTCTCAAATTTTGTACACAAATTTGTTTACCTCCCTGTTGGTGAGCATCCTTTGCCAAGATAATCCATCCACCTGACAGGTGTGGCATATCAAGAAGCAGATTAAGCAGCATGATCATTACCTTGTGCTGGCCACTCAAAAATGTGTCAACAAATTTTGGCACACGACAGAATGCCACAGATGTCAACATTTTTGAGGGAGCATGCAATTGGTTTGCTGACTGCACCAATGTCCACCAGAGCTGTTGCCAGAGAATTTAATGTTAATTTCTCTACCATAAACCGCCTTCAACGTCGTTTTAGAGAATTTGGCAGTAGGTCCAACCGGCCTCACAACCACAGACCACGTGTAACCACGCCAGCCCAGAACCTACACATCCAGCTTCTTCACCTGCGAAATCATCTGAAACCAGCCACCCGGGCAACTGATGAAACTGTAGGTTGCACAACCGAAGAATTTCTGCACAAACTGTCAGAAACTGTCTCAGGGAAGCTCATCTGCGTGCCTGTCGTCCTTACCAGGGTCTTGACCTGACTGCAGTTCTGCGTTGTAACCCGACTTCAGTGGGCAAATGCTCACATTCGATGACCACTGGCACGCTGGAGAAGTGTTCTCTTCGCAGATGAATCCCGGTTTCAACTGTACCGGGCAGATGGCAGTGCTAAAGAGGTAGGCTCGCTCGGCTGGCGCTAGCACATGCATATGAAAATACACAGCTGGAACGCCAATGAAAGTGTTTATATGTGCTCATAATTTCAAAGATTGCTTAGAAAACCAGATGTTTTAACCGGCGTATAATTACTTCAATGTTGACCTTACATGACTATTGCGTAATCTGCCTACTGACATACACAGTAATAATGTCATATTAAACTGATTATGTAAATGTACTCACTGTGAGGAATAAGAAACTCCAGTAGCAAAAAGTACCCTGAACTGAACCAGCTACTCTCTTTAAAACCTTTCATATTGCCTTTCATCATGCAGTGCTGTGTTGCTGTGGAATCAACATGTTCTTTTCAAGCCAATGTCTTATATGGAATACTAGAGTGTATAATTAAGCCTTCGTCTTCACAGGTGGGAGTAGAACAAAGTTAACCTCAAGACACTGATCTAAGGCCAGTTTTACATTTTATATCCTAGTTAAGGTTAACATTGGAGGAGGGCAAGCTGATTCTAGATGACCTAGGCTGTGACTAGACTTGACAGTAATGCAGTTTTTCTATTCTGATCATGGAGTTCTGATCATGAAATTCCGAACACATCATGCGTTTACACCTACATGTACAGTTGAAGTCGGACATTTACATACACCTTAGCCAAATACATATAAACTCAGTTTTTCACAATTCCTGACATTTAATCCTAGTAAAACTTAAGTCAGTTAGGATCACCACTTTATTTTAAGAATGTGAATTGTCAGAATAATAGCAAAGAGAATGATTTATTTATTTCATCACATTCCCAGTGGGTCAGAAGTTTACATACAGTCAATTAGTATTTGGTAGCATTGCCTTTAAATTGTTTAACTTGGGTCAAACATTTCGGGTAGCCTTCCACAACCTTCCCACAATAAGTTGGGTGAATTTTGGCCCATTCCTCCTGACAGAGTTGGTGTAACTGAGTCAGGTTTATAGGCCTCCTTGCTCGCATACGCTTTTTCTGCCAACAAATGTTCTATATGATTGAGGTCAGGGCTTTGTGATGGCCACTCCAATACCTTGACTTTGTTGTCCTTAAGCCATTTTTGCCACAACTTTGGAAGTATGCTTGGGTCATTGTCTATTTGGAAAACCCATTTGCGACAAAGCTTTAACTTCCTAACTGATGTCTTGAGATGTTGCTTCAATTTATCCACATAATTTTCCTACCTCATGATGCCTTCTATTTTGTGAAGTGTACAAGTCCCTCCTTCAGCAAAGCACCCCCACAACATGATGCTGCCATCCCCGTGCTTCACGGTTGGGATGGTGTACTTCGGCTTGCAAGCCTCCTCCTTTTTCCTCCAAACATAACGATGGTCATTTTTGCCAAACAGTTCTATTTTTGTTTCATCAGACCAGAGGACATTTCTCAAAAAAGTACGATCTTTGGTCCCTATGTGCAGTTGCAAACCATAGTCTGGCTTTTTATTGCGGTTTTGGAGCAGTGGCTTCTTCCTTGCTGAGCAGCTTTTCAGGTTATGGCAATATAGGACTTGTTTTACTGTGTATAGAGATACTTTTGTACCTGTTTCCTCCAGCATCTTCACAAGGTCCTTTGCTGTTCTGGGATTTGCACTTTTCACACCAAAGTATGTTCATCTCTAGGAGACAGAACGCGTCTCCTTCCTGAGCAGTATGACGGCTGTGTGGTCCCATGATGTTTATACTTGCGTACTATTGTTTGTACAGATGAACGTGGTACCTTCAGGCGTTTGGAAATTGCTCCCAAGGATGAACCAGACTTGTGGAGGTCTACAATTTTTTTTCTGAGGTCTTGGCTGATTTCTTTTGATTTTCCTATGATGTCAAGCAAAGAGATACTGAGTTTGAAGGTAGGCCTTGAAATACATCAGGTACACAGGTACACCTCCAATTAACTCAAATTATGTCAATTGGCCTATCAGAAGCTTCTAAAGCCATGACATAATTTTCTGGAATTTTCCAAGCTGTTTAAAGGCACAGTCAACTTAGTCAACTTCTGACCCACTGGAATTGTGATACTGTGAATTATAAGTCAAATAATCTGTCTGTAAAAAAAAAGTTGGAAAAATGACTTGTGTCATGAACAAAGTAGATGTCCTAACCGACTTGCCCAAACTATAGTTTGTTAACAAGAAATTTGTGGAGTGGTTGAAAAACGAGTTTTAATGACTCCAACCTAAGTTATCTAAACTTCCGACTTCAACTGTAAATGTGTCCACGATGTCCACATTGTGCCCGGATTCCCTTTTCCCATGCTATATTCAAATGCCCAATATGCATTCTGCAAATGGTGGAATAGGCTAAATATGAAAATAACACAACACCAACTTGTAGCTAGCTAACTACTGTAACTAACTAGCCAGCTAACCTCTGTAGCTAGCTAGCAAGCAAAGCTAAAAGGATTGCAAACACATGCCTTTACATGCTTGGAACGTATTTCCTCAAACATTTTAAAGGTGTCTCTTGTTCCCAAAGCACAAGTTTTCTGGAGACTTGTGGGCAGAGTCTTGATGACGTCACCCACGATATGCGCTAGACTGAGGAGAAATTGGCACACAATATATCCCTGACCACCACCTGAGGTGGACAGCCAGATCTGAACGAAGTCAGACTACAATGCGACCTGTCTTGTCAATGCAATCTTTGTATTCTGATAGAAGAAGTTGCATGTACAGTGCATTCGGAAAGTATTCAGCCTTATTCTAAAATGGATTAAATAAAACATTTTCCTCATCAATTTACACACAATACCCCATAATGACAAAGCGAAAAAAGGTTTTTAGAAATGTTTTCAAATTTTAAAAAATTAATAAAAAACAGAAATACCTTATTTACATAAATATTCGGACCCTTTCCCATGAGACTCGAAATTGAGCTCAGGTGCATCCTGTTTCCATTGATCATCCTAGAGATGTTTTTACAACTTGATTGGCGTCCACCTGTGGTAAATCAAATTGATTGGACATGATTTGTAAAGGCACACACCTTTGAGGTCCCACAGTTGACTGTGCATGTCAGAGCAAAACCAAGCAATGAGGTCGAAGGAATTGTCCGTAGTACTCAGAGACAGGATTGTGTCGAGGCATAGATCTGGGGAAGGGTATCAAAACATTTCTGCAGCATTGAATGTCCCCCAAAACACAGTGGCCTCCATCATTCTTAAATGGAAGAAATTTGGAACCACAGACTCTTCCTAGACCTGGCCTGAGCAAATGGTGGAGAAGGGCCTTGGTCAGGGTGGTGACCAAGAATCTTATGGTCACTCTGTCAGAGCTCCAGAGTTTCTCTGTGGAGATGGGAGAACCTTCCAGAAGGACAACCATCTCTGCAGCACTCCACCAATAAGGCCTTTATGGTAGAGTGGCCAGACTGAAGCCACTCCTCAGTAAAAGGCACATGACAGCCCACTTGGATTTTGCCAAAAGGCACCTAAAGACTCTCAGTCCATGAGAAACAAGATTGTCTGGTCTGATGAATTCAAGATTAAACTCTTTGGCCAGAATGCCAAGCGTCACGTCTGGAGGAAACCTGGCACCATCCCTACGGTGAAGCATGGTGGTGGCAGCATCATGCTGTGGGGATGTTTTTCATCGGCAGGGACTGGGAGACTAGTCAGAATCGAGGGAAAGATGAACGGAGCAAAGTACAGAGAGATCCTTGATGAAAAACTGCTCAAGAGCGCTCAGGACCTCAGACTGGGGTGAAGGTTCACTTTCCAACAGGACAACTGCCCTAAGCACACAGCCAAGACAACACAGGACTGGCTTCTGGACAAGTCTCTGAATGTCCTTGAGTGGCCCAGCCAGAGCCCAGACTTGAACCCAATCGAACATCTCTGGAGAGACCTGAAAATAGCTGTGCATCCAACCATCCAACCTGACAGAGCTTGAGAGGATCTGCAGAGAAGAATGGGAGAAACTCCCCAAATACAGGTGTGCCAAGCGTGTAGCATCATACCCAAGAAGATTTGATGCTGTTAATTGTTGCCAAAGATGCTTCAACAAAGTACTGAGTAAAGGGTCTGAATTCTTATGTAAATGTGATATATATTTTTTTTTTATACATGTGCAAAAAAATGTTGTGTAGATTGATGAGGAACACATTCCCTCAAAACTTGAGACATCTGTGGTATTGTGTTGTGTGACAAAACTGCAACTTTTAGAGTGGCCTTTTATTGTCCCCAGCACAAGATGCACCTGTTTAATGATCATGCTGTTCAATCAGCTTCTTGATATGCCACATGTGTCAGGTGGATGGATTATCTAGGCAATGGAGAAATGCTCACTAACAGGGATGTAAGCAAATTTGTGCACAAAATATGAGAGAAAAAAGCTTGTTGTGCGTATGGAACATTTCTGGGATCTTTTATTTCAGCTCATGAAACATGGGACCAACATTTTACACTTTAAACTGGAACTTTTTACTCATGTAGTCGCACCGACGCATCTTTTTCTGTTCTTTGCTGTAAAATGTACAATAAAGTTATTGTATTCCTTTGGGCACTCACAGATTGATTACCAGGGCTGTGAACAAACTCAGCAGTGGATTAATTGAACTATCAGAGCATTGGAATATTCGCTTAATACTGCAAAAAATAGTCGTTTTAAGTGTTTTTGAGGAAGTTTGGGCTTGTAGTGCAGCATTGCTAACATCCTTTTGGCTGTTTACATTCATGAATTTTGACAAAGTTGGAAGGACAAAAGCAGAACTCTGCACAGCACCCACGCTCCAAATTAATTTGCAGCTCAGTGTGATGGTTTCTCTCGAGCTCAGTGTGATGGTTTCTCTAGAATACACAAGGTGCTAACTCGTCGCCGTGGCAGAAGTAACTAATGGATTCTTGTGGATTCTGTCACCATGGCCTTCAGACAACTCAGGTAATGGTAATTCGACTCAAATATAAATTTGACCTGATCTATCCCTTTAAGTGACATTTGAGCTGCTGTCAGGGTGATGGTGACAGAAGGGTGTTGTAAACACTTGAATTATTTAGGTTGGGAGGACAAAAGCAGAACTCTGCACAGCGTCCACTCTCCAAACTCATTTGCAGCTCAGTGTGATGGTTTCTCTGGAGCTCAGTGTGCTGGTTGTGTCTCCACTGGAAATACGTAGGTCAGCCTGACCTATCAAAGTACAACGTGTTACTGTCAGTCACCAAACAAGGGATCACTACTTAACATGCAGTCAGCTCCTCACAGGTCTAGGAACAGTGGGTGAATAGAGCAACTGGGAGGGCACAACAACAGGAGCAGCACTAGCACCTTTTCAAAGGTCTGAGAACAGTGGGAGAGTGTCAGTGAGCTTAGAATAACAGCAGCAGCAGCACCTTTTCACAGGTCTAGGGACAGTGGGAGAGCATTGTGGAGGGAACAACAGGGCCATCCCTGGGCATAAGCGGCATAAGCGACCGCTTAGGTTCCCACACTTTTTTTTGGGGGGGGGGGGGACTCAGTCGGGGTCTCAACTTACTATTCAGAGTAAGAATAGTAGAATACACAAGGTGCAGTTTCTAAATTTGGTTTTGCATCAGCAGTTTTTCTCTTGTGATGTCAGTCACTGATAGTCACTCAATTAGCCCATGTCAGCTAAGATTTTTTTGATTGGTAAGTTAGTCAAGCCAGCTATCTAAACGTGTACTGATCATGGTCGAATTATCGACTGGTCATGTAGGGCACGTGCCCAGGGGCCCTGACCTCCAGGGGGCCCCCATTGATTTTGTTAGTCACTCTCTCTCAGATAGCATTACATGGCTTAAGTCATGGCAAAATGTGTAGAATTGCAGGAAATGTGTTGTAGAACTGCACACTTTTATCTCCTCCCAATGTTAAAATGAGCATAATTGAATGAAATTAGTTATCAAATGGAAAAATTTGCTCTACACTCCATGGCAAAATGTGTAGAATTGCAGGAGATGAACTCTTAAAACATTTTTTTTCACTGCACCGTCAAGAGTTGGGCCACTAAAATGATTTCCTGCAAGGTGGAGGGGAAACAATTTTTCACTTAAGGCCCCCAAAAGCGTAGTGCTTGCCCTGGGGAGCAACAACATAGAAATAGAATTAACAACAGCAACAGCAGTAGCTTTTCACAGGTCTGAGATCAGTAGCACAGGTATGGGGGGAAGGAAAGTTGGGAACACTGTCCGGGTTTGTAATTGGAGGGCGACCGGCGGGGGGGAGGGACGGTGTCATCAGATCCACTCCAGGAGTTTGGCAAACATGGCGTGTCTGCTGCCGAATGTGATGCCAAATAAACGGCCGCTGCTTTCATCTGCATGGCCCGGTGTGTATAGCGATTAGAGAGTTAGAGAGAGAGAGAAAGACTGTCATCTCATTATCAGATCCCGGAGATGAGTCAGTCATGGAGACGGGGTGACCGTTGACCTTGTCTGCACCCACACACACACACTCACTATCAGTCACCCACACACATTTTGATCCACAGTGTAGTATAAGTACCAAGGACCCGTGAGTCAGTCATCAATACATTTGTGTGTCATCAACATCAATACGTCTTACACACACACAAACACATCACACACAACCTGTTGCCCTACGACTTACAAACGCACACACAAACGCAGACTGCCAAACTTGCACAGACCCTTGAGGTCAAATAGAAGAAGGCAGATCTGCTGGTGTGTCATTGTTCAGCTGTGCGCCGTCCAAAAACATCCTTCCTGCGCCTGAGAGCCCTGGCGCAACAGCAGCCTTGATGTACTGTGTGTGTGAGTGAAAGAGAGAAAGAGAGAAATTGATATGTGAGATGAATACAAGAGAGAAGTAGAAACATACAAGGAGAGAAGCAAAGAATTATTGAGAAAGCAAGCAGGGGACTTGTAAAGGTGAAATAAAGAATGGGATATAGAGAAAAGGAAAGAGAAAAAGAGATTATATGAATATAATCATGACCTTCACTGGGACAATGGACAGAAAACAGGAATTTCCTCTTCTGCTCTTTCCTGCCCTGGTTATTTCTGTCCTTGACCTATGAGGATACACACGTATACACACACACTTACAGTAATACTCTTCAAAGTAACTGACCAAGATTAAACCCAGCAGTACGTGTGTATAGCCTACTTTAAGTAGTATCGCAGTTGTATTCTAATGTAAAAGGAAATAAAAATATCCTTCTCTTTCTAAATCAGAGAGCAGGGTTAACAGAGGAGGTTTCGCCCTTTGAAGCAAACCAAAGCCTTCAGATAAACTGAATGAACATTTATGAAGAAGGTTCATCTAAGAGAAATATGCTAACAGTGTATTATTTCATTATGTCAAGGCAGTTCTGTAAAAAGCCATTTTTAAATTCCACCAGTGTTTTTAAGTGCTTTTTAATGAACTAAATATTATCCCTGGCCACCGTTGACTAGACCAACTGGCTCTTGGGGCTTGTGTGTGTGTGCGTGTGTGTGTGCGTGTGTGCGTGCATCGACATGAGACACTCCATGGCCAGTTTGATTAATGACTTGGTGGGAAACAGGCTCCGTGGCATCATAACAACAAGAATTAAAAAAGCTATTTCCCAGAAGCCTTGTGTGTGTCCCAACGACAGTGAGAGAATGGTGGAGTTGTTTTTTTATCTTCTCCAGAATAAATGGAGAACGAGAGAGGGAGAGAGAGAGTGACTTTAGAAAGAGACTTTAGAGAGGAACAGAGGTTTGGAAAGAGGAAAAAGGGAGAAAAAAAACATTTGAAGGAAAAGTTTAGTTTTTTTAACAGAGGGTTGAAGGAACGATTGAGAAAATACAACATAGAGAGTTTAATGGTGTGGCTGAAAATGAGCAAAGAGATTAGGTGTCCTTGGAGAGAGAACATGAGGGATGGATTGAAGAAAGAGAGATAGGAAAAAGAGGTTGCGAGAAAAAGGCGTGTCCGTAGAGATTGCAGAAACAAACTTTAAGAATGACGGCTTCTGTCAAAAACACCCTTGTGCTAAAGAGAATTGTCAGTTTGTCTTAGTGGACGTTTCTAAATGTTTTATATCGAGAACTAACATTCAGGTTTTTTTCTCTCAAGGTGCCGCTGAGGTGAACATCGAACGGTCAACTTGATAAAATGGCTCTCTGAAAGCCTGTTATGACAGTCCAAATCTGCTTTTTATGAGTTATGCTTCTGTTTTCATGTCACCCTGCCATTTTGTGTCAGACAGACAGGCTGCATTATCTCTAAGTGTGGGTGCGGATCGAGGCCCTCACTCAGTAGCATTGGCTCTATGGGTGATTGTGTGGTTGGTGTGGAAACTGGAGGTCTTTCATCTACCTGTCAGTCACGCGGAACACTTCATTACATTGTGAAGGGGTTGATGATGAAATGTATGAGCCGTTTTCCATGCCTGGAGAGAAGCAGTTACGCTTTGCTCATTTGTTTTGTTCTCCGTCTGCCTTCCAGTCAGTTTAAGCTCAGTTAAAGAGAGTGTATCTGTCATCATTTGTTAGCTATTTCTCATTCGGAATGGAGAAAATGTGGTTTATATACAGGCTAGCATAATGAGTTTTAGATATCTCGCTTCGAACAAGATTAGTATCAGATGCACATACAGTTGAAGTCGGAAGTTTTACATACACCTTAGCCAAATACATTTAAACTCAGTTTTTCACAATTCCTGACATTTAATCCTAGTAAAAATTCCCTGTCTTAGGTCAGTTAGGATCACCAGTACATGATAGTAGAGAGAATGATTTATTTAAGCTTTTATTTCTTTCATCACATTCCCAGTGGGTCAGAAGTTTACATACACTCAATTAGTATTGGGTAGCATTGCCTTTTAAATTGTTTAACTTGGGTCAAACGTTTCAGGTAGCCTTCCACAAGCTTCCCACAATAAGTTGGATGAATTTTGGCTCATTCCTCCTGACAGAGCTGGTGTAACTGAGTCAGGTTTGTAGGCCTCCTTGCTCGCACACGCTTTTTCAGTTCTGGAAAACACATTTTCTATAGGATTGAGGTAAGGGCTTTGTGATGGCCACTCCAATACCTTGACTTTGTTGTTCTTAAGCCATTTTACTTTGGAAGTATGCTTGGGGTCATTGTCCATTTGGAAGACCCATTTGCGACCAAGATTTAACTTCCTGACATCAGTGATGATGATGTCAATTAGCCTATCAGAAGCTTCTAAAGCCATGATATAATTTTATGGAATTTTCCAAGCTGTTTAAAGGCACAGTCAACTTAGTGTATGTAAACTTCTGACCCACTGGAATTGTGATACTGTGAATTATAAGTGAAATAATCTGTCTGTAAGCAATTGTTGGAAAAATGACTTATGTCATGCACAAAGTAGATGTCCTAACCGACTTGCCAAAACTATAGTTTGTTAACAAGAAATTTGTGGAGTGGTTGAAAAACGAGTTTTCATGACTCCAACCTAAGTGTATGTAAACTTCTGACTTCAACTGTACATGGACAGTGGACATACACCACACACACGCACACACAGACACACTCATATTGCGCTCCACATAACCACACATTCCAAGTAGCCTAGATCACTCACTCATGCATTTATCACTTTGTTTTATATGCTGCTCAGTAAGTGGTTAGCAAATAGATCTGAGCTATTTGGCAGAATGGCCAATTCAGACATTGATTAGCTCAGAGGATAGAAGAAAAACAAGATTTCCCACCCAAAATTAGGGTCAATAATTGATTAAGCGCCTTCCAGCGAGTACTTTGCAGCTATTTACATCAGCGACAAACATGCAGAAAAGCTCTCTGATGTCTCTTGGGTAATTTTTGTCACAAACAGCAGGGGACAATGCTCTTTCCCGTAATGCAGTTGGATTATTTCTCTGCAACACCACCGCCAGCCTCCTCCCTCTGTCGCTCATCTCCACCATTGGCCTAATTATAGTCATGAATTAAGCATTGTTCTGCGAACGGAAAGGAGAAACCTTTTCAGGGAGTGACGCTCACCACTTCTTAAATGTCACCGTCTCTCTTCCCCCCCCCACCCGCCCTGCAGTAGTTGGGCCGGGCTGTACCGTAGGGACGGGATATGGAGTCTGTCCCATTTACGCCACTCTCAGTCCATACTGTCGTGCTGCACAAACTTTGTTAGATTTTATGGGGACACTTAATATTATATTAACATTAATGTGACATTTTACATGGTTTGGAGTATCTAGTTTAGTTGTGCCTCACTTACATGGGAGCATTGGACTCAATGAAAGAAATCAACAGCCAAAGGCGTTTTATGAACTTTTCAGTTGTTACCGGGCAGATAATCGTCTAGTTGTTTTTCAACGAGTTATTACAGTAGATGCTCCATTGTTTGTACTAGAGCTATCCCGCAGCAATAAGGGCATTGTAATGTATAGTTGCTCTGGATGCATTCGTTTTTGTTTTTCTTCAGATTTATTAGCTTTCTGATGGTCGTTTTCCATTTATGACATTTAGCAGAAGCCCTTATCCAGAGCGACTTACAGTAGTGACACCAACCCACAACCCTGGCGCTGCAAGGGCCATGATTCCTGGTCTAATGTTCTCTCTTTCTCTTTCTTCCTTTCTTCCAGAAAGTTCTCTCCAAAGGCCAGTTTTGAGAGTGGACAGTGATGATATCCATGCAAAGTAAGTATTTTGGTAAAGACTCGCTGGCTTCGTTTAATCTGCTAAGAATCATTCTTGATGAACCAAAGTTTGGAGCACGGTGTTGCTGTACCCTAGAAACACACGAGCAACCGTCCACTCAGTGTCCCTTCAGAGTGGCTGAGCATAAATATAGTGTTTGAATATGGTGCCGAGGGAGACAACTGACCACTTGCTCTCCGTCAATCAATCACACAATTTTTATAGCCCGTTTTACATATCCACTGTGTCAAAAGGTTAATCCAGGGTCTAGGATGGTGAAAAGGGATAATTAGACGCTATGTCACTCTTCCAACCTGTCCCCTCTCTCTCTCTCTCTCTCTCTCTCGCTCTCTCTCTTCTCTCTCTTCTCTCTCTTCTCTCTCTTTCGCTCTCTCTTCTCTCTCTCCCTCTCTCTCTTCTCTCTTCTCTCTCTTTCTTTCGCTCTTTCTTCTCTCTCTCCCTCTCTCTCTCTTCTCTCTCTTTCTTTCGCTCTCTCTTCTCTCTCTCCCTCTCTCTCTCTTCTCTCTCTTTCTTTCACTCTCTCTTCTCTCTCTCCTCACAGTGAACGAGGCAGAGGGGTCAGTGAAGGTGGCCGAGTGGCAGCAGACGTACTATGCCCACGACTCCGGCATCCAATCAGGCGCCACCACCGTGCGAGATGATGAGGGCACAGAGTACAGCGCCAAGAAGTATGCCATTACCACCACCTTGGTGGAAAACCCTACAGGTATAAGTTATCTCTCTCTCTCTCCCTTTCTCTCACATTCCCACTTCCCACTCTCTCTTCCCATCCCTCCCTTTCTCTCTCATTCCAATTTTCCCCCTTGCTCTACTTCTCTTTCAGTCTCTCTACATCTCTCTGTCTGTCTGTACAAATAGGTCAACACTTACTCATTCAATGTCATAATCATGCTGTGATTCACTCACTTGCTCATACGCCATCACATACGTACACAGGCCAGTTTGGACTGGCTTCATGTCTTAAAATAGGCATGATTCTTCTTCTGAAAACTATCACTAGTTTGAAACACTATCTATGGATATATCTATCCACGTATCCAATGATCTCCCCCTCCTCCCTTTTTCCTCCCTCTTTCATCCCTCTCTTATCCCTCTCTCCCATCAGAGATGGAGGCCCAGTACACCCTGACACGGGCCCAGCGAGTGAGAGCGGCCATGTTCCCAGAGACCCTGGTGGAGGGCGAGGCGGTGCTGTCCACTCAGACTGACCCCGGTCAGCAGACCAACGTCCAGCGGCTAACTGAGCCCTCGCAGCTCCTCAAGACCGCCATCGTCCACCTCATTAACTACCAGGATGACGCCGAGCTGGCCACTCGCGCCGTGCCCGAGCTCACCAAGCTGCTGGCCGATGAGGATGCGGTAACTAACCTCTAAGAGTTCCAAAAAAACTTATCTTTGATATAAATCCCATTTTCACAAAGCCCAGCTGTTAACACATGAATGTATTAAACAACACTATTTCCAATGTGCTCCTATTAAAAAATCTATCTGAACCTTCAATCAGTATTAATGAATTAGTGATGCAGCTAATCAAATAGAAGAGATGGTCTTTGATTTCTAGATTAAAGACATTCCAATGGTTGACCTTGCCCCCCCCCCCCCCCCCCCCTCAACCGCCTCTTGCTGCCTGCTGGGATCAATCTTTGATAAAACTCTAGGACACTGTTTAAACAAATAGGCTGATTTGGAAATGATTCAGCCAGTGACTATTGTAAGATTGTAACGGCTTTCTTCCTGGGATGAAGGAGAGGACCAAAACGCAGCGCGGCTAGTGTTCAACATGATTTAATAAAGAATACGTGAACACTACAAACAACAAAACAAGAAATGTGAAAACCGAAAACAGTCCTATCTGGTGCAGAACACAAAGACAGAAGACAACCACCCACAATCCCCAACACAAAACAAGCCACCTATATATGATTCTCAATCAGGGACAACGATTGACAGCTGCCTCTGATTGAGAACCATATTAGGCTGAACACAGAAACAGACAAACTAGATACACAACATAGAATGCTCACCCAGCTCACGTCCTGACCAACACTAAAACAAGCAAAACACATAAGAACTCTGGTCAGGACGTGACAGTACCCCCCTCCTGAGGTGCGGACTCTGAACGCACACCCTTAAAACTCTAGGGGAGGGTCTGGGTGGGCATCTGTCCGCGGTGGCGGCTCCGGTGGAGGACGAGGCCACCACTCCACCCTTGTCTTTGTCCCCCTCCTTAGCGTCCTTTGAGTGGCGACCCTCGCCCCCGACCTTGGCCTAGGAATCCTCACTAAGGTCCCCACTAAATCAGGTCAGGACGTGACAAAGATAAACGGGTGTACTATGTGTATCTAATGTACAGTGTCTTCAGAAATTATTCACACCCCTTTACTTAAAATTCATTAAATTGCCTTTTTTTTTTGTCACCGTCCTACACATAACACCCCCAAAATGTCAAAGAGGAATTATGTTTTTAGAAATATATATATATATTTTTTTAGGGAAAAGCTGAAATGTCTTCAGTCAGTAAGTATTCAACCACTTTGCTATGGCAAGCCTAAATAAGTTCAGGAGTAAAAATGTGCTTAACAAGTCACATAAATTGCATGGACTCTGTGTGCAATAATAGTGTTCGTCATGATTTTTGATTGACTACCTCATCTCTGTACCCCACACATACAATTATCTGCAAGGTCCCTCAGTAGAGCAGTGAATTTCAAACACAGATTCAACCACAGTGACAAGGGAAAAGCAGACACTGAATATCCGTTTGAGCATGGTGAAGTTTTTAAGTACACTTTGGAATGGTGTATCAATATACCCAGTCACTACAAAGATAACAGGCGTCCTTCCTATGGTTGTGGCGATCATGAAATGTGTCAGCCCGTTATTGTCACACAAAAGACTACCGGTCTCATGGTAATTTACCGTTAATTAACATCAACACGTTTAGCATCTCTAGGCCTCCACACGTACAAGCTGCTGATGCTCGCCTTTGAAACATCTACATTTAACAAGCGTCTAATACATCTATTTAAAATACACCATCACAACGCATCCATTATTTATTTTTTAGTCAGTTCTAAATAAACATTATGATACGAAGAAAATGTATTTCAGAAGAACGGAATATGAGTTGGCCGACTGTAGGACTATGTTATTATAATTGTGTGGTGTTCATGTGTGTGTGTTGCATATGTATTTATTGCATGTGTTCTGTGTCTTCCTGTCCTTGGGTCCACACACATCGCAGCGCTTCTTCTTGTTGCTACCGGCTGCAATCTAGAATGATGAAAACACTTAGTTCAGGAATTGTACTAACGTCTCACTCAGTCGCATACGTTATATAGTTACAGTAGGCCAAGGTAAGAGAGTCAGGCGCACACAAATGCAACAACATCACTCACACTTACGTCCGGTATTGGAGTTGTTGGTTCTGTAGGTCGGGCGGATGGGGCACCAGCATCCTCCTCCTGAATCCTCCTCACAATCGCTGCAGAATCTGGGGTCCTTGGGATATGTTGCCTCCTCTGGATTTGAGGTCTTACCAATGCCTTGCCCAGCTCCTCGAGAAAAAGCCGTCTCCTCTGGAGCTTCCCTCTGTTCCAATCTGGGTTCAATGCCATCTGGATGACAAACGCGTTGAATATCACAAGTGGCCAGCGTAGGGTTCTTATTTTGCAGCTGTAGCCAGTCACCAGCTTGTCTACATTTTCCACCCCTCCTTTTGTGGCATTGTAATCAATTATGATTTCCGTTTTTTTATGTTCCTTGCCACAGATTCTCCCATCCCTATGCAGCGTACTCATGAGTTATCGCATGTGATGTTGTGGGCACGGAATCCCTGTGTCACGTCCAGGACAACCTGCATCCCTTGGTTCTTCTCAGGGGCTCCTCCATCTGGCTTCCCCGTAAACACTTGCAAGTTCCACGCATATGATGAAGCAGCATCACAGGCAGCCCAGATCTTGATTCCATATTTTGCAGGTTTAGACGGTATGTACTGCCTGAAGGGGCAGCGGCCCATAAATGGCATAAGCTGCTCATCAACAGTAACGTTGGACCCAGGGTTGTAAAATAGGGGAAGGCGGTCCACCCACTCGTCCCACACTGACCTGATTGCAGCTAGCTTGTCTCTCTGCCGCCAAGCTGGTCCGGTGTCTCGGTTATCGAAGCGGATAATCCTGGAAATAATGTGGAAGTTTTCCAGAGACATTGTTGCACGGAAAAGTTCTCTGCCAGTTTCTGCATCCCACAGGGATTCTGTTGATTCCCCATTGGATCTGAAATCACCAGCAGGGATAAGAACCCCAAAGTATGCATGTAAATGAGTTGGTTCATCTCCTTCCATCTCTCTCCAAAAACACGCCTTCCCTCCAAATTAGTGCTGTCCAGAATGATTTTCTACATAGTGTCTGGGATGAACAGTTCAAAAGAAGACTTTATGTCCTGCCCATGAGTAACCGCCATCCGCGTCGACCTTGGTTGCATCCGTATCACATTGGCAGCCATGCGGGTGGCTCATTCCTTGGGCAAGAAGACCATTCAATTTATTTTCTACATCCATATTTCTCTGCCTGCAAGCTGCTGATGAGCTGGTTGCTGACGTGCTATTCCTGGGGCTGGCGAGCTGGCTGCTGACGGGCTGGTCCTGGGGCTGGCTGAGGGTCAATCTCATCCTCTTCTTCCAACTCACTGTCAGACTCCGAATTGACAGAGACATAATATTCTGAAAATACTTCATCTTTCAAAGTGGAAGACGTTTCTTCCACACTAGCTTCTCTCTCTGCAAAGCAAATGGCTAAGGCCCTCTGAGCAGAGATTCTTTTTGTTATACTGATTGATTGTGGTAAGGAGCCACACATGCAAAGCTATTTATTTGTTGTGTCCCTCCCCCAATTTGCACTTGGCTGTGGTAGAGTGTGTATCGAAAAAATAATGTATTGTAATAACATTGTGCAGGTACTCGCAAGACATTGTGTAGTTTCACACACTACAAAGGGTAAAGAGTGCAAGAAAAGCGGGAGACAGGGAGAAAGACAGACAGGTTCTTGGTGCTATGTTGAAACAGCAGGCTCAGGGAGGAGGAAGACAGAGTGAAGGCACACAGCAAAACGTTTTGTTTACATTTTTACTTGTTTTCACCTACAAACACACTTTTACACACTTTTATTACCCTCGGGTCCAGTGGACCCGAACACCACATATGTAATACACATTTGTAGGGGGATGCACAGTGTGCACTCAATGAAAATGTGTTCTTTTACATGTTCTTCACAGAAAATGAGCCAAGGCTAATGAATCTCTGGTTGAAAAAAATATTCATTGTATGATTTTTCTTTTAGTAAACATTGAAAATGGGTCAACGGACCCGAACACCACACAAGGGTTAATATGAGCAGCTGTGAAATAAATATAAAAACACTTGTTTCATTCCACGCGTCAAACACTGTTTGAGGAGCACGCTATCGCTGCCCGACAGGAGATATTCCGCCCAAACTCTAAATACCATGGGCTCTCAAACCTTGTTCCTGCAGCTACCCAGTGCTTAATTTGGGAAACCAAGCGAAATCTGTTCGGGAACATCAATAGTAACGTCTTTTTGCAACAAAACAACTGTTGACAGCCCGTCTGCGTGCCCAAGAAAGGATAAAGGAGGGAGAGGAGGGGATGGAAATGCATGGTGGTGAGATATTCTGTATAGCTGAAGGTAATGTGACTCTCAATTAATTATGAAAATATTTGTAAAAAAATCCCTATTACGAGGCTATTCAAAATCAAATACAAATTCACTAATTGTAGGCTAACTGTAAGCCGTCCTGCACAAACAATGAACCAACAGCATCGCCTAGGCCTGGCTATATGTTCTCTCGTGGATATACATTTTGGAGAGTAGCATAAGGTAACCAGTCCATCCAGTATGTATAATAATACAGTCCACACTCAAAGGCCATTACACAAATTTGGTTACTTTTGGAGCGTAGGCTAGAACAATTACATACCAAGACGTCTTAAATCAGTGTTTTTTTAATGTTTTTCTGCCATGCGTAATAGGCTGTGTGTTGTACAGCCATCATCATTTTAATTTCGTTTTTTTTTTCTGGCTTGGGCTCATAAGCCTATGCATAAGCTTTAATATGCGTGAGTGTTTCGAATGAATCATCACCTGTCCATTTCGTTGCGTTAGGCTTTGAAACAGCATCCACGACAACCACGTTAACACTGTTTCAACTTGCTGTTGAACTTCTCTCTTCGTATTAATCATCACAGTGAGGTGACTTTTAACGTATGATAGGCCAACTGATTTGATGATAAGTATTTGATGTGTTTCTTTCCAAGCATTTTCATGGATGTCAGAGTGGTTAGAGGGAAAATAGAGGCCTGAGTACCAGGCCATTAGGTCCTGATGGTAGTTAGCAAATTGGGTACTACCAAAGCATGTCCAGAGGGCATAAAATGAGATTACTGTGACTCAACAGTCACATGGAATTTGACTGTGGTCACGACTCATGACTGCCTGTGTGGCGATAACATGGTCACTGCAACAGCCCAAGTCCACTCACGGATTTCACAATGAGGCCAATGGTGACAGTTACAGAGTTTAATAGCTGTGATAGAGAAAACTGAGGATGGATCAACAACATTGTAGTTGCTCCACAATACTAACCGAATTGACAAAGTGAAAAGAAGGGAGCCTATACAGAATACAAATATTCCAAAACATGCATCCTGTTTACAACAAGGCACTAGAGTAATACTGCAAAAAATGTGTCAATGTTATGTTTGGGGCAAATCCAATACAACACATTACTGAGTACCAATCTCCATATTTTCAAGCATAGTGGTGACTGCATCATGTTATGGGTACGCTTGTAATCGTTAAGGACTGGAGAGTTTTTCAGGATAAAAAATAAACAGAATGGCGCTAAGCACAGGCAAAATCCTAAAGTAAAACCTGGTTCAGTCTGCCTTCCACCAGACACTGGGAGATGAATTCACAGTTCATCAGGACAATAACCTAAAACACAAGGCCAAATCTACACTGGAGTTGCTTACCAAGAAGACAGTGAATGTTCCTGAGTGGCCGAGTTACAGTTTTGATTTAAATCTATGGCAAGATCTGAAAATGGTTGTCTAAGTACCATGATCAACAACCAATTTGAGCTTGAAGAATTTTGAAAATAATAATGGGCAAATGTTGCACGTTCCAGGTTTGGAAAGCTCTTAGAGACTTACCCAGAAAGACTCACAGCTATAATTGCTGCCAAAGGTGCTTCTAGAAAGTATGTAAATGAGATATTTCTGTATTTCATTTTCAATAAATGTGCAAACATTTCTAAAAACATGTTTCCACTTTGTCATTAAGGGGTATTGTGTGTAGATAGGTGAGAAAAATGTTTATTTAATCAATGTTTAATTCAGGCCATAACACAACAAAATGTGGAATAAGTCAAGGGGTATGAATATTTTCTGAAGGCACTGTATCTCTTGTACTATAGAAGTACCATTATGTCCTTAATAGTGACATTGACGCTGTCACTGTTGTGTGCTGTCCCTCCTCACACTTGAGCACCGTCCTACTGACTAGCATTGCTCCAGTTCCATGCTTGACTAGCTCCTAGCGCTCTGTGGCTGCTTGTCAAGGTCGTGACTGAGCCAGTTCGATTGGACACAGATTAGGACTACCCCAGAAACAAATCCTCTATAGGTTTATATTGTCATTTAACATCATTTCAGCTGTCCTTAAAGGATTCAGTGTACAACATTGCTTGTGTTGAAGCCGTGTTCTGATTATGATTGAAAGTCATGATGAACCCTAGTCCTTCTCTGTCTTCTACTCACAGTTCAAACTCAAGGCGTGGTCTGTTCCTGAATCTTGTTATCAATGCCTATGTTCAATGAACCAATGAATTGCTGAAGTGCAACGTTTGAATACAGCTATGCCTTAAAGCCATGACCCTAAAGAAATGTGCAGACCTAACAATGGGTCCCAACCCAATGCCACCATTTTGCATGCACAGAAATGGAGAATTAGGCATCGTCTCATTCCCCACAGGTGGTGGTCAACAAGGCGGCCATGATCGTGAACCAGCTGACGCGGAAAGAGGCGTCTCGACGGGTGCTGATGCAGTCCCCCCAGATGGTGGCGGCGGTGGTGCGGGCCATGCAGAACACGGGAGACATGGAGACAGCCCGTTGTGCTGCCAGCGTCCTCCACAGCCTGTCCCACCAGAGAGAGGGCCTGCTCGCCATCTTCAAGTCCGGGGGCGTCCCCGCCCTTGTCCGCATGCTCAGGTAGGAGAGGAGGGATGGATTAGTGGGTGGATGGATGGATGTTGAGGGGTAGATGGGAGTGGATAGATGGAGGGAGGGAAGTATCGACAGATGTTTGGATAGATTGTTGGTAAATGATTTGATGTGAAGGAGTAGGTATGGATGGATGGGTGGATAGAAGTATCGACAGATGTTTGGATAGATTGTTGGTAAATGGTTTGATGTGAAGGAGTAGGTATGGATCGTAGATCGAAGGATCGGTAGATGTTTGGATACTTTTATGGTTAAAGTGAAGAATGGACTGGTTGGGGTGAATAGGCATGGATGGATGGATGGATGGATGGATGGATGGATGGATGGATGGATGGATGGATGGATGGATGGATGGATGGATGGATGGATAGTGATGGATTTATATTTTTATAGGTATTGTAGGTTGGTGGTTTGATTTTGGAGTGAATTAGTGAAATATAGAGAGAGAAAAAGCAAGGGGGTGAAAGAGAGAAAAATATATACTTGTCAGATGGAATTCAGTGTTAGAAATAAAGTGATTTAGGCACGCACTGTTCTGGCCTGTCTCTGCATCTGCAATTGTGTACGTGCTGTGTGTGCTAATTTGTGCGTGTGTGTGTGCTTGCATGTATGCAAGCATATGCGTGTGTGTGTGCGTGCATACATGCTTATGTGTGTGTATCCCCACCACCATGTCCACTACTGCCTGCAGGCTAAGATATTAGCATATCACATTATTACCCATCAGAAATGAGGTGTCATGCTGTGCTCATTAACTTGGCCAAACTGGTCTGCACATCATTTCAACCTGACCACCAGGCTCATTTTAACCTCACGATAAGTGGCGGCCATTTTACATAGTCATTTCTCAGGCAGAGTCCCTTTATCTCTGTTCACACAGTATAAACCCTGTATAACAGTCTAGGGGGCATTAGACAGAAACTAAATCAAGACATTTAATTTATTCAGAAACATAATTCAGATAAATACAAACGGAAAAACCTACCTGTACAAGACTGTCAAATAGGGACTTAGATGCAGATTCACGATAGAAAAATATGAGCGTTTTAATGATACAAAGAGCAGCAAGGGCAATTTTTTTTTAGCAAATTAAATTCAGAGGGAACTAATTGGGAAAAGAAAGGTCATGCTAATTTCTCTCATACCTCCTTCTCTTCCTCTGCTCTCCTCTTCCTCTCTCTTTTTCTCAACCTACTCTCCCTATTTCCCTCCCTCTCCCCTCCCTCCACTCTCCTCTTACCTCCCCCTCCCTCTCCTCTTCCCTCAGTTCTCCCATGGAGTCAGTGCTGTTCTATGCTATCACCACCCTCCACAACATGCTACTGCACCAGGAGGGAGCCAAGATGGCGGTGCGCCTGGCCGACGGCCTGCAGAGGATGGTGCCCCTGCTGAAGAAGAGCAACCCCAAGTTCCTGGCCATCACCACTGACTGCCTGCAGCTGCTCTCCTACGGAAACCAGGAGAGCAAGGTGTGTGGTGGGGGGGGTCTTTGGCGTGTATGTGTGCGGATAATGCTTGAGCCATCATATTTGGCATAGTGGTATTGGCACGGACTACCTGCATCTTCACTGCAGCCAGGGGAGTGTGTGTGTGTGTGTATGTGTGTTGTGGTGTTTAATTTCTTTACTATCAATTGAGGAGAGACAAATTTATCATACAAGTCAGAGTTATACTTCAACTAAATCTTTATTCACTTATTAGTAAGAGAGCAGGTCAATACAACACACACATATAAAGTGAATCGATTGAGTGCTCGTTACGTTAATGATGACTGGTCGACGAATCACCCTCAGATGATTCGTTGAGAGCCCCGAGACAAAGGTACAAAGATCTTTTATAGCCAAGATACACCCCCTTCAGGCTACATGACAAACAACAGATGTATGGAATGGGTCACAAGGTTAAGACTAGTATGAAAGATACTTAGAATTCACAGCAGACAGTATCTGAATGTGTAGAGTCCAGGGTCTGGCCCTGGAGTCATCTCTCCCTGGTACCTTATAGAACAGAAACATTAAGTCATGCTCTGGAATGCGGTATCACCCAAAGACATCATAAATCTTCCAGAGGCCCATCCTCAGGATAACACACACAGATGAGAGTTCTAACAACCCGTTATTCTGTTGCATTAAACAACCCTTTGATGCAATTACAGCATTATAACATAATCTTGCAATTTTGCTCTCACTCTGTGTGTGTGTGGTGTGTGGTGTGTGGTGTGTGGTTGCAGGTCTGGATTATGCGTGATCCCTTTTAGTGCCACCGCAGGAGAGCAAGGGTGTATATGCACGTGATGTGTGTGTGTGTGTACATGCACACACACAAGCACTCACACACTGTACATGTCCTTACCACTGGCTGCTTGCAGCTGCATTGGTGCAGCAAATGTAAAACCCTGTATGGGGTTAGTAATGTACCCTCTATTGCATCAGTAATACACTGAACATTAAGTGAATAGAATTAAATCAAATACACATACTGCTATTAATACTCTGACAATCACATGCGAGACAATTCATAATGCAAAGTAATGTAATGTCCAAACTCTGTAACGATATTTCATTGTATATGACAGTGTGTTTTCATTGTTATTCCTCTCAGCTTATCATCCTAGCTAACGGGGGCCCTGACGGGCTGGTCTTCATCATGAGGAACTATAATTATGAGAAACTGCTGTGGACCACCAGCCGTGTGCTCAAAGTTCTCTCAGTGTGCCCTAGCAACAAGCCCGCCATAGTGGAAGCTGGTGAGTGTGTGTGTGTTTTTGGGGAGGGTGTGTGTTATGTGTGTGTTCGTACATATGTGTGTGTCTGTGCGTGTGTTTGTTATCTCATCCTTACCATAAAAGAGCCATTTAACCTCCCCTCTCTCATCCTTGCAGGGGGCATGCAAGCCCTGGGACAGCACCTGACTGGCTCCAGCCAGCGCCTCACACAGAACTGCCTCTGGACCCTGAGGAACCTGTCTGATGCTGCCACTAAACAGGTAAGAGGTCAGGAGTCCATTTTGAATCCGCAGAGACCGTACCATAGAGTAATACAGAGATAGTACAGAGTTTATGAAGACCAATGACTATATATATTAATGAACAAAGCCATCGATCACGTGACAGTATGTATTCCTATGTGAAGACTCTATAGCGCATTGAAACCAAATTAAGTCGGTTAAGATTGCGCCTCATGGAGATGTAACATGCACAGTTTGAGCTAATTCAGGAAGTGACGTTGCAGGCTAGCTCAGTGCTGCCCGCTTTCATTGAGTAAATCAAGTTGAAGGCCGACCAGGGTACGGCAGGCTGCCATTCGCAAACTAAATTCTTCTGTGTGCGATTTTCAAATAATCGGTTCAAGGACATACTGTACATCTTGTGTGTTAGAAAAACAGTTGTTGGTACCATGATTGTCTTCAAAACATTAATTTATTTTGATGAAGACGGACCGCGAAGATTGCCATTTTTCCATTCTCTATAATGGGAGATCCTGTTTTCTCCCGCGATCGGCCTTGAACTTCTGTGGCTTCAATGAGGCAGTCGTTCTCCCCTGTTAAAGACAGTACCATCGAGTTCCACAGAGACAGTAACATAGTTGGAGTTCTATAGTAAAACATATAATGAACAAACAAAGACAAATCTAGAATTCTCAAACCCCGCCTCTCTTCCTACCTCCCCCGTTCTCTGTCTGTAGGAGGGTCTGGACGGCCTGCTGCAGGTGTTAGTGGGACAGCTGGGTTCGGATGATGTCAACATGCTAACGTGCGCCACAGGGATCCTGTCCAACCTCACCTGCAACAACTCCCGCAACAAGGCCCTGGTCACGCAGTGCGGCGGCGTCGAGGCGCTCATCCACGCCGTGCTGCGGGCCGGAGAAAAGGAGGACGTGGCCGAGCCCGCCGTCTGCGCCCTGCGCCACCTGACGTCACGCCACCAGGACGCCGAGCTGGCCCAGAATGCTGTACGGCTGCATTATGGTATTCCTGCCATTGTCAAGCTGCTGGGGCAGCCCCACTACTGGCCTGTGGTGAAGGTGAGGGGGGAGATGGGGAGATAGTTGGTTGGGGAGGGGATGGGAGTGGGGAAGAGCTGAGAAAAAGGTAAACTGTGCTTTTTTTGTCTGGCTCGTTGTTTTGTCTGGCTGGAAGCTCAATTACTGAACTGTGGTTAAGTTGAAGGTGAGGGGTGAAGGATCAAAGAGTTTGCAGGCTGGTTGTGGTTGTTTTGTCTGGCTTGAGGGTTCAGTTGTTTTGTTCGGCTGGCTGCTTTGTCTTTGTGATTATTTTGTTTACCTAAATAACTGGTTGTGGTACATCCATTTGTCTACATGTCTATATCCAGCAGCTGCAGTCAGTCTTTAATGATTCCTTATTTAACGGGCGCTTGAGTGAGGTTAAAATCATTGCATACAGCCACCACTCATTGTCCCCTTCTTTGCAATGCATGATGCACTGTACATATGCATTTTCTTTGAGGCTTTAATTGGAAACAACATGGCGGTACTATATAGGGCTCTATTTCATTTGCATTGCGGAAGTTCAGCTTTACAGCGTGGTTGAATGTTTAGTGGAGACTTTAGTCATAGTGAACACTGCATATGTCGGCCCAATCGGAAATTACCTTAACATTTCTATTGCGGAATCTGTAACACTTCAGCATTAGAGATTGAATAGAGCCCTTCATTTAGTTGGAAGTGTCGTTTGAAGTAGTACTTTAATGAAGAATTAAAGCAGGTTTGGAGAGAGTGAGACCTGCATAGGGGAAGAAGTTGTTCACTATGTGAGATGTAGTGCAGGCAGGGTTCTGGGCTGTACCCCGAGGCAGGGCACAGGGCGTACCTCCCATAATCCTGCTGGGACAACACCCGCTGGCTCCCACTGTCACCTCTGGCTTTTTGTATTTGTTTTGGAGAAAACGAGGGAGGGAGGGAGGGAGGGAGGGAGGGAGGGAGGGAGGGAGGGAGGGAGGGAAAATACACAAAGATTAAGTAAGATAGACATGGCTGAGAGAGAGAGAGAGAGAGAGAGAGAGAGAGAGAGAGAGAGAGAGAGAGAGAGAGAGAGAGAGAGAGAGAGAGAGAGAGAGAGAGAGAGAGAGAGAGAGAGAGAGAGAGAGAGAGAGAGAGAGAGAGAGAGAGAGAGAGAGAGAGAGAGAGAGAGAGAGAGAGAGAGAGAGAGAGAGAGAGAGAGAGAGAGAGAGAGAGAGAGAGAGAGAGAGAGAGAGAGAGAGAGAGAGAGAGAGAGAGACTCTCTCGAGTGTAGTATGCTTCACACAACAATGTCACTGTGAAACAAGGATAACATCATCTGGGAATTGCAAGGCCGTCGCTGTCATTTTTTTTTGCTGCAATGAAAACAAGATTGGTTGGATTCTTCCCTGAATTCAGTGGCTACCTTAGGAATTTATATCAATGTGTTATTGTTTCATCAGGGAATAATGCACACCCATCTTTGACAGCAGGTAGATTTAAAGACAGCAAGTTAGTTACATGCTCAACTTGCCAGAATAAGCGAACGAAGTAAATCATGCTAAAATGTCAGCCTAGTATGAGGGTAAACCAATATCTAACATTATTAGCTATGCTATTGATATACAGTAGATATATTCAGATGATAGTAGGCATAACAGTAATATCAATAGTAATACAGAATAGCAATAGTTGGATACCAGTTATAGTAATATCAATGGTACATTATCATTGTTTAAAAATATCACCTACCAGTTAATGTCATCTTTGCTTTATGATTGGTAGTTTTCCTCTCTTATGATCTAGACAGTCAACTAGTATAATAAGAAATGTTAGGTTCCCTTCCCCCTCCAAGCCCGTGCTTCAGTGTCTGATCGCTGATTGGTTTCGAGATGCTCCTCTGATTCGCTCCGAGCAAGCAGCATCCGTGAAGCACGCTTGAATTCATGCCCATCGGATCAGAACCCTTCAATGGTCGAGTGTGCTTGTGTGTCTTGCTGTCCTGCTCTGTTCCCATGGGCACTGGTCCACAAGAATGACCCTTTGTTTTTACCCCGATGTGCACTAGCCTCTCTGTGTGTCGTGGTTGTGTCCCAATAGTCCATCGAGGTGTTCTTTCCTTGTGTCCTTTCCTTCAATTCTGATCTGAAAGTATTTGATGAGTGAGTGAAAGCACTATGGTAGGCAGCTATCTAAGCTATCTAGTCTTTTCTACCTGTCATTGGTCTTAAAGGACAGAGGGAAGTAATCAATTTAAGAGTATTTGTACTCTCTGTGTGTGCATGTAGGCCTATGCATGTACACTTGACAAGTGGCCATGTGTGTCTTCATGACTCCAGTGACACATGTCCCCCATCTGTAGCACCAGGTTAACATTGACGTCTCTCGTCCTCTACTCCAAATGAAAGAAAGGTGTTGTGGTTTTCTAAGGCCTATTGGCAGCCAGCTATCCATGTATTGGCACCTTGTTCCCGATTACTTGACCATGTATACAACTCTTCCCATTTGGGGGATATTAGGCTTTTTGAGTTCATTAGCTCTGATTGACTAGTATTTAGTTCCCACACAAAGGACATGAATGACACACACACTCTGCGCTCTCCCTCACACACGCACAGACACTCTGCTCTCTCCCTCACACACACACACACACACACTGCTCTCTCCCTCCCTCCCTCCCACACACACACACACACACACACACACACACACACACACACACACACACACACACACACACACACACACACACACACACACACACACAATGTCTCTCTCTCTCCCTCTCACACACACACACACACACACACACACACACACACACACACACACACACTGCTCTCTCCATTACACACACACTCCTCTATCTCTGCCTCCTTCTGCTCTACGTCAGCCAGAAGGTCTCTCTGCACCAAGCTGTGCCTAATCACTCATTTACACCTTCTGAATTTAAATCTCATACTGTGGCAGAGAGTGTGTGTGTGTGTGTGTGTGTGTGTGTGTGTGTGTGTGTGTGTGTGTGTGTGTGTGTGTGTGTGTGTGTGTGTGTGTGTGTGTGTGTGTGTGTGTGTGTGTGTGTGTGTGTGCGTGCGTGCGTGTGCGTATATGTGTGTGTGTGCGTGTGCGTATATGTGTGTGTGTGTGTGTATATGTGTATGTGTGTGCTTGTCCAAACTCATATGGATAAGCAGAGAGAGCCATATAAATATTTACCTGGGAATGCTGGAATGCACTCGTGTGTATGTTCATCTGTGACTGCGTACACATACATGTCTGTGCCTAAGCGGGATTTAATCATTCAATTACAGTCTGAATTAGCCAATCGTTCCGCCCTCTCCCTCTCTCTTTCTCTCAGTGCGGTACGGAGGCAGATGCTACGAGCCATGCCTGAATTTTCCTCTTGATCTGCACTCCTCATTGACAGACAGCAGGGAATGTGTGTGTGTGTGTGTGTATGTGTGCACATGTGTGTGTGTGTGTGTGGAGAATTAGGCAACCCGATCACCATCACAGCACACGCCAGTGGAGGATTCTCAATCCAGCCGGAGCTCTTTTAATAAAGGGGATATTGTTATTTTATGATGTGAATTGAATGATGAGGTTTTTAGAAGGGGACTTTATATAAGATGTTATTGGCCCCTGTTGGGGCTAGGGGTCGGGGTATGTGAAATGGGAGGAAACATCAGAGGACAGGGCAGGGTTATGGTAAGCCAGACCATCATATCAGGAGATGGCATCTCACGTTCTGCTAAATGTGACTGCAGTTACATTGCCGCAGCGTGCATCGCTTGCACAGTCGCACATAAAGGTGTATATCTTAGGGTACGTATGCGTTCTTTCACATGAGCGCCACACTGCAGTGCCGAGTCCTTAATAGCTGTATGCTTTCATACATGCACTCTCATAGTCATGCAGTATATCATGTATTTGTGGATAAGGTATTGTAGCAGTAACAGAGATTATATTGATGCTTTTTCCATACAGCTGCGTTCAACCCGCCTCCCCTCTCTTTCCCATAGGCCACGGTTGGTCTGATCCGTAACCTGGCGCTGTGCCCAGTCAATCAGTCCCCACTGAGGGATGCTGGAGCCATCCCCCGATTGGTCAACCTGCTGCTGAAGGCTCACCAGGACACCCAGAGACACGCCTCCAGTTCTCAGCAGACGTACCAGGTCAGCCGCGACGCCATTCAACACATAAGACTCACTATCACAGGAATGACACTGTCACAATCCATGACGATCGAAGTTATGTCACCTTCACCACAAATATGCAAGTCACTCACAGTTACAGCACTTACACAGGAGGGAGTCGCCTCCTTTGCAACCCACATACCACGGACGAATCCACTCCGTTACATGCCAGCCGTATCACACAATCACCTCAGCCAAATACACAATTCAAATACATTGAGGCACCCAAGGCAACATTCTTTCAACACTTCTGCACATCAAATCACACAAATTCCAAGACCGCATTCTCTGTGTTTGAAACAGTTCCTCACACTGTAAAACGAGTGGGTTGTATTTCAGACTCAGCAAAGGGGTGCAATGCGTCACACAGGGGTCCCAGCAGGATAGTCCAGTGGTCAACACCATGCCACAGCTCCAGCACACGCCCCATTCCAGACCTCTCCAACCCAGTGTATGCCAGTTGGCCTATAGGGAGACCCAGTGGCAGAGATCCATTTCAGTCCACTGGCCCACTTTGAACTCTGAGCTGCACAACAATACTCACACGTATAGACAGAGAGCTGTGGTTTGAGGGGAAATAAGAAATGTAGGCTGAGTTTGTGAGAGACGACCAGGGAGTTTTTCACTAATTCTCAGCAGAAGGTTGCAGACATATGCCCCCCACCTGTTTCGGGTTTTCACCTGTCAGCTTTTTCCGGCAAGCCAAAAAGGATTACTAAGCACAACAGGCCCATTCCCCTTGCTCGTTGTCTGTAAATGGTTTACTTAAACATGAGGCAGGATACATACACACACACACACACCAATACACCCTCTCAAGTCTATTAATCATTTTACAGGGTTTTGAAGCCATTGGGATACAGTCCTCTCTGAGTGTCAAAGTGAATGGCGCCCAGGTGTTGTATTGTTAAGATTGTCAAACCAGCTTACATTAAGTAGATCAGACACACACACACACACACACACACACACACACAATGTTAAGTGCTGAAAACAAACCCATACATCAATGTTTCATCCCACAGAGGATTCCACAAAGTTACACATACTACACACACACACACACTTCCTAAATCTCTTCCCCACTCTCTTCCCAGGATGGTGTTCGTATGGAGGAGATAGTGGAGGGCTGTACAGGGGCCCTGCACATCCTGGCCAGAGACCCCGTCAACAGGGGAGAGATCGCCAGCATGCAGACCATCCCACTCTTTGTACAGGTTAACGTCTAACACACCAAACTCTCAGTTGGTGTTGTATGCACTTGTGTGAGAGAGAGAGAACGTAGGAAAGAGAGTGAAAACAAGTGAGTGTGTGTACTTGTGAATTTTTGGTGAATTTTAGCAGATGTGTCTGAGCTCTCCCTCCCTCTCTCCACCCGTCCGTAGCTGTTGTACTCGTATGTGGAGAATGTGAAGCGTGTGTCTGCGGGGGTGCTGTGTGAGCTGGCCCTGGACAAGCAGTCTGCGGAGATGATCGACGCAGAGGGAGCCTCCGCCCCGCTCATGGAGCTACTGCACTCCAGCAACGAGGGCATCGGTCAGTCTCTTCATAAACAGCAGCTTACGCTTTAGTGGATTTTATACAGCACTTGGACTCTTGGACTTTCAACGAACAATCAACTATATCTTGTTTAAAGACTTGGGCTTTCAAACCAGTCCCATATACTGTACATACAAATAGACACACACACACGTGACACTCCTACACTCTTAGAAAATAAAGGTGCTATCTAGAACCTAAAAGGGTTCTTCAGCTGTCCCCATAGGAGAACCCTTTGTAGAACCTTTTTTTGGTACTGGGTAGAACCCGTTTGGTTCCAGGTAGAACCCTTTTGAAATCCATGTAGAACCCTTTCCACAGAGGGTTCTACATGGAACCCAAAAGGGTTCTACCTGGAACCAAAAAGAGTTCTCCTATGGGGACAAACAAAGAATCCTTTTGGAAAACCTTTTTTCTAAGTGTACACACAAGTCTTCACAAACAAATACACCATAAGCTACACTTTCTTTATTTTATCTCTCTCTTTCTCTCGCGCTCTCTCTCTCTCACAAGCATATGCACACAAACCTCTTACAAACAAATATGACCTCTTTCTCTATCTCTCCCTGGGCTCTCTCCATCTCCTTTTAATAATGTGTGCTGACTAATCAAACATGACTCTCTGTCTCTTTAAATCTCTCTATATCTCTGCCTCCCACCTCTCTCTGCCCATCTCACTTTCTCAATGTTTCTCAATGTACCCCATTAGCATTTTGAGTACTCATCATAACTGTCATAGCATAGAGGCAATGACAAACAACCTCTTGATATCTCGTCCTTCTTCTCTCCCTCCCTCACCCACGCCCTCTTTCCCCCACTCCCTCTTTCCTTGTCTCTCCCCGACCTCTCCCTCACAGCCACCTATGCGGCAGCCGTTCTCTTCCGTATCTCGGAGGACAAGAGTTCTGACTACAGGAAGCGTGTGTCCGTGGAGCTCACCCACTCACTGTTCAAACACGACCCTGCGGCCTGGGAGATGGTAAGCCTCTGCCTCTGACACCGCCTATAGCCTGGGAGCGATCAGTACAAGGATCAGTGGTGGCTGGCCCTGTTTGAACACCTTTAAGGTTAATCTCCTTTGTCTTTAGGGGCTTGACTGGCCTCGACCCTTGGATTGCTTTAAACCAATCCAATATTTCTCAGGTCAGTCATTGCTTCAGGGAAGAACTGTAGCAAAATCTAAATACACACCACACCACGACACAATCGATACCACTCAGTAATCAATCTGTATGTTTACCTTTCATACTTGCATTACTATTAGAATGAATAACTCTGAACTAACTCTATCTAGTGTTTGTTCAAAACCTGCATGCCTAATGCGCTAAGTATCTCTGAGCCCCACACATCGCCACAGGCTCCCAAAGCTCATTGGATAACTACCACTATCGAGGCTCACCGATTGGATTAGTGGCAGATCTGGCCCAGGTGTTAATCAATCACACCGAGCCGCGGAACCTGCTGACTCATCAGGTTGTCAAGGGGAGAGGAGACAGGGAGGCCCAAAGCAAACAGGTCTACTGTTTACACTACATCCGCCATGAGGAAGTATCGAACTCCAAAGGGATAGATTTCCTGACTGAGCGTCGTTGGCACCAGGTGTAAAGTCAACGTCTGCAACTGTTGTTTTTTAGAAGGGGATCGGTAAAAGTATAGTGTTTTGAAGTTAAAATGGTACAGATTTACATTAATATTTCTCAATCGCTCTCTTTCTCTCCAGGCCCACAATGCTGTACCCATGCAAGCTGCATACTTGGCAGATGGTGAGTGTGGATGAGTCCTATCTTACAGTACAATACACCAATGTACACCACTATTGTATACTATGCTAGATTATAAACCAGGTGGTTCAAGCCCTGAATGCTGATTGGTTGAAAGCTGTGGTATATCAGACTGTATACCACAGGTATAACAAATATTTACTATTTACTGGTCTAATTGTGTTGGTAACCAGTTTATAATAGCACCTTGGGGGTTTGCGGTATATGGCCAATACACCACGGCTAATGCCTGTATCCAGGCACTCTGCGTTGCGTCGTCCGTAAGAACAGCCCATCGCCATGGTACATCAGCCACATACCACACCTCCTCAGGCCTTAATTGCAAACTGCAATGAACATCTTACATTACACTACTGCGTTTCACCAAAAAAAAGGCAAGAGCGAGATAGATCGCAGACCAGAAGAGAGAGAGGCAGAGATTGATTGACACACACGGATTGAAATGGATTGATACACACACACACACACACACACACACACACACACACACACACACACACACACACACACACACACACACACACACACACACCAGCGTCAGACCTCATTTAGGTTAAGTGCCACTTGATTGGTTTCCTGTTAGTGGCTGTGACGAGTGACAGTGGACTGTGTGTACCAGAGGGTGATCATTAAATCAACGTGCACGCAATGTCACAGCAAAGTCTGCCCTCATCTCACTAGTCACGCACACACACAAACACTTACTTGAACATGATTGGAAGAAAAAAAATCCAAAATAATTGAGTTTCTCTCTCGTATACACGCGTACACATACACACATACACAGTAGTGAGCATCAGAGAGGAGGAAAACGAGAGACATGTGTCTACAGAAAGCCGGAGCCAGGTCTTGTCCTTTTCCCCTCAGCAGTCCATCAGACCCCAGGGAATGTGGGGGACCCCTGCTGTTTATATAATGGACTCGGCCCCCTGGCCACACTGCGGAGAGTGTGGGTGTGTGTGCGTGCGTGCAGTCATGTCCATTCATGTGTGTGTGTGTTTCTCTCTGATGTGTCTGCTCCCTCCATGCCCTGGAGAGGGTGTCAGGGGGGGCTGGTTAGGGAGGGTGGAGGGGTGCTGTCATCTGGGATGGAATTAAATTCACAGAGGTATCTATCTATTTCCCCTCTGGTCACATTTCCATGTCATTTACATTTCCATTAACTGGCAATCTATCATCGTCAAGCGATCTCCCGCACTCTATCCCGCTCTCTCTCTCACACACACACACACGCTGCTGAGTTGACACACACTCTCTCTTTTCCACTGCTCGGCTAATGCTTCCTCCCTCCTTCCTGTGATTGCGTAACACTTCTCCTCTACAGAAAACACTGGCACTCTCTCTTTATCTGGTGAATTTATCTTTTGTTTTTTCCCCTAGCTCTATCGGTCACTACTTTATCTCTTTGCAGTCATACGGCGTCTTTCTCCAGCTAAGCTTAGGTCTCTGTCATATGTCCTCGTTGTGAATCTCCACTCTGTCTTCCTCTCCTCTCGTCCATCCCTCTCTCTGCACACAGTAAATCCTCCTCATCTCAATATCTTTAATTATAATTCTGAACTCTATCCCTCATATATCCCCCAGTGTGTGAATGTGCGTGCGTGTGTGTGTGTGTGTGTGTGTGTGTGTGTGTGTGTGTGTGTGTGTGGTACATTAGTCACCATTCGTCCTTTCGCTGCTGACGCTTAATCCATATTGCAGTGCTCACATTATTAAACAGGGTATGAAATAGCATTAATGGAATAGAATAGAGGTGAAGGTAAAGAGATTGTTATTCCTGTTCTTCTTTCCATCCGTCACAGGAAAACGTCTGCTGATGGGAGCAAAGCTCCTTTCTGACTGCCTGTCTAATAATTTGAATGCTTGCACACTGTCTGTCAGTGTCAATACACCAGATGAGCTTGACTCTCTGTTGGCCTGTGAATTCTATATTTCTCTCATCTCTCTCTCCCTCCTTTCCTCAGAGCTGGATGGAGGCTACCCCCCCTACGGCTACTCTGACCTGGGCATGGACGGGATGCCACTGGAAGCAGAGATGCATGAGCAGTACATGCCTGAGATGGCCTACGATCCCCGACAGGCCTACCCAGAGCCCCTCTAACACACAGGTCAGTGATATAGATGCATACTCTCTCTCACACACACACACACACACACACACACACACACACACACACACACACACACACACACACACACACACACACACGCCCAGAATGGCTGTAAAACACAGACAGCTCAGCTCTGTAGTTACATAGTCAATTGCATAGTACACACATGAATAACTCAACATACCATAATTGCAACATTTTAAGACCACATGAAACATGACTTATGTCTAAATAACTGCCTCTTTCCATTGAAGGCACAAAATGGAAGGAGTGAAATTGGCATGAACACCATGGAGGGACAGCTGAACGAGGATTTCACAAAGGGAAACTGCTATTTCATGGGGAGACATTGGCCAATCAGGGGCTGTTGTCAGAAAACACAAGAAAAATACAATTTTAAAAAACAATAACAAGAATTTAGTGTTCCTCAAAATGAGAAGTTGCTTTGTTACAGTTAATGTGGAGGGAAATTGAACTTTAACTTTTAGATGCTGTGTTGGTTTTAGACGTTTCCTTGCATATTTACCTTGCACATTATTTTACATTTTCGTCATGTGTATAATTTACATGGCGGTATGCAGAGCCACGTACAGTACTCCTCAACAATAACCAGTAACATTGAGTTCAGACAAGAAATCCTATCACGTAATGAGACCGGTGGCTAATTGGAATGGCAGCGGTCCCTGTACTGCCTATAACTGTCTATCCCCCCAGTCCAGTCCATGATCCAGACTGCTGCTGGGTCTGAGGTTCCAAGACAAGCACCCTCTCCCCCGAAGGTTTGTCCACAACCACTCTCTCCTAGTCGAGTGGTCTCCCAAGCACACTAAACCACGACTTCAGCTGGTGCGGTTGGTTCACCTCTGTTCCTGTGGACCAGTCTTGCTCACCAACAGTTACAGACACTCAACCGACACAGTATACATATGCATCGTGGACTAATACATTGTGCTTCAACATATAATGTGTGTACGATCCAAAACGTCATGTCTGGCAGGCCCGCACCCTTTTACAGCTACTACAACTGACGTTTCCTCAAAGCATGTACGTTGTTATGGAAGATGTTTTTTTCTGTCTTGATTTTTGGGGGGTTGGGGAGGGGGGGAGGAAGATGGGAGTGTGTTTTACTGAGGTAAGAGGCAGGGGATGTATGCCAAAGAGATTTATTTTGTGATGATGATAATCATATAGCTTTCTGTTTATTTTCTATTTTGATTGTGTGGGGGTTGTGTGGGGGGAAGCAGTAATCGTGAACCTGTTGTTTGTAGAGTGTGTGTTCCATAGCGACCCCGCTGCACATTCCTACCTTCCAAACGATAGAAAAGGCAAAGAGAAACGAGGGATGATAGAAGGATGATGTTGATAAGAGATGAGTATACCATATGAATGAAGGGGAAATTAACACTATGAATATGCATTTTTACAGAACATTTTTAGTTTGAAACTTTTTTTCAAATAAACAAACTATATTAACTAGCCTGTCTCCTGTGTATTTGTATGACTAATTGGATCTTATTTAGCCTTGAGGTCATTATTGCTTTCACTCACTGTCAGTCAAGCAAGGCCCGAACTCCAGCCTTTAAAACCACTGCAGGCTGGCGGTGAAGAATCCAAAGGAAACTCTGTCTCACAGCGCCCCCATGTGTCCCTAAGAGGCAGGAAATCTGCCCTCGCAGTACCACATTCGGGTTTCAAATAGCAATAACAACCCAAAGCTTATGATAAATATACTGATAACTAACCCCTATTCATCTGTGCATGTAACAGAGGGAGATCGTACCGGATAAACTCACCCACAGCTTGAAACGGCGCCATTGAATCGGATCCGGGTTACGGCTCCAATGTAACCGCCATTACTGTGCGTCACATACGCCAAGAGAGCCATAAAAAAGAGAGAAGTATGAAATAAAGTGTATAAAGAGAAGGTAGAGATTCAGCATTGATTATATGGATAGGATTTCCGGGATAACATAAGAGAAAGGAAGCAGTGTGTGTCTGTGTCCCGACTTCATACAGTATAGGCCTACTGCCACCAAGTGACTGTGGTAATTCACTGGGCAGGATGTCTGACGTTTCCATCTCAAATCAAATCAAATTGTATTTGTCACATGCGCCGAATACAACAGGTGTAGTAGACCTTACAGTGAAATGCTTACTTACAAGCCCTTAACCAACAATGCAGTTTTAAGAAAATACCTATAAAAAAAAATGTAAAAGTAAGAGATAAGAATGACAAATACTTAAAGAGTAGCAGTAAATAACAATATCAGGGCTATATACAGGGGGTCAATGTGCGGGGGCACCGGTGTTGAGGTAATTGAGGTAATATGTACATGTAGGTAGAGTTATTAAAGTGACCATGCATAGATAATAACAGAGCAGCAGCACAGAAGGGGGGGATGCAAATAGTCTGGGTAGCCATTTGATTAGCTGTTCGGGAGTCTTATGGCTTGGGGATAGAAGCTGTTTAGAAGCCTCTTGGACCTCGACTTGGTGCTCCAGTACAGCTTCCCGCGTGGTAGCAGAGAGAGCAGTCTCTGACTAGGGTGGCTGTAGTCTTTGACAATTTTTAGGACCTTCCTCTGACACCACCTGGTATAGAGGTCCTGGATGTCAGGAAGCTTGGCCCCAGTGATGTACTGGGCCATACGCACTACCCTCTGTAGTGCCTTGCAGTTGGAGGCCGAGCAGTTGCCATACCAGGCAGTGATGCAACCCGTCACGATGCTCTCGATGGTACAGCTGTAAAATCTTTTGAGGGTCTAAGGACCCATACCAAATCTTTTCAGCCTCCTGAGCGGGAATAGGTTTTGTCGTGCCCTTTTCACGACTGTCTTGGTGTGCTTGGACCATGTTAGTTAATTGGTGATGTGGACGCCAAGGAACTTGAAGCTCTCAACCTGCTCCACTACAGCCCTGTCGATGAGAATGGGGGCGTTGCTCGGTCCTCCTTTTCCTGTAGTCCACGATCATCTACTTTGTCTAGATCACATTGAGGGAGAGGTTGTTGTCATTGCACCACACTGTCAGGTCTCTGACCTCCTCCCCAAAGGCTGTCTCATCGTTGTCAGTGATCAGGCCTACCACTGTTGTGTCATCAGCAAACTTAATGATGGTGTTGGAGTCGTGCAGTCATGAGTGAACAGGGAGTACAGCAGGGGACTGAGCACGCACCCCTGAGGGGCCCCCATGTTGAGGATAATCATGGCGGATGTGTTGTTACCTACCCTTACCACATGGGGGCGGCCCTTCAGGAAGTCCAGGATCCAGCTTTGAGGGCACTATGGTGTTGAACGCTGAGCTGTAGTCAATGACTAGCATTCTTACATACAGTTGAAGTCGGAAGTTTACATACACTTAGGTTGGAGTCATTAAAACTTGTTTTTCAACCACTCCACAAATTTCTTGTTAACAAACTATAGTTTTGGCAAGTCGGTTAGGACATCTACTTTGTGCATGACACAAGTAATTTTCCAACAATTGTTTACAGACAGATTATTTCACTTATAATTCACTGTATCACAATTCCAGTGGGTCAGAAGTTTACATACATTAAGTTGACTGTGCCTTTAAACAAGCTTGGAAAATTCCAGAAAATTATGTCATGGCTTTAGAAGCTTCTGATAGGCTAATTGACATAATTTGAGTCAACTGGAGGTGTACCTGTGGATGTATTTCAAGTCCTACCTTCAAACTCAGTGCCTCATTGCTTGACATCATGGGAAAATCAAAAGAAATCAGCCAAAACCTAAGAAAAAATGTATTTGACCTCCACCTCGTCTGTGGTGGTATGTAGGCAGCTACGAAGAATACAGATGAAAACTCTCTAGGTAGATAGTGTGGTCTACAGCTTATCATGAGATACTCTACCTCAGGCGAGCAAAACCTGGCCAATAAAAATAAAAGATTAAGATGAGCAAAAGAACACAGCACTGGACAGAGGAACTCTGCCTAGAAGGCCAGCATCCCAGAGTTGCCTCTTCGCTGTTGACGTTGAGACTGGTGTTTTGCATGTATTATTTAATGAAGCTGCCAGTTGAGGACTTGTGAAGCATCTGTTTCTCAAACTAGACACTCTAATGTACTTGTCTTCTTGCTCAGTTGTGCACCAGGGCTTCTAATGTTAACATGCATGAAAACAATGCTTTTACGGTTACAGAAGTCAACAAATGAGAGCGCCTGGGGAATTGGAGTGATGCTGGGAGCTGCAGGGCCTGGGTTAACCTCTACGTCACCAGAGGAAGAGGAGGAGTAGGATAAGAGTACTGAAGGGCTAAAAGAACTGGTCGTCTAGTGCATTCGGAACAGAGAGTAAAAGGAGCAGGTTTCTGGGCACGGAAGAATAGATTCAAGGCATGATGTACAGACAAGGGTATGGAAGGATGTGAGTACAGTGGAGGTAAGCCTAGGCATTGGCCTAGGAAGTTTTGTCTCTAGAGGCACCATTTTACCGCATGTGTGAGGGGTGGAACATAAGTGCTAGCTAAGGCATAGTGAGCAGGGCTGGAGGCTCTACAGTGAAATAAGACAAAAATTACTAACCAAAACAGCAATAGACAAGGCATATTGACATTAGGGAGAGGCATGTGTAGCCGAGGGATCATATGGTCCAGTGAGTAGCTAGGCAAGCCGGAGTCACGGCGATTCAGACAGCTAGCGGGCCGGGGCTAGCAGCAGGCTAGCAAATGGGCATCAGGGGGACGTTGCAACGGGAGAGCCGGTTACGTCGGCAGACCAGTCGTGATGGATCGTGATGGATCGGCGGGGCTCCGTGTAGGCATCAAAGGGTCCAGGACAATTGGCAAAAGAGGTATTATCTGATGGATTTCTTCGGCTGGCCGGGAGATGGGCCTAGCTCGAGGCTAGCTCCAGGCTAACTGGTGCTTGCTTCGGGACAGAGATGTTAGCCAGGAGTAGCCACTCGGATAGCAGCTAGCTAGCTGCAATGATCCGGAGTAAAGGTTCAGAGCTTGCGGTAGGAATCCGGAGATGCAGTCCGATATGCTCTGGGTTGATATCGCGCTGTGCAGGCTGGCAGGAGTTGACCGGGCTGAGGCTGGCAGATGTCCGAGTTAACGGCGATGACCGCTAGCAGTGGCTAACTGACTACTAGCTAGTAGCTAGTTAGCTGGCTAGCTTCTGAAGGGGGTTCCGGTTCTAAAGTATAAAAAATAGCAGATCCATACCACATTGGGTGAGGCGGGTAGCAGGAGAGTATGTTGTAGATGGAAAATGAGATTAAAAATATAAAAAAGATATACATGGATAGAGGACTCATCTTTATATCTGTGCCATTATAGCGTCGGTGACAGCATGGGCTGCACCATTGAGGCAACAACAACCCATAGGAATCCCCACCCAGTTGACTACTATGACTACTTTAAAATAGCGGAAGCATGGTGGAAGCCCTCAATGACGCTGGCCATGTAAATATGGCCTTCTGGCCATTAGAGGCCTCTATCATTCTCTGTAAAGTGACGTGTTCTGACGATACAGACCTCAAGGCTCATGGTACGTGTAGTTATTTTGTGCTCTTTGTGCCAGAAAGTGACTGTTTGAATGTTAAATGACGAGACAGAGGCATTGATGCGAGTAACCAGTCTTGTTCAGTACATTACAATACATCCGGGTATCTCAAGCACACCGGTAAAACACAGGAGTTGCAGTAATTAACATTTACCAACAGATGGCATCACTGTGCCATCTTACACCCATAACATCTTCCCTTTAATAAAATAGGACAGGAGGTGTCAATTCACTAACAAAACAAACCTAGTAATAAATTCCAACATGAACAGTTTTTTTTTTTTTTTTTCAGGTAACAACAACACATTTTGATATTCTCTTCACTTTTATCTCTGTCTGTCAACAATCCCTGATGGGAAACCTACAGATTAAGTATTTTTGGTGGCTGGGACAGACGCCCGCAGCGTGAAAAGACAGGGGGCTTGTCTGCGAGGACTGCGGGTTCCCGCACAGGCGTGTCACCTGACTGTCTAAGGGGAGTATTGATGGGCGAGGGAGCAGCCAACCTGTGATCCCCTGGCTCTTCGCCCAGTGCCTCAGGCCCCATGTGACTTGCTGGGGTTCCGTCTTTTGTCATGCGACCCCTTTGACCATCAGGGTTCTGAGTAGGTGCTGGCTCAGCAATCCGAAGGTCAACCCTGTTACGACGGTACAGTGATCCATTCACTTCGACCAAGTAGGAGCGTGGTGCCACTTTCTGTACACAGAATCCGAGTCTCCAGAGGCCCGTCCGGTCCCCTGGTAGTGGCTTCATTTGCACCGTTTCACCCACCCTGAGCTCAGGTAAGTCTTTTGCTGATTTGTCGTAGATGAACTTGGAGACATGTCTTCTGTGACGTAGCTTCACCAGCACGTCTGGGCCGGGCTGCTATCCATGCCTTCTGTCGGGGTATTGCGCCACTGCAGGATTGCTTTCCAGGCATCTTTTCCCTCTCGCAGAGCCTTTTGCAGAGGTTCTTTGCGATTTTTACTGCGGACTCCGCCTTCCCATTAGCTTTTGGGTATCGTGGTGATGAAGTGACGTGCTCAAATTCCCATTCTGCAGCTAATTTTCGGAACTCAACTCCGGAGAATTGGGGTCCATTGTCTGAAATGACCCTATCTGGCTGGCCATAGCGGGCAAACTGAGCCTTGCAGCGTTTGATCGTTGTCTCTGTTGAGAGGTCGAGGAGGAGGTCAATCTCCCAAAAGTCTGAGTAATGATCGACTACCAGCAGAAAGTCTTTGCCACTGTGCTGGAAGAGATCTAGACTTACTATCTGCCAGGGGCGCATCGGTAGCTCGTGGGACATCATCGTCTCTCTCTGTTGCTCAATGGCATATTCATTGCAGATTGTGCATTTACTGACATAGTCTTTGATTTCACTCTGCATTCCTGGCCAATACAGTGTGTCACGTGCTTGTCTGTAACAGGCCTCACCTCCTATGTGACTTGAGTGCACGCGCACTAACATCTCAGTGCGCAGAGACCGGGGAATAATGACTCTCTGACCCTTGAATATTACTCTGTTTTGAACACTGAGCTCCTCTTTGACTGGCCAATATTCTCTGACGGCTAAAGCAGTTTCTTCTTTGCAGTCGGGCCAGCCCATCAGAATCACAGACCTCAATGCCTGGAGTTGCTCGTCCCTGTCTGTGTGCTGTCTGATTTCTATAAGGCGCTGGTCCGTAACATTGAGGTAGTCAGCCTGGTTGATGTGTTCAACATCCACTTGCTCTGTTTGTAAGCTGCACACTGCGTGTTGTTCATGCATGGAGCGTGTGTGAGTGCCTGATGCAGTAGCCCTGCTGAGTGTGTCACTCACATACATCTCTGGCCCTGGCTTATACACCACCTTGAGGTTGTAGTTTTGTAGGGCCAGTAGCATGCTCTGCAGTCGTTTCGGGGCATTCAGAAGAGGCTTGCTGAATATAGCAATAAGGGGCTTGTGATCTGTCTCTGCGGTAATATTGTCGTGCCCATACAGGTAGTGGTGGAAGCGTTGGCATGCAAACACAATGCTGAGGCACTCCTTCTCTATCTGGGCATAGTTCTGCTCTGTTGGGGTGAGTGCCCTAGAGGCAAATGCCACAGGCTGGCCCTCCTGCATGAGGCAACAGCCAAGTCCATACTGGCTTGAGTCACTGAATCCTGACAGGTTTTGACACATTGTAGTATCGCAGTACAGGTGTCTGGGTGACCAGTTGTTTTATTCCCTCACCGCTGCGTCATGTTTTGGGAGCCAATGCCAGATGGTGTCCTTGTCCATGAGCCTCCTTAGTGGCTCACACACTTCAGAGAGCCGCGGTAGGAACTTGGCCAGGTAGGTGACGAATCCGACGAAGCGCTGCACTCCCTTCACGTCAGATGGGTGGGGCATTTTCAAGACAGCCTTCACTTTTTCAGGATCCGCCTTCAATCTGGTGGAGGACAAGATGTGCCCATGAAAGCGGACCTCTGGCACTTTAAACTGAAGCTTTTTTATGCTTAGCCTTAGCTTGACCTGTCTGCATCTGACCATCAGGGCCAAGTAATTAACATTTACCAACAGATGGCATCACTGTGCCATCTTACACCCATAACAGTGACGGTAAAAACATGACTTCTCAAGACAGAGTTTGAAACATTCTTAACCAATGGGCACTACATCAACATATGCTAATATTTATCACAACGGGTGATTGTATTGAGAATTCACTTCCTGGAACATTGGTGCCCTATTGCCCCCTCCCTGCCCTAGAAAGATGTTACGTTTCTGGGGGCTCCCCCTCCGCTGGGCGGGGGCAATAGGTAGACCAGGGTGGCCCCGCCCCGACTCGAATAAAATAGGGAGTGGGGTGTCTCGCTTTCTTTACCATCTCTGGAAATCTTCCGTCTGCACACTTCCATCTTCTCTGCTTCAGCAATTCTCTGCTGCAAGTGAAGGGACGTGTGCGTGAATGCAGGAGTGAAATATCAATGGCCGGCTTGAAACTTATTAATACACTTGAGATGAAGGAACTACCGAGAACGAAGAAACTAATATGAGTTAAAACGTCAAATATCAAACGAATGGGCTGCTAAGGATCTCCAGTAAGTTGCATTCTGAAGCAATCTAGCTAGCAACTCGCCTAATTAAGCTAACTTGCAAAGGTTGCCAACTCTGGCAAGCTAACCCAGGTAGTTAGCTCGCTACTGATCCTGTAGTTAGCTAACATGACAGCCATGAACATTAGCCAAACTTGATAGCCATGATGAGTTCGCGCCATGTACGATATAGCTGAGATTCATAGCGAACGTTACGTTTGTTAGGATGTATTGTAGACATACTTTATTACAAGATGGCTAGCTAGTTGAGCTGTTATGTATGGAGTTAGCTTATCCTTTTGCTGAAGTGCCGCCGCAATGGCTTCAAGTTTGTATGCTAACTGGTTAGCTAGCTAACGTTAATTTGTCAGTTTGCTACCTAACGTTAGTCAACCAATTAATTGGCTAATCTGACCTAGCTACCGATGACCAGGTTTATTTGGAGACGTCACACTATTGGATGTCTTAACGCTATCTACAGTCGGCTCATTTCCATTACACAGCAGCACTGACTAAACGTTAGCTCTCTGCTAGCATTACTAGCTAGCTAGATAGGCCAACTTGCTAACGAAGTGAAGACGTCATCAGTAACGTCACATGAGACCAGTATGTTAACGTTTATTAGATGGCTAGCTACGTGGTTTAAAATATATAGTTTATTGCAAGGAAAACAATCAAATCAAAGTGAACCACTTCTACTTAGCTAACTATACTAGTTGACAAATTCATGCTAGATAAGACTCAAAAATGTCACTAGATGACTCTGAAACATGTTTTTCTGCGTTATTGCAGGGGGTGACTGAGTTTGTGTATCTGAGACCTCAGGCCATCCACAAGACTTGTTGAGCGGGTCAGGATGCCCATTCCTCCCCCTCCACCCCCTGGAGGCCCCCCTCCACCCCCAACCTTCAGCCAGGTAAGAAATTATTCAAGTATGCGAAGTGTCACCTGGAGGCAAAATGTTTCCTGTGGAACTGTGTGGATCTAATAGTGAACTGTATCTGTCAAACAAATGATAGGGACACATTTAATAGTATGAGCCATGATGTAGGCCTAGCGCCAGTGTAGTTTACATGAATTAGTTGTAACCAACTTGACAACTCTGATCCCTTTTTCACTGGTATTGTGAAGCTGAATTTTGACCTTTTTCAGAGTGCACACTACTGAAATCTGAAATAAGCTCTCCTCGTGGCCTGTGATTGTAGGTGCTATCCTTTCCCTGCCAAGCACAATCAGAGGTTGTATCTCAAATGGCACCCTATTCGCTGTAATAGTGCACTGCTTTTGACCAGGGCCCATAGGGCTCTGGTCAAAAGTAGTGCACTATTTAATGAATAGGGTGCCATTCGGGACGTACCAGAGCGCTTCTGGTGATTAGCGCAGCTCGCTCATGTAATCATCCTCAAAAAAAATTACACATGAAGTAATTCACATAATGAGCAGTGGACCGACCAGGCCTCTGCAGACGGGGCTGCATAACGATATGGATTTATGCAATGGACAACTAATTAATGACTTGATGTAAAGGACTCACAAAATATAAATCTTATAAAAATGTATTGTGCTGTAGCCACTCAAGGACACGTTCTACCCGGCTAATTCTTACACCAACTGTGACATGGCTTTCTGCAAGCTGTTACCTGTCAGGCTATGTATAATCTCTGCTAGTTACACCAAGTCTATGGGCCAACTGGCCCCTCCCCATCCCAATTTCAAAAGACTCCTGTGAAATCGTGATTTGTCCAAAGCACCCAAACTAATGCTGCTCGTTATCATACACATCCCATTGTATCATGACAGATCTACTGTACCGTTTTATGTAGTCTGTCCATGAGAAATTAGGTTATGTAATCAGGTCTGTTCTACGGTAACATAAAGTGTGCAATGCTGAGCTAACTAGAGGACACGCTCTCTTCCCCTCCCCTTGCAGGCCAACACCACCCCACCTAAGCTCAACCGAGATGAGGCCAAAGGCAGAGGAGCCCTGCTCGGTGACATCCACAAAGGGGCCAAGCTGAAGAAGGTCGGCGTGGTAAATGACAGGAGCGCACCCATCTTAGAAAGTAAGGCCACAGCGCACCGCTAAGGTTCACCCTTGTCTCAGATCTACTATTCTGGTGGTGTTCTACTGACTAATCTGATTGGATGGAAGTAAGAAGCACAGAACTGATGATGCTAGGGTACTGCATGGAGCACACACTCTGGGGGGGGGGGGGGGGGGGGTCAATGCTTATTTCACAGGAGTGGAATGGGAGACCATGAGGGTAATTATACATATAATAGGTTACTATTGTAATGCATGTCATTTAACCTTGTTTTCTTCCTTGTCCAGAGCCTAAAGGAGATGGTGTTAGTAATGTAGATGGAGGAGGCTCGTCAGGGGTCATTCAGCCGATGGGTGGTCTTTTCCAGGCAGGTGTGCCTAAATTGCGACCAGTCGGAGGCAAGTATTTAATATCTTAACTGTTTTTACAAATGGTGTCTCTTACAAAGATTTCCAAAAACAATCTGGACCGCTGAATGAGTGGTCTGTCAAACTTGTATTGAAGAAGAAGGTTTAGCACAGCAATGTAATTCCCTTCCATTACATTTATCGCTGACAAGTTTGGGAGCGAGCTTCTTTGTCAAAGCACGATTGCAATTGGTTGAAAAATGAGCACTGGTCTTTTGACTGCTTAGACGGGGCAGAAGGTCAGGTTTCAGTGTTGTCAGCGGGCAGGGCTGTAATAGATCTGACGGGCATGGCTGAAGGAGATTTTCTGATTCACAATAATGAGTTCCCTAACCTGCACGTCTGCGTTAGTCTTAGATTTCATCATATGAAAGGCCTTACCCTCTGTCAGGGAGAAAATATTAGAAAAATGGATTATGATGAATAAAACAACCAACAACAATACATTTCTGTTCTGTAGTAACTCTGGACTGAAATGTCCTAATGTTTCTCTGTTCATGTATAAATTCATCTTCATATTTATAAATTGCTGATTACTTTTTTTTTTTTTTTTGGTGCAGATGGTTCGGTTGGCAGGTCAGCCCTGACGCCTCCTGGCGGGCGCCCTGCTGCTCCTCGTCCCCCCGGACCCCCTGTTCGCCAGGACAACACAGACTGCTCAGCCCTACAGGCCTCTCCCCCGGAGCACTCCCGATCCCAGAGGCCCTCCCTCCCCGACCTCTCCCGCCCCCTCAGCGGAGGCAGCCCTAACAGTGGCATGAAGCACAGCTCCTCCGCCCCTCCACCTCCTCCCCCTTTCTCTCGCCGGGGCAACGCACCCCCTGCCCCGACTCAGAAGGCGCCACCACCCCCCCCCTCCTACAACCGGGAGAAGCCCCTCCCTCCCACGCCAGGACAGAGGGGGACTTCCCCGGTGCCGACCCGCAACAGTGCCCCTCCACCCCCTTCTCCCAACAACAACCGGCGGCCCCTGACGTCAGGGGGCTCCTCTGCATCCTCCTCTTCCTCCTCTCTGGGTCCTCCACCTCCCCCGTACCGCCAGCCCATAACCAACGGCCCCTCCAGCCCGGTTAACGAAGCCGCCCCGGAGCTACCTCAGAGACACAACTCCCTCAGCAAGAAGCCGTCGCCCGGACCTGGACACACTCCAACCCGTGGGCAAGCGCCACCCCCGCCTCCCTCCCCCTCCCCGCCAGGCGGCCGCCCACCCCCTCCAGTCCGTGAGCCACCCGGTAGAGGAGCAGGTATGTTGCTACTAGTGCTCTCCTTGTTCCTCTACCTGTAATGGAGCTGGGTTGGGGCCAGTCCCATTTCAAGTCCATTAAGTTCTAAATATTTTTCTCACTGTGCTGTCACAATTCTTGTTTTGCCTCGATCTCCTCTTGTCAATCACCTACCATAATGTGAGGCGAGGAGAGGTGATTGTTTATTAGTGTAAACATTTTAAACGAGTGTAGAAGAAGTAGTGTGGCAAGGCGTGGCGCTACAGTCAGGAAGGTGGCGTGTCTTGACAGGCCTACAGTGTTTTTCTAGCGTTCCTGTCTTGCTGCTGTTTTGTAATGACTGATGGTTAGCCAGTGTGGCTGCTCTATTAGTCCTTAATGACCGTACCGTTTGTCTGTACAGCTCCACCCCCGCCTGGGTCGACTCAACGAAACGGTGGTCGGGATGCCCCCCCTCCACCACCCCCCTACAGAGGTAGCCCTTCAGAGCCTCATAGCCGTGGCAAGCCCCCCCCTCCTCCCTCCCGTACCCCTGCCGGACCCCCGCCCCCTCCCCCACCTATCCGCAATGGACACACCTCCATTTCCCGCTCCTTCGTAGGTGAGTCGTCTTCCCCATACTGCATCACCTGACCTCAAATTTGTTTTCCCTCTACATTGACTAACAAAATGAGAGTTGGTTATTGGAATGTATAATCTTCCTAACCTTCTCTCCCTTACAGATGACTTTGAGTCCAAGTATTCTTTCCACCCTCTGGATGACTTCCCTGCTCCAGAGGAGTACCGGCACGTCACCAAGATCTACCCCAGCAAAGCCAACAGAGGTGAGGGCTCACTTATCAGTGTGACGCAACATGCCAATAAGTAACGTACACACAGATTTTCTGGTGCAGAGTAAAAAAATTTACATGAAAGGAATATCAATATTTTCCCCGTAGGCATATAGTTTATTGTAACCGCTTTTTATTGTTTTGACTTTTGGCAGTGATGAGGGGAGCTCCTCCTGCACCACCTGTGGGAAGGTGAACACTGAGACTACGTGACTTCTAGTGTACAGGAGACAAGGGACACACACACACACACACACACACACACAACTTTCTCACATGGAACCTACAGCATATAACATATACATGCTTCTCATTTGACAACATTTCACTTAAGCTCCATAACCATTCACTCACTCGCTCGCCCTTAAATTGCCCAGGAATTTTTTTCTATGGCAGTCTCACTCCATTTGGAGGTGGAGTTTGGCAGCTTACTTATGCCATTCCCAGCCTGTGTCCGTGTGGGTGAACTTGCCCTGTTTTATCACAAAGGCATAGTGTTTCCAGGCTCGTGTGTGGATGGGGAACACTTTGACACCGGTATGAAAGACATTCATCTCCATACCACGTCAGAGTATGCACTGTGATGAGCCCACATCACCATGAAACGGGAGAACACCAGTCAGTCGTCTACCTGTAAGAAGAAACCAGTGACTCTACAGCCTGGTCCTAACAGCAGTGACTCTACAGCCTGGTCCTAACAGCAGTGACTCTACAGCCTGGTCCTAACAGCAGTGACTCTACAGCCTGGTTCTATGTGTCTAAAGGTGATTGACATTTGGGGACCACTGTACCTCTTGCTGATGGAGGGAACTGCAGCTGTTTGAAAGTTCTCTCAGGTATATGGTTTGTGGAACAGAACTGGAGAAGACGATAAGAGGTTCTTTCCAAAAGTGCCAACTGAGTCGGAACTGAACAGCTCATATCTTCCCCCCCCCCCCCCCCCCCCCCCCCATCCTGTCTCCCTGCTGCAAGGCTGTCATGGGGTTCTCTTATGACTGGTTGGAATGATGGCCTGACAAAAGCAATAGTTCCATTTGTTCTCGGTGATGGTTGGCAGTAATCAACACCTGTGACAATCGTTGGTTTGTGGGAGAAGTCATCCTGTTGAGAATGATATTGCACATGTATGGGATCTTGGCAGCAAGGAATCTCTCCCTCCCTTCTCTGCGCATGTTGTTTTTCTTTTTCAGTGTCTTGTCTTGACAAAATGCATGAGAGTGAGCTTGTTAGTTGTCCTAAATGCAAAGCAGAATGTTATTATGCCTTTTAACACTAGTCTGGGTCACTGAAACCATTTCCCAACTAACTCATATGAACACTACAACCCTCACTAGCTTAAAAATGACAGAGCTTTTCAAATGCATCGCATGTTACAGGATGCTGCACCATTACATTGACACTAAAATACTTAACCTGAACCCAGGCAATGAGTCAGAAGCAGTCCAAGAGTTTATTGTTCAAAATTGATGGGGGAGGGGAATTATGTTGAGGGTTAAGTAAATGGATGCTTTCAAATACAAACCTTATCCTGTTGATTTCATATGTTGATACCCACAATAGCCACTTGGTGGCAGTATTTTATGTTTTTCCATAGGGAGACGTGGGAGTTACATGCTTGTGATGCAGTACCCCTTCAATTTGTAATAAATAAAATAAAAACAGTTGTGTATTATGGATTTGGCCAGTGTTGAGCGAGAGGGCAGATCTGTGTCTGTGTACCAATTTTGAGCTCTACTGCTGAAGGTTGAATGGACAAACTAGTGATTTAACAGCCATGTTGTTCATCTCAGTCATAGTTGTCTACATTCTGTCTTTGAAAGAAATCTCCTTGATTTCCAGAATAACATTTATGTAATGTAGTCCCTACATTTTCTTTGCTTAATGCACTTGACCACAAGCCTGAAACAAATGCACATTGTTACACAAGGGAGTGAAACTTAAAGGCCGGTACTTGTGATTGATTCCTATTGTTTATGTGTTGTCGGGTTAGTCTTATTCCTCATTGTAAAACGGCCCTGCACCGTGACAGAACCCCCTTGAACCGTCACTCGCTGTTCTCTTTTTATTTCAACCCTTTGCTGGTCTTTTGCCTTATTATAAAGCATTCGCTGTAAGTCAATTCTGGATTTGTAAAAAAAAAAAAAAAAAAAAAAAGCAAAGCTAAGTCATTAAGTGTATACACCTCATGGGTAATACGGTAGTCATAGCTATTCTACTTTTTAATATGTATAAAGCTTGTAATATAGTGAATAAAACTGGGATAGATAACGGCAGGCTTTTGTCAGAAACCAGTGACTAACTGTTAGTATTTACATATGTCTTTCTCTTGCCTTCTGTCGTTATTTAGATATTCCCTCTCTGTGTCAGAGGGCCTGTGTTGCCATTATAACAGGAGCAGTATGCACTCACATTGAGAGAACCTCCTTGTTCATGTCTTCTCATCCCTCCATTTCATACTTAGCTTAATCCAGGCCCTGTTTCCTTCTGTACATTTCACCCTTTTGTGTCAGACACGTTGTACCAAATCAATTAAAATGTCACTGATGGAAACCTGTCAACTTTTCCTGTCTCTGTCCAGTCCCTTGTCTGTTATTAGTGACATTATGCAATAATGTGCCACAGGCTTTGGTTAAAAGGATAGTTCACCCACATTACACAATTACATTTGTTTTCTTTAAGGGGGTAGATTGATGGAAGCTACAATGTAATTGCATAATTTAAAGAATGTTTCTTTTTATGTTCCCCAAATTGGTGTAAACTAATAGACAATAACACTTAGCTTTAACACTATATACACAAGTATGTGGAGATCCCGTCTAATTAGTGGCTTCGGCTATTTCAGCCACACCTAATATCGAGCGCACAGCCATGCAATCTCCAGACAAACATTAGCAGTAGAATGGCATACTGAAGACCTCATAGGATGCCACCTTTCTGCCCTGCTAGAGCTGCCACGGTCAACTAAGCTCTGTTATTGTGAAGTCGAAATGTCTAGGAGCAACAACGGCTCACCTGAGAACTGGTAGGCCACACAAGCTCACAGAACGGGACTGCCAAGTGCTGAAGCGCATAAAAGTCTACTCGGTTGCAACTCTCACTACCGAGTTCCAAACTGCCTCTGGAAGTAACGTCAGCACAAGAACTATCTGTTGGGAACATTGCTGAGGAGCCACACACAAGCCTAAGATCACCATGCGCAATGCCAAGCGTCGGCTGGAGTGGTGTAAAGCTCACCACCAATGGACTCTGGAGCAGTGGAAACACGTTCTCTGGTGTGATGAAGCACGTTTCATCTGGCTGTCCGATGGACAAATCTGGGTTTGGCAGATGCCAGGAGAACGCTACCTGCACCAATGCATAGTGCCAACTAAAGTTTGGTGGAGGAGAAATAATGGTCTGTGGCTGTTTTTCATGGTTCAGGCTAGGCCCCTTAGTTCCAGTGAAGGGAAATCTTAACACTGTGCTTCTAACTTTGTGGCAACAGTTTGGGGAAGGCCCTTAACCTTTTCAGCATGACAATGCCCCCGTGCACAAAGCGAGGTCCATACAGAAATGGTTTGTTGAGATCGGTGTGGAAGAACTTGGCTGGCCTGCACAGAGCCCTGACCTCAACCCAATCGAACACCTTTGGGATCAATTGGAACGCAGACTGCGAGCCAAGCCTAATCGCCCAACATCAATGCCTGACCTCACTAATGCTCTTGTGGCTGAATGGAAGCAAGTCCCCACAGCACGGTTCCAACATCCAGTGGAAAATCTTCTCAGAAGAGTGGAGGCAAAGGAGGCTCGACTTCATATTAATGCCAATGATTTTGGAATGAGATGTTCGACAAGAAGGTGTCTACATACTTTTGGTCATGTAGTGTACATACTATGTACAATTTATGAACACAATGTATTTTACATGAGTTATCTTATATTTAGTCCCACCCTTCAACCCCTCCCCATCTCTCTTAACACCATCCAGTTTTGATTTCTATTTTCCATATATTTTAACTGTGCTGTGATGTTTCACAAAAGTTCTGAACCTTTTCTATTCTCATAGTTTCTACAGATTGTAAATTTAAAGAAACATTTTAGCTAAAGGTATTATTAATCGATTGACTATGACTTTTCAAATCACCCAGCAGTGCTATTTTCAGAGTTCCCTCCATGTAAATGTTGCAATTCTTCAGCCATTTTTGAACCGGTGTCCAAAAACAAGGTACATATGGACAGTACCAAAACAACTGATCGAATGATTCTGTCTCTGCAGCTAAATCTGCAGAGCTGGGATGGTTGTATCCCCCATATACAGTGCGCTCAGAAAGTGTTCAGACCACTTGATTTCCCCCCACATTTTGTTAGGTTAAAGCCTTGTTTTAAAATTGAATAAATAAATGATTTATAAGGCTGTAATGTAACAATGTGGAAAAAGTCAAGGGGTCTGAATACTTTCCTAATGCTCTGTATATAGCATCCCATTGGTTGCAAGAATTTTGTATAATTAATAATTGGGTCTTCCTTTCCTGTGGTGGTCCTCATGAGAGCCAGTTTCATCATAGCGCTTGGTTTTTGCGACTGCACTTGAAGAAACTGAATGTTCTTGAAATGTTCCGCATTGACTGATCTTCATGTCTTAAAGTCATGATGGACTGTCATTTCTCTTTGCTTATTTGAGCTGTTCTTGCCATAATATGCACTTTGTCTTTTACCAAATAGGGCTTTTTTCTGTATACCACTCCTACCTTGTCACAACACAACTGATTGGCTCAAATGCATTAAGAAGGAAAGAAATTCCACAAATATACTTTTAACAAGGCACACCTGTTAATTGAAATGCATTGCAGGTGACTACCTCATGAAGTTGGTTGAGAGAATGGCAAAGTGTGCAAAGCTGTCATCAAGGCAAAGGGTGGCTACTTTGAAGAATCTCAAATATAAAATACAAAAAAAACACTTTTTTGGTTACTACATAATTCCATATGTGTTAAATCATAGTTTTGTCTTCACTGTTATTTATTCGACAATGTAGAAAATAGTAAAAATAAAGAAAAACCCTTGAATGAGTAGGTGTGTCCAAACTTTTGACTGGCACTGTACATATATAAAAAATCTTGTATATTTTAATTTATTTCCACAATTAATGAATAATATGTGTAATATTGTTACCTATAACCAGGATTGCCATTACAAGCAATTATTGTGTGATTCATCCTATATTGTCCTTAACATCATTACTCCATAGCAACAGATGTGGGGGGGACACGCACGCACGCACGCACGCACACACACACACACACAAAAACAAAACGGGTAGGAGCGTTGAGTGCTGGATCGAATCCCTAAGCTGACAAGGTAAAAATCTGTCAGTCTGATCCTGAACAGGCAGTTAACCCACTGTTTCCCGTGCGCAGAAAACATGGATGTCGATTAGGGCAGCACCCCGCACTTCTCTGATTCAGAGGGGTTGGGTTAAATGCGGAAGACATATTTCAGTTGAATGCAGTCAGTCATACAACTGACTAGGTATCCCCCTTTCCCAAAAACAACCACAAGCTTAGATGTTCAACAGTTGTTCCATCCCCGAGTGCAACTCAAGAAAGGACTTGATGTGCGAATGCATAAACAGTTGTAGCTGTTTGAGAGGCATGCAAAATTGAGCAAGAATGGGGAGATTTGATTAACCAATGTCAAGTCCTAGATGATGGCGCTCAGATAACAAGGTTGATGAGATCAGGGCAAGGGATTGTAACATACTCTGTTTCACGGAAACATGGCTCTCCCGGGATATACTGTCGGTGTCGGTTCAGCCATCTGGATTCTCAGTCCATCTCGCCGACAGGAGTAAACATCTCTCCGGGAAGAAGGGCGGAGGTGTACGTTTCATGATTAACGACTCATGGTGTAATTGTAATAACATTCTGTACAGGAACTCAAGTCATTTTGTTCACCCAAACTAGAATACCTCACAATCAAATACCAAGACGGTCATCAAGGAACTTCACTGGACTCTATGCAAACTAGAAACCATATATCCTGAGGCTGCATTTATTGTAGTCGGGATTTTAACAAAGCAAATTTGAGGAAAAGGCTTCCTAAATTCTATCAGCATATAAACTGTAGTACTCACGCTGGAGTGAGTACTACGAGACATATGTGGCAGGGTCTACAGATAATCACGGACTACAAAAGGAAAACCAGCTATGTCGGGGACACCGACACCTTGCTCCCAGACAAGCTAAACACGTTCTTTGCTCGCTTTGAGGATAACACAGTGCCACCGAAGCGGCCAGCTACCAAGGACTGCTGGCTCTTCTTCTCCGTGGCATACACTACTGGTCAACATGAGCTACCAAAATGATTCCGATGTGTGCCAGGCCTTGCAAATGTAGGAAAGCAATAAACATTTCAGATCAACTACTAGTCGAATAAGACATGGGAGAGATGACGAATTTTGGAAAATATTTTTATTTATAGACTAATACACTTGAAACAAATAGCCAAACCGAAAACTGCAGACATTACTAGTGCCTCCCCCGCGATCAAACCGGAATCTAAATAAAATTAAACACAGCCTAACGTGATCAGAAATCTCAACTAGCAAGCAAGTCGCTGCAATGAAGAATTGAGTGCGTGCGCGTTCACGCGAAGGGGGGGGGGGGGGGGGGGGGATTCTGACAGTGGGGAGATTTTCGGGACAACACCGGCCCGTATGCGGCCCGCGACCTGATTCAATACCGCCCGCGGAATCATGCTCAGATCACATGAAGAATTTGCGGTAGTAAAGTTTTGAAAAACGTATTTGTTATTCAAATTAAAAGACCAATGAATACTCGCCTTTGTGTAATGATTTAACTCTCACCGCTTGTGGGACATTTATTTTGAAGGCACGTGTAAATAACAACTGCACGAGAACGGACAGTGACTGACAGGCTGACACACACGTCACAGTTACAAATAGTAGCTAGCTAGAAATTGCGCAAAAAATAGTTTTTCAAAGAAAAGGAAAGTAGACAATGAATGTAGGGTGTGTTTTGGCCTTTTTGTACATCAGATGCAGATGTATAGCCTTGTCAAAGCCTTCAAGGGAAAATTACTCCTCCTGACCCGCCAAGTAGAAGCCAACAATCTCACTCACCTCCCGACACTACCAGTCTGTTCCCTATCAGATGACCAGCGGGAGAGGTATACATCGCTGCTGCGTGCTTTCGTCGTTTTTGAGGATTTCAAAATGTTGGAAAATGACATGCTGTTGGTTTCCTTTCCTTTCACCTTCAATGTGGATAACTCTCCCACTGACCTGCAACTTGAGCTTATCGACTTTCAGTCTGATGCAGTGATTGGAGAGCTATTCAAAACAACGTCACTGACGAGGTTCTATGCATTTCTCGATGAACAAAACTTTCCAAAGATTAGGAGTCATGCTCAGAAGGTGTATGTACTGTTTGGGTCAACCTATGTATGTGAATGTACTGTTTGGGTCAACCTATGTATGTGAACAGACATTTTCAGTGATGAAATATAACAAGTCAAGGCACAGATCATCTCTTAACTGACTCTCACCTCTCAGCAATCCTGCACATAGCGAGGTCAGAAACTATACCTGACTTCACTGCTCTAGTCAATGCCCATCAGAGACTTACACTGATTGAGTAGTTTAAATGTAATGTTGAGCTCTTTCTCTTTCTTGTGTTTTTGTGCGTACCCGTTAACAAGAGTTCTGTCCGTGGTGCTGAATGCACCGTGTACTTTTCCTCCGTGTAGTTCATTGCATGCTTAATAATGAAAATACCTACCAAAAGGTGAACATGGATGTGTTTTTTTCCGGGGCATGTTAAAAAAAAGTCAAGTAGCATATCTGGATGTGATTTACAGTAGATATATCTGTCAACACAGTCATACACATATATAATCCTGTAATATGATTCTGGCCTGCGATGGCAAAAATATATTTGAATGTGGCCTTCCATGGAAAATAATTGCCCAGGCCTGCCCTAAACCCACTCCAATTTGCTTACCTCCAAAATAGATCCACAGACGATGCAATCGCAATCACACTGCACGCTGCCCTATCCCATCTGGACAAGATGAATACCTATTTAAGAATGCTATTCATTGACAATAGCTCAGCGTTCAACACTATAGTACCCTCCAAACTCATTATTAAGCTCGAGGCCCTGGGTCTGAACCCTGACCTGTGCAATTGGGTCCTGGACTTCCTGACGGGTCGCCCCCAGGTGGGGACACACAAGGGTGTGTGCTCAGCCCTCTCCTGTACTCCCTGTTCACCCATGACTGCGTGACCATGCACGCCTCCAACTCAATCATCAAGTTTGCAGAAGACAACAATAGTAGGCTTGATTACCAACAATTACGAGACAGCCTACAGGGAGGAGGTGGGGGCTCTGGGAGTGTGGTGTCAGGAAAATAACCTCTCACGCAACGTCAACAAAACAAAGGAGATGATCGTGGACTTCAGGAAACAGCAGAGGGAGCACCCCCCGATCCACATCGACGGGACACCAGTGGAGAAGCTGAGAAGTTAAGTTCCTCGGCGTACACATCACCAACAATCTGGAATGGACCACCTACACAGACAGTGTGGTGAAGAAGGTGCAACAGAGCCTCTTCAACCTCAGGAGGCTGAAGAAATGTGGCTTGTCACCTAAAACCCTCACAAACCTTTATAGATGCACAATTGAGAGCATCCAGTTGGGCTGTATCACTGCCTGGTACGGCAACTACACCGCCCACAACCGTAGGGCTCTCCAGAGGGTGGTGCGGTCTTTACAACGCATCACTGGGGGCAAACTATCTGCCCTCCAGTACACCTACAGCACCCGATGTCACAGGAAGGCCAAAATGATCATCAAGGACAACAACCACTTGAGCCACTGCCTGTTCTCCCCGCTATCATCCAGAAGGTGAGGTCAGTACAGGTGCATCAAAGCTAGGACCGAGAGGCTGAAAAACAGCTTCTATCTCAAGGCCATTAGACTGTTAAATAGCCATCACTAGCACAGAGACTGCAGCCTACATAGTCTTGAAATCATTAGCCACTTTAATAAATGGAACACTAGTCACCTTAATGTCACTTTAATAATGATTTCATATCTTGCATTACTCATCTCATATGTATATACTGCATTCTATACTATCTACTGTATCTCAGTCTATGCCGGCTCTGACATTGCCCATCCATATATTTATATATTCTTAATTCCATTCCTTTACTTAGATGTGTGTATTAGGTATGTTGTGAAATTGTTAGATATGACTTGTTAGATATTGCTGCACTGTCAGAACTAGAAGCACAAGCATTTCGCTACACCCGCAATAACATCTGCTAAACACGTGCATGTGACAAATTCAAATCAAATTTGTTACACTCCCTTCCCCTGAAACACACACGCTGGTCCCCCGTTGTGACCATTTCCACAAGCATCTCTATGCAGTCAGACCTTTGATTATTTTGTGCCACAATAATTTGCCCCCTCTCTGATTGTCCAAGTGTGACCCCTCCCCATGGTTTACTGCAGCTAGTGTTGCCAGCACTGCCACTACCTGGGTGGGGGCACCCCACCGGCTAGGTACAAGGTCGTCAAGGTTCTCATTAGTAGCTGTGAGAAATGTATTTTATGTTATGCTCACCCATCCGGGGGCTTTGGCTTTGTAAGACCAACCCTGCCAGGCAGGCTCAGAATCTTGAGGGGGCGGTGCTTCTTTAATGGGTCTCTGACTGCATTTCTCTTTCTGCCTTGGCTGCATATAGGCTTCTTGCCGTAGGCCTATAAAACACATAAGGACTTCTCAGTGTATGGGTCACTCAGGTGGGTGTCTAGGGTATATGGTCGCAGACCTTTCCATCACGATAGGACAAAATGTATAATACATTTTCAAATGTATATCCCATATCGGCACAAAATTAAAAGCCCGCTGTCATATTGGTTTACTTACCCTGTAAGCAGTTTATGGACAAGGTGTGACCATGCTTTGGTTTTGTTTACCCAGCCACTGTATCAAATGCTAACTTTTTAGCATATGTGGCACAAATCCAATGAAAGTTAATGCTACCTATATTAGCATTTTCGGTCTTCATGTCCAAATCCATCCATGATTAACTCAATTAAGTTGGAGGAACTGATACATTTGAATTGGTTAAAATGAGCTTTTCTAAACCCATGCTCTGTATGCGTGGCTGCTCTGTGAGCCAATGATGTATGTTTTAAGTGAAAAATTGAGAAAGAGGCAGTAGCCAAGGTTAAATGACAGAATAAACCAACAGCACACAGGTGTCATCAGAAGAGGCTTTATTTAGGTGCGTGGTAACGGAGGCAAGAGTGAAGGGCCTCCCCATGGTTAAAAAGAGCAGATCGACTCCCCAACCTCCTAAACAGGTGATAGGTGTAAGCAATATAATGTAGTGAAAATTCCATCTAGCCCATTACAGGGCAAAGTGGAGGTATTACTACCTATCCAATTACTCCAGATCTACACATTGTCTAGGGGTTAAGGGTGGGTTTGATACAACTGCTCTGATATAACCTTGGGCCACGTCTAATGACACATCTGAGTTTCAGGAGAGATGACTGTAAACACTGACTTCTGTACAAAAACAAAACCCCACGCGAGTCAAGATCCCCCCCCCCCCCCCCCACCCCCCACCCCAGCCCACCCTGTCTCGCTTAAGAAAACCAACAAAAAAACAGAAGAAATATGCTGTACAATTCATCAATTCACCTCAACTACAGTAGCAGACTCCATTTCTGTCTTCCATTTACACCCGTTCTCAGATTTACAAAACAAATAAAATAATCTCCTTGCATCTTACATAAAATAGAGTCTCCATATTATTTAGCTATTTACACATAGAATATTTACATTACAGCTTTATCGTACAGGCATTGCCAGGCAGCCCTCCGCGAAGGTCGTGACCCAGGGATCCTGAGAGAGTTGCAGGCGAACAAGTGTTGTCAGCGTCACTGGGTCCAGTTGTTCAACTCAAGCAATCAGCATATTAGAAACTATGGTGCAGTATAAGTGGCCATGATGATGGTACCATGCCTATAGAATAAAACGGGCCTTGGATCTTTTGTTGAGAGTTATGTGACAACGGCTTTGTTAAATTGCGATAAAAATGATACTGAACTATACTGAACATTTTGTACAATCACAAACAATTCTCATGCTGTACTTATCCTCATTGAAATGTACCCTGAGGTCAGGCAAAAGTGCTTGGTTGATACAAATATGTTGGCTGCCATCATCTGTACTGTACATAAAGAAGGGTTTGTCTTGTGATGGTGAACCTGAGGCCTCAGTCTGAACCCCCCAAAGGTTGGGATTATCAAGAGCTGTCAATCAACAACTGACTCAGCCAATGGGAGAGATCTTTGATGTGGGGAGCCAATAAGCCTGCAGCACATAATGGGGTTCAGAGACTTTTCATTCCACCATCACCCAAGAATACCACATCTTCTTGTGACACGGTGGAAGCTTTTGTTCAGAGGTATAAACTCTGGGTTTATTTTAGCCCAGAAGTACTAGCATAAACTAGTATAGGAGTATATTTTCTATTATCCAACTGTCGCTGACTCGTTGAGGGCTGCCACTGAGCTGTTGGTGGTAAGTGCCCATGTTGGCTGGAGGGGAGGGGTCAAGAGTTAGGTTAGAGGTCACGGGGTTAGATTGTCTCACGTCTGAGTAGTTCACAGAGAGAAAAGGTGGGACAATAGCAGGAATACAGTCTGTCTGGGGGTCAAATGTCAAAGAGACTTCAGTTCAACTGGTCTAGTAAAACAAAGCCGGCCTTTCCCCATTTGGGCTAACCATCCTGGTTTGGGTAAGTTCAGAAAAGTTAAGTTGGGGAAGGGGGTTTGGTGGCAGTGCAAACTGGACAGGCTTCACTTGGACGTGAAAGCAGAAGCATGACTTGGTGTTGGGGAAACAAAAACAAATAAAAAGTCTACTATTCATTCATCCTCTGCACAAAATGGCTGTCCAATCTGCCACTCAAGTCAGTCCTGAAACCTCCTGCCCTCCTCATACATCAACATGCTCACAAAGTCACACGCACAAGGCTTCAAAGAAAAGAGTTCCAGTCATTTTTCTCAGCCGTTTCCAGCAGTCTGAGTATTGTACACAAAATCAGCGGTGGCTCGTGACAAGCAGACCGGGAAGGGTGTGGGAGGAAGCCAGGAAAACACAGAGCATAGCAAAGTTACAAAAATGGCTAGCTGATTCATCCAATCAGAGTTGAGGCCATTGAGGAGGGCAGAGTTGCAGTGGAAAAGGGGGGGTATGGTGAGTATTGGGGCGATCTCCCTCTTTCTTGTCCCTCTCCCACTCATTGCACTCTCTCACATGTCTTTGGGCTCCAGCTTGCAGGACATTTCAAAGAGCAGGTTCTGATTGTCGATGACCTGCAGCTGGCGAATGTAGGCCTTGGTCTGGAGGTGAGAGGGGGAAGGCTCTGCATCCAAAGCTACAAGAGAAAGAGGTCAGTTCATTAGTTAATCATACCCCCAACAAAATAATTTAAGTAGTAATCATATTTCACCACCTAGATCAGTGTCCCTCAACTGGCGTCCCGCAGGTCAAATTTGGCCCGCAGGTGGTTTTATTTGCCCCCCCCCCCCCCCAAGTTCTTAGCACAAAAAAAATAATATTTTTGTATAATTATTATTATTAGACATTAAAGTCTGTAAAAACACCAGGAAATAAGCTCCAAGTTATAAAAAAATAATTGAAACCCGTTCAAGTATTCCCACTCATTATAGAGAGGCACGTGATCGTATTCAAATATAGGCAAGGTTTGAAATGATTATGTTTAGTCAAACATATATGTTTGGGATACTTTCGGTCAATTTGCAGTCTACATATTATTTGTAATTATATTCCCGCCCCCCGACCAACCGCTCAAAAAAAATATATAATAATAATTAACCCGCTGCTAGTTGATGATCCCTGCGCTATATGGTAGTGTAACCCCCAGAGAAGCTACTGTGGCGTACAATGTCCTGATCTCACCACCGGGCGGCGGCAGATACCCCACTACTTCCACTTGACCTAACTAGAGGATCGTAGCAGCATCTGCTCACGACGAGCCCACACAATGCAGCAGGCAAAGAAACTGGTTTGAATCAGTTCTAACCAACAGCAAAACACTTTGTCAGGCAGGCTATCAATAGCCTCAACTTGTCCTTTCCCATTCTGGGTGCAGCAAATCCTCCTTTGATGCATCGTTATCCTACTCTGTGCCACCATCACAACAGCAACAGCAATCTATAGGATTAGATGAGCCCAAAGTCTATAGGATTACTACTGAGCCCAAAGGGCCATTTTGAAGCTATTCCCTTTTTTGGGGGGGGGGGGGGGGGGGGCGTTTGAATGGGTTTGTGAGTGTGGTGTATGCCCGAATGTAGCCTATACCTGTCGGAGAACACAGGGTTAAATGTGTGCTCTAGCTTGCTAAGCAGAAGTAACCTATACTTAACGGAATGAGATGACCATCGTCAAAGTCACTCAGGTGGAAAAAAAGAGATGGGGAGAAAGAGATGAAAAAGAGAGGGATTGAAATGAGGGGGTAATTCAAGAGAGGCCCTTGCGGTCATCCAACGAGGCACTTTGTGATACATTCCATACAGTCCATTAGGATACAGCGGTAATCTCAGACAACGTACCGCCATAACTAAGCCCTCTAGGATTCATGCATCTAAGCACAGATTCATTATAGCACTGTGTACCATATAATACAGCTCTAAAAAGGGTTTCAGCACTCCCTGCAACGGGTCTGAGTATCCTGAATGAAGACTATGGAAGATTTCAGAGTGAAAACCAACCCCATTTTTAGAAACCCAGAGTGAAAAGAAACCCCATTTTGCCACTTTCAGGTAGAAGCTATTCAACTTCAGGTTCTACCCACCACAGTTTTACGCCAAGTCTCGTTTGTGTTCTTTATACATCACAAAGGAGCTTAAGCCTTGGCAGCCAGGTGAATTAACTTGTCATCTAATAGACAGAAGTTGTAACTAGATCTAAAGTCAAATACAACAACAAAAAACATTAACCCAGCCCTGGCTTAGGCAACATTATGCACTGATTAAGGTCATGGTACGATGTGAAGCAGTGAGGCTTGCCTCTGGTCTCATGTTGCAAGTTTTAACGTCACGTACACAAGTACAGTGAAATGCCTTTCTTGTAAGCTCCAAACCCACCAGCAGTAAAAATAAGGTACAGTATCTTATGTTACTTTAGTGGTGTTTAACATTGTGCGGCGTTTGTCATTAGCAAGTGCACTGTGTCAGTAGTGTTATCATGAGGAATATTCACATTTTTGAAAATATCTATATGTAGAGTATTTTCCTACATATAATATGCTTGTACATGGGAAGAATCGTCAGCTGCTATAAACCTCTATATGTTGTGTTGTATTGTAGGTAAGCCAAGTTGTTCATCTGCTGTGAAACCTCTCTTTATGCCCCATGTCAAAAAATACGCCGAGATAAGAGGGTGGCGAAAGCCAACGTTCTACTGGGTTACCGAGCGTCTTTGCGTAGTCTTATATTATGTCAGCAATCTCTCGTGCGTGTCGATCGTGCAACAGCGTCGGCTGGATTTGTGCCAAACATCAATGATCTTAGGGGATGCTGGCTCTTAAAATAGTGGACCAGGCTGTGAGATATGTTATGTAACAATGATAGTGATATTATTGAGTGTTCAGCATGCTAGACTATGCGATAACCAACATTAGCGAGTGTTTAGCATGTGATGCTACGTGACACTAACGATATTGAACATTTAACATGCTAGGCCGTGTGATAGCCGTATCGCGGCGGTTTGAGCTGTACTCTGCGCGGTGATTTCATGTTAGTGGGCGTTTATGCACACTAGGCTATGTAATGAATGATAATGTCAAAGTGTTTAACTCAACATAATGGAGTGGTTAACAAGGCGGTTTGTCAGACAGTAATATGTGTGTGTGTGTGTGTGTGTGTGTGTGTGTGTAGTGGTAGTGAACGGCAGGTGTGTGATTGAACGGCCCCGAGGGCTGTGCTGTTCTAAACAGATGGCAGGGTGGAGCTCGGCTCCTTCAAGACTATTCTTAACAGACAGGTGTGCCTGTGGCCATTAATGCTTACCTAGTTGGGAGCTCCTGTATCGTCTGATGCTCCTTACCATCTCTGCAACTTTATGCTGGAAGAGAGAGGAGACGCGTGTAGTAATGTGTAGCAAGACAGTAGTCAGGGAAATCAGAGGGGGGGTGTGGGGGGGGGGAATCACGCTGATTGTGCCGAATAGAAAATATGTGTATTTCTTTGGCTATTCTGTCAACGGATGAACGTACACTCACCATCTTCTCAAAATTGACAAGCTCCCCATGAAACGACTTGCAGCTCTCGTGGAGGAAGGTCAGATCTGAGAGAGGGCGAGACAAGAAAGAGAGAGAGAAAGAGAAAGAGAAAGAGAGAGAGAGAGAGAAAGGTAAACACACAGTGAAGGCAGGGAACAGTTAAGTAATGGCTTGTCGACACCTGCCCCAGCGGCTGCCCTTGTCTACCGGTGCTTTAGCCCATAGACGGAGGACAGGTAGGACCGAGAGAGAGAGAGAGACAAGCCAAAGTGTCACAATCCGTGATCCCTCACTAAGAACTGGAATTTGCGGGTGCTGGGTGAAGGGGGGGCATGTTTAATCGAGACGCTACGCCCAGTCAGGAAGAATGTTCTGAATGCTGCTGATGGCGCTAGACCTGGGGAGGGAGGGTGTTTGTGCGTGTGGTGGAGGGAGGGAGGGAGGGAGGGAGGGAGGGAGGGAGGGAGGGAGGGAGGGTGTTTGTGCGTGTGGTGGAGGGAGGGAGGTGAGGGGATACGCTAATGTGACCTTTTTCACCCCTGGACTAAAGATGCTAGGAGCTGAGCTTTATGAGCTGCACATTGGACAGCAGGCACACTTTCTCTTCCGAACCGACACACATATTTAAAAAACACACATACACAGAGCAGATGCACTTTGCTAACCAACTCTCTATCACATACACAGCAAGCATATGCATCTTCCTCCCTCACTCCCCCACCACCCACCCACACACAGAGAAGTCAGATGCATCTTACTCTTCAACATACACACGCCTGCTTGAACTGTTAGTTATTTAACCAGAATGCAGAATTTTTTTCAAATCCTATGTGTTGCACCATTAAGAAACATTCAGCAATACATATAGCAATGCTTATGCAGTATGGTTGTTAAGCTGCTAGCCAGCAGTTGTGTCCTACCCATAGAGAATGAGAGTACTCTAGTGCCCAAAAGCCTGTTTTAGCATGGGCAGCGCCATTGAGGACTTTCAGCCTTTTGTAGTCAACTGGGTGGGACTTCCTATGGGTTAAAGGGATAGTTCATGGACTGCTGTACCTTGTCCATAGACTGCTTACAGGCTAAAGAAACCAATGTGTTATTTCTTTATTTGGGTGAACTATCCCTTTAAGGAAGGATCATATAATTCTGTCTAGGTCATCAGGAGGGATCAGCCAATTAATTATACTCGTGCGCAAACATTCCATAACTGCAGGTGGCAGTAAATCGCCAACCGTGGCTTTATACCTGTTCAAACAACACACTCCAGGTGGCAATATGCACCATTTCAGTTTGTTTACCAACTGATAAAAACAGTACAAGAAAATTGACAACTACAAAATGGAGATGGCCTCAATTGCGCTGCCCGTGCGCTCACAGACGCCATAATGGGACAGATACAAAGATGAGTCCTCTATCATTCTCTATGGTCCTATTATGAAAAAGTGGAAGCATCTAGCTGTGAAAGGAGTCGACCTGGTAGCCGTAGGAGTTGTTTTTTTACAGTATGTACATTGTCTTGTACGTTTGTCTTGTTTAAGTTTATGGTCCTCTGTAGCTCAGTTGGTAGAGCTTGGTAATTGCAACACCAGGATAGTGGGTACGATTCCCGGGACCAGCCAAACGTAAAAAATGTACGCACACATGACTAAATCACTTTGGATTAAAAGCCTCATTATTATTTCACATGCACATTTTAGTCATTTAGCAGACGTTCTTCTCCAAAGCGACTTAGTCATGTGTGCGTACATTTTTTTACGTTTGGCTGGTCCTGGGAATCGTACCCACTATCGTACCCACCAAAGCGACTGAGTGGATAGTGTAAAAAAAAAAAATGTTGGTCCCTCGTGGGAATCAAACCCACAACCCTGGCGCCGTGCTCTACCAACTGAGCCACATTTTTCATTTACAGTACCCAAAACCATTCTGTGATTCTATTGGACCATTGGTGGAAAACAGCTGCATAAAATACTACAATGTTAGATTGAATTGATCTTCAAAAAGGAAGAGACTTGAGAGCTTGGGGCAGCCCTGTATAGGGAACTAGGAGCTGGTGTTATTCTTAGCTTGACATTATGTTGGAGCCTGGTATACACAGCATTCAAATATAAAAAATATTCCACACATGTTTTTGGTGTCTAAGTGACATTGACAAGAGGTATGACAAGGAGCTTTTATACTCAAGGGGGAAGGAGAAATGGACGGCGAGAGAGAGAGATAACGAGAGAGAGAGAGAGAGAGAGAGAGAGCGAGAACGAGACAAGCACACACTTAAGTGTAATATACTACACATTAAGGAAATTGCACACACAGTATTATGGTGTAGAATGATGTAAGTACATAACCAATCTATTATCACCGTGATGAATACAGCTAGCCTATATAATAATGGGAGTGATATTTTGTTGATCCAATTCCTGAACAGATCAAATTCTTTGTTAATCTAAAAAATATGAGATATCCCTTGCCTTGAAATGATTAGATTTGAAAGAGGAATGGAGAGAGAAAAAAAGGAGTTGACACTCAAAGCAGGATACATGGCAACAGCGGGGGGAGGGAGGTCAGGGTGGAAGGAGGGGGGGGTAGAGCTCATTATGGAGCTGATCACCTGTGGAGGTGTGTGTTCTCGAAGCAGAGAAATGAATGCCACCTGGTTATGTTGATAGACAGGGTCCCCCATGCTGAGTTAAAAGGGTGTGCGTGGGAGAGAAAGGAAATGAAAGAGAGAGGGAGAGAGAAAACGTGCTTTTCTTAGATAATGAGGGACTTCAGTTGTGAAGTTGGAGCGGTAGGTTATGAAGTGCCTCAATGCTGATGTGTGTGCCTCAAGCCTGTGTTCATGTTGCGTGTGTGTGTGTGTGTGTGTGTGTGTGTGTGTGTGTGTGAATATGCTGGATGTCTTTGTATGTCTGGATATGTAAGTGTATGACTGAATGTACAGCAGTCTTTATTCACTCCTCAAGAGGATGTAGAAGTATGTTACATGAGGACTCCAGCATCGGCTACATCTAACATGAAACGAGTATGATCGTCACATACTTGTGTTGCCCAGCAGGGAGACAGCATGCTGAGCTTTGTGTGTGTGCAGGGTGGAGGTAGCCTGAGCACCATTCTCTTCAGCTAACATTCCACTGCCATTCCAAATGACAAGGAGTGGAATGTTAGCTAACGAGACTGGTACCCAGGCTAGGGTTGAGGGAGATGGAGAGATTAACTATGGGTGTTAATTAGCAAGGCGGGGCTGAAAGGCTGCCTTCTAATCAGCATTGTGTGTGTGTGTGTGTGTGTGTGTGTGTGTGTGTGTGTGTGTGTGTGTGTGTGTGTGTGTGTGTGTGTGTGTGTGTGTGTGTGTCTGAGAGATGTTATGAGCTCACATCTGGACAACATCTGGGGGGTAGAGTGAGTGTGTGTTTGAGGGGGGTTGTAGAGGTTTGTGCCCGTTTTCAGCACCACACACAAACAGTGTAGCGTTTCCTCAGCTGTGGTTTGTGTGCGTGTCCATGGCCAGAGAGAGACCCTGAGTAGCGGCCCGGCGTCACTTATTTAGTCTGTGGTTTGAGCCAATGGCAGCCTGTGTGGATGGGGTGTGTGAGGGTGTGTTCTGTATTAGTAAAGATGCATCTTTGTGGCGATGAACATATGCATTTGGGTAGTGGAGAGAGAGAACTACAGTGTTTGTGTGAATTTACTTGCTGTGTGTATAGTGTACAGTGTGTGTGTATAGTGTACAGTGTGTGTGTATGTCTGTCTGTCTCACCTTTGAGCAGCAGCGGTGTGAAGGGAATGAGAGGGGGCCTGAGGCTGCCCATCAGGTCTCTGTACGACTTATGGTTCCTGGATGGATCCTGAAAAACAACAACATGTTCACTCACTCACCCTTCACTAAATGTGCCTTTATAAATGAACCCGTGGCCACATACGGAGTGGGGTAATTTACTTTGAGGTCAGAAGACCTATTTTATAATTGTTGACTGACAAATGGAACTGAGCTCAACCCTGATATACAGTAAGCCCATATTATAGGGGCTCCATTAACTGTCCCCTTGGAGACCCCGAACAGCCACTCACCGCAATGCTCTCAAACTGCTGGAACTGCTTCCTGAACTTCCCAGGTAGGCCCTGCCACAAACCACAGACAAATAGTCCCCAGAGTTATAAACAAATCCCTACGCCAGTGTGTTTGCTGACGTGTCAGCCTTATGTGCATGTTGACTGTCTGCATAGAGGGGTATTTGATCATAGGAGGTTGGTGGCACCTTAACTGGGGGAGGACAGGCCTGTGGTAATGGCAGGAGTGGAATGGTATCAAATACGTCATTCCATTTACTCTTTTCCAGCCATTATTTGCCGTCTCCCCTCAGCAGCCTCCACTGGTGTGTGTGTGTGTGTGTTTTACCTCCCAGGTGAGGCGAAGACGGCTGACTGCAGGGTTGTCCAACCCCAGAACAACAGCTAGGAAGGACAGCAGGTCCTGCTGCTGTTTACACCTGGAGTACACACACGTGAGATAAGACTAGACAATAACACACACTTCACCATAAACTAAACGCCATAAAACACACTGTTAGGAATGATCAAATAATAACACTACTTGGCACTATTTTAAACTATTATTGTGGCCACACACACACACACCATTAAAATCGCATATCATCAATACAGCACACCTAGTTGTAATACAATTCAATAGGTCTGACAGACACCCAGAACTCACAGAGCTGCGATCTTGATGAACTTGCGGAGGAGTTGCACCCTCTTGGGCAGCGACTGGCACTGCAGGATCTCGGTGGCGACCCAATGCTGCACCTCGCTGCATCGCTGCAGTACCAGCTCGAGGTTGAGGGGGCGCCAGCGAGCCTGCTCGCCGTGGAACACATAGCACACAAACTCCACCTGGACATACCAATGAAGAAACGTACAATAAGTCTTCAGCATCGAAAATGTAGGTAGACCACACACAGCATGTCCTTATCATGGAGACCTTTTTTTTGCAATTATTTGGCAGAGGTTCCGCCCAGTACTAACAGCTCCACCAATCACTGACCTCATGCACGCAGCTGAAGAGCTCCCAGTCAAACACCACCAGCTGAGTGGCTACCTCCTCAGCACTCATGTCATGGAGTTTACTGTCGCCGGGCGACCAGTGGATCTCCTCAGGTAAGGGAAGCTAAAGGGAAACAACAACAAAAAGTCTTACCAGAGAAGTTTTGGACTAAAGCGACTTCATTGTTTCATCTCCTTAGCATGTTTTTGATAACTTTATGAGAACAATAATGACTCAAATGTAAACAATTTTGTTTAGAGCTATCCAAAACGGCCACCAGCTAGGGCTTTTTAATTCCTCTCCGTTGTTAAGTGATGACTCGTGCTCTAGGACTCACCAGGCTCTCCAGCTCGGAGGGCTCGCAGGCAAACAGGTGAGTGTTGACTCCCAGGGTGGTGAAGACCGCCTCGTCGCTAGGCCGGAAAGCGGTCTTCTCTGAGAACACAACAACACAGATGAGACCACACATCAGCACGCACGCAATGGGTTAGTAGAGATTCCAGCAACACACCAGAACATCAACAAACTGTTTTCATCTCCATAGAGTCAAATCACTTTGGCAGATTATCTCCGAGCAGTGGTGGGTAGTCATTTGTGGATTTAAATCTAAACCTCTTTGTGGATGTAAGCATCGCTGTTCAAACAATCATGTCAAAGCTTGCATTGTCTGATTGGGTGTTTTGGTTGTTGATGTGTTTTGTTTCCTGCAGAACGCCAATCAAAAGTAGGTATGGCGAGAAGTAAATCGTAGGTTTAAAGTATACTGTATCCGTGTGTGTGTGGGTGGTCCTACCCCCGGCGGAGGTGACAGCCACCAGCAGCAGGTTGCCAGGTTGGGTTGGCTGGTCTTCGCTGTACTGCAGCTTCTCCCTGACTAGCGCCAGGATCTCCCCCACACGGCACGACAGACGGCTGCGGATCGTCACATACGAGTGGTCCGGCGTGTACACCCTGCAAAAGACTACGCACACACACAGCCTTTTTAACTTCACCCACATGGCTTTAGTGTGTACAACATCTGTGCCATATCCTCATATCGGTTGGCCTATATCTGAAGACCTTAAAAGGACAATACCACTCAAAAACAATCTCTGGGTATTTTTCATTCTTCATTAGTCCACTGTTGATACAGTCCCAAAAAAGTGTCACAGTCCCGAAAGTGTCACAGTATGATGTGTCTCACTCACTCTCATCTGAGCCCCGGAAGGCCTCTCTGGGCTGCAGACAGGCATCGATGCGACGGAAGTGGCGGAAAAGAGGGCGGACCTGCTTCTTCCGAATCTCCTTGTCCTCCTCTGAGCTGCTTAGGGAAACACAGTAGACGGTCTTGTCAATCTTTGCATCCTTTCAAAGGCAGCTAGTTTTTAAATTGGGTGTGACGGCTTGTGCGCTGCAGTGGGATGGATCCAAAAGGTCTGTATGTACCATCGTCTGCAAGTAAGTAGATTGTAATTAATAGGGGCCAGAGTTCTTCCTTAGAAGGTCAGGGGAAACTCCTAGCCCTATTTATGGTGGAAGGCACCACAATGTGTTAGATAAGCCAGTGTGAGCTAGGAGGCTAAAGGAGAAACCAAGGCCATTAAATCAACCTACAATGGCTTGTGAAAGTATTCACCCCCCTTGGCATTTTTTTAATTTATTTTGTTGCCTAACAACCTAGAATTAAAATAGATTTTTTGGGGGGGGGTTTGTATCATTTGATTTACACAACATGCCCACCATTTTGAAGATGCTAAATATTTTTTTATTGTGAAACAAACAAGAAATAAAACAAGAAATAAGACAAAAAAACAGAAAACTTGAGCGTGCATAACTATTTAACCCCCCCCCCCCCAAAGTCAGTACTTTGTAGAGCCACCTTTTGCAGCAATTACAGCTCCAAGTCTCTTGGGGTATGTCTCTATAAGCTTGGCACATCTAGCGACTGGGATTTTTGCCCATTCTTCAAGGCAAAACTGCTCCAGCTCCTTCAAGTTGGATGGGTTCCACTTGTGTCCAGCAATCTAAGTCATACAACAGATTCTCAATTGGATTGAGGTCTGGGCTTTGACTAGGCCATTCCAAGACATTTCAAATGTTTCCCCTTAAAACCACTCGAGTGTTGCTTTAGCAGTATGCTTGATCATTGGTCATTGTCCTGCTGGAAGGTGAACCTCCGTCCCAAATCTCTGGAAGACAAACAGGTTTGCTTATTTCTTTCTTTCAGCAATGGCTTTTTTTCTGGCCACTCTTCCATAAAGTCCAGCTCTGTGGAGTGTATGGCTTAAAGTGGTCCTATGGACAGCTACTCTAATCTCAGCTGTGGAGCTTTACAGCTCCTTCAGGGTCATCTTTGGGCTCTTTGTTGCCTCTCTGATTAATGCCCTCCATGCCTGGTCAGTGAGTTTTGGTGGGCGGCCCTCTCTTGGCAGGTTTGTTGTGATGCCATATTCTTTCCATTTTTTAATAATGGATTTAAATGGTGCGCCGTGGGATGTTCAGCGTTTCAGATATTTTTTTATAACCCAACCCTGATCTGTACTTCTCCACAACTTTGTCCCTGACCTGTTTGGAGAGCTCCTTGGTCTTCATGGTGCCGCTTGCTTGGTGGTGCCCCTTGCTTAGTGGTGTTGCAGACTCTGGGGCCTTTCAGAACAGGTGTATATATACTGAGATCATGTGACAGATCATGTGGCACTTAAATAAAGTCCACCTGTGTGCAATCTTACTAACTATGTGACTTCTGAAGGTAATTGGTTGCACCAGATCTTATTTAGGGGCTTCATAGCAAAGGGGGTGAATACATATGCACGTACCACTGTAACTGTTTTTATATTTTTTGAAACAAGTTTTTTTTTTTCATTTCAACAATTTGGACTATTTTGTGTATGGCAATTACGTGACATCTAAATAATAATCCACTTAAATTACAGGTTGTAATGCAACAAAATAGGAGAAACGCCAAGGGGGATGAATACTTTTGCAAGCCACTGTATTACACTAATTAACAGTGATTGTTAAACTTGTGAGATAAAAAGGCGTTCAGACTAAACCAAGAGGAGTGACACAGCAACATCCAGCTGCAATGCCTTTCACAGCCCCAGAACACCAGAAAAGCTGTCCCTAGCAGACTGGTGCGAAACGGCAAGACTGTGGGCTCGGTGTGTGTGTACATGTGCGTGTGTATCTGGCTGGGGTGGACGTGACACTTACGGGCATTGGAGGATCTCGGTCCAGCGCTGAAGCTTCAGCACGTCTTCCACAAGCTCGGGGAACTGACTGAGTTCTTGGACTGCACACAGATACAGCTCCTGAGGCAGAGGAGAGAAATTACATTCAGAGAGGGAGTGCACTTTGTGCCTCTGTCTGTGTGCTCGTTTGTGTCTACCAGCACTGTGTGGGGCAGTTGCAGTTCGTCACAAGATGTGCTGCTAGACAGACTGCATCTACAGTATTCCAGAAAGGACGGAGAGATCGAGAGGGAGATAAATAAAGCGAGACAGAACACCAGAGAGATAGGTAGACGACAGTGGACACAGAACACCAGTGAGATAGGTAGACGACAGTGGAGACAGAACACCAGAGAGATAGGTAGACGACAGTGGACACAGAACAGAGCAGTGGTAGAGGCCAAGGGGTCTGTGTGAAAGAAACGGACAGAGATGTGTTTTTAATGTGAATATAGAAGGAAAGGTAGAAGCGCCCAAAAGCCTCACTTCCCAAGGTGTGCTCAGCTGAGTCAGTTCCGTCACCATGACAACCTGGGCGGCCCTAACAGGCTGCTGCCAAAATCAACACTCCACACAGCTCCCACCCAGAGAGAACACCACAGCACACGGCCTTGATGCCAGGCTGCTTGGATGGAAGAGCAGGTGTGTGTGCTTGTAGTGTGTGTTTAACACTGACAAGTCATTAGATCTCACACCATCGTCCTGCAGGATGGCTATTGTGTGTGTGTGTGTGTGTGTGTGTGTGTGTGTGTGTGTGTGTGTGTGTGTGTGTGTGTGTGTGTGTGTGTGTGTGTGTGTGTGTGTGTGTGTACACATACATACATACATATGTGTGTGTGCCATGTGTGTGCTGGACCAGTACCTTTGGGAAGCTGTTGGACCTCTCGCCCTCTTCCTGCAGCAGTTCTCTGTATGTGTCCAGGTAGCGGAAGGCAACACTCAGCACAGCCTGCTTCCTCTCTGCCCCGTCCCAGCTGGGCCAGCCCTCCCCTGCCTTCCCCTCAACACCAAATCTGAACCCAGAGTCAAGGAGAAACGCCACAGAGACAGACAGAGAATATCTACTGATGGCTGTCATTAGGAGATTGATATTGAAGTTGGAGAGACGGTGGAAGAATCATTTGGAGAAAGCTATTTTCTGGTACTTGTTTACTATACACACCAAAATGATTTATGTCATACTAGCACAAATTACACTTTGTAATTACATCATAGTTGCACAACATCGGTTGTGAATACCTTCACGCACACACCACACTGACAGAAGGCACACATTAAAATTACCACTCACACAGACACTCAAAAACATCCTGTAGAGACGCAACTAAACTCGCTGAAACACACAGCTGGAGAACCATGGTCACCTGACACGCAGATGGAAAAACACAGTATTTCAGTGCAGTGTTCAGAGTCAAACAAGCAACTAGTAATTACAGCTTAGCCAGAGCAGAGAGCCGTGTGGTGAAGGCTCTCAGACACACCCATCATTGCCCACACACACTCTCCTCTTTCCTCCAGCTCCCAGCACAACAGGAGGAGGAGAGCATCTTAGCAAATAAAGCAGTAAAGAGTTTGAAGAGCTCTGCACAGCGCAGCACAGTCTTTCCACCAGAATTAGTGTGATATTTGGATTTTTTTTATTCTGTGACTTGAGGTATGCCGTCATGCGTCTGTGTTGGACTCACCACCAAAGAGTAGTCACACATGCACACACCTGGGGAAAATCTGACATCCTATTCTAAATATAAAAAGGGACTACCCACCTGACTTCATGGCTAAACTTAAGGGGACTATCCCCGACACCCTCCTCTATTTCAGACCACAATCCAAGTCCACCACAGGCCTGTGACCTACAAACTCACACACTGAACAGTATTTACCAATGCCTTGGATGACATTCCAGATCTTGTATTTCTATATCTATGATCCCCTGTTCGCCTAATTCTCCCAGCTCCAGAAACAGCAGCCTAACCCCAGCTGCTGGGTTTATATTGCACTCCAGTTTCTAATTCTCTCGGTTCTGTTCAATTGGGTTGTGTTCTATTGCTGGTGTGGGAGTTTGGCCCCAGTCCCCACAGGGCTCTTCAACATAGCCGGGGTTCTGGGCTTTGATCGCTCAGCCACTACAAGTGTAGTGTGTATGTGTCTTTCGAGTGTGTGAAGGGTCTGGGATGAGTTGCTCAGGGAGAGTGAAGTGTGAAGTAAAGGGAAGAACTCAGTTTTCCTAATGGAATTGGAGGTAGCTTTTGTTTTCATTTCCAGAAGGAAGCCAAACACATTTCCACAACTAAAGATCTGATTAGGCTGAATGAGGGCCAGCGAGACTGAGGGAGAGGTGTGGATGGAGAAAAATAGGGAGAAGAGAAAAAGAAAGGGTGGGAGGAGGAGAAGGTTAAGAGGTACAGTGGAGAACAGGCTGGATCATTGATCACTTGGACTGAACAGACATCACCAACGAAACACAGTGGCAACCTGACTGAGAGCCCGGCATACTCCCCACACACACACTGGGGCGTCCCACTAGGGCCCAGACAAGCTGCATTAAGGGCAGCGAGGCATGCGGACGGTCTTTCCCAGAATGCCTTTGTGTTGCAGTCTCCGTCGAGACGCCCATTGTCGTCTGGGGGCCGCTCAGGCCTCTAAAACACACAGCCAGGATCTTCCGTGAGGGAATGTAGGTCAGACACACTGAACAGGGGTTCTGGGATAAAAGGGGGTGTAGTGTCTGTCTACCCTCTTAACAAAAACGCACAGACAGACACTATCCCTTACACACAGACGTGCACCGACAGACTCACAAACGCACACAATATCTGGTGGAATACATACCGTCTCATCACTAAAGAGGAATGTCTTCACTTACAGTACATACACTCTTTAAAAAAAGCGAGCTATCATAATGGGGGGGAAAGGAAGTTATCATAAGATTCTAAAGCCAGAGATAGGCAGGATAATATCATTGCTGTAAATATGCTCATTGTAGATCGGCAAAAGCCAAATATCATATCTATTGGTCCACTGTAGTGTAATAATATGGGAAACGGAGTTAGCCACTAGGCAGACGTTAAGTAGCAGTGTGGCTCATTGCCAATGAATGCACTACTACTGCGACCCAAATCCCAGCTCTGTGTCGGGGAACGTCGCTCAACTTTACTGAACCCCCTGTGGTGGTGCCAGAACAGAAACACTGTTCCTTGGCTTGGTGCAGACGGCAGCCAGTGGAGTTGTTGTTACTAAGGAGTTTTCTGGTTCTTAAGCCTTTAGTCGAGTGCTCCTGCCAAGTTACGAGCAACAGCACTGGATAATCTTACTCAAATTGAGCGTCGGCCTGACTGAGTAGCCTAATATGGCTTTGATACTGTAGAAATATCAATATTCATAAAGAATAGGATTTGTATTTTAAATCGGCTAATTTGCAAGAGATTTTATTTGAACACTTGTGTGCATGTTCCATGAAAAACAACCCTTGCTTTTAACACAGCAAATATCATATGCTAGGCTACTTACCATGTTGCTTCAAATGCCAAAGAGAACCCTTTCTAAAGCACAAAAACATGTTGTCCATGTCCAAATAGGTGTCAAGGCTAGTTCAGTGCCATTGTTTATATTAGCCTAGTGAAGTAGCGGCGTTGAACAAAACAGCATTATCTTGGCGCCAACGAGCACTCGGACAGGAAACCAGAAGTGGGCCACCCTCGCCTTGCATGGCGGATGGAGTCTTCCTGCATCCCAATTCTTCCTGGGGATGTCTGGGAAGGGTGCGCAGGTGTGTGTGTGTGTGTGTTTACACATTGGGGCTCCCAGGCTAGGCCAGGAAGGAAAGGGTAGGTAAAGGATACTGCTGGAGTAGGACCTGCTGGAACCTGTCCGATGCCAGGAAGATGGGGTGTGTCAACATGAAGTCATCCAGGAGTGTTTCTGTGGAAATCGAGAGAGAGAGAGAGAGAAGAAAACAGGCAGGAAAAGAGAGTGAGAGAAGAGGGAATATTGGAAGAGGAAGAGAGCGGGAGAGAGAGAAAAAAACGTGTTAAATTATGCATGGCTGTGCTTTTACAGCCGTTGCAGCTGTAGCTCCACTGTACTTGTTTAACCGGTCATGCTCCCAAAAGCTCTAATTTGATTATTGTGTCAGAGATAAAAACGAGTGTCTGAAATCCCTTAACGTCACCTTTGTCTGCTGTTAAATCCCTGGCCCTGGCGCAGCGCGGGGGCTTCTGCTACTGGGCTAAGATAAATCCTGTCTCAGTGAAACCGCCACCTGGTCCTCTGTGCTCCAATTCAGTCTGCAGTCTATAGCGCTACACCAGAGGGGAGGCAATGTGGTGGCCTCTATTTATAAACCCTGACTAGGAGTCGCAGACCGTCTGGACTGCGGTTAAAGTCGCCCCCAATCCCACTAAATCAGATGAGATTTCAATGACTCGTGCTGTGTTATTACTATTTCAAATGACAACAAACGAGGCGGATAAAATTGGAAAGTGTAGGCCCATTTCCTCTCTGGTTAGGGGAACTTGTTATTCTGGACAAGCGGTAGACGGAGTGTGGAGGGATTGTTACAGGTGACATGCGATTGTGACAGGATAGACTTTCCCTAGTTTACTGCTGGTATTATGGGGATAAGCAGGCTAGTGGATACCTGACTTCACAGGGTCAGACATATGGGATAAAAGTGTTGTATTTTACAGACAGGTATTAACACACTAATCATCAACAAGACACCACACACACACACACACACACACAGTAGGGGTGTGAGAATGTTGACAATGTAGGCCTGCAGACGTCTCTGTTCGGGATATGTAAAAAAAATATATATATATATATATATATATATATATATATATATATATATATATATATATAAATAAAGGTTTTAATGAAAATTACTAGAAGCTGCGACACAAAGAGTGGCGCCTCAAATTCCATTACCCAGAGTGCATCATTAAGAGCGCACTCACTAGCCGTGCTAATCACACCGCCCCCATGCTCGATCCCAGACTGAGACAGTCACAAACGGAACCCACTGACCTCTGAGGGTGTGTGTGGGTGCGCCTGTGACAGAATTTGGCACACGTTGGAGCGGGGCTGGGACAGTGGAATGGCAATACCTGCTTTGAATTCATAAAGCGTAGACAGCATGGAGGTGTTGCTGTTCGATCACTACTAGATTAAGAGCTGTTCAGACCGCTCTTCCTCCTGGCTATTCTAACAGAATCCTTCATATTTCAACAGGAACGAAAAGACAAATACTGTGTGACATTGGATATAATGAATAACTTCAGAAGCAATTCTCTGCGTGTGATTCTATTTCTAGGGTCTATGCATCATGCTTGATTGTAATAGAGGCTTCTGATCCACTCCCTGCCTAAAGTATCCACTACATATGGTAATTATGCTCTTCCAATGAATGTAATATATGGTGTCGGTGTCCATGTGTGGATGACATTTAATTATGTATTGTGTGTTCGACTGTGCATGCAAGCGTGTGTGTGTGTATGTGTGTGTCTGTAGTCTTTGCGTGCTGCAGTGAGTGAGTCCACGTATTGTCGACCTCTTGGCAGTACTGGTTTCCCCACAGTTGCCTGGGAGATGCCACGTTGAGTGGCTGCAGTGAGACCGAGCCCAGAAAGAGAGAGAGAGGGAGAGTGAGGGGAAAGAGCAGCAAAAGTTGAGCAGAGGAAGCAAACAGAACAATATGAAAAGTCGGGAACAGACGGGCAAAGCAAAGAGAGAGGAGAGGAACGAGAGAGCGCGAGAGAGTGTGAACGTGGGTGGCGGAGGAGAAACAAATGGAATGCAAAGGAGAGAGAAGCAGAGGAAAGTGCATGAGAGAGAATAAGAGAAGTGAGTGAGTGGGTGAGTGAGGAAGAGGGGTGAAGGGACGCAGGTCTCAATCATCTTCCCCATCATTATTCCCCTGGAGCTGTGTGTGTGACCACAGGAAAATAGCACATCCGTTCAACTCCATACCTGCAAAGGAACAGCAGGGCGCTACAGAGCTAGCTATGAAGTGCAGTATGGCAGATGAGACCATAGAAACAAATAGCATAGAGAGGACACATTCCTTGTTTGTTTCATGTGGAGCTTACATTCTAAAGTCTCATAGTAAGAGGCCAGCATAGATCTGAATGTGAGAGAAGTCATCATGTTTGACTCATCCAATATGGCTGCCGGGCTCTCAGGCAGGTTGCCACTGTGTTTTTCATTGGTGATGTCTGTTCAGTCCATTCATATTCTAGATGAGGGGGAAGACCCATTTTGAAAGGCTCTTGGATCCACACAGTGGTAACAGAGAGAGTTGGCCACTGATAATCTCCCTGCTCCTCTGTCAAACTAACACGGTGTGTCCAACTTCCACGGCAAAGAGAAAAATAGCATGTGCTGAAGATGGATTGGCGCACGGAACAGGGTGAGAAGACATTTTCCCTCTCACCAAAGCCTGTTCTCTCACTTTCTCTCCTCCCACCATGCATTTTGCTGAAGCTTAAAGTGCAGAAAATCTCTGGCTCAGATTAGAATTGAGCACACCGCTCCACATGACAGGAGTGGGAGAGGAGCACAAATCCAACTCCCACATAAACACAGACACAAAACACATACGCCCAGAATCTCAAAACATGTGCACCCCCACGCGCACGTTGTACATGTACACATAAACGTGCATACCTACGCACTCATGCAAAGGTAGATTATTTCAAAATGGACACTACACATACATATAAACTCAACTCATTTACAGATGACAGACTCTCTCATTCAAAACACCTGGTGCATAAACAGAAAATAAACACTCCCTCCCTGCCCACCTCCCACAGTCTGTGCCTGCATCCAAACGGCAAGAGGGCTGTGGTGGGAGGGGGGTGAAGGCCATGCATGCGTGTTTGAGATTTGGAGTGGGCAGAGCATACAGCCTTGAAGTACACCCTATCCCCCTTTCTCTCTGGCCCTGCAGGAGGCACAACGGCTGGGAGGGGAGGAGTGCACACTCCCTTCAGGGGTGGAAAATAGGCAGGATGGAGACATGGAAGGAGGTTGTGGTTCAAGTCACAGCTGTGGACCGCCTCATACCAAGGGGGAGGAGATTTAGCCTCATAACAACACAAGGTCTGGAGACCGTTCATAAAGCAGCAGCTGTACATGTGGTTTGGATCTGGATGTGAACCAGTGGGACTGATTCAAAAACAAAATATTTACTCGGGAGGTGCCGACCTGTTGCACCCTCTACAACCACTGTGACCCTGCTGGTCCTTAAATGGCCATGTACTCTTATAATCTCAACCCGGCACAGCCAGAAGAGGACTGGCCACCCCTCAGAGCCTGGTTCCTCTCTAGGTTTCTTCCTATGTTCCTGCCTTTCTAGAGAGTTTTTCATATCCACCGTGCTTCTACATCTGCATTGCTTGCTGTTTGGGGTTTTAGGCTGGGTTTCTGTACAGCACTTTGTGACATCTGCAGGATGTAAAAAGGGCTTTATAAATACATTTGATTTAATATTGGAGAGACAAAAGCAGATTTCAGCCCATCCCTAGCTACTAACTGAACTAGTCTGGTATGCAGTTATATAAAACTGTGATACGTATCCCGTTTCTATGGTGACCTTCTCTTTTTGACTGTACTCTACCTTACTATGCGCACACACACCCTCAGCTCTCTCTTAAGTGTTTGGGTTTCAGCAAGAAGCGGTCAGATGGAGAGGTAGAGAGTGTGTGTGGGCGAGTTTGTGTGTGTACTCTCTGCATCTGCCTGTTGGCGCTTGTTCCACTTATCTGGTGCATATCTCCAGCCCTCTGCCCATCTTCCCCACGCCAATTCTCATTCTCCACCTCCAAACACACAGCCATTGACATGCAAATGAACACCAGGGCAAATATAAAAACACATGCGCACACATACACAATCCTGCGTTGAAATGGCAGAGGAAAAAAATTTAAACACACACACACAAAACAGATATGCACGGACAATCTGGATTTAGTAAGTAACCCTAAAGCAAATGGTGACAAACATAAACACAGACACGCAGCATTGGTTCCCTGCTGTTCATAGTGAGCGGCAGCCCTCTTCTCTGGTTAACCCAATTCAAGCTGCACCCATGAGCTACTCTGAGGCATTCCCTCCCCAACCACAACCCTCCATTTTTGGGCAGTGGAGAGACTCGTCTGGCCACTCGCTCCAGTGGGCTTGAAGAAAGGCTCAAATATGCATCCGAGGGCATCCGACTTGAGGAAATGCCTGTGCCAGTCACATAGCATTATCCACAATTATATTTTAGATTGTTCAAAGTTGCAACCCTTTGCCTTGACAGCTTTGCACACTCTTGGCATTCTCTCAACCAGCTTCATGAAGTAGTCACCTGGAATGCATTTCAATTAACAGTTGTGCCTTGTTAAAAGTTAATATGTGGAATTTCTTTCCTTCTAATGCATTTGAGCCAATCAGTTGTGTTGTGACAAGGTAGGGGTGGTATACAGAAGAAAGCCCTATTTGGTAAAAGACCATAAAAGTCCATATTATGAAAAGAACAGAAACAACAGTCCATCATTACTTTAAGACATGAAGGTCAGTCAATCCGGAAAATGTTGAATAAAATTTTATTGGTCACATACGTGTTTAGCAATGTTATTGCAGGTGTAGCGAAATGCTTGTGAACTTTGAAAGTTTCTTCAAGTGCAGTCGCAAAAACCACCAAGCGCTATGATGAAACTGTCTCTCATGAGGACTGCCACAGGAATGGAAGACCCAGAGTTACCTCTGCTACAGAGGATAAGTTCATTAGAGTTACCAGCCCAAATAAATGCTTCAGAGTTCAAGTAACAGACACATCTCAACATCAACTGTTTAGAGGAGACTGTGTGAATCAGGCATGGCTACCACAGCATTCTGCAGCGATATGCCATCCCATCTGGTTTGCGCTTAGTGGGACTATCAGTTGTTTTTCAATTGGACAATGACCCAACACACCTCCAGGCTGTGTAAGGGCTATTTGACCAAGAAGGAGAGTGATGAAGTGCTGCATCAGATGACCTGACCTCCACAATCACCCGACCTCAACCCTATAGAGATGGCTTGGGATGAGTTGGACCGCAGAGTGACGCAGCCAAAAAGTGCTCAGCATATGTGGGAACTCCTTCAAGACTGTTGGAAAAGCATTCCTCATGAAGCTGGTCGAGAGAATGCCAAGCGTGTGCAAAGATTTCATCAAGGCAAACTTTGAAGAATCTCAAATATATTTTGATTTGTTGAACACTTTTTTGGTTACTACATGATTCCATATGTGTTATTTCATAGTTTTGAAGTCTTCACTATTATTCTACAATGTAGAGAAAATGGTAAAAAATAAAGAAAAACCCTGGAATGAGTAGGTGTCCAAACTTTTGACTGGTACTAATATATATATATATATATATATATATATATATATCCAGATTTGGAAACACTGCTCTACTGTTTATTATAGGTCCACTGTAATAGGACACTTCATGCACATTGTTATTTTCCCAAGACACTCCCACCAAACAACACTAGAGGTCACGCCCCAGATGTCTAAGCGATACGCCCACATGGCGTCTCCCACTAGTACACGCCCCTGTGACAGAGCTATAAAATAAGTGCACATGTACAAAACACACATGGCTGCCATGGGAAACACCCTTAATCAATAGACTTCGCCAAGAAAGAAAAGGCTAAGACGTTTTTCCTCAGTTTAGTTTCTTAGCACACGTCTTTGCCCTTCAACGCAGCTGCTGTGACCTTTAGTCTGCTATTCACACATTTAAAAGACCATGTTGGAACTGAAGGTTGGGATTGACGGGTCTCTGTTGGAGCCCTTCTGACAGCAGAACTCAGGAGGAGATGGCTACTGCAAACATATGCCTTTCACTTTTCCTCCATTTCTCATCACTGACGTTTCCTTCGAGGTTCTGAAAGAAAAATCGACCGCACAATGCTTTCGTTGGAATGTTTGACCTACTAACATTTTGCCCTACACACTGTGTGGTCAGAGGATACTCTAAGTAACAATGCACCTGCCATAGTGGCTTCATGCCTTCTCCAAATCCTCTCCGTTTATCATCATGTAGCATGTACATCTTCCTCTGGCGCTTATGCTGGGGACCATTCTGGAGAGCCTTAAAATGTAACCTGACAGTTTTCCATGCTAGTCAATTCTCTCTAATACAACTGTTCCCAAACCAGATTCCTAAGCCCGTCAAGTTGATTGGTCTACCATCCCCTGCGATTAGGCCTGTTCCTGGGTCAATATTTAGTGTTTCAGAGGGAGGGACGGAGAGACGGAGGACGAAGGGTTGTTATTACTGCCTCTGGCTAGCGGCGTTTCTCCCAGCGTGCTCGGGGCCATCTGTGTGCGAGCGTGTGTGCCTAACGTGGCACGTCGCACGGCAGAGAAAACAGCCACTGCTCCTGTCACATCAAAGGATGTCAAGTGGCGTAGCAGTTCACCAGGGTAAGTCATAGTCAGGCTGCTGACTAGGCTGCTGCAACCCGACTCCCTCTGGATGGTCAACACTCGTTAGTACCAAACTGCCAACAGAGAAAGAAGCCACTACACTGATCTACTTGTCATCAGCCCATCTGGATAGGCTAGTAGATAAAGACGTGATGATTCGATGAGAACATCCTTACGATACAGAAGCCAGTTAACAAGTGTCTTTCGCTCGATCGCTCTGTCCCCTTCTTCCTCCCACTGGCTGGCACACTGTCCACATAGTTTATGAAAGCTCTATTCCCTCTCTCCCAAGTCTCATGTTCTCAAACACTCAACTCCTTCCTTCCTGCATTCCCTCTGTTTCTCTTCCTCCCACTCCTCCTCTTCCTCCTCCTCTTGCTTCCATGCGAGTGCTGGTTGCCATGTGAACTGGTGCTGTGCTGGAGAGCCTCTTATCCACGCCGGCACATAGATAGACAAGCTCCAACCCGCTCTCTCACACACACATCCAAGCACACACACTTATGCAAGCACATAAATGCACACATCCATCCAAGCTAAAAAAGTACAGAAATCCAAACACATGCATCAAAGTGCACACACACACGCAAAAAAACCTACAGAGATTCACACACACACACACAGTAAGTAAGGCAAGTCAATCAGCCCTGGAGGGCCCCATCGTGCTCTCCTCTCCTCAGAGTGGTCCAGGTGCGTGGGCTAAAGAGAGGAGAGTGCAGGCATGTAGAGAGGAAGGAGGGGGGGGGTCAGCCATCCCTCCTTTCCTTATGTAAAAGCATCCAAAAGGAGTGGGCACTAGGCAGCCGCTTCTCTTTTAATCCCCCTTTCTTTACATAAAAGAATCATCAGAATCCCTCCCACACTGCCCAACGCAATCCCATTTTCTCTCTGCACTTTGTCCCTTTTCCTCCGCTCCCTTTCGTTCCACAAGACTTTGCAGCTGCGTGCCTCAGAGTCTCAGAACAACTGCCTAAGGAGTGCATCTCCGGATGTGGAATGTAAAGCAATGAGAGCATCAAGCAAAGTCAAAGTCTAGTTTAAAACATCCCACTTGGCTTTGTGAATAACTGATGTGGAGCTTGACACAAGACATGTTCCCTCTGCATTGGACGCGTATCAAAGCCAACGTCAAACCCCCCCCCCCAAGTCCTTGTCATTCTGCTGCTGCAACACAAAACAACCATGTAATGTAATGTACTGTAAGCAACTGCTGCAGCATCTCCAGTGCCCCGACACCCTCGCCTGTATCGACCCTAGCTATTTTAACCCATTACTGTACCCATGGGTGACTGGTCTAAATCTCTTCTACTTGTTTAGTTTCGTGCTTCTACATGCAATACTATAGCATGCCGCTTTGTTATTATGAGGATAGTCTATTCCATCTGTTTTCGTCAGACAATAATAATAGTGGGACTGGACTGTAGACATGTGGTTCCCCAAGTTGAAACACGTATCACGAGTCAGACGTGGCTTCACTAACAGACTGTTTTGATTTCGACTTCCACTGTAACTCGGAGACGGTACACACCTACAAAATTGCCTAACCCTTGCCTCAACACGCCTGTTCCTAGAACCAATAGTGTGATTGGACGAGAAATGAAACCACAAGGCAAAACAGGGTTACACAAGAGCAGGGCCGTTGACCTTGAAAAGGACGGGACTTTTTTAGATAGGGGGCTGTCAAAATGCTTCTGATCTGTCCTTTACCTGCGGCTCGGTCTCTCTCTCTCTCACACACACACACACACACAAGCAGAGGGCAGTGACTCAGAGGGTTTATGGTGTTTGGAGCGCCAATCAGTCAACACTGATCTGGGACCGCTGATATGGACAGCCTGGTGCAGAGTATCTCTGCGAGAGCACTGTGGTATGCGGTGGTAAAATGTTATAGGGTGTGGTGTCTGTCACGTCTGTCAGGTAGTGTGTCAGATAGGAGTGTGTGAGACAGGGAGTCATAAGGTGCAAGGGGTTGGGGAGCACGCAGTGTTTGGGTCGATGTCAACAAGGTCCACTACGTTTCACCATAAACACATTTGCATCCAACAGACACACTTCCTAATTAGAAACATTCAGACTATATAAACCAGGATCAAGATCCAACCTAGATCCATAATCCAAAGATTCATTTCTGCTCCACATGTAAGGGTGAGCAGGTCCGCTCAATCTGGTCCGCTATTGGTAACTAATCCTGGATTAGCCACGCTTTTTCAGATTTTCTACATATTCTAGAACATCCCCATCCAAACAGCAGCGAGCTCGGCCCTCCAAGAAACAGGTTAAACGAGATTAAACATATTTAAAGCTATCTTGGTTGTAGTTCCCTAAGTGTTTATAACACCAACGCAGCTCGCTGGAGTGAATTAAGTCAAAGAGAAAAATTAGTCTGAGAAAAGAGTGAAAGTCAAACAAAATAGTGACCTTTTGGAATGGACCAGATGAACTCTCATGAACCCTCTTCAGACGTACGACAACCAAGTTCTCTGTATATTTAGTTGTCAAACTCAAAGCGTACATAGATAAGGTTTAACTTGCACCCGTTTATCAATACAATCTCTCATTTTGATTCATTCGGAATCAGATATGCATTCTGGAATCACACCTGCTGTCTCAAACAAGACCATTGGCTGCTATACAAAGCCAATTCAATCTCGAGCAATACTACGCTGCTTCTCTCTAATGAACGATGCAGTGGAGATATGCCATTTCCTGTAGAATACAGTAGGGGGAAATTGACAACAAAAAAAACAAAACAAGAGCAAGAGAGAGGAATTCAAGCATGCTCAGTCAGTTTGACAGGATGACATACAGGATGACCCGGGGGAGCAGGTCACCGAGGTCAAGGGGTCATCGGACAGGAGGTACACTGGCTTTACAATGCATAATGGGGGATGGTTGCCCGCAAGCAGAATAGTTCTGTGAGAATCTGCTGGAGGTGCATTGAAACCTCATGCACTAAAATAACCTAGGTAGAGCAGATTCCTCCTGCAACAGAACAACAGGAACTGATGTGAATTATCACTAAACAGTGGGTCTCAATAAGAGTCCCCCACACAGTTAATTGCAGGTGTTCATTCTGAGACATTTCCTGATCATATTCTTTTGAGCTGTTCATTGTCGCCCGTAATAATGCCTGTCACAGTAGTACGTCATAAATCTATTGGATTTTCCAGAGAGACCTGGCAATAGTGTTACAGTGTGCGAAACCCACATCATGCGCCAATAAAACAGATAAATTGAGCAGAATTCGAGGACTGGCTGGGAGGAAAATCTGCATGTTACACAGGAAGCCTTGGCAATCCACCTTGGAAAACTCTGTTAAATCCTGTTACTGCAGGACTTGTTGAGATAAGCAGTGGAGGGGAAAAAAATCTCACAATGAGATATGGCAGTGGCAAAACTGCAGGGTAAAAATGGACATACTGGAGGCTTCACTCAAAGGTAGACCTTGACAGCGGGGGTGTCATCTAATGCAGAGTATCACTCACCAACCATCCCCCACAGGATAGGCATACATCACATCATAACCACTAACCTACTTGCCTTCAATGACAACTGCTTGGGAATCTTCTCTGGCACCATTCCAAGAACCCATCACTAGCTCCCATCACATACATATGTTTACGGTTGCTATACTACATTGTATTCATATCTGGGCTCAGCGTTTCATAGGTTGCTTTCTAGTTGTAATACGTTACCTGTCCAAAATTGTAATCAGTAGCCTAATTTTGGATTACCGAAACTCAGCAACGTAATCCGATTCAGTTTAAGATTACTTTTCCCTTTAGAGGCATTACATGCAAACCTCACTGGCCACATTGGCTAAAGTAGAACTTGGTTCTATTCGAGACGCCCAACAAGACCAGCAAGACCCCTCCTTATTGGATATCGGGAAGTTTCAAACCCAGGTGGGAGCTTGAAAGACAAATGAGGAGAGATGAATTAACGATAACGGAGTCAGAATCGACAGGTGGAACAAACTTAAAACCTTTTTCAATGCTAAATTGAATGGAATGTTTTTTTAAAGCGGAAATATGCTTTCTGAATTTCAAAGTAATCCAAGAAGTAATCATCTAGTTTTACAAAAGTATCTGTAATTTGATTCATAGTTTTGCTGGCAATGTAGCTGATTACAATTCATTTTTCGTAATCAGATTACATGGAACTGATTAATCAGTTACTCCCCAACCCTGTCTGAGTTTAATTTAAAAATTGGTCACAACCGCCAAATTTCAATTTGGAGAGTCTAAAGGGCAGAGTCAATAGATCTATGACACACACACACACACACACACACACACAACCAGAGTGGCTATGCATCTGGTATCTTTGACGCTAACAATACTAATTCATATTTGTTATACTCACAGGAAATATGGAGAGAAATGCTACAGATATGTAGGGTGCGGATATTATTCTTCTTTAAAGTGTGCAATGGTGTCTTCTGGATTGGTTCACAAAATGTTCAACATACTATTATTTGAATTGTGCATACTCATCTCCTCACAATCCCTTGTGATACAAAATCATTTTGGATCAAACCCTTTAGGATAATAATGTAGGCCCAATCCAGAATAAAACATTATTAAACCCATTGTATCGTCTGCTCTTTAGCTGCCAACAGAAACATTGTATTTTAGGATGAGAATCATGACCTCCTTTTTAGAAATAAATAAATAAGTGCACAAACTCGGCAGCCAATGTGCGAAGACTAGCGCGATCCTCCATGACCGATCATGAAGCAGCCTGAAAGACATGCTGCTACTGTAATAGACAAATGCACATGAGCTCAAATCAAAATGTTATGTTGAATAAACTGAACCCTAGAGGCTATACATTCGATTTTGGGAGAGTTTCGTTTTGGGTTTTAAGTGCCACTAACACGTAACTATGATTCAATGTGCGAGGTCTTCTTTTCTGAGGCGTGAGAAACATCTGGACCATCCCTTTTAATAACAGACTTTCATTTTTTCTTAACGAGGAAAGCCGTTCTTACGTAACCGTTGAATCAGATAATATAACAAGGCAATGATGGGAAGGAACCCTTCTGCACCAACCACCGCCTAATCCCTAATTCTACAGCCTGGAATAGATCGCTGACTGATTATTTGGGGTTTCTGTTATTGTTATGAGTAAAAGGAGAAAATAAGCAAAAGCTTAGTTATTTTCAATTGCCTATGTAGACCTATAGAATAGGATATAGCCTAATCAAGGACCAAATGGTAGTTTTGGGTTCCTGGATAGACTACATTCCTTTGACAAGTGAATTGCTTGGCTAAATTGCAAAAGTGAAAAGGCAAGAACACCATGACTTGGTGTGAAACAGTTGAGGAATTAGTCAAACCACTGAGTGTGATGATTGACAGGCCAATAGGTGGATGCATTGTGTTGCATAAATGCGGTTGATTGACTAGGTCCATTTACCTGTGCAGTTGCCATATCGTTTGCCCGCCACACTGTCCAGGAGCGCCAGCGCCAGGTTGTCCGGTGTGTCCGCAGGCAGCGGGGTCCAGCTCGTGTCCAGACTCGCCTCAGAGCTTTGCTCATCGCTAGACAGCGACGGGCTCCTAATGTCCGCAGTGGCCGAGGGCCAGCACGGTGCTTCCTCAGTGTCCGGGCTGAACACCTCCCTGGCCGGACCGCTCTCTGGAGAAGTCTCCCTGAAAAACGGAACCACCCGAGACAGGCTGGCTCGCCGCCGAGAAGCGCCAGTGCCAGTCGCCTTCTCCCCAAAGCCACCAGCTCTTGTGAGCGCCGTTGTCTGTTTCTTCAAAAACTTTTCCAGGGGCTTCATTCCCGCCGGCATTTTGATACAATACCGCAAAAATTGCTTTCTTCGATGGTTATTGATATGAACTGAATACCTCTGCAGGAACTATCGTTGTGTGACTACATTATACAAGCATCCATGCGTACTTCTATTGACCTGTCTTCGTAGTAGGCTCTTGCATGGAAATAATTAACCCATTTGTCAAATCATGATTTTAAAAGATCAGTGTAAAAAATCCGATTTGTGAAGCAGCAGTCTATCGACCTCGGCGACAGCGTGCTCACAGACGACTGTACGTTCTGGCTGAGTGGCATTTATCGCAAAATATCCCAACCTGCTCCACAACAACCGCTCCCTGGCGTCTCCTCCACCTCTGCAGACGTTTCGGGCGCGTCAAGGAACAATGTTTGTCAGTTTCAAGCAGCGGCCAAAATACACTGGATGACGAACGCAAGGTGCCGAACTCTCACTCTCAGCAGAGCACAGTGCGATAAACCGAAACAAAATAAGGATAACAGCGGGGGGTGGTAAATAGGCGCCCCGGTAGCTTTTTACCAGCGACAAATGCGACGCGTCTCTGCCGCATGGCGTATGTCTTGGTGCTGGCGTCAAAGCAATCTACTGCAGTAATATCGCCAGTGGGAATGGCCTCGGCCCCTCAGCATGTGTGGGAGCTTGTTCAGATAAGTACCAGTGTTTCCCTCTCCCCTTCTCCGTTTGAATGCTTATTGAATGCAGTGGTTCTAGCTCTGTGTGGACAAACACACACCCACGAAGAGTGTGAATGTGTTGTATTTGGGACCGCTGCTATATTAACTCGCCCACTCACTCCCTCCCTTCCTTCCTTCCTTCATCTGTAGTTGCGCGTTTGTTGCAGTCAGTACTCCTCAGTGCCCGCTGAATGGCAGCTGCTCACTCCCACTGAAAACCAGGGCCGGCCCTAGGCATACATGATATAGGTGGTTGTCTAGTGCCCCCGGCCGCTAGGGGGCCCCGACCAACAAAAACAAACGTTTACATTTTTTTGAAGGGGGAACTCAGTTGGGGTCTAAACTTACTGTTTAGCGTTAGAATAGTAGAATACACAAGGTACAATTTCGAAATGTAGTTGTGCATCAGCAGTTGCCCTCTAATAATGTCATTCACTGACAATCACTCAATTAGCCCATGTCAGCTAAACCTTCTTTGATTGATAGGTTAGTTTACGCAGCTATCTAAACGTGTAGTAATCATGGCTGAATTACCGACCCGGCACTAAGGGTACGTTTCAAGCAGAGAGACAGGTGATACTGTATCAGTCGACAAGTCACATAGAAACGGTGATCTTGTACAATGTCGCATGGAGCAGAAATGGCATACAACACCGTGCTACATTTTGACAATAGCCAACTACTTTACAATACTTCTATTTCTGAAGATTTGTCCTATGTACAGTATGTACTGTATAAGGACAATGAAACTCTAAGATTGACATATTTCTCAACATGCTCACAACCTGCCATTGGATACAAACATTTTTTTATGGTGTATGTCAAGTTAGTCAAATACTGTATAGAAAATTACACTGAGTGCACAAATCATTAGGAACACCTGCTCTTTCCATGACATAGACTAACCAGGTGAATCTGGTTGAAAACTATGATCCCTTGTTGATGTCACCTGTTAAATCCACTTTAACTAGTGTAGACAAAGGGAAGGAGATGGGTTAAAGAAGGATATATTTTTTTTTTAAATCCTTGTCAATTGAGGCATGGATTGTGTATGTGTGCCACTCAGAGGGTGAATGGGCAAGACAAAGGATTTAAGTGCCTTTGAACGGATATGGTTGTAGGTGCTAGGCACACACATTTGAGTGTGTCAAGAACTGCAACGTTGCTGGGATTTTCACGCTCAACAGTTTCCTGTGTGTATCAAGAATGGTTCACCACCCAAAGGACTTCCAGTCAACTTGACACAACTGTGGGAAGCATTGGAGTCAACTTGGGCCAGCGTCCCTGTGGAACGCTTTCGACACCTTGTAGAGTCCATGCCCCGACAAATTGAGGCTGTTCTGAGGACAAAAGGGGGTGTAACTCGATATTAGGAATTTGTTCCTAATGTTTTGTTCGCTCAGTGTATATTTACCATTTACTATTTGTTATATTCAGTGCTTCAAACATAAACTTTGAAATGTGCCCTGTATTTTTGCTATTGGATTAAATTGTAGTTAAAATTACGAAATGGAGACTAAATAGCCCCACCTGTTTAGCAAAAAAAAAAAGATTGTTGTTATTTTGGCATTAATACATGTCACATATCGGTTTGCAAACAATGTAAAAAAAATAAAAAAAATGTTTTTAAAGCATTGAGTTAATAAAGCCATATACAAACATGGTCTCTTTTTTGCTTTCTTGATCAAGGCAGCTCCAAAATGCAGGCGTTTCAGCCTAGCTCAGTGCTTTCTGTGGCGATGGGGCAGCAAGCGGGAAAATACGGAGCGTAGGGGTTGGTAATGTTCTCTAGTTGCGCCGTGATTGGTTCAGTGTTCTGTCACTCATGTGGACACTACATCACCGCAGAATCTACGGGGAGAGCTAGAAATGTCAAGCCCCTTGGGTGCTGCCATAGAGTTACATTAGAAGTGTCCATCCAAGAAGGCTCAAGGTCATTGGCCACAGATAAAATTAAGTCAAATCACATATCTACTGTAGCTTTGATTGGACTGATCATGTCAACATCATACTTTCAAAATCTTAGCTAGCAAGCTAGCAGTCATCATCATGAATCAAGTCGACAATCTACTGGCAAATCCTTTCAATCCTTGTCATATGAAGAGAAATTATAGATAAAACGTATCGGTGCTCATCTGCCATTGGACATAAACATTACACAACTAGTTGGAAATCGCAAATTCAACAATGAGTGGTTTGGAAGGAATCAATGGCTAACTTTGTTTTCCCTAGTTCCCAGTTGTCTTGAAAGCAGCATAAATCCTGAGAATGCCAGACTTTGATGACAAAGTTTGATGCCAAAATTTGCCCACGAAGGACCTCCGCGCCGCCATCCTTTTCAAGTGAGCACAGCACAACAAGGTGACTCCAAAAAGGTATTGTATGCTGCTGCATAAATTATGTAATATGCCAGGGAGATATGTATACTGTAGCTAACAAAGTAGTACTAAGTGTATGCTGTGTAGTAAGCCGTTAGTAGCCCATGTGCCTTACCCTAATAATTTGGTCCCTTTCGCCTTCACAACTTAGCCTACTGTTCTGACTTGGTGGTGCACATATAGCCTGTTTTAGAGAAATGTAATCATCAAATATTGTAAGAGCTTTCATTGTCTGCTTATATGCCCCCTTTATTTATCCTATGGTTCTGACTTGGTGTACAGGGAGAATAATGTAAGAACGCCCATGTTCTGAATTCTGTCGTTGTACATTTCAACAGTGCTGAACAAATAGTTATATTGACTACGTCCGTCCTAGCTCGCTCATTAATGCCTTAATCACAATTACGGATTGCCTCTTATCCGCTCATCGTCCCCTTATGCCATAGTTTGTACATCTCAATTGTCAGTAGAAACCACATTTGTTTAAGCAAGTCAGCCATATCAGCTATGTTTTTAACAGTTTGTGGGCATCGTTTGTCATCATTATAATGCAATTAATGTATTGTTTTGTGTTGTGTTGTGGCTTTGCTGGCATGCATCTAAAATGTTTTTTGAGGGTTTGCTCCACCAAGATTTACTTGCTAAAATCACCACTGGATGTGTTGGTCACTACACTAAATGTTCTCATGTTATTTCACTGACAACTTTGATTTCGTAGGAACGATGTGTGAAACCCCAATGAAGGCACAATCAAAGGTCCTGAACATAAGATAGGGTTTAGAGTTTGTACTTAGTTTTGAAAATTCACCACATACTTGTGAAAAAAGCACCAAAAATATTTAAGTAACATGGCATAAATCATGGCAAAATGTGTAGAATTTCACGAAATTAGCTTTTAAACTGAAAAACTTTCTCCACCAATGGCAAAATGAGTAGAATTGCATGAAATTGCAACATTTTATCTCCGCCCCATGGCAAAATGTGTAGAATTGCAGTAAATTCTTTATCTCTGCCATCAAGAGAGGGGCCTCTAAAATGTTTTGCCCACGAGGTGAGGGGGGCCTTCAAACCAAATCTCGCCTAGGGTCCCCAAAAGGCTAGAGCCCTGCTGAAAACACACGTGTGTGGCAGGTTAACCCTTTATACACACTGGTCAAGAACAAGACCGTTCTATATGTCTGTTGTAGAACAAGACCGTTCTATATGTCAGTTGTAGAACAAGACAGTTCTATATGTCCGTTGTAGAACAAGACAGTTCTATATGTCAGTTGTAGAACAAGACCGTTCTATATGTCCGTTGTAGAACAAGACAGTTCTATATGTCCGTTGTAGAACAAGACAGTTCTATATGTCCGTTGTAGAACAAGACAGTTCTATATGTCCGTTGTAGAACAAGACAGTTCTATATATCCGTTGTAGAACAAGACCGTTCTATATGTCCGTTGTAGAACAAGACCGTTCTATATGTCCGTTGTAGAACAAGACAGTTCTATATGTCAGTTGTAGAACAAGACAGTTCTATATGTCCGTTGTAGAACAAGACAGTTCTATATGTCCGTTGTAGAACAAGACAGTTCTATATGTCAGTTGTAGAACAAGACCGTTCTATATGTCCGTTGTAGAACAAGACAGTTCTATATGTCCGTTGTAGAACAAGACCGTTCTATATGTCAGTTGTAGAACAAGACAGTTCTATATGTCCGTTGTAGAACAAGACAGTTCTATATATCTGTTGTAGAACAAGACAGTTCTATATGTCCGTTGTAGAACAAGACCGTTCTATATGTCCGTTGTAGAACAAGACAGTTCTATATGTCCGTTGTAGAACAAGACAGTTCTATATGTCCGTTGTAGAACAAGACAGTTCTATATGTCCGTTGTAGAACAAGACAGTTCTATATGTCCGTTGTAGAACAAGACCGTTCTATATGTCCGTTGTAGAACAAGACCGTTCTATATGTCCGTTGTAGAACAAGACCGTTCTATATGTCCGTTGTAGAACAAGACAGTTCTATATGTCCGTTGTAGAACAAGACAGTTCTATATGTCAGTTGTGGTGTCGTCTTGCTCTATCTTCTCTTTTGTTGTGGATATGCCTATTTGCTCAAATGGCCCCTGGCCCATTGTTAATTGTGGGTGGATGGGTGCTGTCTATATGGACAGGTGGCAGTCAAAACCAGTGACAATAACAGAAGAACACATGGTTCCAAGGCAGGCAGCTAATATAATATTCCACGGATTATTGGGTTGTCATTTTTCAGTTCAGTGAGGTTCGATGGACATGGTAACAAATATGGTGAAGGACATATAGTCTATCTGTTATGTTGAAGAATTGAATAAATTCATATTGCAAGGGCTGAAGCATCAACGAAAGACCATATGCTAACTGACTATTTGTGAAGAAGTTAGGGGTTGGATGGAAGCCAATTAATCAATTATTAAAATCCCCATTCACTTATTAGATCTAGTAGTTCATTAAAGACATAACTCAGGGATTGATTAATTATTCATCTAAGCACAATGTATTTGACCTTATTTCAGAGAAGGCCTTTCTTAGTTAAGTTTCATTCAAATTTAATTGGCTCTGTTTAAACCAGCTACGGCCATTTGAACAGTAGTAGTGACTTCATTACTCCAGTACTTGTGGCTGGTGAATGAAAATCATTCAGGATGTATTTTTGGAATCACCAATTGAGCGATATTGATTGTGGTAGCCTATTCGATGGGACAAATTGAAGTTATTAAGTCATGTTTGTATAAGAAATGTTGATAACAATGCCAGTTTGGGGCAGACCTTTTTATTAAATGTCAAATAAACAAGGTCTCTGAGAGGTTTAGAGAACGTCAAAGAAAGAGAGAACTTAACGAGGCCAATGAGTGGACCTATGAGTGTATAACAACAGAGCGTGAGGTGTGTACAGAGAACGGTAGCCGAGGCTCTCATGATGAAATGGAACCTTATCAGGTGTCACTTATGGTTTCACCACCATCCCGTTGATCAACTGGACTGCAGGAGGAAACTGTATACTCACTCTGAGCTGCCGCATACTCAATACTTTGTTTCAGAGTAAATACGGGATCCGATTCCGGCCACCCACGGCTGACTGATCCGGCTCCATGCCTATGCAAGAGGTCTTTCCAAACAGCGAGCACACAGGTGCCATACAACACATGTCAGAGTGAGAGAGCTCATGGCTGGGGATATTGAAAAGCGTGGCTTCTCTCCTCAATAACATGCACTTGGGGGCATCTTTTCTCTCTCAACCTACTGCATACTGACTCATTCAGGCGATTGCCTGGACAGTGAGGCAGTGTAGAAATATCTTAACTGCTAAAGTTACCAGTGAGTTTCTTTGTAGTGAACGGCAAGCAGTGTGGCCCTCTATAAAAATGTCAAACAAGACAGTGCCTGACAGTAGTAGTGAAGCCTACCTCGCACACAACCAACCACAATGTCGTTGAGTTTTTGGCTGTGGGATCGTGCATGGATTTGCAAGCCCCCTGAGACAACAGTTCTGATTGTCTGGTCTCCTTGAGGAATGACCTCATCCTTGTCACTGGTTCCTTTAGCTCATCCACACTATCTGTCTCTATTGACACAAGGCACTAGCTCCCTAGCCACTAGCTCTGTGAGTGACAGGAGCGCTTACACACAGAGACCACAGCCTTCCGTCACAGCTGGCAATATGCCAAGCTCAGCAACGTCTGGCCCGGAGCTGTAGGGATGTCGATGGGGAGAGATGTCGATGGGGAACGTGTGGAGTGAGTGACTTATCTCCGGGAAACCCCTCTTCCCCACATCACTGACACAGGAGTGGAGTCCCCCACTCACTCACTCACACACAGACTCTCGCTCTCTCTTCTCTCTCTCTCTCCTGTCTCTCTCTCCACTGGTCACATACTGGTTGAATCAACTGTTGTTGCCACATCATTTCAATGAAATGACATTGAACCAACGTGGAATAGACGTTGAATTGACTGAGCTTGCAATTTTGCATTCTATCCTGAAATTCCAGTCTTTTATTTAAAAGAGCAAGATGGTCCGTGTCCTCTTTAAGGCTTTGTTCCTCTAAAGTTGTTTTTAGGCTTTTCTTAATGTCACATACATTTTCTTACTGCTCTATTTCCAGAAATGCCCTGAATGGAAAAAGTATTTACACCAAACAATAACTCCCGTCTGTAACTATGGAAATGAGGTTTGACCACAAAACTATGACGCAGAGCTATGTTGCGTAGTAGTGATTGCAAGCATTGCCCTCGTTCACAAGGTCATTACTAAATGAGGATACGGCTATCACGATACTGTACTGTACTTCCACCACAGGAGGCTGCTGAGGGGAGGACGGCTCATAATAATGGCTGGAGCGGAGCGAATGGAATGGCGTCAAACACCTGGAAACTATGTGTTTGATGTGTTTGATATTATTCCACCTGTTCCGCTCCAGTCATTACCACGAGCCCGTCCTCCCCAATTAAGGTGCCACCAACCTCCTGTGACTTCCACATCCCCTCAGCCCTGGCTTTCTGTTTCTTCTCTCCATCCTCCTCCACTTCTGCTTTCTCTGTAACTGCCTGGTCTGTGTGGGCACTGGGTATTCCCACTAAGGAATCCCCTGCACTTCCAACACTTTGATATACAGTGAGCTCCAAAAGTATTGGGACAGTGACACATTTTTTGTTGTTTTAGCTCTGTACTCCAGCACTTTGGATGTGAAATTATACAATGACTATGGTTAAAGTGCGGACTGTCAGCTTTGATTTGAGGGTATTTTCATCCATATCACGTGAACCCTTTAAAAATTACAGCACTTTTTGTACAGTCCCCCCATTTTAGGGGACCAAAAGTATTGGGAGAAATTCACATACAGTGGGGAGAACAAGTATTGGATACACTGCCGATTTTGCAGGTTTTCCTACTTACAAAGCATGTAGAGGTCTGTAATTTTTATCATAGGTACACTTCAACTGTGAGAGACGGAATCTAAAACAAAAATCCAGAAAATCACATCGTATGATTTTTAAGTAATTAATTTGCATTTTATTGCATGACATAAGTATTTGATATATCAGAAAAGCATAACTTAATATTTGGTACAGAAACCTTTGTTTGCAATTAGAGAGATCATACGTTTCCTGTAGTTCTTGACCAGGTTTGCACACACTGCAGCAGGGATTTTGGCCCACTCCTCCATACAGACCTTCTCCAGATCCTTCAGGTTTCGGGGCTGTCGCTGGGCAATACGGACTTTCAGCTCCCTCCAAAGACTTTCTATTGGGTTCAGGTCTGGAGACTGGCTAGGCCACTCCAGGACCTTGAGATGCTTCTTACGGAGCCACTCCTTAGTTGCCCTGGCTGTGTGTTTCGGGTCGTTGTCATGCTGGAAGACCCAGCCACGACCCATCTTCAATGCTCTTACTGAGGGAAGGAGGTTGTTGGCCAAGATCTCGCAATACATGGCCCCATCCATCCTCCCCTCAATACGGTGCAGTCGTCCTGTCCCCTTTGCAGAAAAGCATCCCCAAAGAATGATGTTTCCACCTCCATGCTTCACGGTTGGGATGGTGTTCTTGGGGTTGTACTCATCCTTCTTCTTCCTCCAAACACGGCGAGTGGAGTTTAGACCAAAAAGCTCTATTTTTGTCTCATCAGACCACATGACCTTCTCCCATTCCTCCTCTGGATCATCCAGATGGTCATTGGCAAACTTCAGACGGGCCTGGACATGCGCTGGCTTGAGCAGGGGGACCTTGCGTGCGCTGCAGGATTTTAATCCATGACGGCGTAGTGTGTTACTAATGGTTTTCTTTGAGACTGTGGTCCCAGCTCTCTTCAGGTCATTGACTAGGTCCTGCCGTGTAGTTCTGGGCTGATCCCTCACCTTCCTCATGATCATTGATGCCCCACGAGGTGAGATCTTGCATGGAGCCCCAGACCGAGGGTGATTGACCGTCATCTTGAACTTCTTCCATTTTCTAATAATTGCGCCAACAGTTGTTGCCTTCTCACCAAGCTGCTTGCCTATTGTCCTGTAGCCCATCCCAGCCTTGTGCAGGTCTACAATTTTATCCCTGATGTCCTTACACAGCTCTCTGGTCTTGGCCATTGTGGAGAGGTTGGAGTCTGTTTGATTGAGTGTGTGGACAGGTCTCTTTTATACAGGTAACGAGTTCAAACAGGTGCAGTTAATACAGGTAATGAGTGGAGAACAGGAGGGCTTCTTAAAGAAAAACTAACAGGTCTGTGAGAGCCGGAATTCTTACTGGTTGGTAGGTGATCAAATACTTATGTCATGCAATAAAATGCAAATTAATTACTTAAAAATCATACAATGTGATTTTCTGGATTTTTGTTTTAGATTCCGTCTCTCACAGTTGAAGTGTACCTATGATAAAAATTACAGACCTCTACATGCTTTGTAAGTAGGAAAACCTGCAAAATCGGCAGTGTATCAAATACTTGTTCTCCCCACTGTATATGTGTATTAAAGTAGTAAAAAGTTAAGTATTTGGTCCCATATTCATAGCACGCAATGACTACATCAGGCTAATGATCCTTACAAATTTGTTCGATGCTTTTGCTGTTTGTTTTGGTTGTATTTCTGATTACTTTATGCCCAGTAGAAATGAATGGTAAATAACGTATTGTGATTTTGGAGTCACTTTAATTGTACATAAGAATATAATATGTGTCTAAACACTTCTACATTAACGTGGATGCTAGCATGATTCTGGATTATCCTGAATGAATCGTGAATAATGTTGAGTGAGAAAGTTACAGATGCACAAATATCATACCCCCAAGACATGCTAAACTCTCACCATTACAATAACGGGAGGTTTGCATTTTATTTTGGGGGGGGGGGGGGGGTTTGGGGGTTATGATATTTGTGAGTCTTTAACTTTCTCACTATCCATTGCAGCCATACCTCTTTCAAGCACTCCTGAGGTATCCATTGCAGTCATACCTCTTTCCAGCACTCCTGAGGTATCAGATAACAACTTGAGCTGCACCTGCTAGCTAAGTCAGTGGACTTTTGACAGCAGCAAAGTTTCTGCAGAGTCAAGTTGGAAATTAGCCCACTGGGCACAGACGTCAATTCAACGTCTAGTCCAGCCTTTTATTTGAAAGAGAAGAATGGGCCGTGTCCTATTTCAGGCTTTTTAGGCTTTTCTTAACACATTTTTCTTACTGCTTTATTTCTGGAAATGCCCTGAATTTAAAAATAATTCACACCAAACAATAACTCCCTTTGGTAACTATGGTAACAAGGTTTGACCACAAAACTATGACGCAGAGCTATGTTGCGTAGTGGTGATTGCAAGCATTGCCCTCAGTCACAAGGTCTGCCGTGTTACTAAATGAGGATATGGTCATCATGTTACGGTACTGTCCCCTCAGCCCTGGCATTCTGCTCCTTCTCTCCGTCCTCCTTCTCCACTTCTGCTTTCTCTGTAACTGCCTGGTCTGTGTGGGCACTGGGTATTCCCACTAAGGAATCCCCTGCACTCCCAAAATTAGCACTTGTGCTTTACACCATACTATGGAGGAAACCAGTTTCTCCACTCTGGTTTATGCAATCAAATGTCTTTTAAGGGAAGCACAGAGGTGCTAAAAGGTGAATGAACAGGCTGGGAGGGAGAGGAGAAGGAGAGGGAAGGGGGCGGGGGTCAACCATGAGGTTACTGGTCATAACCCTTCATTTGCACTTACCACACACTGGTGGAAAATGTCACATGGAGGTTCTAGTATGATCACCAGATTAGCTATTATGGGAGCACTGGCCTTCCAATGGCGAAGGGTTTTATATGGAGCTGAGGTCAGCAAGGTCACGGGGTCACACATAGACTTTTATTGACACACAGTTGCCAGAGCTATAGGTTTTTAATTCCACCTAATGTCCTTTGGTGTGGATGGTCTGTTTCGTGTGGTCCAAAAAATACCCATTTAAAAGCAAACTGAGCAAAATATCACTTGTGTTCAATTGGATCAAGATTGACATCATTCTGTTTTGTTATGAATGACTGGAATCAGCTTAGAATCCATAAGGTTATAGTGGCACACTTGCTCTGTACATTCGGACATCTCTATGGAGTAAAAAAAAAACATGAAAAAAATATTGAATTGATATTCACCGTGGCTGAACAACAGCGGGACAGACGTTGCCGTGGCGATTGCGTAATCCTATCAGTCAGTGACTGTATTGACTGTGATTCTCAGCGGTGCTGTGCCTCTCCTCTACAATGTGTCATCCGCCAAGATGACAAATGACCCAGGCTGCCTAACGCACTCGCTCCACTCCACGCTCTACTGACGGACGGACATAGTTGGAGGGAGGAAGGTGCACATCTGCGATGGCTCATCTGGGCAACCGCCCGCCCTCTTTTCGACCCCTCCCCCCAATGAAATACACACACACGCTCCCTCTGGGCTCCAGGGGCTACACACACACACAACGCCTAGGAGGGAGCCACGCCCCGCTGAGAGATCAATGAGGCCGGTCACCTGAGTGTGTCTGAGGATGGAGATCAGCTGGCTCTCTGTAAGAGCCTCCGACGCTCCACTGGCTCTCCTCTGGGTATCTGGGAGGAGGGAGGCTGCTCTGCCCTCTGGGGCTGTTCCACTCCTAAAACGATTATCCTTAACTCCTCAAACAGGCAGACTCCCCCCTTCAAGCGCTCTGATATATGGAGCTTTCACTTCTCATTCTCAACACCCACCCCAACCCTTCCTCCATCCCTTCACATCCACCCACACAAGCACTCCAGACGTCGATCTGATGCTGCATATTTAGTTGAGAGCTGCTAAATGTTCTGTCTCGGTCGCAAGAACAGACAGAATGTGCCATCGTTATGGCTCTGGTGGTTTGAATTGCATCTCCTGATTTCAGCCCGGCTAAGATGAGTCAGTTCAGACAGTTCCAATTCAGAGTCCTTCAACAGTGAATAAACTCACACATACTGCTCAAGTAGCCTGACAAGAGTTATTACTCATCTCTCATTATTGCTCATCTCTCAGCAGGTAACCTAGTGGTTAGCGCGTTGGGCCAGTAACCGAAAGGTTGCTAGATCAAATCCCCGAGCTGTTGTTCTGCCCCTGAACAAGGCAATTAACCCACTGTTCCTAGTCATTGTAAATAAGAATTTGTTCTTAACTTACTTGCCTAGTTAAATAAATACAAATATTCTCATCTTTCTATACCGGTGCTATCTAGAATCTTAAAGGGTTCTTCGGCTGTCCCTATAGTGGAACCTTTTTGGTTCCAGTTAGATCCCATTTGAGTTCCATATAGTACCCTTTACACAGAGGGTTCTACATGGAACCCAAAAGAGTTCTACCTGGAACCAAAACGGTTATACCTGGAACCAAAAATGGTTCTCCTATGGGGACAGCTGAATAACCCTTTTAGAACCCTATTTTCTAAGTGTAGGATCTTAATTGAGCCAGTTTTCTACAGCAGGAAAATAATCCTGCAACAACAGGAAATGTTAATTATTATGTGAATTATAATTCATGGCAAATTTTTGTAAGTGTTGATACATTTTTCATCCGGGCAAATAAAGTCTGACATTTTAAAGTGGAAATTAAAAACTTTTGAAGCCTTTTTAAACCTCGAATACAGTTCAAGTTTGCATTTCCTGCTTTGCAGGAAAATTCTCAGCAACAAAAGAGGGATCAAATTAATATCCTACATCTGTTTACTCACAAGCCATAGGGTTACTGCTATTGGCAGTCGGCGAGTCATCTTGAGGCCTATTCAGTGTCATAACACTGAACTTCAGATCATTCTTATATTGGCTCAAACGGGACTTAGATGTTCAAGAAGGGTCATCAAATGGTCTACCTACCTAAACACAGCCGTAAGGCTTCATGAAAGACGTAAAAACTTAGTTGACTTGTTTTTTAAAATATTTCTGTGTTGGGAAAGGGGTAAACAAAGAAGATAGAAAGAGAGGAGAGGAGCACCCTCACACTTTGCACTCCCTTGCACACTCATTCATGGCATCCTAAGTGTCAAACAGAAAAACACTGTCACTAGATCCAGGGTGACACCAGTGTGTGACCCGACCCCGCCCAGCGCAGGAGTCCAGACGGGGTGAGAGGAGTCGCAACAGACCAAAACAGGGAGGGAGAGAAAGAAAGAGAGACAGACAGAGAGATTTAGATAGAAGAAGAGGCAGACAGTCAGAGTAGCAGACTGAGAGAGACCCAGAGAGAGAGTGCAGGCCCTGTACACTACAGTGTGATAGCCTGAGTCATTTTCTATGCGTCAATGTAGGAGTGAGGGAGCAGAACAGTATCTGGGCCTTATGTGATGTGCTGCCCTGACCGTCACTCATTAGCCGGAGCCTTACAGACAGATCATTTGTCTATGGATGAACTACAGAGCAACTGAGGCTGCCATGAATCATTCCTGAGTTTAATGACGTGTCACACACACACACACACACACACACACACACACACACACACACACACACACACACACACACACACACACACACACACACACACACACACACACACACACACACACACACACGGATGGGGGGTTAGGGGGTTGTCGTGGTGACATCGCCACCCTTGGTGGCAGGGTGCTTTGTTTGGCCTGTAACAGTTACAATGGGGCGGGAGGACGGGCCCCACCTCCGAGACGCGCACCGCGATGCTGAACAAAAACAAGGACGGGGGACCCTGCGTTAAATATACAGGACTGTCAAAGATGGGCCATTAAGAATACATGTGTGTGCCACTGCATGTTAGTGGAGTTGGCAGGTATTGAGGTGGGACACAGAATAGACTCTCCCGCTCCCCTCAGCGCGCACACACGTTTCATGCATAGTATGCACATCCGTGAAACCCCAGCAGGCACATCAAATCAAATCAAATCGTATTGGTCACATACACATGGTTAGCAGATGCTATTGCGAGTGTAGCGAAATGCTTGTGCTTCTAGTTCCGACAGTGCAGCAATATCTAACATGTAATCTAACAATAATCTTCCACAACAACTACCTAATACACACAAGTCTAAGTAATGGAATGGAACAAGAATATATACACATAATGCCACGCTACATCCGAAAGCCAGTCTGTTGGTGGTGGTGCATATGGAGGCCAAAGGGGCCGACAACAATACAACCGAAACAGAGCCATTCACTTCAACTCTGCCCACACAAGTCGAGAGGGCCAGACACAAAAGAGGGAGAGAGTGAGAGAGGCAAAGGGGAGAGAGGGGAATCCATATGTTACACATTCATCAGGGACAGGAGAGGAAGGAAAGGGGCTGGGGTGGATACTGAGGCAATAAGGGAAAGTATGGGTTGAGGGGGAAGCTGTTTTGTGAGGTGGGGGTGGGAGAGTGGTGAGGGGTAAGAGGTTTGAGGGGAATGGGGAAGAGAGGGGGGTAAAGAAGGGGTTTCAGGAAGAAAACAAGATTGACAGTTAGGGAGAGAATAGGATTACAGCATGATACCATAGTAACAACCAGCAGAAGAAGAAGAGGGTCTGCAGTAAAGAGTGGGAGAAAAAACGTGAAAATGGGTTTGGGAGAAAATGTTGGCCAGCTTCGTTGATTGTGTGGGAGGTGTCGTGAAGCAATTTCGTAAAGCGAATTAAAATGCACAAAACATCAATGGCAAGCATAGTTATTTTTTTCTTCAAATGAGCCTTTTTACATAAGAAACATGGCTGTGATCCCTCCCGGGCCAGAACACAAGCAACAGTTTAGAACTGTCAATCCAAAACCTCACATGGCAGCTGCCTCCATGAACAACATGCGCTGAAATGAGTCGCTCGTCAACTGCATTAAAAAGCATGAGCCAGAGCGTGCTATTGGACAGCATAGGTGTGGAAAAGAGACAGCATTGTAATGTAAATGCTGAGCGCCTTCATTCCAAATGTCCTGAATATATTAGGCCAGTACAAACCGTAGGCTTACATCCTTAATGAACGAATACCCGAAACAGAGTCCAGTATCTGCAATACAAGGTTCCTGTGTGACTCATAATATGGCTGGGTGTTAGAGAAAGAATGACTATGATTCTACCGTTACTGTCTGCTGGTGGCTGGATTCTCTCTTTCTGACTGTAGGCACATAAATATTCACAAGGAGGGTGATTGGTGGTCCGTGTTGGGGAAGCTACTCTGAAGATATAGTTTACCAAGCTACTAATTATTTCACACTGAAAGAAGTTAAGCTACGCTAAAACTTCCCTTAAGAAAAATATAGTTTTATTATTTAGTGTTTATCAGGAGCCCCGTTAGCTGCTGCCAACTGAAGTTATACTTTGAGAAAGTAGTTCACAACATCCTACCTACTTTGTGATAAAAAAATAACATATCTAAATCTGAAATGTCATAGACTACAAATTGCAAGAACAGATCACTCTGGGGTCAGATGTTAACAGAATGTGCATATTTGGCCTATTAAAAACAAAAACTTTTTCAAGTAAAAATTTGTCAGGTCTGATAATGAAAATGAAAGGAAATTCTTGCCTATTTCACACATATTTTATTTTCTTCTTGCAAAAAACAAGTGGGAAGTTCCAGTAGTTAGCTACACCTCTACATGGCAAAATAGTAATTAACTACTGAAAAAACTACCTAGATTTGAATTGATTTAAACCACAAAGCTACTGCAAAATATAGTTAAATTACTAGTCTTACTACATGTAGTTCACTACTCCCCAACACTGTTGAAGGTGAAAATGCTGTATGGAAAGTGATGAAAGTCTGGAACAATGAGGTGAGAGTTTCACCTCAATGAATATTCAATGCCTCTCTCTTCTCTCTAATTTACCTCCAATATATTTGTGCCCAAAGGGATGAGTGTATCGAAAAGAAAGTTCACTAAACAAAAGAAGCAAACCACCCCTTTTTGGGGGGGAGAGGAAAACACATCCTATATTAGCTTTGCTTGTCCTCCAACACCTGAATTCTGGTGGAATGTGACCCAAATAGACCTATCAGTTATGGTAGGCTACCAATAAAAATGTTTTTGGTCATAATGTCTCCACAATCCTAACCTTCAAAGAAAGAATGGTTGACTTTTAACAGTGGCTTAACTCTGAAACTATCAGCTAAAATATATATATATTATACCATGGGCCAAGATCAAAGTAAACCTCCACAGCGGTCTAGGGAGTTTGAATTAGTACAGCTTTTAGCCCCCTGGCTGTGCAATATTCAGAGTTTTGACCTCATTCATACACAATTATTGATGTAGAAGCTTGAGTACCCCTAGGCTTCCCTCAGCTCCTCCCACCCGCACTCCTCTCACACCAGACCAGTAGGCTCCCTAACTCTCCAGCTTTACTTGAAATCTTTCATATGGTCTGATTCCTCTCAATGTTTCTTCCACAAGTGTTTCATCTCAATGGCAAATGTCACCTTCAGTATGCTCTGTGAGAGTTTACACCTGGCTTTTGTAATAAATAGTCTGTGACAAATGACTGTGGAAAGCGCTACAAATACATTTAAATGGATACATTGTTCTCATCAATGCTTGTATGAAGAGAGTCATACCACATTGGTAAGAGAGTAGATAATGCCGCTGTGGCTATTTTCAAAGTGTACTCTGTATACCTACATTCGCCAAAAGATGTCATGACAGAAACATTGTAATTTGCTACGACATGGCAGAAAGTGAGATTCCACCCTATTGGTAATGTCAGCACCAGATTGGCATAGAAACAGAGGGGCCCTGGCAAAGAGATGGCAGGCAAGTGCATTTCCTTTGTAGCCTATCCTGTACAATGTAGCTAACCCAAACAAGGGCTATAGTTAAGTATACAAGTACAGCATGCCTTGTCCGCTTTTTCAGATTTGAATCAATTGTGTTCACCTCGTTTTTGAAACAGAAACCATATTTTCCACACGAAGAATCAAAATTGACCCCTGTTAATGTCTCTTGACATCAAGCTGTCACTCATCTCTGTAGCTCCACAGCAAGAGGTCTTTCAGTCTCAGTACAGGCCCCAGCCATTATAAATGTGCCATTTTACCATCCATCAACATCCCCATTAAAATTCAACAGTGAAATGCAACTAATTCAATTTTCATGTGATGGCTGGACTCAAGTCATGTTAACTTGAGGGTCAACTGAAAAGGGAAAATAGTATCATTGAGTAGTCTGACTTGTAGAATTGTGGCTATCAGTTCGTAGATAGGTTGTCCCATGTGGCTGTTGGTAGAGCACGGTGCTTGCAACTCCTAGGTTGTGGGTTTGATTCCCACGGAGGACCAGTATGAAAATGTACACACTCAATACTGTAAGTTGCTCTGGATAAGAGTGTCTGGTAAATGACAAATTTAAATAGTACATACAGTAGTTGATTTGTGAATGATTAAAATGTTTAATAGGCCTATATGGGAGACGCAGTATCATGCAGTCAGTCTGAAGGCTTGGCACAATGGCGCCATCCAGTGGTATCCATTGAATTAACTTCAATCAACCACAAGACAATCATCGTTTTCATATACGTTGTTTAATATTCCTCTGTCTCAAGAAAATTTGCTCCACAAAGAAACATTTTTATATATTCAAACATCTATGAAACAAGCCCTCAGTGTTGGCAGGTCTAGTAATTTTTTTAATATTTTTTATTTAACCTTTATTTAAAATTAAACATTACAAACCAATTTATTCTTAAGGCAGAGAAAATAAAACATTTAAAATAACATTCTTACCAGCCATTTCTAAACAAATAACTTCTAATACAACTCAATTCAGTTTATACTGATTCAGTAAAGAAAAAGCCAATTTAAAGACACATCAATAACTTGCCCTTTTCCAGGCAGACTTACTGTAACAGCTTGCAGCCACCAGCTGAATTATTTTCACAATCATATCTATGTATGTATAACATGCATGTATTGTAGGTTTGTTAGGCTGCTTTTAAACGTCTCTTCTTCCGTCTTTTGACCAATCAAACATTTCTGCCGTGATTGGTCAAAAGACCAATTAGTGGAAAACGATCAGAATTGGGCTGCCTGTTTAAGCGCAGCAGTTAAAGGAATTTTCTTTAGCCAAAAACACTTCGGATCAGCAGTATGTTCTGCAAACAGACAAATCAGATCCAGTTTAGTGGTAGAGTTGCCACACCAGTCACTCCACTTTTACAAACGGATTCTGAGGAAATAAAATGGAAAAAGCAAACAACCATTTAAATTTCAAAAGCCAGAGCCTCTTTTTAAAAATGTTATCCATCCATAACCATGTATACAGAAAACAGACTGGACGTCCCTGCAGACTTGTTCATTGTGACAGTATTCATTTGATAAGGTGGTAGTATTTATACGAATTTAAGCCACAGGCTTTAATATACATCTATCTATATACACTTACATTAGAAAGCTATCACCAAGCAGTAGCACTGTCAAGTACATCAGTTTCAAGCAAGGTTAAATGGTTCTCTGGTAATACAGTAATACATTTAAACAAAAAAACAAAACAAAAACAGGACAATGTGGAAGGTATCAAGAGAAATGGAAAATAACAAGTTGTTGAAATTCTAGGGTACTAGCTATAGGTTAGCACCATCTGTATATAGGATTTATTCTTTATCTAAAAAGTGCGTTAACAAGACTTGAAACCATAAAATAAAAACTAAGACCTACGATGCCGTTGTGAGATGAAATGAGACACTACGTAGTTGGACACTGAAGCAAAAACGTTGTATTTGTCTCTACTCCAGCATCTTGATGAGATTAAAATGTTTCATATGACTAAAGAATGTCACCTTTCATTTGAAGGAATTTTCATACAAATCTGTTATAACATTTAGAAATTAAAGCACTTTATGTATCTAGTCCCCCCCATTTGATGGTGTCAAGTATTTGGACAAATTCACTTTGTGTATTTAAGTATTCAAGTGTAGTACTTGGTAATAATAATTCAAGAATGATTATCTGTAATCATGGTAGCATCCAAATTAATATAGATGTGTTCGGAAACTTTGGACTAATTTAATACAAGAGAATTTGTCCAAATCTTTATGACATCTTCAAAATGTTTAGACTAGATAGATACATAGTGCTTTCATATCTAAAAAATACATATATTTATTAAAAGAACCTTAAATTAAACATAAGGCGACATCCTGTACTGCCGCCCTCGTATGAAACATTGACCTCAAATCCAAAATGCTTGAGTAGAGACATTTAAAGTTTTGCTTCGCTGTCCAAATAAATACGTAGGGGAGTGTACATGTTAGCTAATAAAAAATGGAGTAGGATTCCGGAAACACTGGAGTAGAATCTGTCTGGTGGGTGGGACGAACACAGCTCTAGCTAGCCCACATAAAATGACTACCTATCCCAGCTAGAACTCTCCATAATACTCACATGACACATTTAACCCAGTCCTAAACATTTGTTCGAGCTTACAACCCCTTTTGTTTTGCATGAATATACCTACAGTTGAACGACAGATTGTTAGAAGGAACAAATTCCTACGAATGTCATCATTGGTGTCAAGTAATGTTTGAGGAGTTGTTACCAAGGGAGTTCTTTAACGGTTTTATATGGTTACGTTTTATAGGGTTTTTAAGACAGCACTCCACTCAGAGGCAAAAAAAAACACTGGTAGGTGAACCAAAACAGCAAAAACCCTTCAGTATTGTGGGCGACCGACCAATGGTGCACCTGAACACAAGGCAGATAAAAACTCTATTCGTCATCTGCTCCACACGTGGTGCTGGTCCTCTATCGCAGACCCAGTCTTCCTGTCCCTCGCTCTCTTCCGACTGGCGTAGTCGTTCGGAACGTCTCGCTAGGATCTGACCGCCTGACTGGGCTTCCCACTCCGGTCCTGGAGAAAATAGCAAAAAAACAGGACAAATCAGCGAAACTGTTGTTCAGTCGCACAAGCTTTGGATTAGGCAGGAAGAGGGAGGCGAGAGAGACACCGACGCATATGGTTCAGCAATACAATTGAGCTCATTGGAAAAGTCGGGAGATTTTCACACAGCTCGGTGTTTGGCATTCGTTTGTTTGCAGGTTACCTCTGCACCAAAGCACATCTCTGCTGGGATTTTGAATCGCGTCTCTGTAGAGTGTGTCCACTCACATTTCAAACAGAGACATCAGTTTGAAGGCAGTATTATTGCCTGGGGCTTTTAGGAGGAGCTCTAGGGGATAAGAGGAGCTCTAGGTCATAACGACCTGGAGAGCAGAGATCTAAACACACATTCAGCTGCTTTACTCAGAGCCACTGGCCTTACTTCACACGTGTCCAAGGCAAAAACACCATTTGATTTAGACATGTAGCCTACGTTTGAACGGGAGCTAAAATTATTTAAAAAAGAGGAACACAGACACCTTTAAGGCTATGGTATGGTTTGACCTACAGTTACACTCTGATAGACCCATTCTGTACTCCTCACCCACCCAACAATGACTTTCAACATGACCAACATTTAAAAAAAACAACCTTCCCTTTTGTCCTACTCTCACAGCGGCTCATCCAGTTAGGACTGAGGCCGGTCTAAGTCTTGGTGTTTGATTAAGCGAGTGGGTGAGAGAGTGAAGACTTGCCCGGTTGTTGGGTCGCTGGGGTTTGTGGCTCACTCCGGGCCGTACCCTACCTCTGGTGGGGGAGGTTTGACGGTGACGGGCTGGGAGGAGCGCCGGGGAGGCGAAGGTTTGGGCTGGGCTTGCTGCTGCATCGGGTCGTAGTACGTCACCCCACCGTACACCTGCGACTGGCCGTACACCTGCGACTGGGCCTGAGGGGAGGTTACACGGTTTATGCATGAGTGTAAATACCAGTATGTTTGGCATGTGCTACACATTCCTAAAGGTTAAAGGTGGAGTCGAATACCCCTCATAAATCTGCACAGAATTGCAGAGCTGACAGAATATTGCAACAGTAATGTGGCACTGGGTAGAATATATAGCAACATTTGACATGCAGATATGGTAGCTATGGTGTCGAGGGAATAGGTCTCACCGGAGGGTTGTACATGGGGGGCAGGGTGGCTCCTGCCGGGTAGGGGTAGTTGGTGTTCCCAAAGGTCATGACACCTGGCGGAGGGTAGAATGGCGGGGCCAACAGCTGCTGTGGAGGAGGCTGTCCAGGGGACATGGAGACAGGGGGAGCAGCGTAGAGAGTCGGGTTGGGCATGGGGCCGCTCGACTGGTGGGGGTGTAGACCTGAGGGGAGACAGGAGGGGTTCATGGGTGTGACCAGACAGACCCATACACTAGCCAACACCATACCAGCATTTCTGGTCAGGAGTAGAAGTGTGGCCGTTTAAATGAAATTGTAAACATTTTGAAAAAAATCCTTTAACCCGATAAAACATTTGCCCCCCAACAATTAAAATCACAGTGCAGTTAGTTATCACACAACTACCATTAAAAAAAAGGTCCCCGGTCATCATAAAAGGGGAAAAAAATAAACATACCCAACGCAACAATGCTGTGACGTTAGGAGATATGAATCTTTCAAAATGATTAGCCACGAACATAAAGCGCGCCGAAAAATGTCAGAGTGAGACAGGGAAGCGACAGCAGCGAAGTCCTGTATGGCAATACTTAAGAGGTTAAATTAGGTAGTGAAATGCAAACTTTGCAAAGTGGAATTGAGCTAGTGGCAGTACAGGTACAATGCTCAACCATCTGAAAGGGAGGCACCGCGAGACCCGAAACATTGCTGGCAGCAGCACAGGACCCCAACAAAAGGATCTTCACAAGAAAAGAAGTGCGATAAGGGATGGAGAAAATAACAGCGCTGATTACAGAAACGATTGCAGTTAATATGCAGCCATTGTCAAATGGTAGAGGATGTCGGCTTCAATGCCCTGATGCTATATCTAGAACCAGACTACAAGAAAAACCGTGAAGGCCTGGAAGGAGAAATTGTACAATGATTGCTCTGCAAGTACACTTGCTCTGCAAGTACACCACACGTGGCGTTAATAACAGATTGTTAGAAGTCTGAACACGCGGTCATACAGCATTGCCACGAGCCATCACATTGATGAGAAGCGGGACATTAAGTCCCATGTGCTGACCACCGAGCATGGAGGAGGCGGCACACAGGAGAGAGCCTACCATCATTGCTGAGTGGGTGGGGGACAGCAGCAAGGTGAGCGCCGTCTGGCAGCCATGACTGGGATCGATTGAGCGCCATTGCCCCCTAGCGGTCATATGAATAACCATATCTGCATTGTGAATTCACATGTCATTTTATGATTTTTTTCTTAACGTAAAAAAAAAAAAAAAAAATGGTTAAAGACATTTGTCACATCCCTAGTCTGGAGGCACTTGAGGAAACTTTTTATGACGTGAAACACTTGTTCAAAAGCACAATACAAAGTAGTTATTATTCTTCATTAATCCAGTAAGAATAACAATTCATTTGAGAGTTTTATAAGAGAACTTAAGCAATACGATTACCGAGTTGATTGTGCAGAGGTAAGTGAGGTTCAAGAAAGCTTGTCATTGACTTTTTTTTTGCCAGACAAGACTCCAGGCCGAGTTCATATCTATCATCTAAGTTGAGGGTAACTGCTATCCACACCACGTTTTCCCTGGGTCCCCTGGCAGCAAGGTGACAGGCACTAACCTGGGTGTCCTGGATGGCCTGGGTGGGGGAGGTGCATCTCAGGCTGGACCAGCATGCCCTGGGGTGGGAGGGGGGTGGGGCTGTCGCCGTGGGCATAGATTGGTCCTTGGTAAGACACTGCAGGAGGAGACAATATAGCATTTAGCATTTAGCTCTACAGTCAGATATATTATTCTACAACTCCACGACCAAACCAAAAATATATGTGGACACCTGCTTGTCAAACATTCCTAAAATCATAGGCATTAATATGGAGTTGGTCCCCCTTTGCTGCTATGACAGCCTCCACTCTCCTGGAGTGTTGGAACATTGCTGCGGGGACTTGCTTCCATTCAGCCACAAGAGCATTAGTTAGGTCAGGCACTGATGTTGAGCGATTAGGCCTGGCTCACAGTCCGCGTTCCAATTCATCCCAAAGGTGTTTGATGGGATTGAGGTCAAGGCTCTGTGCAGGCAAGTCAAGTTCTTCCACAACGATCTCGACAAACCATTTCTGTACGGACCTCGCCTTGTGCACGGGGGCACTGTCATGCTGAAACAGGAAAGGGCCTTCCCCAAACTGTTGCTGCAAAGTTGGAAGCACAGAATAATCTAGAATGTCATTGTATGCTGTAGCATGAAGTTATCCCTTCACTGGAACTAAGGGGTCTAGCCCGAATCATGAAAACAGCCCCATTATTCATCCTCCACCAAACTTTACAGTTGGTACCATGCATTGGGACAGGTAACGTTCTTCTGGCATCCGCCAAACCGAGATTCGCCTGTTGGACATTACTCCAGACAATGCGTTTCCACTGGTCCAATGGCGACGAGCTTTACGCCAATCCAGGCGACGCTTGGCATCGCACATGGTGAACTTACATCTTTCATGAAGCTCCTATGAAGCTCCCAACGAACAGTCCTTGTGCTGACGTTGCTTCCAGAGGCAGTTTGGAACTCGGTAGTGAGTGATGCAACCGAGGACCGACGATTTTTACCCGCTTCAGCACTCGGCGGTCCCATTCTTGTGTGGCCTACCGTTTCACGCCTGAGCCGTTGCTGCTCCTAGACGTTTTCACATCACAATAACAGCACTTACAGTTGACTGGGGCAGCTCTAGCAGGGCAGAAATTTGACAAACTGACTTGTTGGAAACGTGGCATCGTATGATGGTGCCACATTGAAAGTCCCTGAGCTCTTCAGTAAGGCCATTCTACCTGACAATGTTTGTCTATGGCGATTGCATGGCTGTGTGCTCAATGTAATACACCGGTCGACAACGGGAGTGGCTGTATAAGCCAAATCCACTATTTTGAAGGGGTGTCCACATACTTTTGTGTATCTGATGTGGCAATCATGTAATCATGTGTTAAACTATAACAAAATAAGCTACATGTTTGTGACAGCTCCACAGATAACCGTGTACCCTACCATCCTAACTAACCTCTCAAAACAGTAGACATTTTAAGACAGCTTTTTAATGCAGCTAAAACATGTTGTCGTCTAGTACTGATTCTACCAGAGCCTGGCTCTGAGCATATGGACAAAGACACCAGCTAGTGTGTGTGTTTTCAGTTGTGCACTGCCTTCTGGTGGTAGTGTGTGTGGCACTGACTCACTAGGCTCATAGTAGTGGCCCTCCATGACCCCTATGTGCATAGGAGGAGCGGGCTCCGGGCTTGGCCTCTGGCGCTGGGACGAGTACCGCTTTGCCCGGTTACCAGCTCCCTGAGATGGAGAGAAAGAGGATGAGCGCTAACCGAACCAGTCAAAATGCCAGGTAAAAAAACACCAGATTTCCTCTTGAAGGCAACATAAAAACGACAGAAACTCATCTTTGTACATAACCAAAACAAGTAGGCCTACTCACCAGCTCTTCTATGTTACTGTATTGTGGAGGTGCTCCACCCATGTGCATAGAGTTAGGGATGCCTGCAACGAGACGAAGCGTCGACAACACGCAAGCAAAACAAATCCAACTAACTGATCAACTGCTGCCGTTTAGTTAGTTACAGTGAGGAACACGTTACATCTTATAAGCGTCATGTCAAAACAGCTACCAACGTGTAGTTCTAACTAGGGTTTCTGTCCTGACAAAATGTGTACTTAATGCACTTTAAGACCTTGGGTGCCAAAAAGTACATTTTATTTCCAATGTATTGCATGATAAAAACCTCAGGCTCCAAACTACGTGCAAGGCTTACGAGAGAGAGAGACACTTCCATTCCCACACTACTGTCTGCCCACATTGCTCCACACTGACTGCAATGGCCTCATTATGTCAACCAGCCACACTGAACGGTCAGCGACTGACTGACCAACCAACTCAGTGCTGCACCAGGGAGCTGCTGCTTAGCTTCACCTGGGCTGCTGGTGCAGTGGTGACTGAGCTGCTTGGAACAGTGCTGCTGGAGCTCTGAGAGGGTGTGTGTCACTACATAATACTCAAAATAAGAAAAGAAAAAAGAGGGGTAGAGCGAGCGAGAACAAAAGAGAAGGCTCACCCCTCATCTCAGTGCGTAGATACGAAGGTGGGTTCTGGGGCCAGTTCTGTCCGGCCAGGCTGAGTCTGGCCAGGTCCTGATCCAGCCCTGCGAGTACTGTCCCCTGGCTGCTGTCTCCAGCATCCCCCTGACTCTGACCGGGGCCCTGCCACGGCTCACTCTTCAGGGCCGAGGAAGACACGGTGGAGGCAGGCTCCTCAAGAGAGGCCTGCTTGCCCAGCTCAGTGGCCCGGGTGCGAGTCCTCCTGGCTAGGGAATACGACTTCTTCTCCACGGGGCGCTCTGGAGCCGGGGAGGCATCGCGGGTAACCGGGTTGTCCGCCGGAGGAGCAGATCCCCCTCGCTGCTGCTCCTGTCGTCGTGGCGGTGGCACAGAGTCCCTTTCTCGATCTCCCTTGCCACTGTAGTGGCGATTGTAGTACACGGACTGTGATGTTGTCACTGTAGTTGTGTTGCGCTCATCATCCTCCTCACTGCGGACATCTTCCACCACTACCGAAGGGCTGCGCTCCGTATGGGCCCCTCTGTTCCCCCGGCCCCTGGGGCCTCGTTCCCCATCCATGGGCGGTAAACTCCGGGTCTGGAGGGGCTCGGCGGGGTGGGCCTTGGGGCCTGGCCGTTGGGACTCCTGGTTTCTGTCATTCCTGTGCTGGGCCTGGGGGGGGCGGTTGCCCTGGAAGCCCCGGGGTGGGGGGTGGGAGGAGGGCCTGGGGGGGTTGTTGTTGCGCTGGGTGTTGGGGGCTGCTGAGGGGGGAGGACCAGACTGCTGCAGGGCCACGGCTGGGGGGGCGCTACGGCTGTTGGGGTTCCCTCCTTGCTGCCAGGAGGTATGGACGGGCCTCTCCCAGTCTCCGTCCTGCCAGCGCTTGTCCCGGACTGGAGAGATGCTGTGTCTGCAGGGGGGGAGGCGGCTAGTGTGAGGACAAGCTGCAAGTAGACCAGCAATGGGCAAACTATGGTATGTGAGCCAGATTGTTTTTTTTTTTTACATTAGTAAGTATGTAGAAATTATAAATGGGGACCTATATATTTTCAAAGAATTTTCCCTTTTCTGTCCTGCAAATAGCTCTTCGTTAACTATTTTTACCTCAACGTGACCCTCATGCCCAAATTATTGCCACCCCTGTAGTTGACCATTGCGGTTTTTCGTGAGATGACATTGTAAGGGGATGACATTGTGCCTGTTAATATAAATTGGCGCGATAGACAGTACTGGTGGTTAGTGTTACAGGCTTTCAGGGACATGGGGATTTGAACACTGGGTTAATAGAGTCGAGGGGTAAGTAGTACCTGGGCTTGCGCGGTCTATAGGACCGCTCATTGGAGACACCTCCGTTGCGGATGTCGTAGCCATAGATTGCAACCAGCTCCTCACGTGACTTGGGCGCCTGCTCCTCCTCCCTGAACCTATCGTGTTCCCAGCAACCCTCATCCTTCCACAGCTTCCTGTTACGACCCTTAGGCCTGGAGGACAGGAAAGAAGCCACAAATATATCAATAAACAGGTTTACCAATGAAACAACATCCGTCTATTACTCGGGGATATAAACTGCTGAGGGCCCAAAAAGGTGAAACTTTTTTGTTGTTGCACTGAAACATGCTAAAAATCCCTGCTAGCGGGAAATGCAGGTTTTAACCTAAATATTGCACCTGGGAGACAAAAACTACTTAAAGTAGAACACATGACACAAACAGGCATTCTGTGTTTGCTCTATTATAGTGGCCACTATAGACCACACCAATCAGGTGCACAAGGCTTGGTGTGCAAAAATAACTCAATAATGAACTTAGTATCAAATGAAATCCCCCCCACTCACACGTGTTACTGTTAAGATCAACACATCAAAAGCAACATCTTTGGGCTACAATTCACATTGTACACTTTCTGCTTGTGGACATCTGTTCTACAATGTGCCAGCAGAGCATGATACCCTTGGTTGGCATAATTGATCTCTTTCATGCAGAGAGTACACCTGGCATACCCCTTTTTATCCACTGTATTGAAAAAAAAGTGAGGCAAAGTGTGTGGTGTTCCTTTCATCATGGTGGCATCCAGTTAAGACAGGCCCAGCTCCACTTGATCCCTGAATCGACTTGTTTAACAAACACCACCTAATTTTCTCATTCTGAAAATTAACCACATACTTTAGAGGGGGGGAAATCAGTTCACAGATAGTTTGTTCTTTCGTTAGCTAGTTAACATTTTAGATTGCCAGGTTTGAGTAAGCAACAAACGCGTTATAACTTGAGGAACGGCAAGGAGTGGTATACCAGTTAATACTATAGCGAATTGGTTAGGTTGCTAACGTTAGCTCATCTGATGTTGTAACGTTAGCTAGCTAACTTCATTAGCCAGCTAATTGTCACACCATAAACTCTATTATTTGATCAGTTAAGTTGACTAATGTTGCTCAACATTTCTCTGGCTAGCTAACGGAGAATTCGATCCAGTTAGCAAGATACTTAACAATGCTAACAATACTTGTTCCACCACACTTTATCCCTCACCTCAAACTTTACCAATGCCAGTTGTTTTTCGGTTACAGCTCATGAAGTATGCTTCATCCCCTTCTCACCCCCGTCTCAGTGGTCAGGCTTCTCACCTACCTCTTCGTTATCATTCAGTGGACGTGCTGCTGTAACTGGCAAGCTGCCTTTCCACTCTCTGCTGTCTTTCCAGAGTGCGCGCTGATGCTGCAAATTGATTCTCTTCTCTCTTCAGTCGCGTGCTGCATTCTGTTTTGTGAACGATAGGCTGAGCCTTGGGTACAGCCAGTATAGCTCCAAACGCCCATCACTCGTTCGCTGACAGCCAGTAGTGATCCAAAGCCTCCGCCCCTATCCCCAAACTTTTCTCGTCGGATCTACACGAATCACGTAGGTCACCTATTGTGAATTCAAAATGGCGAAATTCACCGAAAGGTGGCTAGTTTGTATCCCTGATTACTAGGAGTTATTCCTCCTTTCTGTGTAGTTGGTCACGTTCGGCTAGTACCAGTTGAACGAAAAACATTTAATGGATAAAAGGGTAAACGTTCCCCCTTACCGTTCCTCCTCCTGTGCATTTCCTCTGACGTCATGCTCAAAGAACATTCCCTTACGGGGGATATAGGCTGGGTTATTACGATCCAGGTCATCATCCAGCTTCTGGCCTGGTTTAGCGCCTTTATTCTCAGAGTCTTCTGTGCTTTCCTAGTCACACAGAGTAGAATTACTCAAAATGATTGACCAACAGGGCTATATTTGTATGTGATTCCTCAACTCCATTTTCTTTTCAATGAATCATCTTACCTGTCCATCCCCGCTTTGACGCTCCCCTGCCAGGTTGCCTTTGTCTTCACACTTCACTTCTTTCCTCATATCTTTCTCCCCCTCCTCATCCTTTCCCCCTCCTTCCTGCAGTTCCCCCTCTGCAGCAGGGGTGTCGGAAGCAGGAGTGGGTTTGGGCCCAGCAGCCGGTGGCGGGACCTCTTCCTCCTCCTCTTCCTCACCTCCCTGAGAGAGAAAATACAAGACTTGAGTTAGTTTGCTCCATGTGTATCATTATCAAGATACTGTCAGAGAGTGCAATGCAAATATCCTTAGAGTCCTACTTATTGCAGTCAAAACCGTCCATGCATAGTGGACAAATTAAACTTCACATCAGAACCACAGTTAAGACCTCATTAAGAGGATTCCAGTACCATCATGGACATTACAGTGCACAAGTACATCAATTGGAAATGTTTTTATTTTATTTGTCTGTATCCTGCAAATAGGGGCTGCTACAATGCAGAAGGTCTGTGTTCTGAAATACCGGTAGCTGTATCAATGGTTGAAACCTGCTCATCTCTTCAGTCCCTCCAGGATTTCGCTGCGGCAATTCCGACATTTTGCATGGCAATATGCAATGATTTTGTCCAATTTCTTACAAAAATGCACTGACGAGGGAAAAAGCTTGTGATGTGTGCTTAATTGAACAATATCATGCAGTAAATGTGCAGTGGGTTTGAAATTGTGAGCCCTCTTTTTTTTGTTGTGGTGATCAGTCAGTTGTATTTGATAATTTGACTGTTTTATGAGGTAATAGTGCAGGATTGGTCAAATTTGCAAGCCCTCAGATAATATAGCGGGAATTGTTGATTTAGCAACAAAAAAATGAGGTCGCAGAATAGAAAAATCCTGGAGGGACTCTCGTTTCATGGTGATACACAAAACAATTTTTCACAAATACTTTGGAAGTTAGATACATCATGATCTTTCCAATCTATTTGTTGGGCTATTCTGTTGGGAGAATGAGGAACCTTGTGGTAGGCTCATGAAGCCTGCATTACTGAAATTCAAACAACCTGGTTAGTCATATACTATGTTGCCCAAGTGTCCATGCAAATAAAAAACAAAAATTACACCCTACAGCATAACTCTGTTCAGCAGTGGCAACTTACCTCTGAATGGGAGCCATTCTCCTCAGGATCTGCGCTTTCATAGTCAGAAAGGACAGCTGCAAAAACAAACATCAACTGTTTAACTGTGGTGTGATCAAGGTGGGAAATGCATCAGAAGTGTGCATCATTCTAGATAGGCCATTGGATTGCATCAACAAACACTTACTCACCTTCTCCTACACCATCTTCACTTTCCTGTTAAGAAAGGATAGCACTAGTCAAACAATGTGACTGAACCGACAACAAATAGCAACAGTATGTAGCCTACACACCACTGTCAAGCAAACATGACACCAACTCTTAGCGGGGGGGGGCATCTGTGTCACTTTGAATGTACCCTCTTAATGACCAGGCCATTCAGGGTGAATCAAATGATTTTGAAAAGAAAATTAAGGGAATTAACTGGAATGATCTCATCGTATACAGATGTGGAAGCTGACAGGTTTTTCTATCCACAATCCGGACTGACTACAACAAATGGCTTCCTAAACAAAATCGAATCCAAACCTGGCCAAAAGAGCACTTCCTTGGCTAAATGGAGAAATGTGGAAACTGATGAAAGAACAAGAGCATGACAGACATAGGTTTACCATGTAGAGAAATAAGTTGATGAAGGAAATCACAGGCCAAGGCTCCTTGTAGTTTTTGTGGAAGGTAGCGCCCAGCCCAAACACATCTTTGGCTTTAGTGAGCTAATCACCTTGTTCACCTCTGACTCAGAAACCTCCCTTATGATGAAGACAGGTCGAGTGTCCTTCACTAGCGCTGAGCCCAAGAAACCAGCGGAGGGGTTCTGTGTCAGTACCTTGACACTCAACAAAGTAGAAATTGAAGGCTGTTGCTATTTCTAATGCATCCTGTGTTAGACTGTCATTCACATAGATGTCTAGTTTTTTTGTAGTGTTATTATGGTCTTTCCCTGTGAACTTTTTTAGATTCTCCCAGATCAATTTACAATTTCCCTTTGCTTCACCAATTATGTTGATTAAAAAAAAAGTTGAGTCGCTCATTGGCCCCATTACTAAGGTCACCAACACATCTATTGGTCATGGGGTGTTTCCAAGGGTCTGGAAGTTGGCCATAATAACATCCATCTTTAAATCAGGTGACCCTGCTGAAGTGAGTAACAGGCCCATTAGTAAACTACCTGTGGTGTCGAAGGTTGCTGACAAGTGTGTAGCAGAGCAACTGATTGCCAACCTCGACAACAGCCCCTTCTCATTACACTCCATGCAGTTTGACTTCAGAGCTAAACACGCCACAGAAAGGGACAACTGCTTTCTTCTGGAAAATGTGAAGTCCAAGATGGACAAAGGGGGCGTTGTTGGGGCTGTATTTCTAGACCTAAGGAAAGATTTTGATACTGTTAACCATGAGGTTCTCATCACAACTGTCTAGGAAGTAGCAAAACTAAGTCAAATCTATGATACACATCTTAACATACTACTTGATTAGTTGGGCCCAAGCTTGCTGTACAACATTAAAACCCATTCAGTCTTTCTACAAACAGGCTCTCAAAGTGCTTGATAGAAAGCCTAATAGCCATCATCACCGTTACATCCTCAGAAAACATGAGCTCCTGAGTTGGAAAAAATCTTATGCAATAGACCGACGCTTGTCTTGTATTCAAGATCCTAAATGGTCTGGCTGCCCTCCACTTAGTACTTTTGTTAAACAGAAAACCCAAACCCATGGCAGCAGATCCACAAGGTCTGTCACGAGGTGACTTCAGTTCCCTTAAGGAAAAGCACATTTAATCAATGTGCTTTCTCTGTGAGAGCTTCCGGAACACAATGCCACCAGACACACAACTGCACTACCTATCGCACCTCAACAAAACATGAAAACATGGCTAAAGGCCAATCAGACTTGTGAACATAAACCTTAGTTGTATATTGCCACTTTCCATGTTATAGCTTGTGAGGTGTGGAAACACTGTTGCTTTTATGTATTTAGTTGCTTTTTGTGCTATTGCTCAGTCTGCGTGCTACGTGTTGCTTGTCCTATGTTGCTCTGCAAGTGCTCACTGCTCATTGATTGTCTGTATTGTTGTTGTAATTGTTTTTAATAACCTGCCCTGGGACTGCGGTTGAAAATTAGCTAGCTGACTAAAACCTGCTCTTTTACTGAATCGTTGATGAATGTGCACTGTCCAAGTAAAATAAAATCAAACAACCATTCATTGTGCCAAACATGGATTCCTCACATCACTAGGGATTTCGATAAATAACAACAAGCTTTGGCGTAGTGGTGGCCATTCATAAGAGGGTGAAGTCAAGATCTTCACTGATTACTGGTCAAGAAAATGACTTTAGATGAGGCGTGATTGGTGGAGGCAAATATTGTAACTAGTTAACGACGTTAATTTGTCGTCACATTTTCAGTCAGTGGTGAAATAACTCAACAATATCAAAGCTCCCTTTGGATTTAACATTAGCATAGCTACTACTAACGTTTAGCTAGTACAGCAGTTGGCAAGTTACTGACAGCTAACGTACGCCAACGTTGGCTAACTTATAAGCTTAACTACAAACACTGATAGTACAGTAACGTTAATTAACTCAATTAAAACGCTTCCATATAGATAACCATTAGGTAACGCGTTACCATCGTGGTAAACATTCTAAGCTAAAATTACAAAACAAAGTTAGCTAGCTCAAACGAACTGTCTTGTCTAACGTTAGTTTACGGTTTGGCGCTGCAGACGGTTCCCGGCCGAACATTAGCTAGTTTGTTGATTTGAGAAACATTAGCTGGACGTGGCAAACTCAAAACATGGGGATATGACTTGGCCTAAACACTGGACAACTATCCGCCCGACACCCATAGCCGGCAGACTTGTTGACCCAGCCATGAATTAGTAGTGAGCAAGCTAACGTTAGCCGAGTTAGCTAGTTATCCAACAAATCAAGTCCTATTAATTGATCGGTTTCGCGTCTCGAGAGTAAGACTCACACACTCGGATTCAGCATCGTTTTTCGGCACCACACGAACAGCTGGTGCCTCTACTGGTTCAGGGTCCCGTACTCGGGGCTTTGTCGTTGGCGAAAGGGACTTTCCACTTTCTGATCCCGAACCAGATTCATCGTCCTCCTCGCTGTCCTGGGATGCGCGCCTCCTTCGACGTCGCCGGTCCGCCATCTTAGGAATCAGATAAAGGAAACCGGAAGAATGCCAGGAATTGTGGGTGACTGTTAGTTACGCAATTCCGCCCTAGCCTAATCGATCTTTTTTTATCAAGGCATTTCAATCTTTCTGCCAAGTTATCTTTTCCAATTAGCAAGTGTCGTTAATTGGTTGAAACATTTTGAAATGATTAAGTCAGTATGATGACATCTGTGAACAAAATTATAAATCTCCTGAAATCTCCTCAGAGTTGAATGAATATGAATTATTAACCAGACAATATATTGATAGTGATAAAGATTCACTTTCACTCATACCTAATTCTTCCCCAATTTCCATTATGTTCCAGTGCTTTCAAGGTCATTTTATATCCTGCACTTATCAAATCAGGCACAGACACAATTCAAAAGAAACCAAGTCGTGTTCATGAAGCTTTTTTTTTGCTTTTTTAAATTACAACATCTTGTTTGAAACACAAACCATAAGTGCTGCTGAAGCGTTTTCAAATCATCTCACTCTCCTAATGTCCAATGGTTTCACCCCCCTTTTATCTCCAGCAGGAGATCTCCTTTCTATAGGATGCAACAGCAATCACATACAGATGGGAGTCAGAGCCATTCTGCGCTGTTTAAATATGAGGCATGTCAATGTGAATGACAACGTCAACAGTCTGTAAAGTTCTTTAGCTTGGGAATTTTTGGGGTGAAGTTGCAAAGAGGAAAACTGTCCTCAAATTAACCCAGTGGGAATCTAGAGACAAACATCTCTGCTCTTCCTGGATAGTCCACACCACCCTCAATCTTTTTCCAAACCAGCCCTACTATAGGATCTGTTCTGCAGTCCAGCAACCATGTCCAAACTGTGGCACAGTGCATCCTTTGATTTTAGGGGATTGTGGCATGCAATTCCCCCACCTCCTGTGTGTGTTCCTCTCCCAAATAACAAGGCAGACGTTTACACAGAGGAGTCCTGCCTGGCACCAACCCAGCCGGTGTCTCCTCTCTTGGACTCAGGTGGAAAGGACAGATTTATTTACGGCAGGTCCGGTGGGGGGTATGCTTTTTGGGCACCTCTACTCGACAGCGGCTCCGCTCATCCAGCCAGGGCAGGTCAAAGATCCTTCAAGGGTGAATAGAGAAACACAGGGGTTTAGGTTGAGAAGCAAGGACTCGGATTGTATTCAAGTGATGTTTAGCTTGGTGTTATTCAAGAACCAGTGCGTATGACTCAACTCACCGTCTTGACAGCTTTGGCAGAGGTCGGCCAAACACCACCACTGGAAGGTGGGGGGTGATCATGAGGTACTCCACTGAGGAGAGAGAAAGAACACTTTCATAAGCAATGAGTACAAGACCCTGCTCAGTATTTCTACTGACTACATTTCATCTCAACAAACATTCCTTAAGGGATAGTTGCTTTTTGGCAATATCTAAAAAATAAAATAAAATTTAATTGGTCACATACACATATTTGCCAGATGTTATTGCAGGTGTAGTGAAATGCTTGTATTCCTAGCTCCAACAGTGCAGTAGTATCTAACAATTCAGTGTATAGGTGGACTTACCATCCTCAGCTTCTGGGTAGAAGGAGAACACTTCTGGCTCACTCTCTTGTATACCATTCCTCTTGTTCATGCGCTGCTGCAGTCGCTGGAACATCCGCTGCTCACGGATCCGCTGGATGTCCCATCTATGGGAGGTGAATGAAGGAGAGTGAAGAACACAGTGACGGAAGGTCAAAATAAGGGACACACAAAAATAAGGAGAAAGGCAGAAGAGGTATGCCAGAGAAACAGACCAACTCATAGCAAGAGTTGGTCAGACACGCAAACAAAGCAGAGTGAAAACTCCAGCCCTCCCTTACCTCTTCCTTCTCTTCTCATCCAGTTCATGCTTCGAGTGGCGCTTCAGGAAGACATTGTCATCCAGATTCTGGAAGAGAAAACAGTTGGACTTTAGACCTCCTGACCAGGGGTCCAATCTGGACTTCCACCAGCCTAGGGCTTCACACAGCGCAAGACAAGTACCCACCTCAGGGATATCAGATGCCTCCTCCTCTCCTAGGGGCTCCATAAGGTTTTCCTTCCATGAGGGAACTGTGTACAAGAGGGAGAAGGTCATTCCACCACCCATGGAATGTTACAAATCCTGTTTAGCACACATTTTCCAAAAGATACAGCAACAAAAAGCAATAATGTGGCCTATTCCAACATACTTAGGCCCAAGTCACAGCCTTCTTATGCGCTGTTCTATGCACTGCTTCCAATACAACCATTTCATAACAATTTGTAACACTCACTGGCCACAGGCTCCTCCTTCTTGGGTGAGGGCTCTCGCGAAGTTGGTGACGGGGGAGGCACATGCCAGCGACACAGGTATATGTCTGTGGTGGACAGGTAGTCCAGTTCCTCAGTGGCAGCCGAGCTGGTTCCAGGAGACCCATCAGAGAATTCTCCTCCGTCCAGTGGCTCCTCTTTGGGGAGAAGCGCCTCGTTGTGTGGGGACTGGGAAGACTTGGCTTGGGCACGTCGTTTGGCTGCCCTGGGGTCCTGGAAGAGGAAACGCCTATTGGCAAGAACATAACCTTTAGAGGAATTGCGTGAGGGACAATAAGGGCTTTTTACATGCATCTACAGTACATATATATATATCCATGTATGCATCTAGGAAGTATGTCATATCATGGAGTCTAAAAAAAATTATAAAAAACATTGCTACCTCTACCTGAATGTGGAGCCCTACCGTTTGTGGCCCTTGCCTCCTCTGCCAAAATTCAGCGTTCGGGGTGTATGGCTGCTGCGGCCCTCAGACAGCCCCTGCCCCTCTGGTGTCCCTGGCATTGCTGCCTGGTCTTGTTGCCGGCTAGGGATGTGGGTGGGGTGCTGGTCACACCCATCCTTCTTACCTAGCTGCAGACGGCGCTCCATGCGCTCGATCCGCGCCATGAGCTGCAGTAGTGAAAAAACACGTCACGTCAGTGGGGCTAAAGTGAGGTTTATACCTCCTTATGATTTGGCATTTAAATAGTTTGTCTTGAAGGGTAGCCTATTCTCTTCAACACTTGTGATATTTCCAGTCCATAAGAGTACAACAAAAAGATATTGAATGTGTTTGAGGCTGATTGTTGACTTCAATTACATCACACTTCATTGAAACAATGATGTCATAATAGTGCTGCACTGCTATTACATCACAACACCACTGGTGGCATTGTGGAGCTGGCCTAGGTTGGAGGGAAAATATCTGCTGCTGATTATTCTGGAAAAATTTTCACAAAATATGCTGACCAGTTTTGACAATTGAAATGTTATACATTTGTGTTTGGAGTGTTTGCTAGCATACCATTTCCTTCTCAGCTTTGAGGTCATCTATCTCCTTACTCTTGGACTGGAGCTGCTGTTGCTGTTGTTCAATGAGTTCCAGTTGGAGGAGGAGGATCTGGCGTATGCAGCTGGTCTGTGTAGGGGAGTGACCAGGCCCTTTCCTAATATTCCCTCTTTTGCAGTCTGGGCTGTGTTCTGATGACTGTGCCCCCATGACTGCTGCCGTAGCAGTCCCTCTGACCTCCCTGCCACCCACTACATCGTCCCGGGGCTGTTTGATAGTGTTGTGCACTCCAAGGTCCGTCTTGCCCATATTGCTGTTTGTCTGTCCTAGTAGTGTCTTGCTCTTGCCTTGTGTGGTGCCTTCGCCCCCCATCGGTTTGCCCTGGGGAGTTTGGGCTCCAAAGCTCACCCAGTTCTCCTCTTGCCCCGACCCAAGCCCAAGGTTCTGTCCAGATCCAGGCCTGCAGGTAACCTGTCCCTGTCCTGGCACCACCTTGGCTTTCCCCTGAAGCTGCTGGCCGCTGCTGTTGTGGATACTGCCCAGCACGTTGGGGACTCCGATGACATATTCACTTGGCTCCCTCCTCAGGCCGCAGAAGGAATCAGGTGTTCCTCCCGCTGGAGCTTTGACCAAATCAATCTTCCCTACTGTGTCCAGCTTATATCCTCCACTTGTGAACACAGTGGATGTCATTGTTGTGGCAATCCTACAACCAGAACCCTTGCCAACCAACGCCCACCAATGTCCTCCTGACAGGGGCGTTGGTGGCACAAAGAGCTTGATCTCACACCGTGGATGCCGGTTCTCCTCAGCAGTGGGCTGTCTAGATGTCCATGCAAGCCTGAAATACAAGGGAGGGATGTCAGATGGGCACACAGTTAATTCAACATAACCTTGTGTCTATCAGGTATACACTAACTAAAATCAAATGTTGAAACAGACAGGAATCAGCCACCTTCTACCAAGTTGGCACCCTCTCTTACAGCAGATATCGCCCAAACAGAAAACGACTTAGCTAGTGACGTTAGTGTTCTCAATCTCTGGTAGCTACTAACTACAATTTCCCCTCACACATTTCTATACGTCCATGAATAATCTGTATGATATTGACACATGAACCAACAAGCTGACACAATAACAAAAATCGAGCTACCCAGGGAGATTAGCTGACATGCTTCTCAACAACACATGTGTATGCCTAACAGACGAGGTAGTTAACTAACGTTACCCTAATACAATCATTAAATAGTTGAGTTTAGTCGGCTAACGTTACCTAATGATGTGTATAACTGACCTAGCCGGTGTTTGAAAGAAAACGGGTGAGTGGAGAATACATTATGAAGCGACTGCCAATTGCTTGGTTACAAGGGAAACAGTCCTAGAATAACAAACGTTACAGATGAGCTGCAGTCGCTTAGTTGGCTAGCTACGTTAGCTGGTTAGCCAAGTCCTCCATTTTAGGTCCGCAGGAAAGAGCAAAACAATGACAGCCACTTTGCCTTCAACCAACCCGGTCTCATTTGACGCCATTTTAACTTTAAACGCTTTACAAAGTTACGTTTTTCTCTTGAACGTTATAACATATTGTGCTTTACACTTATGACTAAAGGCCACCTGTCTATTTGATATTCTCTGTACTCATTGGAACTCACCTACCGCCTTGATGCCCACCTTCTCAGGTCGTTTAAAAATAATGATATTGCGCATGCGTTCCCCGTATGCTCGCCTCTGATTGGTCAATTAGCGAGCGGTTGCACTTGAGCTCAAAGGATTTCTGAAGGATAAAAATGCCAAGACAAATGCATATTCCTACCTAATTTTAATGATTGTTACTATTTGTTGTAGTTCATATTTTTTGTGCAACCATGATGAAATTATTATTTCTCTATTCACAAGCGGATTAGTGCAACCAATTGGCAACTGGCTCAGTCACCACCAATTTTTTTTTTTTAAGTACTGTGGAATGGATACAGCATTATGGCATTTCATCTGCTTGCTTGATATTAGGTTGGGATCTTCTCTATTTGGGGAGAGGACAATTTTGGGCTCCCAAATTCCCTATCTTGTAAGGGAGTTATGTTGAAGATTCGTTGAAGATAAACCATTACATGTTACTATTTTTCTTATAAATGAGTTAATATCTCTCAACACGGCTACGTTGGTGTCACTGTGGATCAATGCCGCTCTTTTACCACTAGAGGGCACACTTTCCTAACTGAAACGGGTGTCAGTCCCACCCATCATTGTTTGTAAAGTAACATTCAGTTGCAACACCTGTTTATAGTGAACTGTTTTTCATAAGCATGCATGGACAGGCCACCTTCAACAGCAAAAAAAGCAATCACCTACTATAATATTTTAACAATAACATATGAATACAAAGAAACATTAAAAAATAAAAAGTTATGCCTCGTGCTAGATCGTTTTTTTCCCGAATAGGCTATAGCCTAAGCCTATAATATGGAGATATATTCTTCCCTCACATGTCTCTCTACCCCTCCTCTGATAAGTGTTTACATTGATGTAGCCTATGACTGATTGCTGCTACACTAAAGTGGTATTTTCTCCACGAAAATAGCAGAGGATCGGCCCCCATGCATGGTCGTAACAGCACCCCTGTCACGTGGACAGGCCCGGTGAGCATGCATAGCCGCTGTAGTGTTTATTCGTGTCGACACTCCTCTCACGCTCCCGGGCTGGCAGAGCCGTCCTCTGTGCTACAGCGCTCACATGGCGCACGGGGACCCTGCGACAAAATATGCACCTAAGAATTATATATATTTGTTTTACAAATACTATAATAAAACGGAGTGGCAGTTAAATAGTCTAAGTTATTTTATTATTATTGGAATTCTTCTCAAGAATGGTAATGAGCTCTGCCAGGTTTTAATGTTTTCTTCTGCATGTCGTATGGATATGGATGCTGATCCAATTGAGGATAGTGTGAGAGGTTTCCTCTATGCGCTATACATTATGGCATAGCTTACAATGTTGTTATTTTATTGGAATAAATGAATTATAATTTTGCCTACGGGTATTGTGAATTTTTAAATAAACGTGATGTCCAAATACCGTAGGCCTATACAACATGTCCCTATTATTTTGGGAGAAAAATAAGAACACATTGGATATGATCATAAAACACTACGAGCTGGACTAATTACTTAGTATTTTGAGTATGAGACATGCTTGATTATAAATTGGGTGGTTCGAGCCCTGCATGCTGATTGGCTGACAGTCATGGTATATCAGATCATATACCACTACCATGGGTATGACAAAACATGTATTTTTACTACTCTAATTATGTTGGTAACCAGTTAAAAATAGCAATAAGGCACATTGGCCACTCCGCGATGCGTCTTGCCTAAGAACAGCCCATAGCCGTGGTATATTGGCCATATACCACAACCACTCGTGCCTTATTGCTTAATAATATACCAGAGAAGAGAGGCATAACATTTGCACCATTTGACTATACAGTTGCCCAATGTCTGCAGTATGGTTGAGCCCACACATTTACTGTCGGTGAGTCACGCGAACAGTAGGTTGGGAGGCGGCAAGACTCGCGATGTGACCTACTTTTACTTCAGTCACGTCTTCACTGAAACTTTTAAAGGATTCGAGTTCAACAATATACAAGTGGCGGTTTAGATGATGAAATGTTTAGGCAATTCAAAACTAGAATAGGCTTTGAGATAAATGATAGTCCTGTTGGCCAATTGTTGTCGACTATATATATGCACATAATATATATATATATATATATATATGTACAGCACCAGTCAAAAATTTGGACACATCTACTCATTCAAGGGTTTTTCTTTATTTTTACTATTTTCTACATTGTAGAATAATAGTGAAGCCATCACAATGAGGAAATAACACATCTGGAACCATGTAGTAACCAAAAAAGTGTTAAACAGATCTAAATATATTTGAGATTTTTCAAAGTAGCCACCCTTTGCCTTGATGACAGCCTTGCACACTCTTGGCATTCTCTCAACCAGCTTCATGAGGAATGCTTTTCCAGCAGTCTTGAAGGAGTTTCCCCATATGCTGAGCACTTCTTGGCTGCTTTTCCTTCACTCTGCGGTCCAACTCATCCCAAACCATCTCAATTGGGTTGAGGTCAGGTGATTGTGGAGGCCAGGTCATCTAATGCAGCACTTCAAAACTCTCCTTCTTGGTCAAATATCCCTTACACAGCCTGGAGGTGTGTTTTGGGTCATTATCCTGTTGAAAAACAAATTATAGTCCCACTAAGTGCAAACCAGATGGGATGGCGTATCTCTGCAGAATACTGTGGTACCCATGCTGGTTAAGTGTGCCTTGAATTCTAAATAAATCCCAACAGTGTCACCAGCAAAGCACCCCCACACCATCACACCTCCTTCTCCATGCTTCATGGTGGGAACCACACATGCGGAGATCATCCGTTCACCTACACTGCGTCTCAAAAAGACACAGACTCATCAGACCAAAGGACAGATTCCACTGGTCTAATGTCTATTGCTCGTGTTTCTTGGCCCAAGCAAGTCTCTTCTTCTTATTGGTGTCCTTTAGTAGTGGTTTCTTTGCAGCAATTCGAACCTGAAGGCCTGATTCAAGCAGTCTCCTATGAACAGTTGATGTTGAGATGTGTCTGTTACTTGAATTCTGTGAAGCATTTATTTGGGCTGCAATTTCTGAGGCTGGTAACTCTAATGAACTTATCCTCCGCAGCAGAGGTAACTCTGGGTCTTCTTTTCCTGTGGCGGTCCTCATGAGAGCCAGTTTCATCATATCGCTTGATGGTTTTTGCGACTGCACTTGAAGAAACTTTCAAAGTTCTTGAAATTTTCCGGATTGACTGACGTTCATGTCTTATAGTCATGATGGACTGTCGTTTCTCTTTGCTTATTTGAGCTGTTCTTGCCATAATATGGTATTTCACCAAATAGGGCTATCTTCTGTATACCTCCCCTACCTTGTCACAACACAACTGATTGTCTCAAATGCAGTAAGAAGGAAAGAAATTCCACAAAATTAACTTTTAACCAGGCACACCTGTTAATTTAAATGCATTCCAGGTGACTACCTCATGAAGCTGGTTGAGAGAAAGCCAAGAGTGTGCAAAGCTGTCATCAAGGCAAAGGGTGGCTACTTTGAAGAATCTCAAATATAAAATATATTTTGATTTGCTTAACACTTTTTTGGTTACTACATGATTCCAGATGTGTTCTTCATCATGTTGATGTCTTCACTATTATTCTACAATGTAGAAAATAGTAAAAATAAAGAAAAACCCTTGAATGAGTAGGTGTGTCCAAACTTTTGACTGGTACTGTATATGGCTACTGTATATGGCTACTCATGCGCAAACATACATCTCTCATAAGTAGGTGTGGTTAGTAACAAGATATGGGCATAGTGGACCTCCTCATTCACAAGTCTCTCTCTCTCTCCAAGTCTCTCTCTCTCTCTAACCTACTGGAAGGTAGTTGTCCAGGAAGAGTGCTGGAGCCGTTCTCTTCATACATAAACAGACAGATAGACAAGACAGAGACCGGCAGACACAGTTGATACATAACATTCAGAAATAGTCCATGCACCTGACCATGCATAGGCTATAACAACTTTTTTTGTATAACTTGACCACTGCCATATTTAGCATGGGAAGTCGATGTTAGGTCACTGCTACATTTCGTAGCCCTGCAACACAGCAACATAACACTACCATGCAAAAAACAACAGCAATTGAATGGGCTACTGAAACAGTGGTTAGGTGTGGGACCTGAATATTGAAAGGGTAAATTGGTAGCATGTTGAAAAGTATAGCCTGAATTATTGAAATAAAAATACAAAAATAATGGTAGGCTGAATTCTCAACCTCATCAAGCAACATATTGACATTTTGAAGGTGCAATGCCCAATGCAGTGTCTAAATTAAGGCTGTCCAAAGTCATCATTTGGAGTGTCTCATAAAAGCCTGTATGGCAAGGTTCTGAAAGGAATCAAATCGTAAAGAAACCTTTTTCATTAGGCTCTCATTAGTCACCAAGGCAGTGTTTTTCTTTCAAACGTCATTCATTCAAGGCGAGCCGGTGATAAAAGATCAACAGAGACGGAAACACTGAACTGCTGCAGCATATGCGGGTGCATGGCACATAAGAATTTCCTCACCAGGACCGACACGGACACCGCCGGTGGCGCACCTGATAACCAGACACAAACAACTCTTGATTCCTAAAGGCACGAGATATGATACGCTCTTTATCCGTTTGACCATTAAGGTGATGCTCTGCCCAAGATTCAAAACAGATATGGCAACATTATTTCAGTATGCTGAACGAATAGAAGAAACCAGTTAAAGCCTATACACCAATCTGTGTGATACTCATGTGCCTTAGGAAGGGAATAATAACCTCAAAAAATAACTTCAAATGATTTCACTTATAGCAATAGAACTTGGAGCAAAACCGTGCATCTCCCGATTAACCCCAAATATGGAGTTTGGTAACCTGCTCTGGGTTGCATCTCATCTCTGAGACAGATCTTGGAGAGCTGCTGGCTATAGTACAGACCTTTATTGAAAACCAAACTTTCCTATCCCCAAAGATGAGATCGGCTTTTCGGGTCATGCTGTCTGGTAAACTAGCATGAAGGGCACCTTGGCTCTCCAGGCCAAGGGCACACCTCACCAAATAGGCAGACGGTGACAGGTAGTAAGATATGGTTAGGAGGATACGGAAGTCATAATTAGAGACAGATAGCATGACGAATATAGGCCACGTATCTCCCTGTTCTTATTTATGGTCACACAAGTGCTCATTACACACGTAAAAGACATGAGTGACATTCATGTGTAGGTCTATTTTTGATAATGCTTGTTTTCTCATGCTAATCAATTTAGTCAATACATAACTAATGTTGGTTTTGGGGTATTCAATGTGGATTTTGTTTATTAAGCAAACATTTTGTATTTGATTTCCAGTTATTTCACTTGAAATGTTATACATGTATTTAAGTGATAACGCCCAGAAGCCGGTGTTTGGAGGATATATTGGCTCGGGTGCTGCTTCGAGGGCATTATCACATTATACAAGGGGTTACCAACATATTCAAATAATGATTTACATATTTTCATTAAAAATGTTATTTTGATGAATGTATTATACTATTTCATCCTTCCACAAGATATAGTCCTGACACAAATCTAGGGTTGCTACCCAAGCCGGCTGGTCGTTTGTTCTATCGGTTCGGTTGCTAGAGACGCGACCCAGTCATTCAGGCTTTTTGATTTGAATCTATTGACGCGACCCAGTCGTTCCTTCTAAATGTTCCATTGCCATACTGGCTGGCAACCTTCTTATCCCTTGCTTGCTAGCTAGCCAGCTATGGCTAATTTACACTCACGTCAAAAAGTGCAGCCAAATAACAGAAAAGTAGCCACATTTGCATTTGTTTAAGCTGTTTTCTAGTGACATTTATTTGGATTCATCCATAGCAATGAGCTAATGAGTCGCGATTTCGCCTGGCATAGAAAATGCGCTCACTCATCAGGATACTGTTCTTCAGAGGAGCTAGCCAACAACACAGCTGACACAGTCACTTCGAACTGAAGCTGGAAAGACTGTAAACTACAGTAGCTGCGATTCGTTTCATTTGACTTTTTTTCAATTGACATTTCTTCGTATACAGTCGGAAGTTACATACACCTCAGTCAAATACATTTAAATTCAGTTTTTCACAATTCCTGACATTTAATCCTAGTAAAAAATCCCTGTTTTAGGTCAGTTAGGAACACCAATTTATTTTAAGAATGTGAAATGTCAGAATAATAGTAGAGAGAATGATTTATTTCATTCAACAACTGACACCCACGAAGCATCGTTACCCATTGCTCCACAAAAGCAACTACTTCAGGTCTCAGAGCGAGTGACGTCACCGATTGAAATGCTATTAGCGCGCACCACCGCTAACTAGCTAACCATTTCACATCGGTTACACTCACCCCCCTTTTGACCTCCTCCTTTTCCGCAGCAACCAGTGATCCGGGTCAACAGCATCAATGTAACAGTTTAGCTTCCGTCCTTCTCCTCGCCCCTACCTGGGCTCGAACCTTCGCACCACCGCTAACTAGCTAGCCATTTCACATCGGTTACACCCACAAATTTTCTATAGGATTGAGGTCAGGGCTTTGTGATGGCCCCTCCAATATCTTGACTTTGTTGTCCTTAAGCCATTTTGCCACAACTTTGTAAGTATGCTTGGGGTCATTGTCCATTTGGAAGACCCATTTGCGACCAAGCTTTAACTTCCTGATTGATGTCTTGAGATGTTGCTTCAATATATCCACATAATTTTCCATCCTCATGATGCCATCTATTTTGTGAAGTGCACCAGTCCCTCCTGCAGCAAAAGCACCCCCACAACATGATGCTGCCACCCCCGTGCTTCACGGTTGGGATGGTGTTCTTTGGCGTGCAAGCCTCCCCCTTTTTCCTCCTAACATAACGATGGGCATTATTGCCAAACAGTTCTATTTTTGTTTCATCAGACCCGAGGACATTTCTCCAAAAAGTACGATCTTTGTCCCCATGCGTAGTGCGGCTTTTTTATGGAAGTTTTGGAGCAATGACTTCTTCCTTGCTGAGCGGTATGACGGCTGCGTGGTCCCATGGTGTTTATACTTGTGTACTATTGTTTGTACAGATGAATGTGGTACCTTCAGGCGTTTGGAAATTGCTCCCAAGGATGAACCAGACTTGTGGAGGTCTACATTTTTTTCTGAGGTCTTGGCTGATTTCTTTTGATTTTTCCATGATGTCAAGCAAAGAGACACTGAGTTTGAAGGTAGGCCTTGAAATACATCTGCAGGTACACCTCCAATTGACTCAAATGATGTCAATTAGCCTATCAGAAGCTTCTAAAGCCATTTTCTGGAATTTTCCAAACTGTTTAAAGGCACAGTCAACTTAGTCTATGTAAACTTCTGACCCACTGGAATTGAATTATAAGTGAATTATAAGTGAAATAATCTGTCTGTAAACAATTGTTGGGAAAATTACTTGTCCTAACCAACTTGCCAAAACTATAGTTTGTTAACAAGAAATGGTTGAAAAACGAGTTTTAGTGACTCCAACCTAAGTGTATGTAAACTTCTGCTTCAACTGTATATCCATAAAAAGTAGGCCAGTTGATTCATGATTTAGACTGGCTGAGAAATCCTGCTTGCCTCTCTGTCTACTATGGGACAGCTGGAGATCGAATTTGAACATTGAAACAATGTTGCAAATGTCAGAGAGACAGACAGCAAGGTTTATACAAATTTCCTCTGTTGAAAACTAAATGTTAGTCTAAGATGCTTTTTATAGTGGAGATCAAGTTTATAAATTGCCTGACTGGGGAGATGAGACAGAGGATTGCGCAGTCAGATGGAACAGAGTAAATAGGCATTTTAACTTAATAGATTTAGCAGGTGGTAATTTGTTGAATAGACAACAGTTGGAATGCGGTTTTAACCAATCAGCACTCAGGATTAGACCCACCCGTTGTATAATTAAGCAATAAGGCATGAGGGGGTGTGGTATATGGACAATATACCAGGACAGAGTGCCTGGACACAGCCCTTAGCCGTGCCTTATTGCTATTATAAACTGGTTACCAAAGTAATTAGAGCAGTAAAAATAAATGTTTGGTCATACCTGTGATATAAGGTCTGATATACCACAGCTGTCAGCCAATCAGCATTCCGGGCTCGAACCACCCAGTTTTTAATGAATCATAATGCACTGGCAATACTTCTATAGGGCTTAATCATGGGTCTGATAAATGGTCTCCGAGGGGATCAAATTTGATGACTTGAGACTGGATAGAAAATAAAATAACTTGAGACTTGATATGGAGCCTCAAGATTCGGGACTTGACTTTGACTTCATACTTGAAATTATTTTGCCAGGTTTAGTAACATTTTGTCACTAATTTTGTTGCACACAGTCCATGGATTATTCTCCACACACCCAGAGACAGTAGCCGCAGCATCATCTTTGTCAATCAACACAGGACAGGTGAGCTAGCGAACAGATTGCTGATTGGTACAGCCATAGGATCAGGTGCAGCACAAACGTCAAATTGTAGGGAGAGAGGATTGCCATAATAAATACAATATGAAGCTTCAAAAATAGTTTGGAATCAAGAATATTATCCATTTACTTTGCAAGCTCACCAGCGTTCAAGCAACATTTACTAGCATAGGCCTACTTGTCTTTTGTTATGTCAAAATTGCTTTAAATTGATAATTTGATGCATTTAGAATTTTTTGTTAAAATTATTACGGTGTGGAAGACGCATCATAGGCGTCTCTCCACTTGCACTCTCCAAACTCCTGCCAGTGGAGAGAGAGCGCTTGTTTAAATGTTTGTGGTTGCTTTCACAAGTAAAATAAATGCATATGTGGTAAATCTATATTCCATCTAATCCTACAATAATTGCTAGCGTTTCATCATTCCATCCCAGTAACTTTAAATTGCAACACACGTTTCCTGTTTGATATCATACATTTTCATTTAGCCTACCATCAAATCAAATCAAATCAAAACATTACTTAACCTCTGAGTGGGCGCAATGTTTACTGTGCACATGTGCACATGTGCACATTATTGACTCATGAGGTAGACGTTCAGTTTGAATTTAAATGCAATCTATGGTTTCCTTTGTTCATATTTCACAGGCTACGTCAGAATTCCGTGACTGTGTCCTACTTCTTTGTCATTCTGGTTGTACGTAATAGTAGCATGTGCGCATAGAAATAGGCTACGTTGCCTGCACGCCATGCTTTGGAGTCAGTAAGTTGAATAAGATCAAATGATTGTTCCATTTATGAATGGTGATGAAATATCATTAATAATCATAAGTCTGACTAATGTAACAATGGATGTGGAATATGCATTTTACATTGTAGAACCAGTTTATTGGTTGTAATTGCCAATTGGGTAATTGTGTGGTCCTGGGAGGGGCTAAGTGCCCATACAGTGCATTCAGAAAGTATTCAGACCCCTTGACTTTTTCCACATTTTGTTACTTTACAGACTTGTTCTAAAACGGATAAAATTGTTTTTTCCCCCTCATCAATCTACACACAATACCTCATAATGACAATTTAAAAACAGGTTTTTAGAAATTTTTGCAAAATTATACAAAATAAACAACTGAAATAGCATATTTACATCGGTATTCAGAAACTTTACTCAGTACTTTGTTGAAGCACCTTTGGCAGCGCTTACAGACTCAAGTCTTCTTGGGTATGACACTACAAGCTTGGCACACCTGTATTTGGGGAGTTTCTCCCATTCTTCACTGCTTCACTGCTCAAGTTCTTTCAGGTTAGATGGGGAGCGTCACGGCACAGCTATTTTCAGGTCTCTCCAGAGATGTTTGAACAGGTTCAAGACCGGGCTCTGGCTGGACCACTCAAAGACATTCAGAGACTTGTCCTGAATCCACTCCTGCGTTGTCTTAGCTGTGTGCTTAGGGTCGTTGTCCTGTTGGAAGGTGAACATTCGCCCCAGTCTGAGGTCCTGAGTGCTCTGGAGCAGGTTTTCATCAAGGATTTCTCTGTACTTTCCCTCGATCCTGACTAGTCTCCCAGTCCCTGCAGCTGAAAAACATCCCCACAGCATAATGCTGCCACCACCATGCTTCACCGTAGGGATGGTGCCAGGTTTCCTCCAGACGTGAAGCTTGGCATTCTGGCCAAAGAGTTCAATCTTGGTTTCATCAGACCAGAGAATCATGTTTCTCATGACCTGATAGTCCTTAGGTGCCTTTTGGCAAACTCCAAGTGGGCTGTCATGTGCCTTTTATAGAGGAGTGGCTTTGGTCTGGCCACTCTACCATAAAGGCCTGATTGGTGGAGTGCTGCAGAGATAGTTGTACTTCTGGAAGGTTCTCCTATCTCCACAGAGGAACTCTGAAGCTCTGTCAGAGTGACCATCAAGTTCTTGGTCACCTCCCTCACCAAGGCCCTTCTCCCCCGATTGCTCAGTTTGGCCTGGCGGCCAGGTCTAGGAAGAGTCTTGGTTGTTCCAAACTTCTTCCATATAAGAATGATGGACTCCACTGTGTTCTTGGGGACCTTCAATGCTGCAGAAATGTTTTGGGACCCTTCCCCAGATCTGTGCCTCGACACAATTGGGTGTGGACTCAGCCTGGAATCAAAATGAATGACTGACCAGAATCGGCCCAAGGACATTTCGGTCTACCGGAGGAATTCAGCGAACTTTGCCGGCATCTTACCAGAATCCCATGCAAATGTAAATAAATGTATACAAAATTACCTGCTTTTGTCATTTTAAATATTACTATTATACTGTAACGACCCTGGGTTTATAATCAGAAGATTCTAGGTAATGTAATGAAACAGCAGGGAGCTGAGGTCTGGCGCGCTATCGACTGTGCCGCAAAAGCATGCTCGTGCGGCAGAGTCGATTTCCGCGCTTATAAACCCAGGGTCATTACAATACATTTTATGCATACAAATCATACCCATCCACCCCCAAAAAATGTTATTTCGGAGGAAACACCGTACACTTGTGACCGTGTCAGCGCGCATGCGCCGGGCCAGGCACAGGAGTCGATTGACGCGGCTTCGGGCGATTAGAGAATTGCGTAAAATGTTCGTCACGTTTACTAATCACGTTACTTATCTGGCCAGCCACCACGAGACAGCAGGGAACGAGTCAATTAGGGCACGAGTCAATTAGGCCTACAGGCATGGCAGCTTCCCAGCTAGTGTAACGGATGTGAAATGGCTAGCTAGTTAGCGGGTACGCGCTAATAGCGTTTCAATCAGTTACGTCACTTGCTCTGAAACCTAGAAGTAGTGTTGCCCCTTGCTCTGCAAGGGCCGTGGCCTTTGTGGAGCGATGGGTAACGATGCTTCGTGGGTGACCGTTGTTGATGTGTGCAGAGGGTCCCTGGTTCGCGCACGTGTCGGGGCGAGGGGACGGTTTAAAGTTATACTGTTACATTGATGCTGTTGACCCGGATCACTGGTTGCTGCGGAAAAGGAGGAGGTTGAAAGGGGGGTGAGTGTAACGGATGTGAAATGGCTAGCTAGTTAGCGGGTACGCGCTAATAGCGTTTCAATCAGTTACGTCACTTGCTCTGAAACCTAGAAGTAGTGTTGCCCCTTGCTCTGCAAGGGCTGCGGCCTTTGTGGAGCGATGGGTAACAACGCTTCGTGGGTGACTGTTGTTGATGTGTGCAGAGGGTCCCTGGTTCGAGCCCGGGTATGGGCGAGGGGACGGACTAAAGTTATACTGTTACACTAGCACAGTGGGCACACAGTGGATCTGGGGGGTTCTAAAGAGCCATGGCAATAAATAGTTTACTGGTTATGTTTTTCTGCATGCAGTAAAACAGTTTCTAAGAATTCCAAACCAACACCCATGAAGTCTTTCAATAACAAGTAAGACAACAATAGTCACCGGTGGAGCCACGTGTGCTTGGCATGCATACTTCGTGATGTTATCATGCACCTCCCACGGATGCAAAATTAATCGACATTTACATTTGACAATGAGTGACTGCTTTGTAAGTACGCCTACGCCTAACCAATTTCTATTTAGAAGTGCGCCTATGTCTGCTCGACAGGCTTGCACGCACACATAATCAAGTTATTCCTCCCCTTGCTTGGTATTGCGCTGTTTCGAATCACATTGCTGTCGGACACTTGTACAGCGAAGTTAAAGCTGGAATCCTTATAAAGTTGCTACATCCATTTTTGGACTTATACATTAATTATATATACCATTATTTCTTGAATAATGTAACTTATAAATGCCTCATGAACTTAGTTCAACTATCGTACTCACAATACAAGCTTGCTTTAAATGTAAACAAAACAAAACAGGTTAAATTTAAAAAAAATACATGTTAAATCTATAGGCCTGATTTTGGTATGTCCTTGCATCCATAGCTCTGTCTATGAATTTGAGAGTGGTTACATTTATTCAGGCCCATGGCTCAGCTTTTTACCAAAACACAGGGGGTGACCCTTTGATATTGTTTCAATTATGGATTCTAGCTTGGAAATGAATGATAGTCTACCGATCTTAGATAACTGCTTTCGGGTTACTTTCTCTCCCGCGCTATATGCAGCAGCAGCAGCACAGCGGGTAGCATAGACCTCCTCATTTTGGCTTTTAAATACGTTTTATCACGGGGAGTGCATTTACTAGATGCGTGGAGGTAGCCTAACTCTGCAGGTGGTAACAGCCTTTGTTCAAGATTCTAGAACAGTCCCCAGCTAGCACATAACGTTCTGAGAACCATGTGTTTTTTAGAGCTTGGAGAGAGCATGGTTGTCCTATGGTTATTTTGCATACAACCGTCCCGCAACTTTCTGGGAATGGTGAGGATAGTTGCTTAGCTTTGGCACATTTGCAGCACATTCAAGGAACCTGAAGAAAAAAAATCCTGCTATTTCATAACTTTAACAGAACTTTTCTAAAAGTTTCAAGATGGCTTGACATTGGGAATGTTCTCAAATAGTTCAGACAACATTAATAAACAACGTTCTTCTGTGGAAATTTCAGTACTTCAGAATAATGTTTCCTCCAGGTTTCCTTATGGTTCTATTTAAAGTCAAATATTTTTCCATGTCTGTGCTTGGAGTCTAAAAAAAGTTGACCCAAAATAAGATAGATGTGTTATTAAAAGTCTTATTGAAATATTGCGTGAAAAGTTGAACCCTTTAGACTCCAATAGAATTCTAGAATGCTGCTGTAGATTACTGAGAATTTTCAAGATAAAGGTCATTTTCTCACACATTTCAAGCAGACAGACATAGCTCAAAAACAAAGAACAAATGACAACTACAACTTAACTTACTTTTAAAGAGCACAACCTCTTCTTTAATATGACACCACATTCATGTTGATAGGAATAACACTAATTTTGTCTTCCATTGTGTAAAGACACTCTCTATCAAAAAACAACTAACATTCAACACAAAAAAAAACTAGAGTATTTAATTGTAAAATATTTGACTAAATTACTCACTCAAAATGTAGCAAGCATAATATACTGAACTAAAATATAAACGCAACATGTAAAGTGTTGGTCTCATGTTTCATGAGCTGAAATTAAATATCCAATACATTTTCCATATGCAGAAGAATCTTATTTCTCTCAAATGTTGTGCACAAATTTGTTTACATTCCTGTTAGTGAGCATTTCTTCTTTGCCAAGATAATCCATCCACCTGACAGTTGTGGCATATCAAGAAGCTGATTAAACAGCATGATCATTACACAGGTGCTCCTTGTGCTGGGGACAATAAAAGGCCACTAAAATGTGCAGTTTTGTCACACAACACAATGCCACAGATGTCAAACATTTTGAGGGAGTGTACAATTGGCGTGCTGACTGCAGGAATGTCCACTAGAGCTGTAACCTGAGAAATTAATGTTAATTTCTCTACCATAAGCCGCCTCCAATGTCATTTTAGAGAATTTGGCAGGACATCCAACCGCAGACCACGTGTAACCACGCCAGCCCAGTACCTCTACACCCTGCTTCTTCACCTGCGGCATTGTCTGAGGAGTGCGGTGCTGAGGAGTATTTCTGTTTGTAATAAAGCCCTTTTATGGGGAAAAACTCATTCCGATTGGCTGGGCCTGGCTCCCCAGTGCACCCCTGCCCAGTCATGTTAAATCCATAGATTAGGTCCTAATGAATTTATTTCAGTTGACTGATTTCCTTCTATGAACTGTAACTCAGTAAAATAATTGAAATTGTTGCATGTTGTGTTTATATTTTTGTTCAGTATATATTCTACTTAAATATTATTTACATATAAATAAAAAAATAGATCCAAAATGTGACCAGAGGACAATATTCAGAAAGTATTACAAAACCCACACAAAGTAGGCTATTTGATTGACAATGATTCTTACTTCTGTAACAATGTAAAAATGCAAACAACTATTCAGGGACTATTTAAAAATGTAGGTAACCTCTCTCAATAAGATTTAGTACAGACCGGGCCTGACACAAAATGTACAAATAGTAGCCTACTTCGACAACAATTCAGTGAATGCAACAAGTATTTCATATTTCACACTGTCACTTTAATGTTTGCATTTAGCCTACAACATATCATGGAACTTCTGGAAGCACTGCCCCATCCTGCAAAGTGGCACAGAACACGTAGAGCACCCAAAGGAGGTTTCTACACATTTCTCACTCTTTGCCCAGCGTCCACTCCGGATGCACACCACGCACCCTGTCTTGCGCCCTTCCGACTTCACCTGCTTCAAAATAGTTACAACTCGGTCCACACACCCTCTTGGCTCCCCTCTTCCTGCCACTGTAGCCATATTACAAAATAAATGCACTAGCTGCTTTTTGAATGGCTTCAGGGACCAGCACCTGTGGTTTCTAGGAAGTGGCTTTTGCAGGGTACCCCACACAATGTACGCAATTATGATGTTCATGTTGAGCATCCCCCAAAACACATACTTACACCATTTTCTGCCTGTGCCTCCAACATCGTAATAAATCCTCAGTCAAGATGGTCAACCAGGCCCATTTTCTTGTTGTAATCCATTACAAGCTCTGGGAAATATATAAGTTCCTACCACTTTTAAAAATAACTCCAAAACCCCTGCCACTGTCACTTTAGAGCCAGGCCGTGTGGTACAAGGGTGAATGGTGGGACTTGGGGCTGACACAATCCATGGAAACGTAAGCTCCCCTCTCGGGTGTGCTCTCCCTCTTCCCTTCCCTCCTCCTCTCGCTCTGCTTCCTCCTCTCCCACTGCTTTGTACTCTCCCTCTGCTTCGTCCTCTCCCTCCTCCTTTCCCTCTTCCTCCTCCTCTCCATGTTCCTCTCCCTCCACTCTCCTCTCCTTCGCTCTCCTTTTCCTCTCTTCCTCTACTCTCCCTCTACTCCTCATCTCTATCCCTCCAATCATCTCTAACTCCTCTTCCTCCCTTCCTTTTCCTGCTGAGCCCTGACTCTCCACATCACTTCCCTTACTTTCACTGACCAAGAGGAACATGGGGTATTGTGTGTAGATTGATGAGGAAAAAAACAGAATAAGGCTGTAAAGTAACAAAATGTGGAAAAAGTCACTGTATCTGCACCTAGCAAACATATAACCTAAGCCCAACATATAAAAACGAATTACTCTATCCTTAAATTCAGCCTAGATGTTGGAACATTGCTCTGGGGACTTGCTTCCATTCAGCCACAAGAGCATTAGTGAGGTTGGGCACTGATGTTGGACGATTAGGCCTGGCTCTCAGTCGGCGTTCCAATTCATCCCAAAGGTGTTCGATGGGGTTGAGGTCAGGACTCTGTACAGGCTAGTCAAGTTCTTCCACACCGATCTCGACAAACCATTTCTGTACGGACCTCGCTTAGTGTACTGGGAGCATTGGTGCAGCGTAGGGGGCTCTTGATTAGCGCAGCGGTCTAAGGCACTGCATCTCAGTGCTAGAGGTGTCACTACAGACTCTGGTTCAATTCCAGGCTGTATCACAACTGGCCATGATTGAGTGGCGCACAATTGGCACAGTGTCATCCGGGTTAGGGTTTGGTCGGGGTAGGCCGTCGTTGTTAGCTGAAGAGGCCCATTGGACAAATTCTTTGGCCACTACACATATTTTGCCAATTGGCCTGAACTCTTTTACCACACGGAGCCCTGCTGATCCATGACGACTGGTCTGCCGACGTAACAGCACGAGGGGGCTACAACAGACTTCTTCCGTCGCGACATCCCTCTAAGGCCCTTCTGCTAGCTTGCTAGCCCCGGCCCGCTAGCTGTCTGAATCGCCGTGTCTCCAGCCCGCCGAGTTACTCACTGGACCCCTATGATCACTCGGCTACGCATGCCTCTCCCTAATGTCAATATGCCTTGTCCATTGCTGTTTTGGTTAGTGATTATTGCCTTATTTCACTGTAGAGCCTCTAGCGATGCTTAATACGCCTTAGCTAACCCTTTAGTTCCACCTCCCACACATGCGGTGACCTGGTTTAAATGATGTTTCTAGAGACAATATCTCTCTCATCGTCACTCAATGCATAGGTTTACCTCCACTGTATTCACATCCTACCATACCTTTGTCTGTACATTATGCCTTGAATCTATTCTACCGTGCCAGAAACCTGCTCCTTTTACTCTCTGTTGCGAACGTACTAGACGACCAGTTCTTATAGCCTTTAGCCGTACCCTTATCCGACTCCTCCTCTGTTCCTCTGGTGATGTAGAGGTTAATCCAGGCCCTGCAGTGCCTGGCTCCACTCCCTTTCCCCAGGCGCTCTCATTTGTTGACTTCTGTAACCGTAAAAGCCTTGGTTTCATGCATGTTAACATTAGAAGCCTCCTCCCTAAGTTTGTTTTATTCACTGCTTTAGCACACTCTGCCAACCTGGATGTCCTTTCCGTGTCTGAATCCTGGCTTAGGAAGACCACCAAAAACCCTGAAATATCCATCCCTAACTATAATATTTTCCGACAAGATAGAACTGCCAAAGTGTGCGGAGTTGCAATCTGCTGCAGAGATAGCCTACAGAATTCTGTCTTACTATCCAGGTCTGTGCCCAAACAATTTGAGCTTCTACTTTTAAAAATCCACCTTTCCAGAAACAAGTCTATCACCGTTGCCGCTTGCTATAGATCACCTTCTGCCCCCAGCTGTGCCCTGGACACCATATGTGAATTGATTTCCCCCCATCTATCTTCAGAGCTCGTGCTGTTAGGTGACCTAAACTGGGACATGCTTAACACCCCTGCCATCCTACAATCTAAGCTTGATGCCCTCAATCTCACACAAATTATCAATGAACCTACCAGGTACAACCCCAAATCCGTAAACACGGGCACCCTCATAGATATCTTCCTAACCAACTTGCCCTCCAAACACAACTCTGCTGTTTTCAACCAGGATCTCAGCGATCACTGCCTCATTTCCTGCGTCCGTAATGGGTCTGCGGTCAAACGACCACCCCTCATCACTGTCAAATGCTCCCTAAACACTTCAGCGAGCAGGCCTTTTTAATCGACCTGGCCCGGGTATCCTGGAAGGATATTGACCTCATTCCATCAGTAGAGGATGCCTGGTTATTCTTTAAAAGTGCTTTCCTGACCATCTTAAATAAGCAAGCCACATTCAAAAAATGTAGTACCAGGAACAGATATAGCCCTTGGTTCACTCCAGACCTGACTGCCCTTGACCAGCACAAAAACATCCTGTGGCATACTGCATTAGCATCGAATAGCCCCCACGATATGCAACTTTTCAGGGAAGTTAGGAACCGATATACACAGACAGTTAGGAAAGCAAAGGCTAGCTTTTTCAAACATCCTGTACCACAAACTCCAAAAAGTTCTGGAACACTGTAAAGTCCATGGAGAATAAGAGCACCTCCTCCCACCTCCCAGCTGCCCACTGCACTGAGGCTAGGAAACACTGTCACCACCGATAAATCCACGATAATTGAGAATTTCAATAAGCATTTTTCTACGGCTGGCCATGCTTTCCACCTGGCTACCCCTACCCCGGTCAACAGCCCTGCACCCCCCACAGAAACTTGCCCAAGCCTCCCCATTTCTCCTTCACCCAAATCCAGATAGCTGATGTTCTGAAAGAGCTGCAAAATCTGGACCCCTACAAATCAGCCGGGCAAGACAATCTGGACCCTCTCCTTCTAAAATGATCCGCCGAAATTGTTGTAACCCCTATTACTAGCCTGTTCAACCTCTCTTTCGTATCGTCTGAGATCCCCAAAGATTGGAAAGCTGCCGTGGTCTTCCCCGTCTTCAAAGGGGGAGACGCTCTAGACCCAAACTGCTACAGACCTATATCTATCCTACCCTGCCTTTCTAAGGTCTTCAAATGCCAAGTTAACAAACAGATCACCGACCATTTTGAATCCCACCATACCTTCTCCGCTATGCAATCTGGTTTCCAAGCTGGTCATGGATGCACCTCAGCCACGCTCAAGGTCCTAAACAATATCATAACCACCATCGATAAGAGACAATACTGTGCAGCTGTATTCATCGACCTGGCCAAGGCTTTTGACTCTGTCAACCACCACATTCTCATCGACAGACTCAATAGCCTTGGTTTCTCAAATGACTGCCTCGCCTGGTTCACCAACTACTTCTCAGACAGAGTTCAGTGTGTCAAATTGGAAGGCCTGTTGTCCGGACCTCTGGCAGTTTCTATGGGGGTGCCACAGGGTTCAATTCTCAGGCTGACTCTTTTCTCTGTATACATCAATGATGTCGCTCTTGCTGCTGGTGATTCTCTGATCCAACTCTACGCAGACGACACCATTCTGTATACTTCTGGACCTTCTTTGGACACTGTTAACTAACGTCCAGACGAACTGCAATGCCATACAACTCTCCTTTCGTGGCCTCCAACTGCTCTTAAATGCAAGTAAAATAAATGCATGCTCTTCAACCGATCGCTGCCCACACCTGCCCGCCCATCCAGCATCGCTACTCTGGACGGTTCTGACTTAGAATATGTGGACAACTACAAATACCTAGGTGTCTGGTTAATTTGAAGGGGTGTCCGCATACTTTTACATTTTTACATTTAAGTCATTTAGCAGACGCTCTTATCCAGAGCGACTTACAAGTACATACATTCATACTTTTTTTTGTACTGGCCCCCTGTGGGAATCAAACCCACAACCCTGGCGTTGCAAGCGCCATGCTCTACCAACTGAGCTACACGGGACTTTTGTATATATAGTGTATTATGGTTAGAAAAACAAGGCCGTTCGCGACCGCTATACTATTTTAAAGAAAGGTCATCGACGGCTGCTATGGGTTCTAAAGAGTTTTAAGGAAGTTATAAAAAAAACTCTAAATAACCTCTATAATTTCCATCCTCAGACCGTTAATAAAACCTCCCAGAAAAACTTTCAAGAAACCAGAGCAAAACGTTCTCAGAACCTCCCTGCAACCTAAAAAGAAACGTTCCCATAATAGGCTAAATTTTCACTTCAGTTCACAGAATGGTTACTAAACATTCCATTTTACCAGTCTGGAAACGTATGGGTTCGTTCCCAGAACGAATGGGAAACCACAAACTTACGTTCCCACAACTTCCAATGATCCAAATGTACTAGCTGCGTGTAATGGGAAATAGATGAGATTTTCAGGGGTAGTCGCAGAATGGGGCTAGGTGATCTTTACATGTACCCACAGCAGCACAGTGTGGGGGTGTGAGGACAATGTGCACAGCGTAGAATAGAGTGGGGCGCTGTAAACAGTCTGGCAGAAATGGTTCGCTCCTTTTGATCCTGCAGAGTTTTCCTATTACAAAACACTGGTAATAAAATGGTAATAAATAAGGTATTATGATACTTATCTGCATTCATTCTGGAGAGTTCTTGGACAGTTCTTTTGTTGTATTCTATACCACCATCACCCCATTCCCATCGCTTGCAATACTGCCAGGAAAGCTGAATAAAACCTAATCTTTGTTCTTGATGATATTAAGATGTTTGAAATGACATGTTCCTCGCTTCACAACAGGTCGCACTAATCTTTTCAATGTATCAAGTGAATGTCTGTGGTCACATCCACATTCCAACCAGACATGAAAACGTCCAATTAAACCCAAATTAGACATCATTTGAATGATGGATGGAACATGTGCCATGGCATTGCGCAATGGCGTTGGGCAATTTGGTGATATTAAAACATTGTCCTATCCCCTAAAGTTAAAATGGCAGCGTTAAAATATTATTTCCCCACATTTTTCGTAGGCGTTTTCGTAGGCGGAGTTACCGTCTCCATGTGAGCAGGTTTTTTTTTTATTTTTTAAAGCTAATGTGTTCGGAGAAAAAAGTGTGTCACTGGGGCACGAGGCACTCCCCGGGGGTCACATGGTCCCGTTTTCAGCCCCGTGCGGGCATGCATGCAGTGCGTCCTTGTTCCTTTCCTAGGGATGAGGGAGACTGAGCAAAACCAGGCCGACTTGGAAACTGCGGTTCAGACCTACACGGATAGAGCCTGTGACAGCATAGACGCTTTTCGTAATTTCTTTCACTGGCAGTGCTCACAGAGAAGTGATTCACATTACGCGGGAACTTGCTCGATAGCGGAAGCATCCTTTGGTATAGTTTATTAACCCTGGTTCTAAGTATTTTAATGAGTATTCGAACTCAAACAGAGCTTTTATTATAGTTACATAATGACATCGTTATAACAGAGAATAGAGGACCTGCTTTTTGCCAAGGGAAATTATCCTTTCCTAAACTGTTTTCTATTTTCACCGATATCTATATGAATGTTTTGGAGCTCAGGATGGCAACAACAGCAATGGACACAAATAACAACAATACAGGTAAATATTCAGTATTATTTTGTTGTGCGTGTGTAATGGATACCGTATTTGGGGTTAAAATGTGTTTTACGCATTGTTTTGGCTACCTGGCTTATTGGCAGTCTGTTGAAGCTCTTTACAGTTTGTTGTTTATCAGTCCGCAATGCGTAAATCAATGATGAGTTGTATTGTATTGATGTACACCTGTCGATTAAGTAGAGCCACTTTTGTATGTGATTTACGTGGCTGATGGAATCATCCTTCTGATGCACTAGATGGGGTAAAGTTCAATGGGTCTCTGTACAGTTCTCCTCATGCCAAACCTCAGTGCATGACTGACGAGGCTTGAAGTAGGCCTATTTCTCATACAGTGTGTATTTTGAATTCACTGACGACTGTGTGTTATCATTACTGTAGCCTATAGATTTTTACCCCAACCGTTCGACATAACTGTCATTGTCAAGGTCGAAATACTGGCCTCAGTAAAAGTAAAATGAAGAAATGTTGTATCAAGAAGTATTTAAAACACGATACATTGTTTGATGGTGTACGTGTGGTAGGTAGAACATCATGTGTTACGACACAATGCTAAAATAGTTCGAGGGGAAGTAGGTCATATCAGGTGGACGGATATCTCTTTGATGCAGACATCCGCGCAAGTTTTTGCCCAATTCACATGGCCCGCCAAGCTAGCCATGTGCGTTTTGTTTTCATTCACTGTTCTCCACCAATCTCCATTGGTATAGAGAGCAAGCTCATTACATAATTGCTCGTCAGAGTCCCATGGGTGACGCAGTCTTGGATGCCATGTGTGCACTGCTATTGGATAGCTGGCGGGTGTAATTCTTGCGATTCGATCCGGACATCATTCAGTCACGTGTTATATTGAAAAGTGGGACACGAACATTTATGTAAGGCATAATGTTTTGTTTCTGACATAATTACACAGGCATAACCAAATACTTGCAGGGTGATTGGGACATTCCCTTTCGTTATCTAAGATGTCCAAAATATTGGGTTTACCTTTATTATATTATTATTATGGCAAGGCGATAGTAGGTCTAATAAAGCATTTAAATGTTCATTCATTTGAATATAGGTCGTAAATGCATTTGCAATACATACAATGATATTGTACAGCTACACCATAGCAAAGTGAAAATATAGATAGATACCAAGCTTTTCGGTTATATTCAGCAAGTATATTGTAAATTACATGATAATATCTTGTGGGAATTGGCTGTCTATTGGGTACCATGGATAGCGCTAAGCGGGAGGGAACGTGAGGCTGTCCTGGAAACAGTTGGTGTGGGCGTGTATTGCACAGCCAGTCAGGTTGCCAGTCTTTTTTTGGTTGCCAGTCTCGTTGAATAACCTGAGGTTGGAAGCGCGCACGTTGAGTAAGGGCGTGACTAGAATGTACTCCAGCCAGCCTGCTCTAGTGCTGCTCCTCGAGCAACACAAGTATGCAGCCGAGCCTGTTTTCATTCTATGGCTCTCCCATGCATAGCTTTCGATGTATTATTATATTTCTTTCAAATACTTCACTCTGAATGTATGTTTGCTCGCTAAGACTAATTCAATATTCATAGCTATATCTATTGATGTGTTTTCCTCATTTCACATTGACTGTACACGTGTTGGTTTAAATGGCAGGTCATTGATTTTGACACAAAAGCAATCTTACTTTTCACTCACTGATTGGTTATTGTGGGTAATACATTTTTCAGAGATAGAAAGACAGGAGGTGGAAGACAGAGCAAAAGGGAGTGAAAACATGAGTTGGAGAGAGAGGGAGGAGCCGTAATACTGTAGAAATATGCAGGACAAGGAAGTACACTTGTTGTGGATGTTGTGGTGACACCTGACACAGTGACCCTATAAGACCTTATGTTCCTTTCCACAGTGAAATATGTTTCTCCTCCAGGGCTGCCTGGCTGGCTGGATTCTTAGATTGGAATGTCTCAAAAAGAACAGAACAGGACAGACAAACGTTCTGTCACTGTTTTTTCAATCAGGAAATTGGAATTCATCCTGTGTCAGGCTCACAGAACCGAGTTTGGTTTTGTTAAGCACAAAACAATGATCCCATCCTTCAATAGTCCCCACCCAAACATACAGTAGGTGGGCAGCTTGCCATCAATGCAGGGAAATTAAATCATAAAGACGGTTTTCAAGTGCATCATCAATTGAAGCCTCAACAACACCAATAAAATGTATTGCAAAGGTATCAAAGACTCCTTAAAACAACACATTATCGACTCACAACAACACATCATCTCCTCACAACAACACAATACAGTTGATCTGGTATTAGAGCACAGGTTAATTGGAGTCAACAGGAAGTGCAGAAAGTCTTGGGCATAAGCTTTGTAGGTTCGGGTTTCGGCAGGGATGCTGTTAGTGGCAAAGGGCTGGGCACACCATTTGGCATTTAAAAAGCGATTAGCCATTCCCGGTAGCCTTGTGCGTGGCACCCCCCGGTGACCGGGCACGAGTTGGTGTGTGGGTGGCCAGCTGTGGCGAAACGTGATCCTTGGACGGAACTTGTGAGAATTAGCCTTCACAGCGGGAGAAACCGAGACAGCTGGATTAGAACAAGCGGGAGGGAGAAGGAGAATGAAAGTGAGAGAGGGAGAAGAGAAACAGAGTATGAGCAAGATAGAGTACAGAGGGGAGGGGGTGTGGTGAGAGAAGAACAGGGAGTTTCAAGGAGAGCGAAAAGGGAGAGTTGGAGAGAAAGGGAAGTAGGGCAAGTGAAAGTTGTCAGGAGAGTTCCAACAAAGAGAGAGAGAGAGAGCACAAGAGTATCTAAATCCACTCGTGTGGGTGGCTATGTCTGGCCAATGAGACTGCAAAACAGCAATAGCACAGTCTGTGCTATTGGGCAGCATCCAAAAAGAACGTGCTCATTCTCCATGCTGCAATAGCTTCTTCCATAATGTAAATAATGTTCTGTAGGTGATGCTGGCTCACGTGGCACAACAATCTTGCCCTTATGGCTTCCTGTAAATGTACTCTGTGGTCAGGGCTTCTGTTTTGGTAAGAGGGGTGACCTCTGAGCTAGTAAAATAAACGGAAAGCCAGTCAGGGCAGCCATTCCTGCCAACATTTCCTGGAAAGCAATGTTCTTTTCCAGTCACTTGTCTTCTTGGACTCTCCCCAGCCACCCTGTTGCTATGGTTATCCTAACATTGCCACAGTTTCCTTGCATAACTGTCCTGGGTAGCTAAGGGAACATTTGGAATGTACAGAATGATACAAAGTTGCAGCCGCCCCCTCGTTCTTTTGTCAGTGAACATGAATGGGCGCAATATCAATCCTAACCAGTACTTGTCCTCTCTTGAACCCTCTTCCTCTTTACCTCCTCTGTTTTAGTTTCCATCAGTCCTCACTGTCAGTTGACTGATGTCCAATGGTTAGCGAGTCAAAGAACGGAGCACCAAATGTGACAAATCAAATGATCTCACTGTTTTTAAACCATGCATCCATTCTAACAAGTTGTCCTCTCGCTTTTTATTTTGTCCACCAGGGGGCGTAATCTCCTACATCGGCTCCAGTGGCTGCTCACCAAATCACACCAGCCCGGTGTCTATGTACAGCGAGAACTCCTTCGGAGCCTCCTTCCCTCCCTCCCCCAATGGTTCCCAGAGCTTCTCCAATGCCTACTCCGGCAGCGGCAGCTCCAGCTCCTCCAATGGTGATGATGGCAACTCCTCTTCCGGCTCCGGAGGGTCCCCAAGGCCTAGGGGTCGTAATGACAGCAGCATCTCTCGCTGCTCCACCAGCAAGTCCGTGGCAAGCCTTACCAGTGAGTAGACCCCCTTACCAGAACCCCAATCCTTTATATGACTCCAGATTGTGCACCCCTATCTGTCACTGCTGGAACTGCAGCTTTAAGTGTTTTTGGAATTTGGACTCATTGTCGGTTCTACTCTTTATGTTTGTAACAGAACTGAATGGGATGGTGCTGCTGTGTAAAGTGTGTGGAGACGTCGCCTCAGGCTTCCACTATGGCGTCCATGCCTGTGAGGGCTGCAAGGGATTCTTCCGACGCAGTATCCAGCAGAACATCCAGTACAAAAAGTGCCTGAAGAACGAGACCTGCACCATCATGAGGATTAACCGCAACCGCTGCCAGCAGTGCCGCTTCAAAAAGTGTCTGTCCGTGGGCATGTCCCGTGATGGTAAGTACAGCTTCACAGGCTAAAACATGACACATATAGCCACAAAAGGTCTAATAGATCTGTTACACTCTCATCCCTGTTAGGACAGTTGACTCCACGTGTCTCTTTCTCTCTCCCCAGCTGTTCGCTTTGGCAGAATACCTAAGCGTGAGAAGCAGCGCATGCTCGCAGAGATGCAGAGCGCTATGAACAACATGAACAACATGAACAACGAGTTCCAGCTGGCCAGCCTGACCCACAACTGTCCCCCTTCTCCCACTTCCTCCTCTCCCTGCCCGGGTCTGACTGTGGCACCCCAGCCTCAGGCCCTGCCTTTTGCCCCTTCCCCTTGTCCTCCAGCACAAGCCCCTGCTTCCCTTCTGCCCCCACCATCCACCCAAAGCCCGCCACTGTTGGCCAGCTCTCCACCCCTGTGCCCCAGCCCTGGGGTGGACTGCACCATAACGGCCATTGCCCGGGCGCACCGTGAGACCTTCGTCTATGCCCACGACAAGCTGGGCGAGTCCACGAGACAGCATAACGGAGAGGTGGACAACTGGGGCTCCAACTACTGCCCTGCTGGCTACCATCAGAACGGCCTCAACACAATCTACCACCACAACAACAACGTGGCCCTCCAGCACCATGGCTTCCAGGCCATGTCTGACAGACATCACCAAAACAATGGCAAGCAGTTCCACAACAGCAACCTGTTCGGGAGCCACCAAGGCATTGAGACCAGCAGCGTTCCCCAGGGGCAGAACTTCCCATGGAAAAACCTCAAGGACATTGTGCTGGTGAGTCACTGAACAGAACAGCAACATTGAAAAGATCTTGACGTCAAAGATTGTCAATAATAGTGGCAGGTAGTCATAGCATATAGGAAAATGCTGATTACGATTCTCCTCGCTCTTCCAGGCATGTCCAATGAACATGTGCCCCCAAGACGAACCCAACAAGACCCCTCAGGAGATCTGGGAGGACTTCTCGCTCAGCTTCACGCCGGCTGTGCGCGAGGTGGTGGAGTTCGCCAAGCACATTCCAGGGTTCAGTGCACTCTCCGAGAACGACCAAGTCACCCTGCTCAAGGCCGGCACCTTTGAGGTAGGCATCCGTGAAATGTGTGCAAACACAGATATGCAAAGAAACTTCACGCAGGGATAAACAAAAAATACTCACAACTTGAGAAGATACAATGACTCACCACTCACTTACTTTTCCCTTTCTTCTGTTACAGGTCTTGATGGTGCGCTTTGCCTCCCTCTTCAACGTGAAGGAGCAGACTGTCACCTTCATCTCTGGTGCCACCTACAGCCTGGAGGCCCTGAAGGGCATGGGTATGGGAGGCCTGCTAGACACCATGTTTGAATTCAGTGAGAAACTCAACTCCCTGGAGCTTACGGCCGAGGAGCTGGGTCTCTTCACCGCTGTAGTGCTAGTGTCTGCAGGTAAGAACAATGAGAAGCCTTATTACTTTAACAACCTATCTAAGCAGCCAGAGCGAAAGTACTGTACTTCTCCTGCCAGTAAATCACCATGACCAATGTTCCCTCTAAGCTGCACGCAGGTGCACAGCTCCACCGGGACTGCCCCGCAGAACAAATAACAGCCCGCGCAGAGAAGCACGAGATTGAACTTCACTCAACTTTCTGGAGTTTTCCCCGTTAGTTAACACTATCAACGTTTCCATTTACCGTGGGAATTGTGATCGAATTAACGCAATATCAAATCAAATCAAACCAAACTTTACTTGTCACATGCGCCGAATACAACAAGTGTAGACTTTACCGTGAAATGCTCACTTTACAAGCCCTTAACCAACAGTGCAGTTCAGGAAGAGTTAAGAAAATACCAAGTAGACTAAAATAAAAAGTAATAATAAAAAGTAACACAATAAGAATAACAATAACGAGGCTATATACAGGGGGCACCGGTACCGAGTCAGTGTGCGAGGGTTTCAGGTTAGTTGAGGTAATTTGTACATGTAGGTGGGGGTGAAGTGGCTATGCATAGATCATAAATAGCGAGTAGCACCAGTGTACAAAAGGGAGGTTCAAAGTAAATTGTCCAGGGGTGATTTTATTAATTGTTCAGCAGTCTTATGGCTTGGGGGTAGAAGCTGTTGAGGAGCCTTTTGGTCCTAGACTTGGCGCTCCGGTACTGCTTGCCGTGCGGTAGCAGAGAAAACAGTCTATAACTTGGGTGACTGGAGTCTCTGACAATTTTATGGGCTTTCCTCTGACACCGCCTATTATATAGGTCCTGGATGGCAGGAAGCTTGGCCTCAGTGATGTACTGGGTCGTTTGCACTACCCTCTGTAGCGCCTTACGGTCAGATGCCCAGCAGTTACCATACTAGGTGGTGATGCAACCGGTCAGGATGCTCTCAATGGTGAAGCTGTAGAACTTTTTGAGGATCTGGGGACACATGCCAAATCGTTTCAGTCTCCTGAGGGGGAAAAGGTTTTGTCGTGCCCTCTTCACGACTATCTTGGTATGTTTGGACCATGATAGTTCATTTGTGATGTGGACACCAAGGAACTTGAAACTCTCGACTCGCTCCACTACAGCCCCGTCGATGTTCGGCCCGCCTTTTCCTGTAGTCCACGATCAGCTCCTTTGTCTTGCTCACATTGTGGTTGTTGTCCTGGCACCACACTGCCAGTTTTCTGACCTCCTCCCTATAGGCCGTCTCATCATTGTCGGTGATCAGGCCTACCACTGTTGTGTTGTCAGCAAACTTAATGATGGTGTTGGAGTCGTGTTTGGCCACGCAGTCGTGGGTGAACAGGGAATACAGGAGGGGACTAAGTACACACCCCTGAGGGGCCCCAGTGTTAAGGATCAGCGTGGCAGACGTGTTGTTGCCTACTCTTACAACCTGGGGGTGGCCCGTCAGCAAGTCCAGGATTCAGTTGTACTTTAAATGCAACATACCGAAACAAAACAAACTATGCAAGATATTTTGTTGTAGGCAGAACGCATCGGAGTAGGATTCTATTGTGTTGACACGTACGACTCAGCCCATACTCTACACAGACCGGTACGGCATAACCAATCAGAGCTGCAGTAGGCCTATATGCAAATATTGCCATATATGGATCTGTGGCATTCACTTTGAACTGGACTGTGTTTACAGCATGAGCGGTCATGAGTAGATTCACTTGTTTTGAGATCAAAGCAAGAGATGCATGCAGCCACGTGTGTACACTTGTTCATATCCTTTGATAGTTATGGAGTTATTAGCCAAGTTATAGATAATTTGTATTCAGCAATGGGGGGAGTGATTGAGCACAAAACGTGAATATTTCTAGACATCTTTGAAAAGGGAGTTGGATAAGAGCTTTTTTGTGTCTTAAAGGGGCAGTGTTGTATTTTGAGAGAGTCTTAAATAAGCCAATAGGCAGTAGCATCATTTGTCTGATTCACTGTAATATTTTGTAAAGTGGTTTCATCGAACAACAACATTTTCAGTCAAGCCCTGCATGTTTTTTCAAAAGTCTAATGGAATGTATGCCTACATTGAACACCACACATTGGCTGCTACTTTTGGCTGAATGATAGAACAGCCATTTCCATGTTAAAATGTTATGGAATGTATTTTTCCATTATTTTTGATGGTAGGCCAATCTGGTAGGCCTACATTATGATCAAATAGCCACAGTAGCCTACTTGACCACTGTCTGAAACTGTTACTTAAAGTGGGTACAGCCTCAGCGTTCACAGGAAGTTGCACAGAATTTCCACAATGTTCAAGTTTGCACTCAGCAGACCTGACATTTGCTTAGTGCCGGAAAAAATTATGGGAAACATTGACGATGACACTTGAAACTTTAAAAAATGACGCACTATTATGGCATAGTAATGGTCTGTACTAAAGTGTAAAGTAGTCTAACGGTGCTCTCTTTCTTCTCTGTCCTCTTTCAGATCGTTCAGGCATCGAGAACATTAACTCAGTGGAGCTGCTTCAGGAGTCTCTGATCAGAGCGCTGCGTGCCCTGGTCAGCAAGAGCGACCCCTGTGACGCCTCTCGCTTCACCAAGCTGCTGCTCAAGATGCCCGACCTGCGCACACTCAACAACATGCACTCAGAGAAGCTGCTGTCCTTCCGCATCGACGCATAAGAATGTCACCACTGATGACAAGAAAACCCGTCTGGACTCGTCGCTCATCTCCACCTCACAGACAGTGGTGGTTGGGCGGCTAAGGGGCGGGGCAAGTTGGGGGAGGTGACGGGGGGGGATCTGATTCCGCCTGCTCGCTTGCCCCCTTCAGGGACACCCGTCCGCCTCCGAGTTGACTGATGTGCGCTTCAGCCAATAACATGGCCAAGAGACAGTGACTGACAACTGATAGGGGTAAGGCCAATAGACCCATGGAGAGGAGGGAAACAAATCCCTCTACATAAATTATTTTGGGTGGAGGTTGGGGTGGTCGCAGCTCAAAACTTCCCAGAACAAGTGCCCCCTCTACACCAGCCGGTCTGAGGGGGCCAGAGACCACTTGTCGGTTGAGGTGAACCAAAAGCAGCATGGGGCTTTTCTACCCCACATGTCCAGCTAGGCCTGTTTCCTTCCAAGAGGCTGCTAGATGCATATTAAAACCATCTGCTCTCTGTTTTATCATGACTGTAAATAATTAGTAAAATATATGCTGTGTTGTATACTTTATTCATACTGCAAACTGAGTTTGTACAAATGTGTAAATATCTAGCTACAAACATCAATAGGCCTACTTGAAATGTTTGAAAAATGTGTATAATATATATTTTTTTGTTAAGATGAACTGCTTTAAGGTGCAAAGTTATAAATGTGTGGGTACAAATGTATAAAATTCAATTTGAGTGTATGCGTATGAAAAACAATATCCAGACTTATATTTCAAAAATGTTTTATGTAATGAAGGAATTATATATATAAAAATACTTACTTGAATTCCTTTGTGTGATCTTTTTCTGTAGTACCAATCTTGTTATTCTACTTCTGTCTGGGACTGGGTTGGAGAGACATCACCGAGCATTTAGAGGGCTGTGCTATGTATCAGTCAGCCACATGTCACAACACTTACTTAGGATGCTGACAACACTAAAGTGGGAATAACAGTTCATACTGACCAATGACCAAGGCTGCACATTTTCTTGGATTAGGTCTTAGTTATGGAATCCATTTATAGTTTGAGTAACCCAGTCCACGTTGACCATGAGATGAACTTATTTGAAAGGACATGCTGACAGTAATAATAGCCCCTTCAATAGTAACAGATTATTGCTGTAGCTCATGGTCTTGTCTATAATTCTTGAAGGGTAGTGGGGTATCTTCTGTTGAGTGGCGCAGCGGTCTAAGGCACTACATCTCAGAGCAAGAGGTGTCACCACAGTCCCTGGTTCGAATCCAGGCTGTATCATATCCGGCCGTGATTGGGAGTTCCATAAGGCGGTACGCAATTGGCCCAGTGTCACTGGGGTAGGCCGTCATTGTAAATATGAACTTGTTCTTAACTGACTTGCTTAGTTAAATAAAGGTTAAATAATATATAGATTTTTTGAACTGACCATGTGAGTGTCAGCTCTGAGTGACAGTGTTGGGCCAAAATGCATGTTCTCTTCAGAAAACCAAAATGTAATCTACTTTCATAGAACACACTACAAGCAGGTATAAATCTTACCCATTTATAAAACCACTCAAAATATTTCTCATGTTTCTGGTTTGTTTTCGCACCCCGTCGTCATGACAACTCAGATGAAAAACATTAAAAAATAAATAAAAGTAAGACGATGATTTGGTTTGCAAAAGTCAATGAACTACAGTTCTGGAGACACTTTTTAGGTTAGAAACTGTATTCTGTAATAAATATGTATGGGTAGGACCATTTCCATGGACGCAGGGTTCTTCATTAATGAGAGCAATTTTTTATTTACTGTATGCATTTGTGCATTTGGAAAGTAGTCAAACCCCTTGACTTCTTCCACATTTTTGTTACAGCCTTATTCAAAAATGGATTAAATAGTTTTTTCTTCTTCATCAATCTACACACAATACCCCATAATGACAAAGCAAAAACAGGTTTTCAGAGATTTTTTGCAAATGTATAAAACCCAAAAAACTGAAATATCACATTTACATTAGTATTCAGACCCTTTACTCAGTACTTTGTTGAAGCACCTTTGGCAGCGATTACAGCCTCGAGTCTTCTTGGGTATGATGCTACAAGCTTGGCACACCTGTATTTAGGGAGTATCTCCCATTCTTCTCTGAAGATCCTCTGAAGCTCTGTCAGGTTGGATGGGGAGCGTCGCTGCACAGCTATTTTCAGGTCTCTCCAGAGATGTTGGATCGGGTTCAAGTCCGGGCTCCGGCTGGGTCACTCAAGGACATTCAGAGACTTGTCCCAAAGCCACCCCTGCGTTGTCTTGGTTGAGGGCTTAGGGTCGCTGTCCTGTTCTAAGGTGTACCTTCACACCAATCTGAGGTCCTGAGCACTCTGTAGAATGTTTTCATCAAGGATCTCTCTGAACTTTGCTCCGTTCATCTTTCCCTCGATCCTGACTAGTCTCCCAGTCCCTGCCGCTGAAAAATATCCCCACAGCATGATGCTGCCACCACCATGCTTCACCGTAGGGATGGTGCCAGGTTTTCTCCAGACGTGATGCTTGGCATTCAGGCCAAAGAGTTCAATCTTGGTTTCACCAGAGCAGAGAATCTTTTCTCATGGTCTGAGAGTCCTTTAGGTGCCTTTTGGCAAACTCCAATCGGGCTGTCATGTGCCTTTTACTGAGGAGTGGCTTACATCTGGCCACTCTACCATAAAGGCCTGATTGGTGGAGTGCTGCAGAGATGGTTGTCCTTCTGGAAGGTTCTCCCATCTACCACAGGGGAACTCTGAAGCTCTGTCAGAGTGACCATCGGTTTCTTGGTCACCTCCCTGACCAAGGCTCTTCTCCCCCAATTGCTCAGTTTGGCCGGGTGGCCAGCTCTAGGAAGAGTCTGTTGTTCCAAATTTCTTCCAAAAACAGTGTGTTTTTGGGGACCTACAATGCTGGAGAAACGTTTTGGTACCCTTCCCCAGATCTGTGCCTCGACGCAATCCTGTCTCAGAGCTCTACGGACAATTCCTTCGACCTCATGGCTTGTTTTTTGCTCTGACATATATTGTCAACTGTGTGACTTTATATAGACAGGTGTGTGACTTTCCAAATCAAACTGAATTTACCACAGGTGTACTCCAATCAAGTTGTAGAAACATCAAGGATGATCAATGGAAACAGGATGTACAGTTGAAGTCGGAGGTTTATATACACTGAGGTTGGAGTCAATAAAACTTGTTTTTCAACCACTCCACAAATTTCTTGTTAACAAACTATAGTTTTGGCAAGTTGGTTAGTATATCTACTTTGTGCATGACACAAGTAATTTTTCCAACAATTGTTTACAGACAGATTATTTCACAAATAATTCACTGTATCACAATTCCAGTGGGTCAGAAGATTACATATTCTAAGTAGACTGTGCCTTTACACAGCTCCAGAAAATGATGTCATGGCTTTAGACGCTTCTGATAGGCTAATTGACATTATTTGAGTCAATTGGAGGTGTACCTGTGCACGTTTTTCAAGGCCTACCTTCCAACTCAGTGCCTCTTTGCTTGACATAATGGGAAAATCTAAAGAAATAAGCCAAGACCTCAGAAAGAAAATTGTGGACCTCCACAAGTCTGGTTCATCCTTGGGAGCAATTTCCAAACGCCTGAAGGTACCACGTTCATCTGTACAAACAAAAGTATGCAAGTATAAACACCATATGACCACGCAGCCGTCATACCGCTCCGGAAGGAGACGCGTTCTCTCTCCTAGAGATGAACGTACTTTAGTGCAAAAAGCGCAAATCAATCCCAGAACAACAGCAAAGGACCTTGTGAAGATTCTGGAGGAAACAAGTACAAAAGTATCTATATACACAGTTAAACGAGTCCTATCTCGACATAACCTGAAAGGACGCTCAGCAAGGAAGAAGCCACTGCTCTAAAACCGCCATAAAAAAGCCAGACTACGGTTTGCAACTGCACATGGGGACAAAGATCGTACTTTTTGTAGAAATGTCCTCTGGTCTGATGAAACAAAAATAGAACTGTTTGGCCATAATGACCATCGTTATGTTTGGAGGAAAAAGGGGGAGGCTTGCAAGCCGAAGAACACCATCCCAACCGTGAAGCACGGGGTGGCAGCATCATGTTGTGGGGGTGCTTTGCTGCAGGAGGGACTGGTGCACTTCACAAAATAGATGGCATCATGAGGTAGGAAAATTATGTGGATATATTGAAGCAACATCTCAAGACATCAGTCAGGAAGTTAAAGCTTGGTCGCAAATGGGTCTTCCAAATGGACAATGATCCCAAGCATACTTCCAAAGATGTGGCAAAATGGCTTAAGGACAACAAAGTCAAGATATTGGAGGGGCCATCACAAAGCCCTGACATCAATCCTATCAAAAATGTGTCTCCAGAACTGAAAAGGTGTGTGCGAGCAAGGAGGCCTACAAACCTGACTCAGTTACAACAGCTCTGTCAGGAGGAATGGGACAAAAATTCACCCAACTTATTGTGGGAAGCTTGTGGAAGGCTACCTGAAACATTTGACCCAAGTTAAACAATTTAAAGGAAATGCTACCAAATAATAATTGAGTGCATGTTAACTTCTGACCCACGGGGAATGTGATGAAAGAAATAAAAGCTGAAATAAATCATTCTCTCTACTATTATTCTGACATTTCACATTCTTAAAATAAAAGTGGTGTTCCTAACTGACCTAAGACAGGGAATTTTTACTCTGATTAAATGTCAGGAATTGTGAAAAACTGAGTTTAAATGTATTTGGCTAAGGTGTATGTAAACTTCCGACTTCAACTATACCTGAGTAACAATTTTAGTCTCATAGCAAATGGTCTGAATACCTACGTAAATAAGGTGCACACTGGATATCTGTTTTTGCTTTGTCATTATTGGGTATTGTGTGTGTAGATTGATGTTTTTGTTTATCCATTTTAGAATAAGGCTGTAACGTAACAAAATGTGGAAAAAGTCAAGGGGTCTGAATACTTTCCGAATGCACTATAACATAAACAACAAGTGTACAACAGTCTGTGTAAAACTGCCCTAGGGAAAGCCAGGGAGCTCCCAGTCATTAGAAACAGGAGACAAAAACAAAGTAGGACTGATGCTATTTGATGAGACTACTGAAGACAGAAAAACAAGATCCCTTTCACTTGCGTCCACAGTTGAGTGGAATCTGATCTATAAAGAGGATTATCAAACCACCCTACCCCTCAACCGCAAAGCGAGGAGAATGTAACCTAATAGCTGCAGAAGCTGCTGCCTCATGGATCAGAAGTGGGTCAAACGGTCCGCATAACCAACTTTTCACATCTCCGACATTGGCCCCGCCTCCTGCATCCCAGGGAGCAAATTGAAATGCAGCTGGTGAGGAGCAGTGTTGGAAAAAGTACCCAATTGTCATACTTGAGTAAAAGTAAAGATACCTTAATAGAAAATGACTCAGGTAAAAAGTATAAATAATTTCAAATTCCTTATATTAAGCAAGCCAGACAGCACCCTTTTCTTGTTTTTTTAAATTTACAGATAGCCAGGGGCTATCTTCAACACAGACATCATTTACAAATTAAGCATTTGTGCTCAGAGGTAGTAGTGATGACCAGGGATGTTCTCTTGATAAGTGTGTGAATTGAACCATGTTCCTGTCCTGCTAAGCATTCAAAATGTAAGTACTTTTGGGAGTCAGGGAAAATGTATGGATTAAAAAGTACAATATTTGCATTAGGAATGTGGTGAAGTAAAAGTTGACAAAAAATATAAATAGTAAAGTACATATACCCCCAAAAACGACTTAAGTATTTTTACACCACTGGTGAGGAGCGAAGCATGACGCAGGGTGGGTAACTGTGACAGTATGACAAGTGAGAGGGAGAGCAGGCTCTCAAGTGCCAAGTAGCTCCGACAAAGGGCCTGTCTTTTCAAGAATATGAGTGCAAGTTTTGTAAACAGCTTATATGTTAAGTTACAAAGGCAGGTGGAAAGAAATTAAACACATTGCTTGTGGAAGCCATTGAAGACCCATCTTAGATAGGCTATTTCTCTTCAGGCTTTTTTCTAGTTTCTAGTTTTTCTAGTGGTGTGGGGGCTGTGCTTGGGCAAAGTGGGTGGGGTTATATCCTTCCTGTTTGGCCCTGTCCGGGGGTATCATCGGATGGGGCCACAGTGTCTCCTGACCTCTCCTGTCTCAGCCTCCAGTATTTATGCTGCAGTAGTTTATGTGTCGGGGGCCTAGGGTCAGTTTGTTATATCTGGAGTACTTCTCCTGTCTTATCCGGTGTCCTGTGTGAATTTAAGTATGCTCTCTCTAATTCTCTCTTTCTCTCTTTCTTTCTCTCTCTCGGAGGACCTGAGCCCTAGGACCATGCCTCAGGACGACCTGGCATGATGACTCCTTGCTGTCCCCAGTCCACCTGGCCTTGCTGCTGCTCCAGTTTCAACTGTTCTGCCTGCGGCTATGGAACCCTAACCTGTTCACCGGACGTGCTACCTGTCCCAGACCTACTGTTTTCAACTCTCTAGAGACCGCAGGAGCGGTAGAGATACTCTTAATGATCGGCTATGAAAAGCTAACTGACATTTACTCCTGAGGTGCTGACTTGCTGCACCCTCGACAACTACTGTGATTATTATTATTTGACCATGCTGGTCATTTATGAACATTTGAACATCTTGGCCATGTTCTGTTATAATCTCCACCCAGCACAGCCAGAAGAGGACTGGCCACCCCTCATAGCCTGGTTCCTCTCTAGGTTTCTTCCTAGGTTTTGGCCTTTCTAGGGAGTTTTTCCTAGCCACCGTGCTTCAACACCTGCATTGCTTGCTGTTTGGGGTTTTAGGCTGGGTTTCTGTACAGCACTTTGAGATATCAGCTGATGTAAGAAGGGCTATATAAATACATTTGATTTGATTTTGACAGCCTTCAGGGTTGACTTTGTCAAGAGCCACAGGCTCGATCTGTCAACCCATAGATTATCTAACCAGCCTACAGGGAGCAACATCATTCACAGAGGCCCAGCCACAGGATCTATGCAGTGCACATAGTTACTACACTCTAGTGGTGAAATTCTGAAAAAAGACACAAGATATCTTACAGGGGTGCTGATGACTAAAAGAGCCTAAACTTTGATAAAGAAATAAAAGATGCACTCTACATCACAACATGGTTGATTTATTTTTACGATAATAGAGAGTAGAGTGCACAACTTGCACCTTTTCTTTAAGTCTAAATATTAAGAAAAAACAAATTAACAAACGTTCATCGAATTTTTTTATTTATTTACATGCGAGTGGAAATATCGTTACAACAATACATAGACAAGACAACAGATATATCTAGAAGACAAAACAGCAACATTAGAAAGAGTCATGAGATATTTACTAGGGATGTGCAGCTCCCTAGTAAATTCGAGAGCCCATGTATCTAGATACGCATCTAGATACATGGGCTCTGATATGATACAGGAACGATATGTTTTAGTCAAAAATGATTCGGTGTGATTCGGTTTGATTAGCAGTGGTTCCCAAATGTTTTAAAGTCCCGTACCCCTTCAAACATTTAAGTTCCAGCTGCGTACACCTTCTAGCACCAGGGTCAGCGCACTCTCAAATGTTGTTTTTTGACATCATGGTAAGCCTGCCACACACACACTATACGATACATTTATTAAACATAAGAATGAGTGAGTTTTTGTCACAACCCGGCTCGTGGGAAGTGACAAAGAGCTCTTAAGAACCAGGGCACAAATAATAATATAATAATCAATAAATTTGCTCTTTATTTAGCCATCTGACATATAAAACTTTAATTGTTAATCGAAAATTGAGAATAATCCACCACAGGTTAATGAGAAGGGTGTGCTTGAAAGGATGCACATAACTCTGCAATGTTGGGTTCTATTGGAGAGAGTCTCAGTCTTAAATCATTATCCACACACAGTCTGTGCCTGTATTTAGTTTCATGCTAGTGAGGGCAGAGAATCCACTCTCACATAGGTATGTGGCTGCAAAGGGCATCAGTGTCTTAACAGCGCGATTTGCTAAGGCAGGATACTCTGAGCGCAGCCCAATCCAGAAATCTGGCAGTGGCCTCTGATTAAATTAAATTTTCACAGAACCGTTTGTTGCAATTTCGACGAGGCTCTCTTGTTCAGATATCGGTAAGTGGACTGGAGGCAGGGCATGAAAGGGATAATGAATCCAGTTGTTTGTGTCATCCGTTTCGGGAAAGTACCTGCGTAATTGCGCACCCAACTCACTCAGGTGCTTCGCTATATCACATTTGACATTGTCCGTAAGCTTGAGTTCATTTGCACACAAAAAAATCATATATTGATGGAAAGACCTGTGTGTTGTCCTTGTTCACAGACAGAGAATAGCTCCAACTTCTTAACCCTTGTGTAGTCTTAACATTCTGTATACTCCCATTGTCCTAAGGGTAAAAAAATTACTCACCTTCACTAAACCCCTAAAATAAAGCAGCTTAATTGAATTTTAAACCCCAAATCTTTTTTACATGAAGAAACAAGCGGTCATTCATCACAAAATTTAGGAATATCTGGGTTATCCCTTTTCAGAATGCAGAAGGATCGCATTTAATCAGCGGACACCACTCGTTTTTATTACAACACACCTGTCATAATTGTTTTATAATATAAAGTAGAGGTTTATTATTAAAATTGCTAAAGGAAATGCATAGGTGTAAAATATTTTTTGTGTGCAAGAGATAGCACACAGAAAACAGCAGATGTGCAGAAAGTAGTTCTGAATGCATTTGATTGAAGGGGGGGGGGGGGGGGGGGGGTATTGAACTTGTTTGGCAACAGTGACACATTCTTATATACTTTACAATGAGGAATTCAACTACAAAATACTAGTCTTCTCCCATTTTTTAACCATTGCCCCCACCCACAAGGTGTATAAACAACAATAAATAAGAATTAAATAAGATAATAGGGTTGATCATGTTCCATATCACAAAGGCATTGTTTGAGGACACATCAATGATGTTATGGAAGATGACCAGGGGCCTCCTGCAGCTGTAAGTTCCTATCACCTTGTCCAGTTTGTCCACACTTCCTTTGTTGTGGTTCTAGTCCAGGATGATGGCTGGCTTCCTGTCCTCATGATCACTGATCTCAGCCGTTTTGTGCAGTGTGCTCAGGACCACAATCTTGTTCCTCTTTGGGAGGTAAGAAACTAGAGTGGTGGTGGGGGTGAAGGCAAACTTTGATGAGAAGGCCTCTCTCCCCCTTGTTGTGAGGATTGCAGGGGGGAGATCAGGCTAACTGTGCCAACCATGGTGATCTTTCTCTTCAGGAGCTGCTGGCTGAGTTCAAAAGAGGTGAAGAAATTGTCACACGTGACATTGTGCCCTCTCAGTCCATCTGTCACATCAAGCACAACCCGCATCCCCTGGCTCTTCTCCGGGCCTCCACTGGTCGGTTTCCCTGCGTAGACTTGCATCTTCCAAGCGTAGCTGGATTGTGCGTCACAGGCCACCCATATCTTGATGCCATACCTTGCTGGCTTGCTGGGCATATACTGCCGGAAAGGAAAGCGACCTTTTGACAAAAGTAATTAGTATCAGTGTCACAGAAAACAATCATATAAATCAATGATATTACAGCAATACATAATAAAATGAACAGTGAAAATCACTTATATTACAGATATGAAAACAAAAATGTACCTCTGAATGGAACCAGTTGGTCATCCACTATTACTTCAGGCCCAGGGTTGTAGAGGTATGGCAGATGCTCAACCCACTTCTCCCAGACCTCTCTTATGGCTGCCAATTTGTGTCTTGACTCACGTTTATCAAAATCATAGCATTCTTGAGAAAGTGTGAAAGACTTTCAGTGGCATCGTGGCACGGACAATCGCCCTTCCACTCTCTGCATCCCAGAGACTACAAGCAGCCTTGCCTCGGGACTTATACACACCCGCTAAGATTAGCAGCCCTATGTAGGCACGCAGGTAAATCTCATCCATCCTTTTCCAGTTGTCTCCATATTTACAGAAACCCTCCAAATTTTGTATCTCCAGGAAGATTTTTGCGATGGCTGGTGTGATGAATATGTAGAATGTTGAGGCGATGTCCTGGGAATGGGCAACTGCATGTCTTGTAGGCCCTGGGGTCATCCTTATGACATTTTGTGCTGCCATCCTGCCCTGGATGTCAAATGGTGACAAGGACCATGTTATTTTGCTGTTCTTTGACAAAAATGTCTCTTTCAGCTTGGCGGATTTCTTCTTCATCTGAAGATGGTGCATCGTGCTTTGGGTTGTATTCTTCCCCATCATCTTCAGATACAACCTCTTCTAAATCATTGTTCTCTTGCTCATCCTGGACATCTGAAAAAAAATCTGATCTACAACCTGTTGGGCACTGAAACGTGCACTCATGGCTTCAGTAAAAAGAGAACTCATCTGCAGCACCTTTACAGCCTCTTTCAAGAAATGTTTATTTTGTCCAAAATTGTTTTTATTTTGTCTGTGAACTTGAGTCATGTGTGGGGTTCATAGATGCTGAACATGCACAAGAAAGTTTTAGTTTTGTCTGAGTTCAAGAAGTAACACAAATAATCTCAATTTCTCATTGTGTGTGTGTGTGTGTGTGTGTGTGTGTGTGTGGTGTGTAAATTATTTTATCTGACGGGTCAAAAATGAGCCCAAGACAATCTTTGTACCCTGGTGGTGAACAGCTTTCATGGAAATATGCACAAAGGCGATGTTTCACTTTTTCTAATTTTGGGGTCACTCTAGGAAAAGTAAAGTTGAAAAAATATAATTTAGGGGGTTCTCTGCTGTTGAACATAGTGGCGGGTCATTTTTGACCCTTAAGACAACACAAGGGTTAACCATAGCCTCAATTATGTCCCGCACATTGAATATAGTTGCGGATAGTCCCTGTAATCCTAGATTCAGATCATTCAGGCGAGAAAAAACATCACCCAGATAGGCCAGTCGTGTGAGAAACTCGTCATCATGCAAGCGGTCAGACAATTGAAAATTATGGTCAATAAAGAAAACTTTAAGCTCGTCTCTCAATTTTAAAAAATTGTCAATACTTTGCCCCTTGATAACCAGCGCACTTCTTCTGTATGTTGTAAAAGTGTTACATGGTCGCTGTTCATATCATTGCATAGTGCAGAAAACATACGAGTTCAGGGGCCTTGCTTTAACAAAGTTAACCATTTTCACTGTAGTGTCCAAAACCTCTTTCAAGCGGTCAGGCATTCCCTTGGCAGCAAGAGCCTCTCGGTGGATGCTGCAGTGTACCCAAGCGTAGTCGGGAGCAACTACTTGCCCACATGTAACCATTCCACTATGTCTCCCTGTCATGGCTTTTGCGCCATCAGTACAGATACCAACACATCTTGACCACCAAAGTCCATTTGATGTCACAAAGCTGTCCAGCACTTAAAAAATATCCTCTCCTGTCATCCTGGTTTCCAGTGGTTTGCAGAAGAGGGTGTCTTCCTTAATTGACCCCCCAGGCCCGCCACGTCTGTTGACTCGTCCAGCTGTAACGCATAGAATTCACTGGCTTGTATGCTAAGCAGAAACTGTTTCAAAACATCTCCTGCCATGTCACTGACGCATTGCGAAACAGTGTTTGATGAAGGCATTATCTGTATAGTTTTTTGGGCCTTTTCCCCCAGCATTGTCCCAGCCATATCCGCAGCAGCAGGAAGAATTAAGTCCTCCACAATAGTATGGGGCTTGCCTGTCCTAGCCACTCGGTAGCTCACCATATAAGACACTTCTAGCCACTTCTTATTAATGGTATCTGTTGCTTTTATACATGTCTTACTCCTCGAAAGTCGTCTTAATTCTCGCTCAAAAAAACACCTGTGGCTGATTTTTCAAATTGGCATATTTGGTTTCTAAATGTCAACAGTGAAGGTTTCATCGAGTTGTGAAATAGTACTTTTGCACACAACACACTGTGGTTGAGGAAAGGCACTACTCCAAATATAAGTGAACCCCAAATCAATGTAGTGCTCATCATATTTGTGCCTCTTCGATGGTCCAACGTCCCTGTCTGTTGTTTGGTGCTTTCCCGGGTAAGGGGGCAGTAGCTCTTCGGCTGCATCAGATTCACAACTGTCAGTGTCCATGCTAGCTGGGCTAACAACAAATGTAGAATTACTGATGCTAGCATTGGATGTGCTCGTGGAAGCAGAACAACTTGTGTCGTCGACAGGTGCAGGTGTAGTACTGCTGGTAGTAGCAGTACTACCAGTAGAGCTGGTATGTGTTTATGTACGCCGGCCTTACTTCTTTAACCATTTATCAATATTCGAGCAATTGGAATGAGCAGCAGCTACGTTTGGCTACATATGGACAGTTAGTGGAATTCCCGCGAGAGAGTAACGGTTAATGTGATTGGATGTTAATTATTTGACTAGGCTACCTGTACGACATTGTGTTGTTATTCTGCTGAATACTAGACGGTTTAATTTTATTTTTGGCAGTGAAACGAGGCTACTCAGGTGAGAGAAAACCTCACCCAAATGTATAGCCCCGTTGGAAAATATAAATGGACTGTTTGAAAATGTGAAGAGTTTAATATATATATATTTATTTTTTTAATGTGAATCCCATTTTTATTTGGCGAACCCCCAATGGCATTGTGCTTACCCCAGTTTGGGAATATCTGGATTAGGGAAATGAATTGATGGGATTCAGTTCTATACAGTATTTTGTTGTTGCATAAACACATTAAATGTTCAATTTTAAAGTCATATCTGATAATGATTGGAACGCAGGAGCTGGGCCTCTGAGGTGATGACTTCTATAAACTGAGAGGCCCTCTGTTAGCGTCTGTGTGTCAATGGTATAGGCACATGAGCTGAGCCATAGGGCAGACATCTACCAACCCACTATCATCAGTTTAGGGGTGGGGGAAATGTATGTTTTTTGTCCCCCCCCCCCCCACACTTTTTTTGTTTTTAATCTTCAAAATCACCATTACCCACTCATTAACTTGTCATTTCATCAGATAAAACATGTTGAGCTTGTACTTTGTCAATAATTTTCTTTACAAATTAGCATGGCATTTAATATAATGGCAATTATTATATCATGCAGCGTTGGATTTTACCCTTCTCAAAAGCAAACGGTTTAGACCATTTGGAATTTTCTGGAGCGCTGATCCTGCTCTGACCAATGAATGTGACCATACGCATCCTTTATGAAATGACCCTGTTCATGTACAAATGACCAAATACACTGATTGGGTAGTTTTTCTTTAAACAAACTATTTATTATGGGGACCTACTTCTAGTCGGCGCAAGCAGCTGTGTCTATCTGCACTGTGTTCACAGTTGTTATCTGACAGTCATGCAGTTACACGCATAAAAGTTCAATAGCCTACTGAACTGAAGGAGAGGATGCATCAACTCAGTCACAACACATAAGAGGCATTTTTGGAATAAAACAATGAGTGAAAACATTAGTGAACTGGCGATTGTAACGTTTGAAAATCGGTTTTCTGACCGATGCACGCTAAATTTGGATTGGTTTGGGGTCCTGCAGAAGCATGCACACTAGTATCTTAAACATTTGAACCAGGATCAATGCATATTGAATTGTTACATTCCTAATATATACATATTAGAGGTAAGGGCGCCCTTTGGTGACCATGGAGAGAAACAGCCACTTCCTCTGTGTCAACTAGAGAGAGGATGGTCAGACGTACGGACTGGAGGAGAGGAACTCCAGCCACTCTGTCAGAGAGGGGGTCTTCTGGGGAGGCTGCAAATTCAAACATACATGTCTCACATTGTAACGGAACAGAATGTACAAATCAACATCACTTACATGGTTGTTTGTAGCTGTGGATTAGAAAATAAATAAGACCCCAGAGGGTAAATCATTTCAAGAACTAAATAATTCATGTTTAAGGGTAGATAATAACTTGAACAAGGGCAGTGCTCCATCTTTGCTAAAAAAAAAAGTTTGTCCTGATACCATTTCAATGGGACTCAAATGGACCTCGATACATCAATAAACAAGTAATGGCAATGACTGTTTTACCTGTAGGACAGCGTTGTCGACCAGTTCTCCGTCCCTGCGTACAGAGACGAGTGTAGCTGTGCCTCTGGAAGGGTAGCCCTCCTCCACCCCCAGGTTGCACACCCTAGAGGCAGTCTTCAGGAACACTAGCAGTCTCTGGCCTGGACGCCAGTCTATAGCAAACCTACACACAGGAGAAATTGTCACCATGTTAAAAACAGGTTTTGAAGAACGCAAGCAGATTGGATGCTAGAAAACGTCATGTGTCATTGTGCTTGAAATATGAAATATGAAAAAAGTCCACAGATAAGAATAACCTCTCACACACTAATTCTTGCTTAGAAGTGTTGGAGTATAAGCAACGTTATCTTCTCGTGTGATTGAGTAGTTCAGAAGTAATATTGTGAAGATATACTATCGGGGGTCATTAAAAACATTGTCTTTGATGGGTTTGACAGCTGAGCTAGTTATGGTTGTTGAGTACTACTCCGCATGTTTTCGTTTGCAGAAATCTTTGTTGATCTGTGTGTTGATCTGATCGACTGTATACAACTGTTTTACATTGGTTTTTGTAAGTGTGTGTGTGTGTGTGTGTGTGTGTGTGTGTCTCAATGATCCCTCTCCAAAAGAGAGGCAGTGGGATATAGTCAGACGGCTGCTTTTAATGCTTCAGATCATGTGGTAAGGCAATTCAAACAGTTACAGGATTCAGTCTCAGAAAGAAACATCATTCCACTTCATCATTGAAGATCAAGGGTCTCACTTCTATCATCGCTGACTGATCTTTGTAGGCACTGTGTGTGTGTATACCTGGAGTGCAGGGCCTGGATCTCAGCCAGCATCTCTCCCTGGCTGATGTAGCACTGCATGACCTCCAGCAGGGCAGCACTGAGGTGAGAAAGGCGACCCTTCATGGACTCCTCTAACAGCCCTGTAGTACCCTGATACATCTTGAGAGAGGGACGGGGGACAAAGTGGTGGTTGTGACTAATGGCGTCAAAATGTTGTTCTTTTCTCAATAGGTGCCAAAAACAGAGAAATATTGTACAGATATCTTACTTGGCTAAATCTAACAATGATTCCCATCTAGGAGACAGGGCCAGGAAAGCGGCTCAGAGGGAGCTAAAGAGAAGAGTTGTAGGAACTAGGATGGAACCGGACCAGGGGAAGGAGCTATGGAAAAGAGGTGTAGGGACCGGAAACCGAACCAGGAGTGTATTCATTAGTCACTCACTGTAGCAAAATGTTTTTACAACGAAAACCGATTACTCTAAGCGGAAAACTTTTTGCAACTAAAACGAGAGTTTCTATTGGACAAATTCAGGAAGGTCCCTCCACATTTTGTTTGCTAGCGTTTGGTTCATGGTGAATACCACCCAGGTCGGAAGTCAGCTGTGCTGTTTACCTGGAGGTGGAAGTGGTCATCAGGGCTCCAAGTGACAGTCAGTCTGAGAGGCTCCAGCTGGCCAGAGGAGGAGGATCCACAGGAGCGGGGCCTCAGTTCCACACACAGCTCCGAGGACCCCACTGACAACAGCCTACACTGCATCACCCCTTGTGTCTCCTCCACATAGCCCTGCAGGCTGGGGAAGGGAGACAACAGGGGACAGAGGTGAGTATGGACTGGAGCAGGGCAGGCAGGTGCCCACCCTAATTTGGAATTACCAATTGGCTAGGTTAGGGGTTCTGGGGTTGATTGTAGACTGGGCAAATTTTCATCTTTCTCACGTTCATTATGAAATGGTAAATTCAATGATAGTTCAAATACCTGAGTGAACAACGTGGAAGTGTGGTAGCTCAAGCCTAAAGTCAGGGAAAATTTGTGGAGGTGGTAGAGTAGAAATAGGACACGTCTCTGCAAGGATGTATAATTGGTGGATAGAGCTGCTTGTCACTCACGCGTCTCTCAGGTGCTGCCAGTCAGCCGAGCGGTCCAGTGTGGCGTCTGTCTCCGCCCTCAGCTGGGCCAGCTGCCCCTCACATACATGCAAGGCATTGTGGGCTGTCTTGAGGGACTCCCCCATCTGCAGGCTGAGATCTTTCTATGGGAGAGATGTGGAAAGACATTACACATCCAAAACATGGCACAGGACTAATACAAAGTAACCATACGAAAGAACATGTCCATTAAATGCCTGCAAATTGTGAGGACCGTTGCTCTTTCAAAAATGTGGAAAGTCACCGTACAGACTAAAGTGTGTGTGTGTGTCCATGAGTGTGCATCATGAGTGCATGTGTGTATACCTTCTTCTCTAGTGCTATGACCAGGTTTGTCAGTCTGTCCCGTTTGTGGTGCAGTTTGTCCATCCTGTCCTGTAAGGTGCTAATAAGTGTCTCCACCTCCTGGACTCCCTCTTTATATTCACTCTTCAGGACCTTCCAGCGTCTGTGAGCATCGTTGCCTGAACACAGCAGACCAGTAATTTACAAAAGTACTACACTGGGGTAGACCTGACCCCTCCGAACACTATTACATGGTACTCAGAGGCCATGGAAGTAAGGATATCTTGAGTAGCATGATTGCTGATTATGTGTTGGGTGTGTCTCTGTGTGTTACCGGGGTTTGGGGGGCAGGGTTCATTAAACAGCTGGTCAGTTGACTCCAGTCTCTCCAGAAGCTGCATCATGTCATCCAGCACAAACAACTGTCTGCACAAAATCTTCTGTTTGCTACGACTCTCCTGAACAACACAGATAGTACTTATAAACGTAATTAATGCAATGCATATATTTTCTTTGACCATCTCCAACATTTTGACGAGTTGTTTGGCCAAGCATTTCAAAGTGTCTAAAGTGGGTGAGGTGTTAACCTACTCACGGTTAGGTAGGGCACCATCAACTCTGCTTCCCCACCCTCCTGATGCTCTGCCCCATCGTACAATTCCAAATGTAGATGGTCGCATCTTTCAAGCAACCTGAAAACGATGGTTCAGAGTCAAACTCCGAATTGCTATCTAACTAGCAGCTAGTTAGCTTGCTTGTCTAACCACTCACATCATCTTGACAGTTATTTTTAGGGATTTATAATTAACTAACGTTAGGCTATTATAGGAAGCCTTACCCCGATTCATAATTTAACGAAAGGCACGATATTATGGAATAGGGTTGAAATACATTGCATAAGAGTATTCCATTTGATAAAAATGCTTAGGCAACTTACGCTTGAACAGCCTCAGTAGCCATTTTGGTTTTCAAAATTGAGCGGCCGCTGTACTACGTGGAATGTGATTTGATAGATTATTGTCCAATTAGATTGAAAGTAGTCCGTGCGTGATGGAAAAGGGAGCGGCTTCTCTCATAGCCATAAAATGCAACATTTATAAGGAAGTCTATGTAAAAGCCTAGAAATGGTCAGCTTTTTCATTTTCCAAATGTATTTATTAGGAGCACAGGCTCCTGACTACCGAACTCAACAGTACTTAAGACATAAATGCACACCACAGTGTTGGTCTTAAACAGGTATGATTAGTGACGTTTCAATCAGGAAACTACCAAGCTAGCACATTTGGTTCCTTGGAAGTTGTGGAAATGTAAGTTTTTGGTTTCACATTGGTTCTGGGAACAAAGTCATACATTTCCTGACTGGTAAAATTTAAAGGTTGTAATGTTCTGAGAACGTTCATTTTTGGGTTGCAGGTGGGTTCTGACAATGTTTTACATGGTTCCCTGGAAGTTTTCCTGGGAGGTTTTCTTAACGTTCTAAGAGTGGAAATGATAGGTTATTTGGAGGTTTTAGAATAATTTCCTTAACTTTCACTGAAAGTTTTAATAAAACTTTTAATAACATTGCTAGCTTAGTTTGGGTTAACTGTTTTGAACTCCAAGCACAGATAGGACACATGGAAATTATTTTGCTTAGGAATTAATGTTAATTTTCAGTGATGCTCAAACCTATGATCTTCTGTTCTCTATCCATGGAATTAGTCCACAGCGCCACCAGAATAGAGCATGCTATGTGTATTCTAACAGACCCCATTTCAAAGGAAACAAGCATTCATTAAGATCAGGTGTCACCAATTAGTGTGCTCGGCCAACACACGTAAACACACTTAATAAGACAGAGGATAGAGAGAGTTTTGTTGGAGCTGAGAACGGAATGTATATGTTTTTAAATAACATTCTTAGAATGTCATTTGAACGTTACTCTTTTCTTGTGGTTTCTATGGAAAGTGTTCTTAATGTTCTGAGAACATTCATTTCAAATAGAACCATGAGGAAAAAGTTGAAATTCCCAATTAGGAAACATATGGTTCTCAGAACGTTATGTGCTAGCCGGGTATCTTGTGCCCAGAAAGTTGTGGGAAGGCTGTATGCAAAATAACCATAGAACAACCATGCTCTCTCCAAGCTCTAGGAAACGTATGGTTCTCAAAACGTTATGTGCTACCTGGGTATTTTTTTAATAAGAGGGGGGTACTGCTAAATTCATAGACTGCAAAAAATGAAAATAATTATAGGACTTTGACCTAGCCAAGTGTGTACCCTTGATACAATTATTCTGTGTCAGAGGAAACATTTCCTCAGAAAGTAAAGAATTTTGGTAAACTCCTGCTGAGAGTGTCTCCAGATATAGGCTTAAATAAGTATATTTGTTAATTAATACCAGTGTTTTAGGTTGCTTCTAAAAAATTCCAAGAAAGTTCAATACCTAAAGTGCATCCTCTGCAAATATTTGCAGAAAATGCAGATATAGTCAGAGTTCCTAGACTCTTAATCGATATCTTTGATTGGGATTCCAAACTCTAGATCGAGGTATCTGATGTGACATGATATATAATGAATTATTCTAGTTCTGTGGTTAAATTCTAGTTTTTCTGTAAAGACCACAGTGGGTGAAGAAGGCATGGTGGAGGCACTGTATAGAGTAAAAAAACAACACAGAAAACACAAGACAGAAGCGGGTTCCGGTTTTCTCGTCTTTTAATAACACATTCATATCTATGCTCTGTTTTTGTTTACATGGAGTTTAAAACAAGTCTTGATGAGAACTAAAGAAATCAGGCAGGCAGAAGTTGAAAGGCCAAGGCCCCAGAGGTGGAGGAGGGCTGGCAGCAGAGTAGAGCCCGATAGATGGGCCTCTCGTTCTACATGTCCTCCTCCTCCAGCTCCTCCGGAGACTGACCAGCTAAACAGGTCCTTTCTTTTCAAATGAATCATTACAAATTAAAATAAACAATTTAATCGTTTAGACATCATGCTGCTCTGAAAAGGATCCACTGAGTCTTATTATGTTGCAGTTCACAGAGAGAGAATCCTAATGCATCCACACACAAGAAATACAATCCTATGTCATTTGAAAAAGCAATCAGAAAATAAATCAAACAAAAAAAGATGAAGAATTTTGAGGCTAAAAACCTAAGTGTAATGAAGAAGAAAAATGCAATTGGATAATTAAATCTTGTTTATCTTGTTTTTTGAGAAAAAAAATACTTAAGTTTATCTCTCCCCTTGAAATTTTCATTTCATAATCCTTTCAAAACAACTTCTAACAGAGAAAACAAAATCATCTTTGGAAGAGGTTAAAGTTAAAAAATGTATTTAATAGACTATAAACTGCAGTATATGGAGATGCTGCTACCCAGTTATTTATTCATTTACTTACTTTTTATTTGAGCATTTTCAAATGTTAAACTTTTTGTTTCCTTTTTTAATTTGACCTTTTACCTATTTTTTCCGAAGAGGTAGATCATTTTTTTTTTTTACAGGGTTACAGGTATCGTGCCCCTTGATTCAGGAAGTGAAGACAAAGGGAGAGATGGTGGAAGAGGGGCAGAGCTGGAGGAGGACTGTGGGAGGAGGAGGGTGGGACACTGGGTCTCAGGACCCCAAGGTGAGGGCCTATGGGGGAGCTGGTTATCCGAAGGGGTCACGGAGAAATGTGGAACAGGCACAGAGTGTGGTGTATCTACTGAGGGATAGAAGCAATTTCAGGGCCCTCGGGTTCTCATTCAAGAGAGACCAAACAACCCTGCTCCACCAGAAGAGCCACAAAGGGTTTAGTTTCCCATGTATTCACTTTGTTCCAATCCTCAGTGCCCCCTTATCACTCAAACCAACATGTCCCAGGCCTACTAGAGGATGCCCATAATAGACCCAGTCACTCCCCACACATAGTCCTCTCCCTCCCTGCTCCTGTAACCCACTTCACCCTCTGTATTTATTTTTATTTTTACAGTCCCAACTCTAAGCCGGAGAGGTAAAATGAAAATAAACAAATAAATTAAAGTGAATGAAAGAAAATACTGTAACATGCACTGTTTGCTCTTGTCTGGTTGATAAAAAACAATCTTATGGATAAGTCTTGAGGTAGCGTACCGAGTTATGTGTGAGGTTTGTTTCATCTTTGTAGCACCCATCTATGATGTTTCGTTTAAGTGAAGACCAGAGTCTACCAACGAGGAAAAAACCATTGTGGTGTGCATCTTTGTTTCAATAATCATAGCCGTCATTGAATCTGTCATCAATATGCGAAGCTACAAGCTTTGATGGGAAGTTTCAAAATAGTTTTGTCATATTGTTGTTGGGTTTGTTTTGTAAGTGGATAATCAACAGTCCACATGCCAAATGTTGACCATGAATATAGCTTGTCAACATATCACTCAAATTGCATAAAAAAAGGACTTCAGTTCAGACAGAGGAATTTTGTTTGTGGACACAATAGTGAGCCATTCGCTTTGCCACAGACAACGAGCATGGATTTCATGTTATAGTGCTTCAAAGTGTGAGGGTTGAAGACTAAGCCACTCAGTGAACAGACCAGGTGTCATCCATTACAGATAAAAACCAAATTCTTAATTCTTTCTCTTTTTTAGTACAAAAACTTGTGTTTGGCACAGTTATTACTTACATCATGTAATGCGTTACATGTTAGTATTTTGTATTTATTTAGTAGCTGTTTTAAGAGATCTGTGCATTAAAAAACATGATCAGAAAAAAAAAGGTAATCAACAATTTTTCCAAACTAAAGCAACGGAAACAAATTGAAAAAAGTATATGTAATAAAACTAGAAACATCTGAACAGAAGTGAGAAAACGAACACAATCGAGGCCAGCGTAAGAGAGGGTGGAGGACTCTGTAGTTCCCCTCAACTCCCCAAAATGAAATTATTTTTTAAAAAGGTCCTCCTAGTCCTGTGAAGTACAGAAAAGTACAAATAAAATCTTGGTAGTATAAGAGAGTGTGAGAAGAAGGATCTTAAACCAGGGTGGTGAGATAGTGAAAGAAGACTAGAGGGGAGGAGGTTACGTGTGTGATGTTAAGTCTACTTTGACTGGACTATGGTATACAGTTGCATTTCCAGTGACCAAACATAAATAGGCAATTCTTGTACGTCAAACAAGGGTACGCTATTTGTCTGTCAGTCTCTGACATAGTAGATAATAGTCCCCCCCTGCTTTCCACTAAATATTGGCCCATTTCCTGTTACTCTTCTACGCCTCCGTTACTAAATTGCAGCAAGTTTTAAAAAGCCCTGGAGGTTCTCTGTCATTTCAATATTTAGTTGTTTACATTATTCAATTAGTGTAACAGTATTTAACCAGATGTCATGTCCAAATAAAGCTTGCTGTATACAAAAAAAATACAAAAAAATGGCTGCAGTCTGAATAATCCAAAATAGTGTCTTGGTGTTTGTGAACAGAGCTCTATGGGTCGGAAAGAGACTGAAACTTCTGAAGGAGCATTTGTACCCCACATGATGATGGAGTCATATGCTCGTTGCCAAGGAGACCTCTAAACATGTCAAGTCAGCTCTTGCCATGGCAAAACAAGAAGTTGCCCGTCTCTTGAAAAAAAAAATGGAAGCATAAACAGTAGAATAGACTTTCACCTGTCGATGGTAAGAAAGTATGTTTCAAAGCCGCTGGCCAGTCTACTGGATGTGTTAAATGAGTAGCTCAGGCTGTGAAAATGATGCTATCTGGCAGTGTCAATCAGTGACCTGGCACGTTTTACTCTTCGACTTTTCCATCATTTCTTCATAATTTTCCCCCCATAGTTATTTCAAAAAATACAAAAGTCTGGTGATCGGTTTCCTTTTACATCTTATGAACAGGTTGAATCTATTTATTTTATGCATTTTTTTCAACTTCCTTGTTTTTTGCTCCCATTTTTAAAAGGTTTTTGAACACCCCTCTGTCTGTTGAAAGACAAACCGAGTCCATAGGTTCTCTTTCTACTTTTTTCTGCTTTTTTTACACCCCACCACTTCCCCCACAAAAAAAATCTAACACTTAAAACCAATAAACAAACAAAAAACACTAACACACCCAAACCCACACACGATCACACTCACAGATCAAGATCATGAGAAATGGGGAGGGCTGAGGCTTATTGGTCAGTGCACAGAGCTAATAAATATTCACATTCAGTGTTTTCAGAGCAAGGGGACAGATTGAACGCCCTTCAGTCTTACATCAACATTTCTCTGGCACAGCACTATAGATGGACTGCAACATGTAAGTAAACATTCTGCGCATTAAGCTGATGTCATCATGAAACAGACAAGAGGGCCTCGGATACACAGTGGTCATAGTCATATCATGGGAATTCTGCCTCAAAAACCTGTCCTGTCATGCTGTCAATATTCTAGTTCAGCAGTATAACAAATTATAGCTTGTATGACAAACATATATAATCATAAATAACCTTTTGACCATGTCAAAAACATAATTACCGGGACCTGATCATAACCCACACCCATGGTGTGGTATGGACCAAAATGTGCCCAGAGACCCTCTTGACTAACAGCGCCATTCCCCATTGGCCAATACTCTGATTTTAAAGACCAAATGCTCCAATCATACTTCAGAAGAGCCAGAGGCTGCCCCCAAAGCAGGCATGACAACACATGACATGGTCCTCTATCACCTGGCCATTGTTGGCTGATTTCACTTTTTCTTCTGGGGCATTACCTCTGGGTCATTCTGATTTTCAAAATAAAAGTCACACAAAAAAACAGAAAAAAATAACCAAAGCAACAAGACAAAACCTAAAAAAAGTATTTATCTTTCCTTAAAAAAATAAAAAATATTCAGGACTATCAGCTTTATATAAAAAACACCAGCAAGCAAAAAAAAGAAGTTAGGAATACTGAGGTAACAATACCCTGAGGTAGGTTTTTATTTTTTATTTCATTTTATCTAATCTTTTCTAGTAACGGTGAGAGCGCCCCATGCTTCTACCCCTCCTTCATTAAGTTGGGTCTGGAAGCGTCACCAGCAGGCCTTCAGCGGAGGGGAGAGAGAGCGAGAAGCCATTCCCCACTAACTGTTATTACCTTTCCATCTAGAGGAAAGGACTGTGGATCAACTCACCTGACCCATGCAGTCGTGGTCCTCAAAGACCGCTGTGTGTACTGTTTTTGATTCCATCTGGTCTCCTAACTCGTTTGTGACCACAGTAAGTATGGGTTCAATCCTGCTTGGTATCAAATTAACCAATGGATTTCGTTTTTGACGTTTTCGTAGATCCAATAAAACAAAATCCAGAACACACAGGGGATTCCAAAGAACCGGTTTTGGTCTAAATTGGGTCTGAGCATGAAAAAGGCAATGAGCAAAATCAAATAAGACCTCTTGTCTGTCAGTCATTGCAGGACTGCTACATATCTGGTTCAACTGTCCACAGTATTTCTCCTTGCCCTCAATTCATTCTCCCGAGGGACCGGGTTAACTCACATATCATATATATATAATATATATAAAATATGCCGTTTAGGCGTGGGCCGCTCGCCAGCGAGCATGGCTAGCGAGTTAACGGTCGTTCTCGTCCGCGTCTCGGAGCTAAGCCTCTGCAATAGAACTGCAGGACTAGCCGCGGCCTCCACGCACTTATTGATCTCTCACTGCTCTGACCACCAGACGCCTATCGGGACCTCAGGAACAAACAGTGCCTCGGAAACGAGGCAGACCTGAGTCTCGAGGCGACCCCAAAAAGCAAGGCGATCGAGGGCAGCATTTCATTACATTTCATGAAGATTCTATTTACAACCTCATATTTTATTTTTTTCTTCGTAGTTTTCTACGAAGGAGTCAAAGAGCAGTGTTAACAACTGCGGCCCCTCTGCTGAACTTTCATTGGCTGACGAAGGGTCACCTAATCCATGACCCCGCCCCCACTGCAATGGCTTCCCGGCCCCCTCTCCCGGCTCCCGATCACTGCATTCTATTAATAATACCTCTGAATAAACATTTCTATACATATATCTTTATCTTTAAAAAAAAAAACACCCTTAAAATATAGGACTGGCTGGAGATGGTTAAGAGCTCAGTGTGGGTTTAGTATCAAGTAGGCTGGCCCATCCAAGTGTGATCAGGGAGAGTAGTCACTCTCCATATGAGGAGAACCAAATGCCCACCATTGGTGTGAGAGAGACCCTCTCTGAAACACAAAAGGAGGCCTCTACCTGCCACATCCTCCAAACAACTCACCATTCCTAGTCAGTCGCTCTGGCCTGGCATCTGGTCTCTGTTTTCTCTAAGTTTACTTTTCCTCTCTTTTTTTCCTCTCTAAACTTTGTCATCTCTCGGGCGTTTCCTCTCTCTGACTCAGTTTGACTCGCATCTCTCCCTGTCTATCGCTGGGTCCGTGTGTCGCTCTCTTTTATCCGTCTGCTCATCTATCCTCCGTCCGTTTTTCTGTCTGTCCGTCCGGTAAGGTCCCTCTGCCCCGTCACTTTCTCTGAGGCCGGGGCTCCTGTGCCAGTCCCTGGGAGGGCCCCATCTCAGACAAGACCGGGCCGGGGTGTGGCCCCTGGCGCTCCCCCTGGCGCTCCCCCTGCCGCTCCCCCTGGCGCTCCCCCATGCCTCCCTTCTGCTGCTGCCTGACCTGTGTAAGAATGTCCCTGATCTTCCTTTGGGCCAACTGCAAGAGAGACAACAACATATGAGTGAGCAAGTGAGGAGACGGAAGAGTACTGGAGAAACTGTTGATGGAAATGATGAGGAGAGGTTGGGGCCTCTTCAAATCTCGGTAGGTTCTATATCCAACTTCTATAGGCAGCTTATGAAAGAGAGTGAGGACTAGGAGATCCTCACCTGGCTTGCGTAGAAGTGGCCGATGATCTTGACAATAACCTGGTCATTCTCGTCTGGGGTCTGTTCGCGAGGGACCACCACCTCAGCTGCAGTGAGGTTCTGTAGCTCATTCACCTGAGGAATAAGAATGTTTTGTTAGCGATTTGCACTTATTTAAAACTAATGTAACAGTTTAACTTTAAACCGTCCCCTCGCCCCGACACGGGCACGAACCAGGGACCCTCTGCACACATCAACAACAGTCACCCACGAAGCGTCGTTACCCATCGCTCCACAAAAGCCGCGGCCCTTGCAGAGCAAGGGGAACCACTACTTCTAGGTTTCAGAGCAAGTGACGTAATCGACTGAAAGGCTGCTAGCTCGCACCACCGCTAACTAGCTAGCCATTTCACATCCGTTACACTAACATGACCGTTTATATTGAGTAGTGGTCCTATGCTCAGTTATTCTAGCTCAGGAGAGGATAGCCACAAGGAAATATAGGAACAGAATTGATTGTAATAAAGGGTACAAGCTATGCCAAAAAGAGAACGGGATGCAACCTGAAAAGGACCCAGAGAAGACCCTCTACACTCACCGTCTTTCCGCCTTTTCCGATGACTCGGCCGGCAGCGGCAGCGGCTACCTTGATGTGCGTCTCCAGCTTCACTTCCTCCTTCGGCCCAAAGAAGTTCTCCTCCTTCAGTTTGCCATAAATCCTGCCCTGAGCCTGAGGGGGCAACAAAGAGTCAAATTTCAGTTTGACATCGAAAAGTAACTACACCTATGGCTTGACATGTGACTTCAACAGGGATTTGGAGGGAAAAAAAGAGAGTACGAAGGAGAGGAAGAGTGTAAGGCTAAAAGTAGGATAATACAGGTTGGAGAAGAGGAAATGGATGGAGGAAGAGAAGGCAGGACAGGCAAGCAGAGAACACACACAAAGAAAGATGCAAACACCAAGAAGAGGGCTCCCAGTTCTGGACACTGATATGAACACAATGACAAACAGGGGCTGAAAAAGAGATTGTCTGATCATGCTCCCATTTTACTGTACCTTGAACTGGGCCTCAGGTGGACCAGTTACAATGACCATTCGCATCTTGGAGTCAGGAGCCTCAGCTGGGGCAATCTGGAGGGGAAAAGATATGAAGGTCAACTTAAACCACATAGATAGACGTCTTTGGCACATGGGGATGTGCGAAACTAACTTCACATGGCGCCGACCGGCAAGACGCTTAAGGAGGGCGGTCACGTGTGCTAGCGAAGCAGACGTCCCTAGTTTGAGGCAGGTATGGGCCGAATCAGAAGGAAGTGGTACTCACTAAGCAAGCAGTGTGACGTCCTTCACAGAGACATGATATGTACAAGTATAGGTGTCTCAAAAAGTCATTGTTTTTTTCTAATCAGTTTCAGAGCGGTGATGAAATGCACTATTTACATCAGCTTGGTGCATTATCTTTCCTCATTTACCAATTTCCTTGTGTGAGTGAATGTCTGTGTGTACTAGTAAATCTCTCGCCTTGATTGAGGCTCCAGCGAAGCGGCTCAGCTGTTTTATATGCTGTCCCTTCTTGCCAATAATAGCTCCTACCGCCTGGGCCGGGATGTACACATGGACTGTCTCCTGCTCAGGGGCCTGTAGGGTGACATGAAACAGTTACAACTCTATCACTGCATGACCACAGCCCAACCAATATCTGACCCGCTGATCTAGAGGTTATTACCACACCACAACCCAACCCTGAGACAGACAGAGGACATGTTTGTGAAAGCTAGCATCAGCGTTCGCAAACACAGCTAACTCAACTAAAGCTCAAGGACTGGAATCTACTAGCTTAGATAGAAGCCTGTGCACTTACCCCAAAAGAGCCGTAGGGGGATGCAGAGTTGCCTGATGGGGGAGGGGGCATGGAACCGGAATGGGGGAAAAGTCCAAGCGCTCCAAGGTTCAGTCCGGGAATCAGATGAGTCTGTTGCTGGAGACAAGAAGCAGATAAGTGCCAAAGGAACTGATCTGAGAGTGCACGATAGTTTGAGTGCATGTGACAATGACTGCATGTGTGTTTCTCCCTACGAAAGTCAACAAATACAGGTGGAAACCTAAAGTGCCAGGGGCAGGGGAAAGATCTATGTGAGAGACCATTGTATTTTGAAGAGAATTGGAGGCCAGTAGCTTTATTGAGCATTGACTCACATTCATGGCGGCCATGTCATTGTCATAGGCCTCGCGCACTTTCTTCATGATCTCTGTCTCGGCCAGACAACAGGCCTCGATGGGTCCCTTCACTGTGATGGTCCTCTCTGGGTTGTACACAGTCAGGTCCTGGAGTCTTCAGACAGGAGCGGAGGGAAGGAAGAGACAGGGTGGGAGAGGTGAAAGAGGAGAGTAGGAAAGAGGGAGAGGTCAGGTGGAAAAGGAGAAAGATAAGAAACAGGAAGAGCAGGTAGAATGAGAAATAAGATGAAAGAAGAAGCAGAAAGGTGATGGGGAGAGGAGCAGAGGGAGAAAAATAACAAGAAACGTTGTTAATCAACCATAGTTGATCATTGGAAACTACAATAATGAAGAAACAACTCAGTACATTTAATCAGTCATTGGATATAGTCATATGTTTCCATCGCATGGTGCATGATCTTTCCTAATTGACCATGGCAGCTCTACATAAACATACCCAGGGACCCGTGTGTTTCATGATGTGTGTTGATGTGTTTGTGTGTGTGTGTGTATGTTTTTAGATGTGTGTGACTAACGGGGAGATTGTGATCTTGGTGTCGGTGTCCTGCTCCACTTTCTTCAGGTTGCGCCCCTCCTTGCCGATCAGTCGGCCTACAAAGTTATTGTGAGCCAGGATCTTCAGGGGTACTTCTTCAGCACTTGAGGATAAGGAGATTAAACACAGAAGAAAATCAAATGTACCGTTTCTTAACTGCATGCATAAACGTCCACCCCTAGCACAATTGGAGATACCGTTTTTTTTAATGGGAAAAGTTACGAAATAGCCGGAGGGTCACTTTAACGTTTTCACACTGTGCAGGTTTGACAGCTGCTTCATGGACACTGCACTCACGTCTTGGTGTCCTTAGCCTCCTGTTCCATGATGTCCAGGATCAAACGGCAGGCAGAGGAGCAGCCCTCAGGGGTGGAGTGGATGCTGATTGGCTTCTCGGCTGCGCCGGCATTCTCTTTGCGATGGACGTCGATTCTAGCAGCAGGGACAGAAAACGCAGGAAAGTCCGTTTGGCCATACAGTATTGTGTTCACAAGCAGGTGGGCAGGGTGAAGACAGCAATTTCCACCACTTTTGGTTTGTTTGAATTCAATCGAAAGCCCTTTGGATTGTGCAACGCTCCCAGTACATTTTCATAATCACTTTCAAAGCCTTAACAAAGATGGGATGTAAAAGCTTCATATCAGTAATGGCTTTGCTCTGTCTATTCTAGCAACAAGTCACCGGTATGGCCTGACTTGTACTCACTTGATCTGGTTCACTGGTACTCATCTGTTACTACTATATTGGTCAACTAATATTGGTACTTACTTGCTCTGGGTTTGTTTGGTGATGTTGCGGATGGTGGCACCCTCCTTGCCGATGATGGCCCCCACGTATTGGGTGGGCACCAGGAGTCTGAGGGGGATGTCAGCGTGCTGGTGTTTTGAGGGCATGCCTGAGCCCGGGGAACCGCCACGGGGGCCGCGGGGCCCGTAACTGGGGCGACGACTATTGTCTGGGCCGTGTTGGGAGTCGACATCAGACGTCTCATCTGGGATGTAGGAGACACGCAAGGAATTGTTCTCAAACTCGTAGCCGTTCAGCTTCTGGATTGCCCTGGGAGAAACAGGTAGATGTTAGATTTCACGTTTAATTATACATCGACAATATCAGCAAAACTAGAAATGGTCATTTATAAGGATGACGAAAGAGAAAGAAAGAATTCCCATGGTTTGTGTCTTTCACCCATGAGGTTTCCTGAATAGCTTTCTATAATGATGATCTGTTTTTACTCCCCCCAAAAATTTGAACCTGGACCTTAAAAGCCAAATGTCTCAAAAACAATGCTTTTCTTAAGTGAAACCTTCTACTATGGCCAAATTCATCGGCTGCATGTGTGTAGTTCATCTTTAATATCTTTGATAATTTTTCATGTTGCAGGGCAGCGCGATCCCCAACTGCAGTCCTACTATCATACCACTAGAGGTCAAGCGAGTGATATATACACTATATATACAAAAGTATGTGGACACCCCTTCAAATGAGTGGATTTCAGACACACCCGTTGCTAACAGGTGTATAGAATCAAGCATACAGCCATGCAATCGCCATAGACAAACATTTCCTGTAGAATGGCCTTACTGAAGAGCTCAGTGACTTTTAACGTGGTACCGTCATAGGATGCCACGTTTCCAACAAGTCAGTTCTTCAAATTTCTGCCCCGCTAGAGCTGCCCTGGTCAACTGTAATTCTGTATTTTTTTTATTTTACCAGGTAAGTTGACTGAGAATACGTATTCATTTACAGCAACGACCTGGGGAATAGTTACAGGGGAGAGGAGGGGGGATGAATGAGCCAATTGTAAGCTGGGGATGATTAGGTGACCATCATAGTATGAGAGCCAGATTGGGAATTCAGCCAGGACACCGGGGTTAACACCCCTACTCTTATGATAAGTGCCATGTGTTTGGCGGATGCCAGGAGAACACTACCTGCTCCAATGCATAGTGCCAACTGTAAAGTTTGGTGGAGGAGGAACATCTGGGGATTATTTTCATGGTTCCGGCTAGGCCCCTTAGTTCCAGTGAAGGGAAATCTTAAAGCTACAGCATTCAATTGCGTTCTAGAAGATTCTGTGCTTCCAACTTTGTGGCAACAGTTTGGGGAAGGCCCTTTCCGGTTTCAGCATGACAATGCCCCCGTGCATAAAGTGAGGTCCATACAGAGATGGTTTGTCGAGATCGGTGTGTAAGAACTTGACTGGCCTGCACAGAGCCTTGACCTCAGCCCCATCGAACACCTTTGGGATGAATTGGAACACCGACTGCAAGCCAGGTATAATCGCCAAACATCAGTGCCCGACCTCACTAATGCTTTTTGTGGCTGAATGGAACCAAGTCCACCAAGCAATATTCCAACATCTAGTGGAAAGCCTTCCCAGAAGAGCGGAGGCTGTTATAGAAGCAAAGAGGGGACTAACTCCATATTAATGCCCATGATTTTGGAATGAGATTTTTTGATGAGCAGGTGTCCACATACTTTTGGTCATGTTGTGTATCATGCATCAACATATGGAGTTTGACAAAGATTCAAACAGCTAGGATCTCTTAACAAGTATTATAGAGTGTTCAAATATTGAGAAAAATTAGGACATACACTAACTACCGTTCAAAGTTTGGGGTCACTTACAAATGTCCTTGTTTTTGACAGAAAAGCCCATTTTTTTGTCCAATAAAATAACATCAAATTGATCAGAAATACAGTGGAGACATTGTTAATGTTGTAAATGACTATTGTAGCTGGAAACGGCAGATTTTTTATGGAGTATCTACATAGGCCCATTATCAGCAACCATCACTCCTGTTTTCCAATGGCGCGTTGTGTTAGCTAATCCAAGTGCATCATTTTAAAAGGCTAATTGATCATTAGAAACCCCTTTTGCAATTATGTTAGCACAGCTGAAAACTGTTGTTCTGATTAAAGAAGCAATAAAACTGGCCTTCTTTAGACTAGTTGAGTATCTGGAGCATCAGCATTTGTTGGTTCGATTACAGGCTCAAAATGACCAGAAACAATGAACTTTCTTCCAAAACGCGTCAGTCTATTCTTGTTCTGAAAAAATGAAGGCTATCCCATGTGAGAAATTGCCAAGAAACTGAAGATCTCGTACAACGCTGTGTACTACTCCCTTCACAGAACAGTGCAAACTGGCCCTAACCAGAATAGAAAGAGGAGTGGGAGGCCCTGGTGCACAACTGAGCTAGAGGATAAGTACATTAGAGAGTCTGAAAGGATATGGAGTGGGTACATTTGGAAGTAGAGATATAGAAAAGATCATGCACTATGGGAGACTTACTGTCTGGCATGTTCCCGAGTTCCATATGTGACGTTGACCACTGCAGTCTCACTGTCTGTGTTCACTAAGAAAAGGAGCCAGAGTGAGAGGAGAGTGAGAGGAGAGTGAGAGGAGAGGAGAGGAGAGTGAGAGGAGAGGAGAGGAGAGGAGAGGAGAGGAGAGGAGAGGAGAGGAGAGGAGAGGAGAGGAGAGGAGAGGAGAGAGGAGGGGAGGTTGCATAAGTCAGAGGCTATAAACCCACCTCCTTGTCAGACCCATTTCCTGAACAGTTGAGCACTGAGAGTTAATGATATTGATTGACCTATGACGGAGCATGGGATATCCCATTGATCAAATTTGATTCGCTGACAGAGAAGGACTGAGAAGCAGCGATTTACCACTGACATAAAGACTTCACTCTTGCGGGGTTTCCTGTCGACTGGAATACTCAAGCTATTTCTTAATGAGCTGTATTCACAAAGGGAGGTGCTTCGACTACAGAAGGACTCTCAGAACTCTGATCACACCCCTTATTCATAAAGCGCCTCAGAGTAGGAGTGCTGACCTAAAATCCATTTTGCCTCTTAATGATTAAGATTACCTGGACAGGTAGGACCTGATCCTAGATCAGCACTCCTATTTTGAGAGGATTTATGAATATGCTTTTGTTTTGTAGCTCAGATGGATAGGGAAAGCAGATCCGGTCAGGTCTCAGGGATAGAAAACAGTGAGTGACATTTTTGTAGTGCAAAAGCATTGTGCAAAGTGCAAAAAATACTGCGAATCTCATTATAATCTTGCCCAGTGAGTGTGTAAAGGAAGCCTTATCATTGGATTTGTAGATCAGATGTTCAGAGCGAAGTCTGACTGGCTATGAATAGAACAGAATAACTTGATTTTCCCCAGAGGTAACTTCAGTATCTTACCTTGTTCGCAGTTCTCAACGGTTCCATATTGGGCCAGCAGACCATCCAGCACCTAGGGAGGGGAGTACACAATTTCATTATAGTTGTGTTTCAACATTTCCACCTAAATTGAGTTTCTCCAATGTTCTCGTATTTGTCTCACTTCCTACATCAGTGTAAAACAGTTCCGGTCCTCAAGGGCCAAAGTGTCCACATCATTTCAACCTCCCACTTAATTGATGAGTGCTACTGACTGGAGAGATACGCTTCCCTGGTCTAAATCAGACACTGATGTCCTGTGTAGCTCAGTTGGTAGAGCATGGTGCTTGCAATGCCCGGATAGTGGATTTGATTCCCGGGACCACCCATACGTATAATTTATGCACTGTATGTCGCTTGGATGAATGGCATATCTGGCCATCCAGAAGCTAGGTTTGACTGCTCTGATGTAATGAGTTAGAATTGTGTCTTCAACATGGTTTCTTATTCTGCCTATTTGTTTTTACTCTTTCTGGCTCGTGTTCAGGGCTATAACATGGATGGAGAAACGTTACCCTTGTGTGGCCAGCTAGGGAAGGACATACTGCGTTGCACGCAAGCACTGGCAGGATGGAGTGGAGAGCGAGAGAGAAAGCGAAAGAGCCCCGCCTTAGCAGAGACATGTGGCCCATCTTCGTCCAGCTGTCAGCGGTAGCCGCTCAACACCCACACACACAATTTATTTTTAAACCGTTATTTAACTAGGCAAGTCAGTTAAGAACAAATTCTTATTTACAATGACGGCCTAGGAACAGTGGGTTAACTGACTTGTTCAGGGGCAGAACAACAGATTTTTACCTTGTCAGCTCGGGGATTCGATCTAGCAGCCTTTTGGTTACTGGCCCAATGCTCTAACCACTAGGCTACCTGCCGCCCCCAAAATAAAGCCGCCCCACAATAAAGACACAAATACACATATGAACACAAATACACATATGAACAATCATGTCCGCAGCCATAGTCAATCTAAATGCCTTTTACCCCCCTAACTCACTCACATCTCAGATGGCTACACAGAACATCCTGTTCTGAACAGATTGTTCCTGATTACTTACCTATGTTGTAGCAGGGACTAACCTATGCTTTTCCATATAAAAGTAACACTAACTGATTGAGAGACACTAACGGACCCATTGATACATTTTGATATGGTGAAACTATGTTCTGGTCAAACCAGGGGCACTCACCTCCCACTGCAGGTGCGGAGGAATGTTTCTGATCTGGAGCTTCCTGGTCCTAAGAGAGAGTAAGAGAAAGAGAGAGAGAGAGAAATACTATTTGAAAATATTCAACTCAAACATGGACGTAAAACATTTACATACTTCATGCAGTCAAATGGATTTGGTCAAACTATTGCCTGGTGTTGTGGGTCTAATCCTGAATGCTGATTGGTTAAAACCGCATCCCAGCCGGTGTCTATTCCACAAATTACAACCGGCTAAATCTATGACGTTAAAATGCCTGTTTACTCTGTTCCATCTGACTGCGCAATCCACTGTCTCATCAACCCAGCCAGGCAATTTATAAACTTGATCTCCACTATAAAAAGCATCTAGACATTATCTCATTTCTTTTAGACTAACATTTAGTTTTCAACAGCGGACAAGACAGACGAGCAGGCAGCGTTTCTCAGCCAGTCGAAATCATGAATCAGCTGGCATCATTTTGATGGATATAAACAACTGTCAATTGAAATAAGGTCAAACGAAGTGCAGCTGGTTTGCAGTATTTTCAGTCTGAAGTGATTGTGTTAGCTGTGTTGTTGTCTAGCTCCTCTGAACAACAGTGTCCTGACGAGTGAACACGTTTTTTTTATGCCAGGCGAAATCGTGCCTCATTAGCACATTGTTATGGATGTATCCAAACAACTGTCACTAGAAAACAGCTTAAACAAATGCAGATGCAGTTACTTTGCTGTTATTCTGACCGCACTTTTTAACGTGACTGTAAGTTAGCGGTAGTTGGCTAGCTAGCAAGCACGGGATAAGAACGTTGCCAGCCAGTATGGCAATGGAACATTTAGAACGAATGGCTGGGTTGCGTCTCTGGCAACCGAACCACCAGCCGACTAGCCAGCTTGAGTAACAACCCCAGATTTGTGTCGGGACTATATCTTGTGGAAGTATGAAATAGTATGACTAAATTCATCAAAATAATGTTTTTAAGGAAAATATGTAAATCATTATTTGAATATGTTGGTAACCCTTTGTATAAAAGTGATAATGCCCTCGAAGCCGGTGTTTGGAGGATATTTTGGTAATAACAACACCCGTGCCAATATATCCTCCAAACACCAGCTTCTCGGGCATTATCACTTAATTAACCATCCAATTCTGAAACTTTTTTATTGTAAACCTACATGGAAATTGACCAAATATTTTTGGGTCAAACCTCATTCTTTATTTCATTGAATCAGAAGCATGATTGGGTTCTCTGGTTCGCGGTTAAGCATCGTAAAATACCAGTATATCTCACAGTTTGCCTGCAGCGACTGTGAGAGGAAAGAGCATCGGTGTCACTACTCCATATGTTTTATACTAGTTCACAAGTACAACTCCAATACTTTGAGCCTCTCAACTGAGAAGTCTGTGACCATAAAAAAAAAACGATGAGCTCCATTGTACTGACCGCCAATGCACCATTGAAAGTTATGACAAGCTGTCAGAGACAGACAGACAGACAGACAGACAGACAGACAGACAGACAGACAGACAGACAGACAGACAGACAGACAGACAGACAGACAGACAGACAGACAGACAGACAGACAGACAGACAGACAGACAGACAGACAGACAGACAGACAGACAGACAGACAGACAGACAGACAGACAGACAGACACACACACACACACACACACACACACACACACACACACACACACACACACACACACACACACACACACACACACACACGGTTGGCAGTCTTGTGTTTCAGGTCTTAACATCCTGGTTCAGTACACATCAGCGACACACACACACACACACACACACACACACACACACACACACACACACACACACACACACACACACACACACACACACACACACACACACACACACACACACACACACACACACACACACACACACGGTTGGCAGTCTTGTGTTTCAGGTCTTAACATCCTGGTTCAGTACACATCAGCGACGCTGAAAGTGTGTGTGTGTGTGTGTGTCTCAGCTCATCAGCATCTGCCAGCTTGCATATCCCGCTGCCTGTTGCTGGCCTGGACTCAGAGAGAGAGAGAGAGAGAGAGTGTTTGTGTGGGCTGGATGGTCTGAGGGGTGTGTAGGGAGAAAGAATGGGTATATTGAAACCGGACACTGACGACAGATTTAGTACTCTGCCAGCTGCCCTGGAACGTTCCCAACACATGGGCACAGAGCGAGAAAGAGAGAGAAAGAGAAAGAAAGAGAAAAACTATGAGGGAGTATAGTAGAGGGAGAGAGCGTGTGAGGTTGGCATTAAGCGAGAGAGAGTTGACTGCAGGGGAACTCATGCGAGAAAGGGACAGTGTGACAGAGCGCAAATAGGAGCGAGAGAGAAAGAACTGCAGCAGGGGAGGACAATCTCCATAACAACAACATCAAGGTTCCCCAAAATACAAGAATAAACAAACAAGCTGAATAACTTGTATATTGAACCACACAGTACCAAAGTAGTACTTACAGATTTATTCAAAGATTTGGCCACAGAGAAGGCAAAGTGGAGGAGATCAGGGGAACATAGTGAGGAGAGAAAAGAGGACAGGGAGGGGTAGCAGGTAGGTAATAGTAGCCTATCAAATGTTCCTGATTTAACCCCTTAGAATCTCTGACTGGGAGTAGAATGACGTCGCCCCTAGATGTACGGTCATTTTTCGCATTTCCCATCAGATTTTAGAGGGTAAGCCGATGCTAGATCTGTGTGCCTAAGGGCAACTGAAACACAGAGCTGGCAATCGGTTGCCAGCGTCCTAGTTGAAACTCCAGAGGGAGCTCTAATGATCTATGTGAGAGGTGAGGGGTTGTGTGTGTGTGTGGAGGAGAGAACGGGCACCAGTGGTCATAAGGGAGGGGCAGCTCACAGCTCTGCTGGTTTGTAAAGGGTTAATATATGGGAATCCCCTTGTGACCTCTGAACCTTAGTTTCCACACCCAGGAGAGACACAACCCAATACAAATCCCCTGCCTCGCCTCTTGGGCTCTGCACAACAAAACACATGGAAGGGCCAATCTAAGCTCATGGGCCTCAGGTAAATGACATTCTACACATATATTACAATAAAGCAACCCAATACAATCACGGCACATGTTGTTTTCAAGAGCAGCAACATTCCGAAAGGTTTCAGGGCTTTTTGATGATCAGGCTAAGAGGTTCCTGTTTCCTGTGCAACACTGTTAGACGGTAGTTCAGCAACGTGTTGAATGTGCTGTAACAATCTTAAGGCACTAATGACTATTTAGCCACAGAGAGTGGTTCAGTTACTCGAAGGTCACCACAGTCTTGAAAACAAATAATTTTGTCCGTTTTGGGGAAACTTGTGCAAGCCACCAAATTAACAGCCAACATCATGGCAGTGCTTCAGGCTCCACCACCCACGGTAGGCTATTTGTGAGGGGAGCAAGTGAGGGGGACGGGTGGGCCTTTGAACTGGTACTTCTCCTCCTCGGCGAAGACCCTTCTTCATCCATCAAAGTCTCTGTCCCGCAAATCAATACATCAATAGACGTAACCATCCACCCAACCCCCACATCTACATAGCCCTCCACCCAACACTTAACTCACCTTTGCCCCTTCAACCCCCCTCAACCATCCGCCCCACACCCACACCAACTGTGAAATTAAATGAACCTAGACAACACTGAACGCCAACTCCCAGGCATCTCATTGGCTGACGCCATGACGACAGGGGAGGGGAGGGGAAGATGGATGAGGGGTGAGGAGACAATATGGTTGCACCCATTCATCTGTTGTTGTTCTTCCCTTCAGGGGTGGTCTTCCCTCCACATGCTCCCAAACTCACACAGCAAATACTCCAAAATGAACAAACATTTAAAATTCTTGAAAAACGAATCTCAGCTGAAGCTTAATGAATGTTTATGTCTGTGTTACTGACTTTGTCCTTGAGGTAGCATCTAGCGTACATAGCGTGTGTTGGTACCAACAGGACAATGGGAGAAAGAAGAGGGGCCTGGACGCTTAGAAGCCTCAAGTCTACAGCTTTGCGCTGGTGGGGTCAAAAGCAAAGGGCTTTAGACTGATCAGGAGACTCTATTGGGGGTGAGACCATAGCATTGTCTCATAGGAGGGGCATGGAGGAGTTAGTTTACCATGTGAAAGAATAGAATGGTCAGGGAATATAGGGTGGGGTGGGAGAAGCACAGCAGGTGGGAAAAATAGAGAGAGAGAGAGAGAGAGAGAGTACGCTCCATAAAGGACAGACATCCCAAACATGGTTGAAAATGAGGAAGAGGGAAAGTGTAAGGTAGCACGTTTGCGCAGACCTGTGAAGGAGAACGAAGGTGTGTTTGTATGTATGTGTGTACATGTTGTACAGACACTGGTTGGTTATGTAAGGGAAAATGGACTTGAAAGAGGTTTCGAAAGGTCCTAACTGAATGGCTTGACCCTCTGTCCTCCATTATACTCATGTCCTCAATTTTGGTTCCACTGTACCTCTCCTTTGAAGATCTCTCCCGCAACATTTCACTCAAGGATAGGCCTCCACGGCAGGGTTCCCCAATTACATTCAGCTGTGGGCTGATTTTTCAGAGGATGGTCAGGGGGCCGGAACATAGTTATAAATAATTGTACACTGCAAATTGGCCCGCAAGAATCCTAAACAGATATAGTATTTTACAAAAACAGAATCATTTCAAGCCTTGATGACTTTGGGATACGATCACATATTTATGCATGGGAATATTTGGGAACAGATTTCCTAAATTATAATCACCTTGAGCTCTCAGTCATTCTGGATAAGAGCGTGTCCTAAATGACTAAAATGTAAATGTACATTCAATATAATTTCCTGAAATGTTATGTCCAATAACGAAAATTACATAATATATACTATATACTACCTGTCAAACGTTTTAGAATACCTACTCATCTCAAGGGTTTTTCTTTATTTTCAAAATGTTCTACATTGTAGAATAGTAGTGAAGACATCAAAACTATGAAATAACACATATGGAATCATGTAGTAACCAAAAAAGGGTTAACCAAATCATGTATTTTATATTTGAGATTCTTCAAAGTAGCCACCCTTTGCCTTGATGACAGCTTTCCACACTCTTGGCATTCTCTCAACCAGCTTCACCTGGAATGCTTTTCCAACAGTCTTGAAGGAGTTCCCACATATGCTGAGCACTTTTTGGCTGCTTTTCCTTCACTCCCTGGTCCAACTCATCCCAAACCATCTCAATTGGGTTGAGGTCGGGGGATTGTGGAGGCCAGGTCGTCTGATGCAGCACTCCATCACGATCCTTCTTGGTAAAATAGCCCTTACACAGCCTGGAGGTGGGTTAGGTCCTTGTCCTGTTGAAAAACAAATGATAGTCCCACTAAGCCCAAACCAGATGGGATGGCGCATTGCTGCAGAATGCTGTGGTAGCCATGCTGGCTAAGTGTGCCTTGAATTCTAAATAAATCACAGACAGTGCCACCAACAAAGCACCCCCACACCATAACACCTCCTCCTCCATGCTTTACTGTGGGAAATACACATGCGGAGATCATCCGTTCACCCACACTGCGTCTCACAAATACACGGCGGTTGGAACCAAAATCTCAGATTTGGACTCCAGACCAAAGGACAAATATCCACCGGTCTAATGTCCATTGCTCGTGTTTCTTGGCCCAAGCAAGTCTCTTCTTCTTATTGGTGTCCTTTAGTAGTGGTTTCTTTGCAGGAATTCAACCTTGAAGGCCTGATTCACACAGTCACCTCTGAACAGTTGATGTTGAGATGTGTCTGTTACTTGAACGCTGTGAAGCATTTATTTGGGCTGCAATCTGAGGTGCAGTTAACTGTCATTTCTCTTTGCTTATTTGAGCTGTTCTTGCCATAATATGGACTTGGTCTTTTACCAAATAGGGCCACAACACCACTGATTGGCTCAAACACATTAAGAAGGAAAACAGTTCCACAAATGTACTTTTAAGAAGGCACACCTGTTAATTGAAATACATTCCAGGTGATTACCTCATGAAGCTGGCTGAGAGAATGCCAAGAGTGTGCAAAGCTGTCATCGAGGCAAAGGGTGGCTTTGCATGTCGATTTGTTTAAACCTTTTTTGGTTACTACATGATTCCATATGTGTTATTTCATCGTTTTGATGTCTTCACTATTATTCTACACTGTAGAAAATAGTAAAATAAAGGAAAACCCTTGAATGAGTAGGTGTGTTCAAACTTTTGACTGGTACTGTATATTTATTTATTATATTTTTTATTTTGGTCAGAAACCTTGGGGGCAAAAATAAAATCACCTGTGGGCCGCTTATTGGAGAACTCTGCTCTACAGTGTCATGTCACCATTTAATAAACAAACACAACTACAATACTAAAAACTTCATACTGAACCACAAATGTATTTTAAAAAAAAGAAGCCGTTTCCATGCCAAAATCAGGCTCAATTGCATAGCACACACACCCTCAGGTAATTTTACATGGGGGTAAGATGTACACAACCACACACACGCATACACAGAGGAGGTGCGATTTTCACAGTGAGCTGTTACACAGGCATGCATGTCGCCCTGGGTGGCTCGCCTCCCCTTCCCATCAGGCCGTCTGTTTAGCATTGGAAAGGCCCCTGGAGCGCCCCCCACCGGTGGCTCACCGATGCATGACGGGCCAGTCTCAGCAGGGCTGGAGGACTCGGGTGTCCTCCCGGTGGAAGGAAAAACAACGACGAGCATTCCATAGCCCATAATCATAAACACACACCCAGACGCCCACACATAACACACCAAGTCACACACCCTCCAAGCAGATTAAAAACAAACACACCCACTCGTCCGCACATGTGCACATTTGAACATACATCAGAATGAGTATTGTAAAAAATAAAAATAAAAAAAAAGTACAAATGAACACAGCCACGTAGTCACTTAGGCGCCACACATTCACGTTTGAACACACAAACGCACACTTTGTGTTCTGAAAACACCAACACACCCACACCCCACGCATCAAGTGCATACAGACTTTGTAGACGCCCCTTGATTTACAAAATACAGTCAAAAACAAACAAAGGCACACCATAAATGTAGGTCTGAACACACTAGCGAAAATAAAAGGGCACATAGATAAAATACTCATGATCATACTAACATACTGTAAACGCCTACCAACACAAATACACACATACAAACTGTGATTATGTGATTCACTTTTAAACTTAAGTCAGTGGGTGGTTGGCCTAAGTAACCCTTACTGTCCTTTTCATTTGAGAGTATAACTACAACAGACCATGGAGTTTTGAAAATGGAGGCCAAAATTTGTTTTAGGGAAGATGGCGTAGCCGTAGAATAGTGACAATTACACAACAGCATTACATATACAGTCTACTACACAAAGGGGCCCACGACAACTCAACCCACTCAGCAGAATGAAAGAAGTACATACACACACACACACACACACACACACACCAGGGTAGCTGCAGACTTCCAAATCCCACCAAATGAACTATGTGGGGCCCATTGCGAGGTGAAAGGTCAAGCAGGAAATGGAGAACACATGAAGTCTCAGTCATGTAGCACCACTTTGCCTTTTCTTTTTATCCAGAGCTACTTCCTGTCTAATTTCACCCTGTCGGTGGCTTGGCCAATCAGCAACCAAGCTCAGAGGATGATGGGGGAGTGGGGAATGAAATGCGGAGAGAGAGAGAGAGAATAAAAAACAATAGGCTTCAAAGACAGCAGTGTGCATTCTCTCTCTCTCTCTCTCTCTCCGTGAACTGCGCCCCTCCCCCACATGCACACACCCCCACTCAAAGCTAACTTCCTCTCAATGCATGTGGAGAGCAGAGGAGAGGGGCGAGAGATGGAGGAAGGGAAAGGGGTGGGGACTTCAAAAAGGTGCCTCTTAAAAAAAAAAACTGGCTACTGATTAACGGCTCCTATGTACACTCTTTTTGGTTCCAGGCAGATCTCTTTTGGGTTCAATGTAGAACCCTCTGGGGAAAGGGTTCTACCTGGAACCAAAAGGGTTCTACCAGGAACCAAAAAGGGTTCTTCAAAGGGTTCTCCTATCGGGACAGCCGACAAACCCTTTAGGTTCTAGATAGGACCTTTTTTTCTAAGAGTGTATAGAGCAGTTGGGTAACGAGATTAAGCAGCGAACTGCCAAAGCCGTGATATATGTTGGCATTGTACTACCGCTACAAAGCCCTTCAGTCAAAATGCTCACGTCTTCTTCCTACAGCTATGGACCTTATGCGTGTAGACAACATAACGCAGAGATTTTATCCGTTTTTTTACAGCCAGATGCTTATTTCACTGCAACTATCAGGTGAATTTGACAATTAAACATTACTATGATTATTTAAAAAAAATTTTTTTTTTATTATGAATTCATGTTTCGATTTCACATAAAAAAAGACCAGTCTGGCAACATTGACATTGAGAATTTATTTCAGCACACAATTATTAGGGCTATACACATAACCGGTGTGTTCCAACGGTGTATTCTACAAACGGTGCATTCAGAATGCCTACCGTTTCAATATACGCATCAAACGTTAAATTCAATTCTGTGTTGGTTTTGAGCGATCATTCCACATTTAAGCTTAGCTGAATACAGCTCACATCCCTAATAGCCATTCTCTGCTGCCTACGCCCTTCAAAAGAGGTAGCACTTTTTCACAGGGATGCAATAGAACTCTAGCCTGAATTTCAACCCTAAAAGAAACCAAATCCACTCTCACCATACAAAGCTCAAAGGCTCCAGATAATAACGATTACAACAAGGCCATACAATAGCAAAGGATGTAGCCTAGCAGCACCATAGCTTGTGCTCAGAGAGAACGATAGCGCTAATTGTGAACTGCAATCACTTAATTGAAAAGCTCAGCTAATTCCCATAATTGACCTCAGTAATGTTAGGTTGTCATACAACGTACACCCTAAAGCCCCACACTCATCCTTCAATTGTCCCAAATTACATCAATTTGGTTGGTAGACACAGTTGTTGCACCTTCATTATGATCTTTTTACACAAAAATACCAACAACTTGTTGATAGTAATGGAGTAGTAAGGCAGATATTGCTTATTATACAATCATACCTTGAGATTCGGTAGTATTGACAGGGATACAAACAAATATCTATTTTTAAAAATACTTCAAATCATTCATCTGTTATTTCAGCAAAATTAACAAAGTTCAACATGTTAAAGGAATGTTTTGGTTTTCATGCTGTTTCTCCAAAGTGTAGTAATTGATATAGCAAGCCTCAGGAGAGCACTACAGATGTTGGATCTTAATTTGATCACCATGTTGCAGGAGAACTTTCCTGCAGGGCAGGATATTTTAAACGTTGAGTGCATTTGAGGTTTAAGTCTCCAGAAGTTTGTAATTTCCACTTTGAAATGTCAGACTTGAAAATGCATCAACCCCTACAAAAAAATGGCCTTTAATTATAATCCACATAATAATTCACATATCCTGTTGCTGTAGGATTATTTTCCTGCTATAGCAAACTGGCTCAAATTAAGATCCTGTATACACTATACTGTAATGTGAAGGGTCAACAGCCTATCCATCCTGGGAATGGTGGTCAAGAAAGCTGATTGTGTGTGTGTGTTTTGTGTTTTGTGTGCTGTGTGCTGTGTGCTGTGTGCTGTGTATTGTGTGTTGTGTGTTGTGTTTATGGGGTGGGCTGGGAATCTGCAGGATAGCAGGCCAATGGTTAAGTTCTAAGCTGATTAGAGAGAGAGAGAGAGAGAGAGAGAGATTACGAGCGGACTACAGAAGTAAATGAAAACCACTACACAAAGCCTAGTTAAGAAATTGGATCAGTGTCCACCTTGCTGTTGGTGAAGATGGGAATAGGCGAGCAACACCACAAAAACAACCACCTTTACACACTCACAAACACACACACACACATACACATAGACACATACACACACACATACACACAGATACACACACAAATCAAAATGTTTTGGTCGCGTACACAGATTTGCAGATGGTATCACAGGTGCAGCGAAATGCTTGTATTTCTAGCTCGAACAGTGCAGTAATACCTTGAAAAAAGAAAAAAAAACGATACACACATAATCCATAAAAAGAAATGATATATGATGAGCCATGACTAGAATACAGCATATACATGTGAAGTGGCTAAAACAGCATGCAAATGTTATTAAAGTGTTCAGTGTTCAATGACTCTATGTACACAGGGCAGCAATCTCTAAGGTGCAGGGTAGAGTACTGGGTGGTTGCCAGCTAGAATAGTGACTAAGGTTCAGGGCAGGGTACTGGGTGGAGGCCCGCTAGTAGTGGCTGTTTAACTCTTGGCGCACGGATCCCTTTAGCGGGATAATTGTCATCAACAACCGCTGAATTGCAGAGCGCCAAATAAAATAAAAATTGCTAAAAATATTTATATTCATGAAATCACAAGTGCAATATAGCAAAACACAGCTTAGCTTGTTGTTAATCCACCTGTCGTGTCAGATTTTGAAAATATGCTTTACAGCGAAAGCAATCCAAGCGTTTGTGTGAGTTTATCGATCACTAGACAAAACATTACGAACACCTAGCAGCAATGTAGATTGGTCAAGAAAGTCGGAAAAGCAATAAAATTAACCGCTTACCTTTGATGATCTTCGGATGTTTGCACTCACGAGACTCCCAGTTACACAATAAATGTTCCTTTTGTTCGATAAAGATGATTTTTATATCCAAAAACCTCCCTTTGGTTTGCGCATTATGTTCAGTAATCCACAGGCTCGTGCCGGTCTTGAAGGGCAGACGAAAATTTCAAATAGTATCCGTAACGTTCGTAGAAACATGTCAAACGTTTTTAAAATCAATCCTCAGGTTGTTTTTAACATAAATAATCGATAATATTTCAACCGGAGGGTAAAGTAATTCAATACAAGACAGAAATAAAATGTTGAGATACCACTTTCGCGCGCAATAACTAATCAAGGACACTGACGCGATTTGATAAATCTCGCTCATTTTTCAGAATAAAAGCTTGAACCTATGTCTAAAGACTGTTCACAACCTGTGGAAGCCATTGGAAAAGGAATCTGGTTGATATCCCTTTAAATGGAGGATAGGCAGGCAATGGAACAGGGATTTTTCAAAATAAGAGGCACTTCCGGGTTGGATTTCCTCAGGTTTTCGCCTGCAAAATCAGTTCTGTTATACTCACAGACAATATTTTGACAGTTTTGGAAACTTTAGAGTGTTTTCTATCCTAATCTGTCAATTATATGCATATTCTAGCATCTGGGCCTGAGAAATAGGCCGTTTACATTGGGAACGTTATTTTTCCAAACATAAACATTCTGCCTCCTAGCGTCAAGAAGTTAACAGTCCGATGTCCTGGAGATAGAAGTTGCTTCTCAGTCTCTCGGTCCCAGATTTGATGCACCTGTACTGTCTCCGCCTTCTAGATGGTAGCAGGTGGCAGTTGTGGATGGTGCAATTGTCGTACCAGGCAATGATACAGCCAGACAGGATGCTCACAATGGTGCATCTGTAGAAGTTAGTGAGGGTCTTAGGGGCCAAGCCAAATGCCAAGCCAAGAGGTGCTGATGCGCCTTCTTCACCACGCTGTCATTGTGAAGGGACCATTTCAGGTTGTTAGTGATGTGCACGCTGAGGAACTTGAAGCTTTTGACCCTCTCCACTGCGGCCCCGTCGATGGGGATGGGAGTGTGCTCTCTCTGCTGTCTCCTGTAGTCCACAATCAGCTCATTCATTTTGTTGACGTTGAGGGAGAGGTTATTTTCCTGACACCACTTTGCCAGGGCTCTCACCTCCACCCTGTAGGCTGTCTCATCTGTGTTGGTAATCAGGCCTACGTAGCACTGTTGTGCCGTCAGCAAATTTGATGATGGATTTGGAGACGTGTGAGGCCACGCAGTCATGGGTGTACAGGAGGGGGCTTAGCATACACCCCTGTGGGGCCCCTGTGTTGAGGTTCAGTGTGGCAGAGTTGTTGTTGCCTACTTTCACCACATCGGGTAGGCCGTCAGGAAGTCCAGAACCCAGTTGCACAAGGAGGACCCAGGGCCCTGAGCTTAGTGATGAGTTTGAAGGCTGAACAGCATTCTTGCATAAGTATTTATCTTGTCCAGGTGGAATAGAGCAGTGTGTGCAGTGCAATGGCGATTGCGACATCCATGGATCTGTTGGGGAGATATGCAAATTGTAGTGGGTCTTGGGTGATAGTCTACAGGGCGATAGTCATTTAGCTTAGTTACCTTTGCTTTCTTGGGTACAGGAACAATGGTGGACATCTTGAAGCACATGGGGACAACAGACTGGGATATGGAGAGATTGAATATTTCCGTAAACACTCGAGCCAACTGGTCTGCACATGCTCTGTGGGATGGCGTCTGGGCATCCCAAGCCGCGATCGCAGAGCATGTGCAAACCAGTTGGCTCGAGTGTTTACGGACATATTTTTGATATTTGGCTAGTTTGTCTTTTGTTAATCATGAAACAAACCCCACCTGCCTTTCTTTTTCCCATAGAGTTTTTTCTTCTTGTCCGCGAGATAGACGGAGAACCCCACTGGTTGAATGGACAGTGACAATATTTTCCGGAGAGAACCATGAATCCATTAAACAGAGTATGTTACAGTCCCTGATGTATCTCTGGAAGGAGATCCTCGCCCTGAGCTCGTCTACTTTATTGTCCAAGGACTGAACGTTAGCGAGTAATATACTCAGAAGTGGTGGATGGTATGCAAACAAAGGATCCAGGTCAGGGAAGTCACATTTCTGCTAGAATTTCTGGTGAGTGACCACCGATCTAATGTCCAAAAGATATTTCTGGCTGAAGGTAATAATACAATAAATGTTCTGAGAAAATAACGTAAGAAATAACATAAAAAATATATATACTGAAAAGTTGGCTAGGAGCAGGAAACAGTGCGACCGTGTCTGTCGGCACCATCTTGATGGCGATTCCATGAGGTCCATACCAGGATGTTGTTGGTGCCCATGACTCCAGGAAGGCAGTTCACAAGACAGGACCAATGAGAGACATGGAGCTAAGTACTCAGAAACGTGTAGTGGATGTGTGTTTATCACAATTCTTGTGGAAAAAAGGCTTGCTACCACCCAAGAAGCTCTCAAGATAGCATGGAGGCTAAATGACTTCATCAACATAGAGTGCAAGCAATGAGCACTGACATGAGACAAGAGATAGGGAAGAGTGTGGTAATCTGAGCCATTTTTTACATTCAGCATCACTCCGTCAAGCGAAATATAGTATTCTTTCTAACAAAGATATCTACATATATTTCAGTATGGTGGGTATCCTTGGAAATGATCAGAATTCATGTAAACATTACAGTTTTAAAAACATAGCTTGTCCAAAAAAGTGGTCTCTTGGCACAACTTACCCTGGGAATGGGGTAAGTTAAGCCGCGTACACATTTCTGTACTGAATTAAATATTTTTTAAACCATGTCAATCTTTATTTCCCAAACACAATTCAACACAATCACAATCACTTTTTTGTCTTTTAATCATTTTATGCATCTTTTAACACAGGCTTAACACCTAACAAACACTTTAACCTTTTTAAAACACTTTTAACATAGGCCAGGCCCTGTTGTTACCTCATATCCCAGAGATAATGCCTTGCATTACACCTGGGAAGAAAACACTTCAATTTGGTTAACTTGCCGTTGGCTCAACCATTGGCTCAACTTACCCCAAGGCAAACATGTTGACTATATTAGCCCACACATCTACAAGGATGCACTTTCATGCTATGTTAAGGACCTCATATTGAAGCTTATAGAGACCCCAACTGAACAATCTTAGAATGATCTACTTTGATAACCTCGAACACAATAAATAAATTTGACTTGGCAAAAATCTGTTTTTTGGATATATCTTGCTTACCGCTTTTTCCATGTGGTTTCTTGCTTCACAGACTGCATGAAATGATGACGTCTTCCCAAATATTTGGTCAAATTATAAATTTTGTTAATGGTTTCCTAGAAACAAGGATGGCTTAATTTACCCCTTTGGCTCAACTTACCCCACTCTCCCCTACACCGTATATTTACAACCCTTCCCCCCTCCCTCTCACCCCACTTGACCCTCCTTCCCCCCCTTCCCCCTTGGAATACCTGATAGCTGCCCCCACCTTCCCTTTTTCCCCCCTCCTCTCTTTGCTCCACGCCCTGCCCTACAATGGGGTGAAAGGTCACTCCGCTAGCCAGGCAATCAGGAGGCGCCGATGCAACATTAACCCTAAATGTGCAATGGACTCCGTCGGGGAAGAGCCACCACACGCACAAAGAGTTGGGCCTTTCTGCTGCTATAGCAGGCTGTCTATGTCACTGCCTACTCCTGCTCGTATTCACCTAAATCTACAGTAGACCCGACTACTAGAACATAAAGCTATACTCTTTTAATCACTCGTCTCTCTTTCTCCTTGCCGTGAGGGGGAAGAAATCTGTTCTTCCATTTCGTCATTTCTCAGAAATCCTTCAAATAGCAACCTATAGGGATTTGAGTCATATGGAAATGCCCAAAACAAGACATGCTAACAAAAAAACAAACACAGGGAGATCTTGCATAAGTAGGTAGAGTCTGTTGCATGAAGAGAGAACAGAGAGCTGGTGGAAAGACTGCCGCTGTCTATACGATTACAATCTTCACCTGGTGCATTACACTTCAAAAACAAATTTGCCCGTGTGGAAAGAATTGCAGAACAACAAAAAGGGGGAGAAATAGCATGTAGGAGTCTTATTTTCTCAGGGTGCTCTAAAGGTACTTATATAGAACGCATTGAAAAAAAACTACAGAGCGGGAAGACTTGGAGAAATGGTTAATCATCCCAAATGCTACACCTGTGAACTGTAGTAGGCCTATATGAATAAAAGAGACAGTTCCCACTGGGCAGAAATTGGTTGAATCAACGTGGTTTCAGCGTAATTTGTCAACGTATTGTGATGTGGAATCTACCTGGAAAATACATTGGATTTGCAAAAAGTCATCAACTTTTGTTTGTTTGGGGGTGAATTCAACCACAGAATTATGTCATCGTGGTAACCCATTTTCAACAAAGACAAACCTTTTGTAAAATATGTTGAATTTGTACATGAAACAACGTCAGATCTTCAACGTTATATCCACTATAAGAAAGAAAAACTAAGCTGGGCAGCAACTCCTGCCGGAGAGTTGATCTAACTACAGCTATGAACTTGGTTTCCCATCTAGGCTTTTAACCAAGCCCAGCCTTGCTTAACTTTGATATTCATCCCTAACTACTACCAATGTGCTATCATGATAATGATTATTTACAGATATCTTAATAACTAAATAGATTCACTGTTGCTATCGAAGTCATTCCAAAGGGAAGGTTTAACAGAGCACATAAAACGTAACCATACTCTCTATAAGTCATATATCATCAATGATACTATTTAGGCCTATACACACTGAACAAAAGTGCAAATGCAACATGAAACAATTTCAAAGATTTTACTGAGTTACAGTTCATATAAGGAAGTCAGTCAGTTGAAGTAAATAAATTAGGCCCTAATCTATGGATTTCACATGACTGGGAATACAGATATGCATCTGTTGGTCACAAATACCTTTAAAAGAAGGTAAGGGCTTCTTTTTCAGAAAACCAGTCGGTATTTGGTCTGACACCCATTTGCCTCATGCAGATCTCATTCGAGTTGATCAGGCTGTTGATTGTGGCCTGTGGAATGTTGTCCCACTCCTCTTCAACGGCTGTGCAAAGTCGCTGGATATTGGCGGGAAATGGAACACGCTGTCGTACACGTCGATCCAGAGCATCTCAAACGTGCTCAATGAGTGACATGTCTGGTGAGTGCGCAGGCCGTGGAAGAGCTGGGACATTTTCAGCTTCCAGGAATTGTGTCCAGGTCCTTGCGACATGGGGCCGTGCATTATCGGGCTGAAACATGAGGTGATGGAGGCGGATGAATGGCACAACCTTTGGGCCTGAGGATCTCGTCACGGTATCTCTGTGCATTCAAATTGCCATAGATAAAATGTTATTTTGTTCGTTGTGCGTAGTTTATGCCTGCCCCATACCATAACCCGCCCGCCACAATGGCGCACTCTGTTCACAACGTTGACATCAGTAAACCGCTCGCCCACACAACGCCATTCACGTGGTCTGCGGTTGTGAGGCCGGTTGGACGTACTGCCAAATTCTCAAAAATTATGTTGGAGGTGGCTTATGATAGAGAAATTACCATTAAATTATCTGGCAACAGCTCTGGTGGACATTCCTGCAGTCAGCATGCCAATTGCACGCTCCCTCAAAACTTGAGACATCTGTGGCATTGTGTTGTGTGACAAAACGGCACATTTTAGAGATGCCTTTTATTGTCCCCAGCACAAGGTGCACATGTGTAATGATCATGCTTCTAATCAGCTTCTTGTCATGCCACACCTGTCAGGTGGATGGATTATCTTGGTAAAGGAGAAATGCTCACTAACAGGGATGTAAACAAATTTGTGCACAACATTTTAGAGAAATAAGCTTTTTGTGGGTATGGAAAATGTCTGGGATCTTTTATTTCAACTCATGAAACATGGGACCAACACTACATGTTGCATTTATATTTTTATTCAGTGTAGCATTTGCAAAATCATCAACAGCTATTGTTTCAATTCAACCCAGGGTTCAACTAAAAATAGACAATACATTAAAGGCCTAGGATTTCAAGCTTTGTTTGATGGCAAATTTAATCCAATATATCAATTATTAATTTGTAGACAAACTGGAATTAAAGTCAGACTAAGTCAGTGGCACAAAATATACATCTCCTTCAAATGCAAATATTTGGTTGCGTTGAAAACCAAACACAATTCAATATCAGTTTTGCTATTATGTAAATAGCCTATTAACTTGTCGACAAGTTAACAAATTATATGTTGGATTCACGTCTCCAACTAAACCAAAAACAAATGTTAAATTATAGGATTAAGCCAGTGGCTCAGATGGAACTATGTAAGCATTACATAAATCTCCTTTAAATGTTGATATTTTGTTGCGTTCTCAACCTAACACAATTCGATATGACTTTTGTAACACAGTAACTAGCCTCAAGTTAAGGCTATCTTACAAACGAATGTAGCAGTTTTTATTCAACCTTAAATTAGTAAATCATCCATGGCCACATAAGGTTACTGTAACTATAAAAGTCTTTACGTAATCACTGAAAATGTGCATGTCCAAGAAGACAGCATACAAAGGTCGCAGGATCTGTGGAGATTTTCACAATATAAATATCTGTGCAGAATCTCGAACAGCATTGATCACTTGCACTATGTACTTTTAATGTAATCTCAACTACAATCCAGGTCATTTGGTTGTGCTATTAGATGAAGCACAGTGACAACACATGAAGTTGTTGTATAAATACAAAATATCTGAGAGTGTATTCCTATTTCAACTTTGTTGTGCTTCGAAAATGGTTGAAAGTGCCATTAGATGACAACTAAACCAAAAACGAGACATTGTTTTTTTTAAATTGGAACTTAGTTGTGCTTTTAGATGGTTGAGGGCATAGTGATAACATATTGGGAATTGAACAAACTTCTGGCTCTCTTTTTGAGTGGGTGAATAAAGGTTGAAATCTCATTGATTAATGTCTCAACCAAACATGTCCCACATTTCCACGTTGAAATGACGTGCTGTGCCCGGTGGGTTGTGTCGGTTTAAAATTATCTTCACACTATGCCCAAAAGGAAGGAGATGGGCACTTTCCAGGTACGAATCAAAGAAAATTGAAAGTCGGAAGTCGGAAAGCAAAACTGGGAAACCCGAAAATCGTCCATCATCTCTAGCCACTCAAACACAATAAACGGTTGGCTTTCGTTGAAATATGCACGTCATCACCAGTCAGTTTCTATCTACAAACCATCAGACTGCTGAACAGTCAAACTGGACTGACCACCTGCTCTGATTCTTCGCACCATAGCACACATGCACACACCCACACATACAAACACACACATACAGTACATATACATTCATGCTACACACACACACACATCACAACTGCTGCTACCATACTGTTATTAAACTGCGAAATTCATACACATACCCCCTATCCCCAACACACGTGGAAATATTGGACTATAAATTGTGCTTTCCTGTATTATACTTATGCTAAAAAATGTATGACGTATGATATTCTACTGCCATATACTTTATTTTCGTCTTCTTATATTGTATTACTTATTATATTTCTTGCATTGTTGAGAAGGAACCTGCAAGTAAGCATTTAATTGGATTTGTACCACTCACTTCCTTACACAAAACTTGTAACTGAAATGCACTATTTGAAAATCCTATTGAGGATGGAATCTCAAATTCAAACAACGTACAGAGCAAAACAATGGCACTAAGAGATGATTGGAGCTCTGTGCTCATCAGTAACAGATAGGCTACAGGAATGTCAGAAGAGCTGACAACTGTTTTGATAAATGATTGATAGAAATGCATCACATGAATTGCAATGTAGAAGTATTTGCATAACAAACAAGGGATTGTACAGAAGCGAGATCACACTTCCGATATGGCTCAACAGCAACGGCCTGACGTTGTTAACCGACTGAAAGCTACACTTGCATGGATTGGTTATGCTCGTTGAAATGTTTCTTACTAAGACGCTAACTCACATTTTTCAAAGAGCAGAGAACAGAGTGAGGGAGAAAGGAAGCAAAAAAGGCAGCTTCACGTATTGAAAAATATGAAAGACCCACAATGTCTGCTATAGGAGCAGCTATTACGTATGAGAGACAAGAAGATAAGTAAATATTTAATGGGGACTATCTAGCAAGCATAAAATCAGAGATGAATATTTCATTGTTAATGGGAAGGTGCAAAGGCAACCAAATATCGTAACAGTGTACGCTGGTTCGACTGATCGAGCTGCTAGAGCCTGAAGTGACAATATTCCTCAGTGTGTCATTCAAAGACAGACACATGAACCCTTCTGTGGATGTAATACTGTACTTCATGCTTTAAATAGCTAGAGTGTGCAAGCGAGGGAGGGAGAGAGGGAGGGGGTTGTGAACGAGAGAGGGGGTGGAGAAGAGCGCAAAGAAAGAGTGGCAGGGGAGAGGAAATCTCACAAGCACTTGGTGAGATTTCTTGAAGTCAACTGGCAGCAGGCAGTCAACTGGCAGCAGGCAGTCAACCGGCAGTATGCAGTCAACCGGCAGTATGCAGTCGTCAACTGGCAGCATGGATGACATGTTCTTTACACACGCTGAGCTTCAGTGTGCTTGGGGATACCACTTGGGGATACCACTGCTTGGCATTAAATAGGTGCCAGTACTAATTTGAGGTACTGGAGTCAGATATTCTATATTCTACAGAGTTTGAGTCTAAATTCAAAGTCCTGGTACTCACTACAAGTGCACACCTACCCAGCTCTAACGCAAGTTATTCATTATTACATAATGAAAAGACAATGAATCTTTGCCTTACAAAGACACTACAGTAGCAAGAATAGCCGGGAGAGTTCAAAGACTCGGGCAACCTCATTGGCCCGAGAAAACCCGCTGAGAGGGATGAATCTCTCCTAATCAAAAATGTATTGATATGTCACAATACATTTCCTCTGTGGATGGTGGATGGGCTGACAAGGCTACTGTGAGGAGCAGTGGTTGAAGGTAGAGGATTGATTCCCCTGACACTGGCCTGGTCCTGCTCCCTTCGCATATTAGTATTTCATGATTCACGATTAAAGACAGATCAAAAACAAACAAAACAACGTATTTTGTTTGTTTGAATATACAAATAAAAAGTATTCAGACCCCTTGGATTTCATCACATTTTATTGTGTTCAAAAGTGGGATTAAAATAGATTTAATTGTCCTTTTTTTGTCAACAATCTACACACAATACTCTGCAGTGTCAAATTGGAAGAAATATTATTTACATTTTTTTTTAAATCAACTTAAAGGTCAAAACTAAAATATAGTTGTTCAATAAGTATTCAGCCCCTTTGTTCAGACAAGCATAAATTAGTTCAGGAGTAAAATTTGGCTTTAACAAATCACATAATAAGTTACATGGACTCACTCTGTGTGAAATAATAGTGATTGACATGATTTTTGAAGGACTAACCCTTCCTCTGTTCCCCATACATACAACATCTGTAATGTCCCTCAGTCAAGCGTTGAATTTCAAGCACAGATTCAACTACAAAGATAAAGGATCTTTTTGAAAACTTCAAATAAGGGCAGTGATTGGTAGATGGGCAACAATAATAAATCAGACATTGAATATCTCTTTAAGCATGGTCAAGTTAATAATTATGCTGTGAATTATATATTAAACCACCCAGACACGTCAAAGATACAGTTGTCATTCTGAACTGAGCTGCAGGACAGGAATGAAACTGCTCAGGGATGTCACCATGAGGCCATTGGTGATTTTAAAACAGTTACACAGTTCTGTGATGGTAGAAAACAGAGGGTGGATGAACAACATTGTAGAGACTCCACAATAATGACCTAAATGACAGAGTGAAAAAAATGAATACAAATAAATATACAGAATACTTGCGTCTTGTATGCAACAAGGCACTAAAGTAATACTGCAAAAAACAATAGCAAAGGAATACCTTTTTGACCTAAATGCAAAGCAGTATGTTTGGGGCATATCTATCAAACACATCACTGAGTAACTGCCTCCTTATTTTCAAGCATGATGGTGGCTGCACCATGGTATGGGTATGCTTGACATCAACAAATACTGGGGAGGTTTTCTAGATAAAAAAGTGTGATGTAGCTAAGCACAGGCAAAATCCTAAAGGAGAATTTGCTTCAGTCTGCTTTACACCAAAGACTGGGAGAGGAATTCACCTTTCAGCAGGACAATAACCTACAACAGAAGACCAAATCTACACTGGAGTTGCTTACTGAGAAGACAGTGAATGCTCCTGAGTGGCCAAGTTACAGCTTTGACTTAAATCTGTTTGAAAATCTATGGCAAGTCTTGATAATGCTGTCTAGCCATGATCCCCAACATTTTGACAGAGCTTGAAGAACTGTGGAAAGAATAATGGGCAATCCAGGTGTGCAAAGCTCTTAGAGACTTACCTAAGAAGACTCACAGCTTTAAATGATGCCAAAGGTGTTTCTAACATCTGTTGACTCAGGGAGCTGAATACTTATGCAACAACTATATTCTAGTTAATTCATTTCTATTAATCTTTGAAAAAATGTTTCTTCCACTTTTACGTTAGGCTACAGAGTATTTTCTGTCGATTGTTGACAAAAAAAAGTACAATTAAATACATTTTATTACCACTTTGTAACAAAATAAATTGTGAATAAATCCAAGGGGTCTGAATACTTTTGGAAGGCACTGTAGCTTCCTCGTCTCTGGAGATCCCAAATATGCCATGGCATGATAAGATTTCTTTCTAACCAGAATTTTATCGAAACAAAACTCAATCAATTCCAGAAAATGACCAAATCTTAACTCGGGTAAAGGATGCTATTTTCTTTGCAATCAAGCACCCAATGGCATTCTAGTTTTTTTTTTAAATCGCTTGATTGAATTTGTTGATTTGCTCCAGTACACTACAAGACCTTCAATCGAATCAATCATTTTATCTTCGAGTCCCATATATTTCAGAATCATAAAAGCTCCTCATCGTTGGAAACGCATCAACAGTAATCAAGTATATGACAACCATGTTTTTGACAATGCCATAAAAAAACGAATGCACTAATAAAGCATTCATAATACATTAATAATACATTCATAATACATTCATAAGCACTAAAGGAACAGGACAGTTTCAGGGTTACATAATAAACATATTATTACTCAGATAAAGCATGAACATACTATTAGGCCGTAATAGCCTAACACTTCATGACAAGGAAAATTATTAATGACCAATGGTAGGTTTATAATTAAGCAATAAGGCACGAGGGGGTGTGGTATATGGCCAATATACCATAGCTAAGGGCTGTTCGTTCTTAGGCACAGCACATCGCGAAGTGCCAGGACACAGCCCTTAGCCGTGGTATATTGGCCATATACCACAAACCCCCGAGGTGCCTTATTGCTATTATAAACTGGTTACCAACATAATTAGGGCAGTAGAAATACATGTTTTGTCATACCCGTGGTATATGGTCTGATATACCACGGCTGTCAGCCAATCAGCATTCAGGCTCAAACCACCCAGTTGATAATGTTGCCTATACCACTTTTACAATATGATTAATATAGTGTACATTACTGTTGAGGTAAATTATGTAATTGTTCACTTAACCATTAAAAAATATGCCTACTTAAATTAAACTCTATGCAGCTGTTTATTATCATGTGTATTTACTGCTTATTAGTCAACTTTGGATGTTTTCTAAAATAGAGTCAAGGTAAGGTGTTACTGACTATTATGCTGCTGTAAACAATAAAGCCTGGTCATCAACGTTTGTGTATATCTCTGTGGTGTGTGTGTGTGTGTGTGTGTGTGTCTGTGTGTGTGTGTATATCTCTGTGGTGTGTGTGTGTGTATATATCTCTGTGGTGTGTGTGTGTGTGTGTATATCTCTGTGGTGTGTGTGTGTGTGTGTGTGTGTGTGTGTGTGTGTGTGTGTGTGTGTGTGTGTGTGTGTGTGTGTGTGTGTATCTCTGTGGTGTGTGTGTGTGTGTGTATATCTCTGTGGTGTGTGTGTGTGTGTGTGTCTGTGTGTGTATGTGTGTGTGTGTGTGTGTGTGTGTGTGTGTGTGTGTGTGTGTGTGTGTGTGTGTGTGTGTGTGTGTGTGTGTGTGTGTGTGTGTGAGGAGCGGTCAGTCCTGACAGTTTGAGGCCCCTGGGTGCCTCTGTGTTTTTGGTGTCATCTCTCTCACGCATCACAGTACTACACCACACACGCACACACACGGATGGACTGAGGGAAAAAAGCTCTGCTCAGCTGAGGAATGTGGGGCTTCTGCCATGGCAACCAGCAGGGGAGGGCACACAGGTCCTCTCGTACATTATCACGTTACGAGCTCCACCTTCTTCCCTCCTCCTTTCCTCCCTCTATCCCTCCTCTCACTCACTCACTCCTCCCTTTCCCAGACGCCGAAATTCCACAGTTCCCGAGCCCAAAACAAATCTGGTTAGGTTTTCGATCCTAGCTCATTCCATCGCAGCAATGGCGGATTGACCCGCACCATACACCGCAACTCTTGACCCCGGAGTGGTTATGGAAAGCTGTAGTTTAAGAGTTTAGAAAGGGCAGGCATGGTCAGGGGGTAGCACTAAGCAGCAAACAATTGTACTGTTCAAATGGGCCGCAGCTTCAGCTGAGGTGCAGCCGCCATAGCGGGGGATGGGCTTCCCCTGACTTAAAATAGGCTGCGCAGGGTACGTGGAACACTATCAGACAGTCAGCCGCACACCGAGGCTCATTGTTCACAGAGCTGCCTCTGGCACTCCTCTTACATGACATCATATATATTAATAGGCTATATATGGATATCATATTTGAGATTTTACGTAATTGCTTGAATCAAAATCCCACACAAAAAAAACACACCTCAACCAACAATCGCCTGAAAGGGTGAGATTGATAGCATCTGATATGCAGGCGTTCTGTTGCATTTTCAGAGTAGTTGAGTACCATTTGTGCTTTCGCCACCTTATCACGGAGTTGTGGCTTGCATACGCTAAGCCTATTCTATTGCAAAAAGCTGAAGTACAGATGTAGGATTTGATCACTCGTTTGATGCTGACAATTTTCCTGCATAGCGGGGAATACAAACTTATAGTGTATTTGAGTTTTAAAAAGGCTCCTAAAGTTTGTAATTTCCATTTCGAAATTTCAGATTCGATTTGCCCTAACGAAAAATGTATCAGTCCCTACAAAAATGTCCATTATTATAATCCTCATAATAATGAATATTTCCCGTTGCTGCTCAAATTAAGATCCTACATCCGTTAATACACTGTGCACATGAATCAATGATGCGAATCGCAGCCAAGGACCCTCTCCTTAACTGTTGAAATGAGTCTACTCTACAGGTCTGGCCTACACAGTCGAGAGCGCATTGGCGCCATTGCCTGGAATACGTGGGGTGGTCGTTGCGGTGGCTGGTATTGGTAGGAGAAGAAGCTGAACCTGCGAGGACAACAACTCTGGAGTTCATTTAGCAGTGGAGACGGAGAGACGTACCTTTAGTCTGGCTCAAAGTTCACGCGTTTCTCCACAATGACCCGTTCGCCATGAGAAGATGGCAGCCGCAAGATCTCCATTTTGTGTGGCACAGTAGCCTAACAGTGCGCAATCTCCACGTTGTAGGCGAGATATTGATCACCATCGAGTACACTTAGCCATTGTCACTTTATTAACACATAACTTATGAATATCTATTTTCTGTTATACCATTCCGATTACTAAAAAAGACTTATAAAGCCTATATTTCCATTCGGATAAGAGCACGGTTGAGAGAATCTACCCATCTACATACGCACGCAGGGCGATGAGTGCCTTTATTTATTTCCAACATACGATATGGAATAATAAAGAAATATTTATGCACGACAGTTGTTAATACTATTCCAATGCGTGTTTTCTTCACACTGTAGATGTGCTACTGGAGTCTGGTCACTTTATGCCCTGTGCATATGGTCAGTAGGCTATAGGTTGAGTGGAAAAACGGTGAACATAGACCACTTTAGGAGAACGGAGAGTGAACCTACTGTAGCACACCACGTAGTACCACTATGCCTTGATGCTGCCTGCGCCTCTCGCTCACCACTCCCTCGTGCGCCATTTTGTGCGCAACAGTAGCCTACATTTTATGCACTGCATATGGGTTCGAGAGAAAGGCATGTCCACTTCACAGCATGTAAAGTCAATTATTAACTTTGATTGAAATGATTCCCATATATTTATTATAGCTCAAGAATAGTCTATAGGCTACTCGTTTAATTACTTACAGTTTGATCATTAGAAAAAGTTGCCACTCAGATTTGGGTTGAAGTTATTAAGAATGTATTCATTTAGGTAGGAGCAGGCTACCTAGGTGGATGACCTTGCAGCTATTTATCTTCCAAAACGATGATATTTCGTTGTCCCTTTCTCGGTAACCCACCCAATTTGACAGGCTCTGCCATATCACCTGAGGCCCTATGCCCATATAGACCTATTGATTTGATGTTTCTATGCAATATTAATGGCCAAATGATTGCCAATTATTTTCTATTGATCTAAAAATCAACAATAAACACTGCTATAAGGTTTAAAATGTATATTCGTCCAACAGTTTATTCAATCAACTGATGGTCAAAAGACAATAGTCTTTAGAAACCTGTATCCAGTTTTGGCATAGGCACAGGACTACTTGTCGCCAAAAAACATCTCGGGTGTCCAAAAAGCAATATAGAGATTTAGGCTACTTGACTGAGGCCACAGGCCTAAACATTCCTCATTCATTAGGCTATATGGTCTATAAACTCATAATCAGAACCGAAGGCTATTTGCCTTATTTGACTCTCTGTTCATATTCCATATTTGCCATGCAGAACCCAACGGGTAAACATCTGAATCAGACAGATATTGGGATGAATTCGCGGTCACTTGGCTAATGAGAATGCATATGTTTAGAATATAAACAAAACCAAAACACTGCATATAACTTGCGGCGGTGGCAGTTAATAAACACTTACAGGGCTCTTAGACACACACATGTCGGTAAAGCCGGATTTTCTAGTTCACTGCGAATGACACCACCCTAGATAAGTCTGAACCATATGAGCCAGCAAGTTGGCAGCCATTTTTATTTGACAACGCCCAATTACCACAATGAAATACAGTCACATGTGGCAGCGCAGAATATACCAGAACATTTAGAAACATCAGTGACAGCACAATTCATCTGGGCGTCACCTATTGAATAAATTGATATGGATGAGTGTCATGTTGAGAATTCCTGGCCTGGTTCCTGTATGGGTAAAACAAACGCTTATAAAGATAATATATTATTAATAACTTACACTAAAAAACCCAAACAGCTGCCATTGTAGTTTTATAGGCTATGCAACCATAGTCGAAGACATGCACAACATTGTAAATCTACATATTATGAATGCACGTCTGGCTATATTTCATTCGAAAGCTAGGACTGTCCATTACATTCTATTGAGGATGCAAACACTCTTGCTCCTCTCTCTGTCTGTCGGTACCGTGACTACACACCTCCCCCCATCGCTCAGCTGCTAGCGCTCGCTCTACAGCCTAGCGCTGCTGTTAGGAGGAAAACCTGCCTTCATTCATAAAGTCTGTAAACTACTCGAGAGTACTACAGCATCGTGGAAGAGGCGGTTCTCCGAGTAGCTGCACCGCCCACCTAGAGAAGAGAAAGGGAGGGGAGGGGGAGAAGATAGAAGCAGTCATTGGATAGAAGAAAGGAGGGAGCGTGTGGCTACAATGTATGCCAGAGAGCACGCCTGACGCATACAGGGGGTACATAGCAAGGGTTTGGCTATGCTGGTGATATCGAGCAATGACACATTTCTGATACATGTGAACTGTTTTCGACGAGTGCCAGATGAATCATTGCTACAGTTGACGTGGACGATTTGATTCTCGTCGCTGCACTGTTCAGGAGAAGCCAAAAGCCTCATAGCGTGTAGAATAGAACCACGTAGGCTACTTGCTATAACGTTTGACATGACTCATGGAACAGAAACCTAACCGCACATCCTTACATTCGCTTTTAATTTGATGTCGACATGTCTGCTGGTTCTAATGAGATCGAGATTAAAGGAGTGTTTAAATGGTTAGCCTACATTTTATATGCATTATAGCCTAAACATTAATTATCAAAGCCTCACGGGTCCTCATACACGTGCAAAATGTTTTTCTTAATTGCAATCATAACGTAGCATAAAGATAACAACAATATGTTCCATCTGAATCCAAACTTTAGATCTACGTTGTCAAAAGTTAGAGCATCCATAGGGGATTCTCACTCATTTCGCATGCAAGCATCATGCCAATGATCGCAAACAAATAATTAAAGGCTAAGGGAGAATGCCTACTAGTTGAACGAATTATAGTTAACATCAGTATTATATAAACCCAAATAAAAATGCAAAATTCTCAAGTTTATCCACATTGTTTTGCCAGAGTAACAACTTTAGTGTAGTCAACTCATTGCTATCTAATGTACACTATGAACAGAACTTCTAAATCTTTGAATACTATAATAACAAATGTACATATTTCCATACAAAATTCTTTAAGATCAACAATTCTTCCCCACTAATAATATAAAGCATTACACCAAAGAAACAAGAAACAATTACATGAAGAAAACACTGGTGAACATTTGTATATTTGCATAATTGCTCACTCTACCTAGTTGTATAAAATGTACAGTATGTAAACTTTGTTTAAACTCAGTTTTCTGTATTCTGTCTCTAAATGCTGTCTATCACTAGCAGCACCATATCACCAAGTAACATTCCGAGTATGTGTCAATGTACTTGGAGAATGAAGGTGATTCTGATTCTGAGAGAACTGATATAGACCTAGGCCTACTGCTATAAATCTGATATCAATCACTGATAATTGTCTGAACTTAAATTTAAAAAAATAAACTTTGAAAACTGAACAACATTAAAGTTGATGTAATGTCAAATGATTATTTTGTTGCTTTATTATATATCAAGATACATTTTATTCTCTGCTTAACTCTGATGTAAAACAACTATCAGAGTAACTTTAGGATGCACAGTGAATAACATGACTATAAGTGAGAATAGAGAGTGAGAGGAGACAAATATTACTCCTAAATTTGAAAAATGAAAACATTGTGAAAAGCTAGTTGTCTTAAATCTGATAGTGTTAAAGCATTGTGCCCACACCCTAATGAAATCACAATGTTACCACTGCAATGTTCTGAATTCAAAACCACTTGTTTACAAGTCAATTAAGCTCAGAAACCTTTACAACTAATTAACATAACATACTCCAAAAAGTTATTACATATCTTTACACATAAATTAAAATAATTGAATAACAAATTAATATCCATAGAGTAATAACAGAAATTGTATTGTATTATACTCAATTATACAGTACTATTTCCAGTTCAACTTATAGGACCCTCTCCAAATGGTCAGCATTGGGGTAAAGCCTTTCCATTGCCAGATTTAAATGTTTAAAAAAAATACAATTCTGGAAAGAATGTAATTTTCTATCACATACACATCCTGGTAAGTGACATCCAATTGCTCAAAGCATTCGGTTATCCAGCACCACAGCAGATACTGTTGTCTATTTTCAAAAACATGATTTTTGTTTCTAAATTCTTCAACCACAAAGTTCTATGGCAACAACACCATCATCTTTAGTTAACTATAAACTTGGTCCAACCAGAAGCCTTCTGTGAGTTCCACTTTAGAAGAACAGAGAAGTTATTCTTCCAATTTACCTTTAAAAAGCTAAATAAGGATTTGACTAAATAAGATTTGAAGACTTTTAGAGAATTTAGAGTCCTTGATCAAATTGGAACACTTCAAAGGTAACAACGTGAGGTAATCACTGACTACAATGCTCATGTACCTCTGTTTTCCCCAGTCATATATCAACAGATGAACAAAAATAAACACTTAAAACCTGCCTCTAAAAACATCTACCAAAATATCCATATTCATCAATATGACCACAAACAGTTCTCATAATCTTACTCGAAAACTCTGCTAAATGTAACACTAAATGTAACAAGCATCTCCAACTTCAAAGTTCACTTTGAGAGATTGAGAGAGAGAGAGAGAGAGAGAACTGGAGCCACAATGTTCTGTGTTTCAAAAACAAGAGGGAGGTTTCTTCCTCGGAGGGTGTGACGTCAGCTCTGACTTTGTTTTGAATCAATGAACCCCGAGTACCTATAGAACGTCCAGAATGTGGGGGCCAGTCCACTCTATATGCAACTGACTCCTAGGAACAGCCAAGGCGCCCCACCCACGCCCGTCCTCCCGCCGTTTTGTTCCCTCCTCATGTGCAACTTCCAACACACAACACAGCGCCATGGCTGCTGCCCCAAACATTGATAGAGGAACGTCAGGTAATGATCATTGCTGATCAACATGGCAAAGATATTTGGGCTCTGGATTCTAGTAAAAAAAAGACATTTTTAAGAAACACTAGAGCTCAACTCTGTTAACTATTTATTATGTTTGGTACAGTCCACATAGCATTAGAGGAGAGAAATAACGAGTTCAAACTAATACAGCTAAACTAGTTGACAAATAACGTTTATGTCAAGCATTTTGCTCAATACTTGAACATTGACGCAAGGACACACTACGTCATAATTCCACTGCATGGTTTCAGGTAGATTGCAAATCTTTTTTCACATTTACTTGAGGTATCAGAAGTTCTTCTAAGAAATGATAAAACGGCAGGGGTTCTCTGTACATGTGTGTTTAATCAACGTTCAACGAATCTATCAAACTCCCAGACTCAAAATATTAACATTTACATTTTAGTCATTCAGCCGACGCACTTATCCAGAACGACGTACATTTCGTGCATTCATCTTAAGATAGCTAGGTGAGTCAACCACATATCACAGTCATAGTAAGTACATTTTCCCTCAATAAAGTAACTATCAACAAAGTCTTGTAACGAAGGTATTACTAGAGGTCAAGAGGAATTGAAACACATTCAAACTCACTATGCAGAGATCAATCAACACCTTGGTTAACAAACCTACAGGTAACTGCCAAAATAAAGGAAACACCAACATAAAGTGTGGTGGCCCCAACACCCTATTGAGACACTTTATGTTGATGTTTCCTTTATTTTGTGATTTGAAATGTGTTTAAATTCCTCTTCACTTCTAGTAATACTTCTGTTGTCATCCTGGAAGAGACCACTCCCATCAGGATAGAAGTGCTTCACCATAGGCTGAAGGTGATCACTCAGAAGGGCTGGCTGTGTATTTATTGGTGTTTACCTTACCCTCTAAGGGGATGAGTGGACCTAAACCATGCCAGGAAAATGCACCCCACTCCATAACTGAGCCGCCAGAACCCTCGTTTACTCAAGTGTTTCCTTTATTTTGGGAGTTATCTGTATATGGATAATGAAGACAAGGATTAAATGTTGACCCAATGGCATCCCAACATGCCAGTCATTTTAATTAGACCCTTAACTGAAAACCCTACAAAAACAAGTTTTATTCATAACATCGGTCAGAGTGTGTTCAACCTCATCCTTTTCGTATGAGACTGAAATGACGCCTGCGACCACAACTGGGGAGGAAAAATAGAGTCGTGCATTCTCAAATAACAAAGCAACCATACATGTCTGCTGGACAAAATCAAATCAATATGGAACATATTTCAATAGATTTAGATCTCATCGCTCCTCGATCTACGTGCTCAGCAACTCAGTAAATAAATCTTAATCCAGAAATCCAACACCACACTCACATCCATGTGAGCATGTGTCCTGTGAGTGACATGGCACACACTCCCAGTATGAGGAAGTGACTAGTATGAGGTGGCTCACTCAGGGTATGGGGGAGGGGGGTCGAGTAAGGGTGTAGGTTTGTAAGCTGCCCTCGCTCCCTCTGCCTTGTAGAGAGTGTGTGTGTGTGTGTGTGTGTGTGTGTGTGTGTGTGCGTGCGTGCGTGCGTGCGTGCGTGCGTGCGTGCGTGCGTGCGTGCGTGCGTGCGCAAGGGGATAGCATGGCCATACCAGCACATGCCTGTTTGGCAGACATGTGACCTGGAGGCTCCATTTTAACTGATTCAGAGTCAGAGCTGTGAGACTGAGGGAAAGAGCGAGAAAGAGAAAGAGCGAGAAGAAGCGATAGAGGGGAAAAGAATGGAGGGGAGAAAATGGGTCTTCACTGGGCTCTGTAAGGCCTCATAAGAGAATAATAATAATAATAATAAAATACTTACATATCATTTGACACACCCACTTCTTACCACCTTATATCAAGATGTGAATTGCAGCAGAGACATGTCTATATCAACTTATCCAAACACTGATCTTCATACATCTAAAGTAATCATCCTCACTAACATTAGACTATGTCTATCTTCTTCCATTGATGTTGCCCTCTAATTATACACATTTTAAAGCTTGACATAGGCTTATTTTTGTATATATTTAAGTATTTCCTTAATACTGGAGTAGGCTAAATCAGGGTCACACAGAGTGTTTCTTGGTAGTCTTAAACAAATCTACGTTGAAACAAAAGTATACACCTCATACACATGGTTATGGGCTTAAAAAAATAAGAAGACACCTACCTGTACAATTTCAGCTATAGTCTTGAAGTGTATAACATTGTATAACAGTTTGCATCCCAATATTACACTTTATATACATCACAGAAGACTGAAATATAAGAAAAGCGTTTGACATAGAAACACTGGATTTTTGGCGGTTTATTTATTTATTTTTTAAATTAATTATGAAGTTATTACAAATATGAATAACATTCCACCCATGAGATCACTAGGTCTTTAGACTGCAAGAAAGGGCTACAAAAAAACTCAAACGGTCACCAAGGTCAATGGATCTGGTAAGGGAAACCTCATTAACACATCACTGTTAACAAATATCAAGCCGCCCTTGCATGTGCCTCAGATACATCATAACCTTCTTAACTGTATGGGAAGGTTTACATGAAGTAGTCCAGTCTTTCAGTAACTAGTTTAGTTGGGAAAATGGCGATGACTTCAATGCACTGATAGAGCATGGCAATACCGAGAGTGTTGACCTGTGAAGGACAGAGCTATTATTTGGTCACTAAGACGTACTTTAAAATATAGATAAATGACCTGTAACTCTATTCTCAATTCAGTCACAATTATTTTCGTTGTCTCAATAATTGGACATTTTGGATGTCTAAAAAAACCAATGCTTTCTCACCTGTGATGCAACAAAATAATTAGTTTATAAACCACAGTTCAGTAAGGTTCAGTAACACTTTTATATGTGATGTCATGTTACATACTTTAAAGACATATTTCATTTTTCAATTCAATACTATGGAAAATGTCATTAAGATTTAACAAATTCATTTGAAGACAGTTTTCAAAAAGTACTAACAGCTTCTCCATTAAGGGCAAACATGTTACCAGCATTAGATCATGATTCATATGAAAAACAATATTTCATAAATCAATAGTTATTCATTACAAAAAGGTAAACATTCTGATTAGAATCCAAGAACCCCATCGTAAGTTAATTTTGGAACATAACACAATTATGAATTTTTGGCCCCACACAACTCCACAATCCTTAGATCGTGCTACTACGGCTACTACCATGAATCCCATTACATCACGTTCCCACTTCAAACTGCAGACAGTCTTTCAATAACTCCATTGAGCTATTCGAAATGTATTATGAAAATGGAACTAATTCTCAACAGTTCATTGACTTAGAAAATGTAGAAATCAACTTGCCAAAGGACATGCCGTCCACAAAAGCTTTATCTTCCTCAGCTCTTTAATGACCTTGTACGGTACATACAAGATGTGCACTGGAATTTCATCTGTTGCTTGTCCTTAACAAGGTTTACAGCACCTACGCTTTCCACACCTGGGATCTGCAAACCCCCTTGTGAGTCAATGATGAGAGCTAGGCTCTGAGTGGGAATCCACTCATATGAAACAGGATTTGGATGTTAAAGACATACAAACTAGGATTTTTGATGTTGTTGAAAATGTATAGAAATTGGCAGACAATTTAGAGCTCTACCCCCTCTACTATGGAACCCATGGACTACATCACTGAGAAGTGGCCCAAGGATTTCTGAAGACAAGCAAAAAAAGACCCTCTCTCTCCCGAACGAAACCTTCCACGTTCCAGTGCCGAAGCCCCACTGTGACACCCACAGACAGGAGATGGGAACACAGTTGCAAAATCCACACGATGAGACGCAACACCTCTTAAAAAGCAGAGCAGAACAGCAAAGGGACTGACTGGGGAAGCCCCGCCCACTAGGCTCTCTGCTCATTGGTGTCCAAGTGTACAGGGAGCACTCTAGAACAAAATGGCTGCCCTGGCTGATCAGCCAGGTGGATGATGAAGCACATTCATGGCAAACAACATTTGGGTCCTTTATGAGAAGAGGTGATTAAATGCAACAGAGCTAGTGAAAAGGTACTCTTCTCATTCTGTGAACCAAATCTAAGGAGAGAAAGATTGTTGACACTACACAAATTGTCAACATCGTTGGCTATGAAATGAATAATCAACATCTTGGCATTTAATATTTATCCATTCAAAATGTGGAAACACATTCAAACGTATTTGTGAACTAATGAATGTATACTCAAGCAAAAAACTACACAAATAGTCAACATCAGAATAGCTCAGGAAGTGCCTCCTGAGTGGCGCAGTGGTCTAAGGCGCTGTATCGCAATGCTAGCTGTACCACTAGAGATTCTGGGTTCGACTGGGAGACCCATGGGGCGGCGCACAATTGGCCCAGCGTCGTCTGGGTTAAAGGAGGGTTTGGCCGGCAGGGATGTCCTTGTCCCATTGCACACTAGTGACTCCTGTGGTGGGCTGGGTGCAATGCACGCTGACACGGTCGCCAGGTGTATGGTCTTTCCTCCGACGCATTGGTGCAGCTGGCTTCCGGGTTAAGTGGGCATTGTGTCAATAAGCAGTGTGGCTTGGTTGGGTTGTGTTTCGGAGGACGCATGGCTCTTGACCTTCGCCTCTCCCGAGTCCATATGGGAGTTGCAGCGATGAGACAAGACTGTAACTACCAATTGGATACCGTGGAAAAAGAATAGCTCGGTCACTTTGAAAGGAATAATCAACATTTATCCATTCAAACTGTGAAGTAATTCATGCTTAATTTCAACTGTTTAATAAATGAAGAGCAAAGTTTTGAGAAAATAAATGCTATGTCAAGTGTTTCTGTGTACAACGTGGGTCATTAACTTAATGTGAATTACATGTGAAAAATATTCAGCAATCTTTTGATGACGCCCAAATGTAACTACATTAAAACTCTCTGCAGCACTATATATTATAGCACAGGAAGTGGTAATAAGATTTTAACAAGATGTTAGTTTCTCCCAATGAAAACATTACTTCAATATCCGTTGATTTAATAAACAGACATAAAGATAAGCCAGTCACACCTTTATAATAATGTACCCAGTTGGAATTTTCACACAGTGAAACGAAAAAAGACATTTAGCAGTGGGATGTAGCTTATGATTGTCTATCACTCGTTTGTTCTAACGTCCTTCAATTTCCAATGAATCGATATAGTCATTTACAGTGACACTCTGGTCTTGCCTATTGACCCCCCTGTGGATTGACTGTGGCCAAAGGTGCTGAGAGGTGCAGCGTAATGTACGCCATCTAGAGCTGCAGCCCGGAGGCTTATCTTAGCTTCCTTTGGGTTTGCAGATGCAGAATACAGAGGCTCTGTCCTGTTCCCTCTGGCCTTGCTTTTCCATTTCAACTCGGAAGGATAGAAAGGAACAGGCGTGATAGACATAGCACCGATAGACAATTTCATAACAAGCCATAACAAGGCAACGAGACAAGCTTGTCCGCATCGAGTTTGGAAAGCCAAACAAAGTCAAGGAAAGAAATCCAATAAGGATGTTTGACCTCCAGACGGATTCAATTTGATGAGTCAAACTCACAAAATGAAGAAGATTGCACAAGATGCACACCCATAATGCTATTCATCTTTTAACCTTCTCCACATTTAGAGGGGAGATGGTATTCAGTGTTAAAGGAGCCTTTGTCCTTGAATACATTTTTACAGTTGGGTCATTTAGCAGACACTGTTATCCAGAGACTTACCTAGTTGAATGCAGTGACTGTAAGACAACCACATATGGGTCTTTCCACAGACCACAGCAAACGTACTGATAGTGTAATACATTTGAATACAAAGTTACTAAATACGAGGATGTCAGTCGGATCTAGCTGTTACTGTGTCAGGTTAATTTATTTACAAAAAGCTGCATCATATTGGAGCAGAAGCTGTATGTGACAACTTAAAGAGAGAACATCTCCCAACCTCAACAGTTCATATGATAGAAAGAATATTTCAGAAAAATGTGCCTTTGACATGTGCCCGTGGTACACATATTTCCCGTGAAGTTTGCAAAAACTCTATAAAAGCAGCAACAACAAAAAAAAACGATAGAGCACTGTTACATTTTAAAGCAGTCAACTTCAGGTTTGAAAAGATCCACATGGATAGCAAGAGAGGGACTTTCATTACACCGAATAACTCTGCCACAAGAACCACTGACATAAAAAACTATAGCTCCTTGATCTTAAATTTCTCCCATTGCAAAATATATTTTAAAGTAATTAGGTCTAAGGGGCAGTGCCTGCCGTCTCCCTACCCCTTCATGCACACACACCCCTCCCCTCCTCCGCTTTGTCCCGGGGGGAAACTTTGAGAGTGTTTACTGTGTTCCTCACCCAACCGAGCATCCAGAGGCCGGTTCACAAGGTACACAAAGAGAGGTCAGGGGTGAGAGGGCGGGAGGCCCCTAACACAGAGAAGTACTTTTTGGGAGGGGGGGGGGGGGGGGGGGGGGGGTGAAGACGTTCTGCTAGACTCAGCGAGGCTGAAGACTTTGTATTCCAGGAACAGTGAGGTAAGTAAGTAAACATCCGCTGACTGTGTTATCCAGAGTAAATAAATGTGATAAATTAAAACAAATCAACAAACTCCCCTTAGTCGTGTAAGCTCTTCAGATTCAGGCTAGACATCACAAAAGGCACGCTTACTTTCAGTTCTACTCCATTCATAAATGTTCTATATGGCATTTATTTAACTCTACGTCGATGTTTTTACTCAAACCAAATTGAACAGTCTGTATAATATTATAAAGGAAAGTAAAGGACCGGATTTAACTTAACAAAGTACTTTAAAGTGTATGGGCACAACCTAAAGCACGAATCAGACAGAAATGTATCACTGTGGGATGCCGTTCCTTCTCTTGATAGGACAAAACTGGTACCTGCTTCGTGCCGACCCGGTAGCAATGAACCTGCCGTTTCTACTTGTAGAACCGTAATGCTCGTCAGTGGCCAACAACTTGACTTTAAGACAATCAGAGAGCATAAACCCCCACGTGAGGAAGCCAACAGGAGTGACAACAAAAGGGAAAAGTAGGGCATTTTACATCCACGGTTAAATGTCATGAGCCAGTCACACTTCATATGCAATGTAGCTTATGGGATGGTAACTAGCGAAGTGCACTAGTGCAATGCACACAACACAAAACACTTCCTCCAAGCTAGATAACTAGTATATACACTATAATTAAATCACAATGGATTTGTTTACATGAAGCAGCTGCCTGTGTTAGCTGCCATGATATGTCAGTCTGCTTAGCTAGCTAGCTAGCTATGCTGTGCTAGCTAGAGAATATGTTAACGTTAGCTAGCTAAATATTTGGCTATGGGCTGGCACTGGCAGTAGGGGATTATGATCTTATCATCTTGTTAGGTAGTTATCTAGCTATTGGCGTTCTATAAAATAGCAACATTAGCGCAGCTAGCTATATAGCTAGCCAACATTGGAATATAGACCATAAAAGAAGCAACACACACGGACATGTATTGCCAAACAACGCTACTGCCACCTTCTGGTTTGGAGTATTTTAACATGGCTGAGTGGCTGATGACTTCAAGGTCTTTGCTGGATGAACACAAAAGTGATTGACTGGCAACACTGTTCAGAGGTGCTAATTACTGTCTGAAGGCAAATGTTTGACAGGCCTACCACAGTGTCTGAGCTATAAGTCTCAACCCGTCTACTAATCCATGAAAAACACATTTTAAAATGCATCATAAATGCCCACCCAATTTGTTATTATAGTTAACCTGTGCATTTTGTGCTCATCTGCCCCGTCAACTGCCCTTTCTATCCAGCTGTTTGGTGCAGAGCCACCCCTGGAGAAATACACTCTCAAGGAGGCTTCTTCTGGGTGACGTGCCCTTGGATGGGTGGGATGGAGTGGAGTGGGACGGTGAGACGAGCCTCCGTCCGTCCACACAGGGGCAACTCAACTCTACCCCGGGGCCTCCCTGCTGTGTTTGTGTGTGTGTGTGTGTGTGTGAAGGGTGGGATGGGTTGGTTTCCCTTGCATTTCAATTGTAGCTCGGAAAAGCCTGACTCCTACACACGGAGACAAATCCATTTGGCTGCACACTCACCCCAGCCGAGTGGGTCGCTCCTTTCCATTGCTCCACGGCCATATAGGCTCTCCCATTCAACACAAAACCCAAAGATACCCTATTTTTTCTGTCCTCTCCCTCTGCCTTTCTTTCTTTTCACCCTTGGCTTCTTCCAGGTCAACGGTTCACATTTTTACCAAGATTTATGAGACACGTTGCCAATCCCCCTGCATTTTTTCCACAGCAGCCATAGTTGGTTGATGTGTGTGCGTTGGGAGGGGGACAGGGTTGGGGTGGATTTAGAGGCTAGTGGTGTCCATGGCAAGTCCAAAGCTGTGAGAAGATCTGAAGGGAGTAGGACTCAACCCCTTTAAAAACAGGACAGATGGTCCAAACCAGAGAGGGGGAAGACACATTAGCAAGGGGTTGGGGGTTTCTTAAAGGGACGGTGCACATTTCCCCTCAGCTAGCCCCCTCCAACAGATTCCCTTCCCTCTTTCCAATACATACACACAGAAATGGACACGTCTCTCTCGCCATCTCCACAACCCACACAACCCCCCACTAGATTTTCTTTCCTTCTGAAAGCCCATAAGGAAGTCCTTCCATGCAGCGTCCCTGGCTCTTCTCCCTCCACTATAATCCGCAACTGAAGCCCCGGAAAGAGAGCGAGCAGCTAATCATATGACCCTGTAGAGGAGCGCGCCGTTCATGTATACGACAGCTCTCTTTCTTTCTTTCTTTCTCTTTTTTTGTCTCAACTTCTCTCATTCACTCACTCACTCAGATGCTCGCACGCACACTCTTTCTCTCATTCTGCCTGGCTGGCAAAAAGTTATGTATCAGGAATGGAATAGAGCGCAGAACAAGTCTTTCTACTCTGGGTGTGTGAGAGGTTGGGGTGTGTGTGCCAGCTGTGAGTGGATGTGTGTGTGTGAGAAAGAGCGAGAGAGAGAAGGAAAGGGAGGGAGCAAGGGACTGCCTTTTTTGTGTGCTGCAGCGTCAACGGCCTCTCGGCGCTGCACACAGGTGTTCTCGCCAGCTGATTGGTCGCACCCCCTCTCTCCCAACGCCCCCGCCCTCGCCTTGCCTTTGGTAGTAGAACAATCGTAAGAGGAAGAAACAGTGAGTTTGCTGGTTGCTGGCCTGAGACAGGCAATGGGAGCAATACTACAGCACTACTAGGGGCTTGATTGATGCAGATCAAGGACTTTTCATATGTGCCACATATTTCAAGGAAGTTTGTTTACAATAGGACCTGTTTTTTTTTACATCTTTCAATGTACATTTCAAAGTAATTTCAAACATTTTCAATTAAACTTTGTGAAACATTATTTGAATAATCATATACTGGGCTTTTCCCTCATAATAAAATCACCCTTGTAACCTTTTCCCCCCCATTTAACCCTCTATATAACAACAAAGAGCACCACCGTACTTTAAAACTGTAAATTTGCTAATATGTTTCTTGCAACCAATAAGAGGACGAACACAACTAATACATTCAGTTCCAATTCTATAAAACCCAGAGGACAACGTCTTTTGTGCACATAAGCGCAACAGTAACAGAAAGCCATACTGGATGGATAGGAGGCAAATGGGAGGATAATTACAGAATAGTAAAAAAATATATAGATATTTACAGTAATGAACGCAATCAGGAGTACAGGCGGCATGTTTTCTTTTTCACAAAGCACTCCAGCAACTACCTTGCTCCCCAAATACAGATGTGCCCAAAGCTTTCAATTGTCAATCGCTGCATCCCACTGGGCATAGACAAGTGGCCTGGAGGCCTGCAAACACTGGTCATGATGTCACAACAGGACACCAACCTTTCTTTTTTTTGTTTCAGGTTCTCTCAGGGTGGTGTTGGGTGATACTAGAGGGGGGTGTGATGTGGGGGAGGTAGTAGGCTATTGTAAATAAAAACATTTACCAGCACCTGGCTTTTAAGAGGGGGTCTGGAACTTCCCTTTGTTTCAACATCTCTCAGAAGTGTAGGCACATCAAAATAGGCCCACCACGTCATTGCAGACGGCCATGCTCGAGCTAATTTAGCATTCCTCATTAAGCTTAAAGCAGTGAAGCAGGGCCATGGGTTTGTGTGCAAGTGTGAGTGGAAGAGGTGTGGTGCACACAAAAGCTGTACACACCCACACCAAAACACATATATTAAAAGAGTAGTTCACTATTTTACAACCTTGATATTAGATGGTTCCTCACCCTGAAAGTTGTCTATAGGCCAAGAGAAACTGTAATCCAGTGTTCAGATCTCATTATTAAACAGCCACTACAAATTTCAGCTAACACAAGCAACGCTTTTATCCAAAGTGACTAACAGTCATGCTTGTATACATTTTACATATGGGTGGTTCCGGGAATCAACCCCACTATCCTGCTGTTGCAAGCACCATGCTCTACCAACTGAGCTACAAAGGAACACGTTTTTAAAAAAGTATTTGCAAATCACCTGAAATCAGTTCAAATCAACTCCATATTTGGTTTGATGTTCCTTAAAGGTGATTTGGCCATTTAGAAAATGCTAACATCCTCCCATCCCTTCCATTGATTGTTAGCTTGTGGTGGCTAAAGTTAGTTGAAGTTTGTAGTGGCTGTTTAATAAAGACAACTGAACCATGGATTACAGTTTCTCCTGGCACATAGACTACTTTCAGGGTGTGGAAGCATCTAACACCAAGTTGTAAAATATTGAACTACTCCTTTAAATCTGAAAATTCACAACAAAAAAACCCATTATGTTCCACAGTTGCTTTTAAGAGTTGTGGCAAACTATGCCAAAAATAGATAACATTTAAAGCTGCAATATGTAACTTTTTGGGTGACCCGACCAAATTCACATAGAAATGTGAGTAACAGATCTTTCATTCTCACTGAAATCAAGTCTAAGAAGCGGTAGATCTGTTCTATGTGTGCTATTTCTATGCTTCCCGTTCTTAAGTTTAATTTTGGGGTCTTTTACTTTCAATTTGTACACCAGCTTCAAACAGCTTAAAATACAATATTGTTTGTTATTGAAAATATATTTAATAGCGGTTTAGAATGTACAATGATTCTCTACACTTGCTTGTTTTGTCAAACAAACTGAAATCAGATGAACTATTAGAATTTTAGCCACCAGGAAATGGCGGAGTGATTTCTACATATTGCACCTTTAACTTACTCATCTCAAACAACGTCTCCCATTTTTTCTTAAAACATCAGATACAAACTAGGAGTTGTCACAACAGCTTAATTCTAATAGTAAGTAAGCATTTCACTGTTAATCTACACCTGCTGTTTACGAAGCATGTGACAAATAACATTTGATTTGATTTTGTAGGACATTTCAACGTCAATACATTTCTAATTTATGGTGAATGTACTTATGTCAGGAGGGACAGAGTTATGTCTGAAGATCCTTCCTCTATCACCCCCCCTCTCACCTTTCTCTCGCGCCCTCTCTCTGACACACAACCACAACTCTACATCGTACTCTAGGTCTACGTCACTCACGGGCTTTAGCCCACCTCAATACTTAGGACGCTGCAGAAAAAACACGACTTGTGAAGATATATATTTGTGTTAATCAACAAGGGTGACAACGTAAGCCAATACAAAGAAACAATTATAAATACACAATATAGATTCAATATTGGAGAGTAGTCTAATTTAAGCACCAGTATGCAGAAAACAAACGAGATCAAGATAATATGCTGAAGTGACTTCAAATAGCCTATTTGTCCAAATTAGTGTTTTTACAGTAGACGAAATGAGATGGAACAATGAGTTGGCGTTGCACTCGAGTCACGTGGTTGCTCAAGAAAAGGACTGAGCCAAATGAGCAGTTTGAACCATTGTCTAATACCTCATATAATGACCACCTTCTTCAAATGATAATGTTTTTCATTAAAGCTCCTATGCCCGGGCTTCTCATCAAAATCAAATGAGGCTTTGCGTAGCATATTCATTGGAAATCTAAAACAACACAACTCGGCATATGCTACTGTATTAGCGTTTACATAATTCCCAAATAATTGATAGGCCTACAATTTATATGTTCGGGTGACAATGAGGGAACTATAAACATGTATTTGCGTGAATTTAAATTCCTAATGCTTGTTTTAACATAATTTGGCCACCGCTAGTTGAGTTGTTGCGGCCATTTTGAGTGTCAGCAAGATATTAGGCCTAGTCGAAACATTCATTTTTAGCCTATGTTTAACTTCATGGTAAAGCCTATAGATGCCTAAGATCATCAGAATAGAAAACTTAAACAGTTTTGCTACATTCACAGAGAGGAGTGAGAGCTTTGCAGCAGTGAATGAACGAAAGAAAAAGGACACCCTTTGCCATTCATGACGAGGCTCGCCATTTTTCCCACTCAAGTGACGTTGGATGACTTCTATCAGTGGGGGTGACCACGTGTTGTGTATAACCAAAACTAGGCCTCTCCAGTAACACTGAAATGTAGGCTATTTCATGGGCGAAAACCTCAACACAACTATATTTATCTAAGCCATTCAAGATTGGTAATTTAGGACATATAGCCTCGTTCAAATTGCCCATAGGCCTATGCATATCCGTGCATTTGTTATTCAGACAAAGGTTATACATTCCTATATGCATCAATTAGGGTTATAATTGTTTTTCACTTATAGGCATAAAATCCACCAATGAATGACACTTGAATGGTAGGTTATAAAACATATTTATATTATTATTGCAATACAGCCATGACTTTTCCTTGTCAGGGCTACCGTCTATTACAGACTTGTATGTAGTCTATACGTTTACCTCAGCCTACATACATACCACTTTTACAGATAGGGCCTAACATAGGTTTGAATATATTTAGTAAATCAAAATAAATTGCCTTTGACTAAATATCGTTTAAAAAAAAATGCACAAAAAAGGTACGCCTACACCTGAATTAAAAACTGTTAGCCAAACCTCACAACTGTTACAGCCTAATCTCAAACCCGCTCTTTCCTAGACTAATAATTTAAAATAACATAAGTGTGTTCAAAGGTTAATGGTAATGAATATTTTTTAAACTAAGCTAAACTTTCGTAATTTTTATAACTGGGTCAACTGTAATGTAGGGAGGGCTCAATGCCCTCATTTTGTTATAGCGTCTAAATAGATAGGATAAATAACCTAGGCTACTGAAATAATTTTTGACCGAACGGTCCATTGAATTAATGTGAGTATTGCATTACATTTCAGCACAATATGTGTTTACTGCCATACACACATACACATGTATGTTTAATGACAAAATACGAATTAGACCAGAGCAAGAATAGGCATAGCCTATGCATGTACATATAACCATGTATTTTCTACAGGCCTACTTCATGATTAATGACCAGAAACAGTATTTTTCACATTTCTAACCTAGAGACCAAATTTATTGGTGATTCGACATAATAAAACATCGCCCAGACAACACCAAAACAACGTTCGTGTGCAATAAAAGCAAAAACGTAATTTAAAGGCTTCGCTCTTCATAATGAATAATCGCTGTGCAACAAATTACTGAAGTTTCAGTAGTTGCCGTGACGTGAATTAAACACATTTCAATCCCACATATTGACATAGCAAATCGATTGTCTCTAGGCTGTGCATGAAAATATAGTACCAACATACACAATGTAATCACGTAACTAATGCCATTAAACTTCAGAACATGACACTTAAAATGTGAAAAGTAGCTATGGCCTACACATTTTTTTTTATAAATAAATAATTCTGCACACAGGAAGGCCTACGCCTATGACAAGGCCTTCGGGAGGTAAAATGAACATGAGGTATTTAAGTGATGACGTTGCAACCAATATTATATTCTCTGTGACAAATAAGTGTTCCAATAGTTAATGGGCATTCATCATTTTCGTTTTAAGAGTAGCCATTAGTGCATACGTAGACAAGACTCGTGACACCACATACTCCACACATGAGTAGGACCACACCGTTCACAGCAATATAATGAAAGAGTAGACTAAATACAAAAAACTTCATTCAAATATTGGATTTGCGAGTCGTACTACTACATCCACACACCAGGCATATAACTCGACATCTAATGCGTGCATTAACTTAAATAGCAACATGTCCCTTCTGCAGCAGAATCCATACATTACCAGATGCAACAATTGAAGTGTTATTGGGGGAGGGTGCTAAATACCTTTGCTTCTTAGGGACAGAGTGTTCGACCTCAATATGTTTCCCATGGAGCTCCACTTTACCTGTAAAATAAATGTTTATGTTGAAAAAAAAACGAGGCCATGTCCTCCATTCAGTGTAGAAAACGTATTGTATTTATTTGCCATATGGAAATAATATTTACCACGTGACTGAGTTGTGTGTTCCTTAAGTGTGTCTCACGTTGTCTAATGGTGCACGAATAAATGTTCGAGATTTGTAGTTAGGGTCTAATAACGCAATAGGCCTGTCATTCAAAGATGATGGGCAAGAAGTTACCCTCTTGGCTCAACTGGAAAGCCATTCAACAATTGCGTTGTGTATTAACTCATCAACTCCTATATCACGTAGACACATTGTTGATCTTTCACAACTCATTCACATACAGTAAAACAGAACACGTATAACTTAATAGGCCGTTCGAAAAGGACATTGTCAAACATTTATTAAAAGGTGAAGATACACATTTGCGTGCCCTAGAGTTCTTAGTGATCAATTTCAGGCTTAACACACGAGCAGCATGGCGTCCTTCGTGCTATATAGAACACACGTCACATGCTACATATGTAGGAAATCATGAAGATGCATTTAAGGAAATCAAGCCCGTTCGTGACTTGTGAGAAGAATGGGAGAGTAATTTGGCAATGCAATGGTCAAGGCAATCAAAGCCATTCATCTATGAAAGAATAGTTTCGATGTATGCTTTTAAACTACACCTACAATCGCTATAGTGGCCTATTCGCCAAAGGGGGAGGTGGAAGATTTAATTCTATAGCTCTACCGAGTACACAGAACCTAGTCATACAAGGCACCAGAGAGCAAGGCTTCGGTAAGTACAATAAAAGCGTGTGGCCATAGGGCCGAAATATAGGTATCTGGCTATCATATCCAGGACTAAACATGCGTTTATGTAAATTGACCTAAAATATAATACGATTCGAGAAATCTGGATATCTTGATGTTCACATTCAAATAGGTAGGCCTATGTGATGGGCCCCCTCTCCCTGTAAAAGTTGAGTATCTTGTTGTTCGGATAAGCACTTCATAAACCTTTCGTCGATTATTATAGGCCCATGGAATATATTTTCTTCGAAGTGTCTCTTAATTCTATCATATCTTCTACTGTCATATCTTTAACATTGGGACGCTTGAGGGGAGTGGGCAAGCCCTTATATATTTGAGCCTTGGTGGTTTCCCTATTGAATTAAATTACATAAAGGTAAGACGCTATTGAAGTGCTCATTTACGTTCAATTACTTACCAGAAAATGCTTCAATGGCTTTCATAGCCCATTGGTCGTCCGGACAATCAACAAACGCGTAGCCAGTTTTCATAAGAAACTGCCCAGAGTATGGAATCTTGTTGTCGTCAAAGGTTTTAACCAAGTCCTCCGCAGTCACGTTTTCATTGAGATTTCCAATGTATAGCTTGTTCATGTTGAAAAATAGAGGTCCTCCAATTTAAATGAAAAAATCTGAGCAACAAAACTTTTTTTTCTTTGAGAACGCAGCAAGATAGTACTACCCAGGATGATCACAGGTTGAAAACACTTGCAAATGTCCACAAGCAGTAAAAGAAAACGAAATACATTTATTTTCAAAGTAAAACTAAAAGAAAAAGGAAAAAAAGTTGAAAGTAATGGTAGTGTTGTAGTCTGATTAAGTCCAATACTGAAGTGGAGAAACCTTGACTGCAGCAACCCAAGCGAATGAATCGCACAATGTAGAATGGATCAATTTGAATTAATTTGATGGTGGTTATGGTGGAATAGTGGTAGAAGTATGGCGGGATCGGGAGAAATGTTTTCCTCTCTCTGCCCCTCAACCTCGAGTTGTACTCTGCACTGTCACAGATCCTTCTGCCTGGCGATGGCACCGCCTCTAAACCGACTCGAATTCACAATTTTTTTGTTTGCAGCGAGGAAACCACGTGGTATTCGAGTAGCTAGAGAAAGGGCCAGCCTCCTGGCCGCGTAGCTTCCCAGATGAGTGTACGCAGCGAGCCTTCGTGCTATGCCACGGTGCTGTGTGCGTATAGGCTTTATGCATACGTAGCCCACACATGCGCGAGTGTGCTGGGCTTGTGTGCGGAATATCAGTCACCGGGAGGGGAGACTTCCTTCAAGATGCGGATGTGTGTTTTGTCCTTTACAAATATATACATAATTCGCAGGTTTTTGGATAGGAACACAATGTATGACTATGGTGGCGGACGTGTGCGAGTTGTGGTCTCCGTAGTTTAATATCAGCTCTTAGCTCATATACCATTTGGTCATGACATTCTCTCTTCAGCCCAGCTCTAGAAGTCATCCCGCCTCTCCAATGAATATGCATTGTGGTAAAGAATTTGGTCGCCAGGAGGATGTTACATAAATGTAAAATCATGAGCTTCAACTCATTTTCGAAAAGGCTCTAACAAAGGGTTGTGACATAGGCAAGGAGGCCAACAGCAGTCAAGCAAGATACATTGTAACAAACTGCCGCGTGGGAGGAAATTGTATCATTGTTTGGGTTCATTGTAGCACTCGTAACATTGTTGCATTCGCCTGAAACTAGAAGGCCTCGCTGGAGCAACGAGTCCTTGGTTTGAGGTTATTCTTTGGCCATTTAGACAGCCTTACAAGTTTCTCATCGATTTGTATCAATATTCAAGGAGTGGATGACAATAGTCATGGTATGCAAATACGCCCAAGCCGCTTGGGTTAACACAACTCGGCAAAATAGGCAATCAAAGCCAAAGAAGATCTTGGTTTTCTCCGTTTTCATCATAGGGCTTTGGGGAAACTGACAGCTCGCAAAATGGAGGATCCAGTGGTGCAGGCCCCAAAAGCGCAAAGAGCAGCTTTTCATTGGAAGGGGAAATGGTAGAGCTTCTGTTGCAGTCAGTGTGCGTAGTGTGCTCCATCGAACGCCGTGTACTTCATCATGGACGGACAGTCACGAACTTAGGTTATAGTGAGTTACGTGTGTTTAATATAATCATGCAATTATCTCTACAGACAGAACACTTACTTTGAATAAATCATACGATAATGAAGCTGCATTGAGCCATTAGGTTGACTACTGAGACTGCAGCCTATACTGTATTCAACGTGGCATACAGGCATACTGTATCGCTTAGTTGTAAAATGGCTCGCCTACAGACGTTGGAGGGTTAAAAACTCAAAATCTTCCAACAATTTTATTATCTGTAACACATGGCAACGACTCACGTTATAACACATGTGTTATAGAACTGACAATAATATCACAATAATCACAACAATTAATGCTATACGAAACATGCAAGTCGTGCGCTTGAGAACCAATAGCAAAATTATTTTTATGCTAAATAAATGTTTATGTTTTTATTAATCACACATTATGAAAAAACCTAAGTGTCACTTACATACTCTAGAATCTATTAGATATTAATTACATCATCTATAGCCTATACCTCTTCAGCTTCACACAGTAACTGCAGATAGAACAATGGCCGAATTGTACTGAAAGGAAACTGACCAGATTCTGTTTCAAATTAGCCACGAGTAAGCCTATAGAATAGGTACTGCATAGTTATTATACCAATAACTTGAAATTCCATGTAACCACATGATATATGTTAACTTTTTATCTTTTAAAAAACCTTTTACAAACACACATATGCACATAATAAAAGTCAGTTATAAGATTTAAAAAACTGTAAAAGGCAATATGGCCAAAACATACCATAACATTAGAGAAAAAACATCCATAACATTAGAGAAAAAACATAGGCAAACACTTACAATAATACATAAAACAATAGAATAATGAACACTTTGGGATAATTGAGTTGATAATGAGGACTTGGACTTCACACCAGGTTATAAAGATTCACAAAGACCAATGTAAGGAGGAACTGCCTTAGCCTTTGGCCCGCCCTATATAATGTTTTAGCAACAGTGTAATAGTATGTGTATGTGTATGTTGAAAGCTATGACCAATGGCACCAGTCACTCAAAAAAACGAATGGTAGATGTCACTCAATATTGAGTCAACCCACAAATAACAAGTGCATGTTTTGTGTTGTATCATTGATGTAATTTGTTGGGTGCAAAAAGTATAACATTCTAGAACAAACTGTCTAGTCAAAGCTTAATTGGTTCCTATACTATCGTACTTTTTTTTAAATTTTATTTAACCTTTATTTAACTAGGCAAGTCAGTTAACAACAAATTCTTAATTACAATGACGGCCTACCCCGGACGACGCAGGGCCAATTGTGCGCCGCTCTATGGGACTCCCAATCACGGCCGGATGTGATGCAGCCTGGATACGAACCAGGCACTATAATGCGCCTTAATGCATTGAGATGCAGAGTCTTAGACCGTTGCCCACTGTAAACAGGCTATTCAGTCTGGTACAGTGTGGAAGTATTAGTCACTAGGGAATTGAAGTTGTAACCCGGGAGGTTGCTAGGTCAAATTACAAGATACTTAACATAAATTGGAGAAAATACTCTGAGGACAACAAAATGAATAACTCTAAATACTTGTAATGGTCGAAATGGAAAGGTTACAAAGTCATGTTTTTTTGCTTATGTCTTAGAGTGTGTTTTGTATCAATATGTTGCACTCACTAAAACGATCAAAGCAGTTATTATGGAGAACCACACACAACTGTGTTTGATAGGGAACTGGTATATACAGATGCAGGATCTTAATTTGATCACTCTATTGCAGGAGGTTTAAAAAGGCTTTTGAAGTTTGTAATTTCCACTGAAATTTCAGACTTGATTTTCCATTAAGAAAAATGTATTAACCTCCATAAAAATGTCCATTATTTATAATCCACATAATAATTCACATTTCCTGTTGCTGCGGTATAATTCTTCTGCTGTACCAAACTGGCTCAAATTAAGATCCTACATCTGTATGGGATCACTGGTATGTAAAACACACACTGGTAATGGCATACATTGAACCTAGCTTAAAGGTTTTGATAACTTAATGAAACAAATGAGGTTCTGATAACTTCATCATCAAATCAAATTTTATTTGTCACATGTGCCAAATACAACAGGTGTAGACTTTACAGTGAAATGCTTACTTACGAGCACTTTCCCAACAACGCAGAGTTAAAAAGTAAGAAAAAAAAGAAAACATTTGCAAATAAGAAAAAAGCTAATAATAAAATAACAATAACGAGGCTATATACAAGGAATACCAGTACCGAGTCAATGTGCAGGGGTAGGAGGTAGTTGAGGTAATATGTAGGGTAATGTGGGAAAACTATCCCCTTGGGGTAGATACATAATCCACTTGTTTAGAGATACAAATTGTAATCAGCTTTTAACAAACCAGTCAAATTTAAGGTAAGTGTGTTGAGGCTAACTGGCCCACTCTCCAATAGGGTAACTTGTCCCCCGGCAATCCAATGCAAGTCAATGGTACCTAAATTTGCATTTTCTAAATCATGGAAATGATGTGATGCAAAAATTAAAAGAGGGATCTTATATCAAACCTCATCACAGTGAGGATATTAATAGTGAGATGTGCAATGCCATTATGTTCCAATGTTTTGATTTTAGACTTGACCTTTTAAGAGTTAATTACAACAACAAAAAATCAAAATAAAATGTCTAAAATAGATTTTACACACTAATCTTCGGGAGAGCCAGTACCTCGGGACTTTGGAAAACATTTAATTAAATAAGAAAAATATTGTATACTGTAGCCACTTATTTCCCTTCATAGCTTGTTTGCCTTAGCATGACCATCCTTCACATACCTAATATTTACCAAACATTGCTTTTTTTCGAATGCCAAGCCAGTCAAGATCCTCTGGATTAAGTAGCCAGCATATTGAAAATCAAGATCATTTTATTGTCCATTGTCCACGAATGTTCAACAACAAAAATGTGTGTTCTACTTTATCCCAACCCCTTTTCGAAATACACCAATAGCCTACACACACAGAGGGTGGCGAAGTTAAAGCAGAGGGTCGGCCATAGTAGTTAAGGGGGTAAGTGCCTTGCTCAAGTGCACAACGGCAGGAGGCGGCATCTAGGATACAGGAGTACCAGTGCTTTTGATGTGCAGAATCCCCTATTTGTGCTTTTCAACCATCCCTCTGCTGCTATATGAGTGAGGGGGACACTGACGGTAACTTTGTAATAGAGGTAACAACAGACAATGCTGTTCAATCAGTGCTACGCACTGTCAATTACTAACTCTGACACCCCAATGAAAGGTTTTTCCACATACAAAAAACAGTTATGTAAGTTGATGTCTGATGGCACATCATAAGGGTGTGCATTGTTGTGTGTTCCAAAGCCTCATTCTTCTTCATTGCTAGCTCACTGGTCTACCAGCAACATGAATGTCTGCGTAACAACAGCAGGTAGGGTAGCAGTTAGAGGGTTGGGCTAGTAGCCGAAAAGTAGCTGGTTTGAATATCTGAGCCGACAAGGTGAAAGAATCTGTAGATGTTCCCTTGAGCAAGGACCTTAACCCTAATTTGTTCCAGGGGTACTGTGTACTGTGTACTACTATGTCTGATCCTGTAAAAACAACACATTTCACTACATCTATGTGTCAATTCAACATATATATTTTGTATATATACAGTACTAGTCAAAAGTTCAAAAGTTTGGACACACTCATTCAAGGGTTTTTCTTTATTTGTACTATTTTCTACATTGTAGAATTATACTGAAGACATAACACTATGAAATAAAACATATGGAATCATGTAGTAACCAAAAAAAGAATTAAACAAATCAAAATATATTTTATATTTGAGATTCTTCAAATAGCCACCCTTTGCCTTGATGACAGCTTTGCACATTCTTGGAATTCTCTCAACCAGCTTCATGATGTAGTCACCTGGAATGCATTTCAATTAACAGGTGTGCCTTGTTAAAAGTTATTTTGTGGAATTTATTTCCTTCTTAATGCATTTTAGCCAAACAGTTGTGTTGTGACAAGGTAGGGGTGGTATACAGAAGATAGCCCTATTTGGTAAAAGACCAAGTCCATATTATGTCAAGAACAGCTCAAATAAGCAAAGAGAAATGACAGTCCATCATGACTTTAAGACACACAAAATTTCAAGAACTTTGAAAGTTTCTTCAAGTGCAGTCGCAAAAACCATCAAGCGCTATGATGAAACTGGCTCTCATGAGGACCACCACAGGAAAGGAGGACTCAGCATTAATTCTCAAAATAAATGCTTCACAGAGTTCAAGTAACAGACACATCTAAACATCAACTCTTCAAAGGAGACAGCGTGAATCAGGCCTTCATGGTTGAATTGCTGCAAAGAAACCACTACTAAACATGACACCAATAATAAGAAGAGACTTGCTTGGGCCAAGAAACACAAGCAATGGACATTAGACTGGTAGAAATCTGTACTTTGGTCTGATGAGTCCAAATTAGTGATTTTTGGTTCCAACCGGCGTGTCTTTGTGAGACTCAGAGTAGGTGAACGGATGATCTCTGCATGTGTGGTTCTCACCGTGAAGCATGGAGGAGGAGGTGTGATGGTGTGGGGGTGCTTTGCTGGTGAAACTGTCTGTGATTTATTTCGAATTCAAGGCATACTTAACCAGCATGGCTAGCAAAGCATTCTACAGCAATGCGCCATCCCACCTGGTTTGCACTTAGTGGGACTATCATTTGTTTTTCAACAAGACAATGACCCAAAACACACCTCCAGGCTGTGTAAGGGTTATTTGACCAAGAGGGAGCGGGATGGTGCCGCATCAGATGACTTGGCCTCCACAATCACCCGACCTCAACCCAATTGGGATGGCTTGGACCACAGAGTGAAGGAAAAGCAGCCAACAAGTGCTCAGCATATGTGGGAACTCCTTCAAGACTGTTGAAAAAGCATTGCTCATGAAGCTGGTTGAGAGAATGCTAAGAGTGTGCAAAGCTGTCATCAAGGCAAAGGGTGGCTACTTTGAATAACTTTTTGGGTTACTACATGATTCCATGTGTGTTATTTCATAGTTTTAACGTCTTCACTATTTTTCGACAATGTAGAAAATAGTACAAATAAAGAAAAACCCTTGAATGAGTAGGTGTGTCCATACTTTTGACTGGTACTGTATATATGGAGTTTGAAGGGTGGCGTGTGGGTTGCTGTTTACATTATGGGTTAAAAGCTACACATATGGGAGAGTTATGGACGTACTGTGCAAAACAAAAGACAAAAAACACCCACTTCCTACTTTGACTTTCACCAAATCAGCTCACCTCCCCTTCTTCACTGGTAGTGGTGGTTGTGTGTGTGTATGTTTTTGGGGGAGGTGCAAAGAAGGAGGTCAAGAGGTTAGGATAAGCAGGGGTTATATTGGGCGGGAATGCAGAAGTAGAAGAATAGGGTCTCACCACCTTTTGCCTGATGGAACACCAGACTGCTTTTTTTAAAATAGAGCCATTAGTTAGGTTGGGTGCTATACCCTCAAAATACCATAGAATGATTAGGTGTACCATCCTCAAAAAATCATGGTGGAATACCCTCAGAATATCATGGAAGTCCCTGTGAATTTGCAACACAAACTTAATATTGTTGAATTAAAACACACAACATATTTGTAGGGATAACTTTGTGGATGGAAATAACACCTTGAGCAACATTGATGGAGCAATGGAGATGAAAGAAAGTTCAACTGTATAGATCTAACATGGCAGCCAGTTTTTAACCTGAACTAACTTTGTCCTTGTCACTCCACCTGTCTTGAAAAGTGATGTACTCTCAACCCCTTTCTATGGACACTGCTGATTTCTCTGTATTCTCCATTTTTACACCTGAGTGATACAGACATCTAAGTAGGGAACTCAAACCGAAGCTGCATGAAATATACAGCAACAGTTACAGTTACAGCAACAAGGAAGGCTATATGGAGTTCAGCAATCGTACAAGGTCTTACCGAGTTCCCACTCTTACACTGATATAATGGCGGCAATGGTACACGAGTAATAATGTTTCTATTTAATTATGTTTCTATTCAATGATTAAATGATGTTGGTGATATTCTATTTACCAAGATGTTCTCTCTTTTTCTTGATACATTCAACAAAAATGTAGCTTCATAAGCTACAGAATAAACCTTTGGGCTCACATAACATAACCTCAGTGGTGTAAAGTACTTAAGTAAAAAGTACTTTAAAGTACTACTTAAGTCGTTTTTTGGGATATCTGTACTTTACTTTATTATTTATGTTTTTTTTTTACAACTTTTAACTCCACTACATTCCTAAAGAAAATATGTACTTTCTACTCCCATACATATTCCCTGACACCCAAACGAATGTAACAAATGTCTGAGCATTCGTTACATTTCGAATGCTCAGACAAAACCGCAATATGGTCCAATTCATGCACCTATCGATATAACATGTCATCCCTACTGCCTCTGATCTGGCGGACTCACTGGACACAAATACTGGCGTTTGTACAGGATGTCTGAGTGTTGGAGTGTGCCCCTGGCTGTCCGTAAATAAAAAAACAAGAAAAGTGTGCCATCTGGTATGCTTATTATAAGAAAATTGACGTACAGCATTTACTTTTACTTTTTTACGCAAAAATGACTATTGAGTACTTTTTCCACCACTGTACTTAAGTACATTTAAAACCAGATCGTTTATAATTTTACTCAAGTACTATTTTACTGGGTGACTTTCTCTTTTACTTGAGTCATTTTCTATTGAGGTATCTTTACTTTTACTCAAGTATGACAACATAATACTATTTATCACCACTGCATAACCTCTGCATAAAACAGTTCAAAGTACAATTTTCAGAGGCATCAAAAGACAAGGTGATAGTAGTAGTTAATGAATATAAAGGGAAAGAAGATGTGATGAAGTTAACAAAGATAAGGTTTAGAAGAATGATGGAATAGTTTAGTTTTGAGCAATTCCAGTGAAGTAATAGTTGTAATAATACCTGTAATGTAGTGCCACCAAAAGCAGCGGCAGCGACCATATTGCTGTTTTGCCTGAGCATTCGAAATATAACGAGTACTTTTGGGGCGGCAGGTAGCCTAGTGGTTAGAGCAGTGGGCCGGTAACCAAAAGGTAGCTGGATCATATCCCTGAGCTGTCGTTCTGCCCCTGAGCACAGCGGTTAAATAAGAATGTATTCTTAACTGACTTGCCTAGTTAACTAAAGGTTCATATTTAAAAATGGTTTACTACTGATCAAATTAGTTTTAAAAAACATAGCTCAAGAGACCTCAAATGCAATTTTCTCAATGAGGATGAGACTGCATTCCAACAACGACACTAGGCTACATAGGCTAGGCTCTACCTAAAAGGCAATACCGGACGGCTGCCCGTTTGTCAGTTTGTCTTCAGAGTGTGTTCTACACTTTTGATTTGGTGGCATAATCGTAGCAAGAGATTGATACCTAGAAGGCGGAAAGAGACGTGTGGTAAACATAGTGAATTGTAAATAGCCAAGAGGGACACCATGTTGATACAATCAAGAGCCGGAAGGTTATACTGCAAACATGGTATTACATTTTAGAATGTACAGTATTGTGTGCGATTTAGGCGGAACACCTGAGGGGAGAACATATTGATTCTGCATCTATCCAATATGATCACAGAACACATAATCTTGTATTTAATCGTTTCCACCTTTGGGGAAGATTACATGAAACATCCAATGAGAATGTGCCGTATCTACCATCAGAGTGATGGCTGTTTATGATACCAGTAGGTTGACTGACTGACTTTGGAGGTGGAGTGTTTGCATGATGGCATTGCCTACACAGCCAAAATATTCCAAGATAAAAAGGAAACTTCATTCACACCGTCTTACTGGCATTGTAACCCTGGATTTTCATATACGCTCTCAACTACGACAGATACACACGACTAAGGATTCCAAAGGTAGTTTAGACAGTGCTTGACTCTAGACATCCGGTCTATGTCTGTGAATTGGTTCGATCTGCACAAGGTATTGAGGATGTTCATCTCTCTCAGTTGGCATCACAGCCTTGGGCTATGTCCCAAATATTCCCACGTCGTGCACTACTCTTGACCAGAGCCATATGGGTCCTGGCCAAAAGTAGTGTACTGTATAGGGAATAGGGTGCCATTTGGTATGAATCCTTGAGTTTCCCTTAAGACCAAGTGTACGAGCCCCTTTCTGCTGTCTCTGCATATATATTACATAATCTGTTTGATTGAGGACCCCCATCCTAATCTAGATGTACTTATCTCAGGGGACAGTAGGACTCGTTAGTCCTATAGTGTGCTACCTTTTCAGAGGCTTGTATAGGATATCAGTGGGGTCAGGGTGCTGTTTGTTAAGTGTTGTTTCTTGTTTGTGTTTTCCTTCTGGTTCTCAGTCACTCTTACTTCTGAGGTTGTGTGGTACTACACACTTCCTAAAGTAAAGGTTGGCGACATGCATGTAATATGAATACATGGTAGTGTGCTTTCGACAACATTTCTAGTGCAGTTGACATTTCCAAGCTGACTTACCTTTCTACCCATTTAGAGAACTACAGGGTTAAGTGAGAATGTAGCCAGATTTAGTACATGGCATTTTCCCCCCCAAATTGAATGTAACACAATAAGTCAAACCAAACTGGAAGTGAGAATACGGTTCTAAAAAGTAATAACACATCAGCTTTAAAGTCTTGAACCAAACTTGTAATGTTACAAAGTAGTTATGGCTAAAAGGGTATGCATTCCTGTTCTTCAATAAGCCTGAAACAGGCGTGGGTTTATAAACACAATTATTCAAAAGTTTGTCTTACTTGATACAGCATTTGTGGAACTAAAACATCAAACTATACACTACCGGTCAAAAGTTTTAGAACGCCTACTCATTCAAGGGTTTTCATTCAAGGGAGTTCCCACATATGCTGAGCACTTGTTGGCTGCTTTTCCTTCACTCTGCGGTCCGACTCATCCCAAACCATCTCAATTTGGTTGAGGTCAGGGGATTGTGGAGGCCAGGTCATCTTATGCAGCACTTCACCACTCACCTTCTTGGTAAAATCGCCCTTACACAACCTGGAGGTGTGCTGAGTCATTGTCCTGTTGAAAAACAAATAATAGTCCCACTAAGCCCAAACCAGATGGGATAGCGTATCGCTGCAGAATGCTGTGGTAGCCATGCTGGGTAAGTGTGCCTTGAATTCTAAATAAACCACAGACAGTGTCACCAGCTAAGCACCCCCACACCATAGCACCTCCTCCTTCATGCTTTACGGTGGGAAATACACATCCGGAGATCATCCATTCACCCACCCCGCATCTCACAAATACACAGCGGCTGGAACCAATAATCTCCAATTTGGACTCCAGAGCAAAGGACAAATTTCCACCGGTCTTATGTCCATTGCTCATGTTTCTTGGCCCAAGCAAGTCTCTTCTTCTTATTGGTGTCCTTTAGTAGTGGTTTCTTTGCAGCAATTCGAACATGAAGGTCTGATTCACACAGTCTCCTCTGAACAGTTGATGTTGAGATGTGTCTGTTACTTGAACTCTGTGAAGCATTTATTTGGGCTGCAATTTCTTAGGCTGGTAACTCTAATGAACGTATTCTCTGCAGCAGAGGTAACTCTGAGTCTTCCATTCTGTGGCGGTCCTCATGAGAGCCAGTTTCATCATAGCACTTGATGGTTTTTGCAACTGCACTTGAAGAAACTTACAAAGTTCTTGAAATGTTCCGTATTGACTGACCTTCATGTCTAAAAGTAAAGATGGACTATTGTTTCTCTTTGATTATTTGAGCTGTTCTTGCCATAATATGGACATGGTCTTTTACCAAATAGGGCTATCTTCTGTATACACGCCTACCTTGTCACAACACAACTGATTGTTTCAAACGCATTAAGAAGGAAAGAAATTCCATAAATTAACTTTTAAGAAGGCACACCTGTTAATTAAATGCATTCCAGGTGACTACCTCATGAAGCTGGTTGAGAGAATACCAAGAGTGTGCAAAGCTGTCATCAAGGCAAAGGGTGGCTATTTAAATGGCTTCAGTATTATTTTAAGATGTAAAAAATAGTAAAAAATTAAGAAAAACCCTTGAATGAGTAGGTGTTCTAAAACTTTTGACCGGTAGTGTATATATTTTGCAATGCACATATTTAGGGAAATAAGTGCAAGAAGTTCACAGTAAATTCAGACAGCAGTTGAACAACAATAACAACAACAACACTATGAAGGTAAAGCTTCCTGCTTGACACATTGATTCGTAGGCTATACAACATTTACAACTAAATATTTGTGAAAACGTTTAAGTCAACCTCAATTTCATGACAGGAAAAACTAAAAACTCCAAAACCATTTCAGTCAATTTGATCCATGTCTGTAACAAAAATACAGAAAAACAAAGACTTATTTATGATACTTCATAATTCTGTTAATTTCAGAAACAAAAAAAACTTTGGCAGATAAACAGTTAATAAACACGTTTTTAGAAACATTAAGGGATGTATTTTGTAATTGAATTGTATTCAAAATAATCATGTTCGAGACTTTATAGGTTATATACTGAATATTACTATTCACCAAATGAATTCTTACATAATATATATATATCAAAACATTATCTGAGGTTATTGTTTTCACTATGAGAGATGTTAGTCAGTGATCAAAACATTGTTATATGATCTTTTAGGAAGAAAGACAAGTTAGAAATTAATACGTTTGCTCATATTAAGTCAAAGGCTACAAAACAGACCCGCGCCCAAATAAAGTAAATAAAACGTTTAAAAAAATGTACTTATTGAAAATCTTAGTAATTCTTACCATTGACTTGTTCAGAAATGGCTCATGTGTCGTTCACTGATACGATCGTTTCTGTTGTTTCAGTCAATGCTCAAAATGGAGAGGGAGAGAAAGAGGGAGGGAGGGGGGGAGGGGGGAGGGAGGGAGAAGAGAGCGAAATTATTTCCGACGAGAAAGCGCCAACAGGAACAAAAAAAATACCGCTGAATAGGATACTGAGTTATCCCAGGAACGAATACTAAAATAAATAAACAGTGTTCAGTATTTTTTTTAAATTATCCCTACGTTTTATGTAGCCTAATTGCAATAGCTACTTTCAGTCAATTATGAACTTTCTGAAATATTTCATTGAAAATCACAAATAGTTTGGATTTAGAATTTTAGTTCATGTGATTTTGATTGCTACTTCATCAATAACTTAGTGTTTGTTTGTCATAGTATCTAGCAATATCAGTACATCTGCCCAAGATTTCGTTCACTAATCAATTGCTACAGAAGACCTGTGAGAACATAAACAGTTCTGTGTTCAGAAGAATGATTGATGAAGAGGGTGGTCCTAGACGTTTCACCCACCAAGATTGTTCTGCTCGTAGCTACTCCCACCAAGTGGACACGTTGAGATAACGCATCGCATGTGCACGCACATACATGAACTAAAAGAGTTCAAATGTATAGTATTTCTCCTCAACTCACAACATAGCCCACCATGAACATTGGTGTTATGTTGTATTATCCTTCATTAAACTGTAATCCGCTAACAGGCATGTGATCATAGAATACTGCACTTTATTTTCAAATTAAAAATAGTTTTTTTTATACTGAATGCAGGCTACTGCAGCGAAGTAAACATTTTAAATAGAATAACCTACCAAACAATATAAAATCAAACATATAAGTACATGCACATATAGGCTACATTGTTACATATGCTATCGAAGCAGCCTATATTTGATCAAACATGACAAGAGGCATGCCTGGTGACTACAATGATGTTAGCTTATTTTCACGTGAACATTTGACAACAAATTTAAGAATGAACTGTAGTGAACTAAATCCCTTTGTCTTTTAAATGTTAAATGTATTCAATTTGTTAGAAGCTATTATGCAGAATCTTGTTTGAGTCATCGTTAGTTATTGTGTAATAAAATTGTTAACTCATGTTTTGGAACGATAGAACAATTCTTCGGATTTCTCATCAAAAGTTCTACTGAAAGCACAAACGAAAAGCTCTCGAAAAGGCATATAATTACAAATCAACGCTCACCTTAAACGAAATCAGACCGTCACAATGGCAAAACATTATATGAAATAGCTTTCCGGGTGTAAATGTGAACATGTCATTGAATACACCTTTGTTTTCCTTGATTTTCTATTGTATAAATTGTGTAGTAATAATAATGATAATAATATGATTTATAGGATACAAATAATATGAATTATATAGGCTACAATAGACATCTGAATGAGTGTCAAGACTGCCTAGCAACTTAACGATGAATGTTTGCAGAGAATATTCCGTTTAAAATTCAACACACTCGACATATGAATAATTACAAAACCTCCCAAGAGACTTGATCAGTTACTACATCGGAAAAAAAACAACAAGTAACTGTATGGAGCGACCTCGAAGTTATGCTTTGGAAAACCGTCAGAATCATATTGAATCTTGTACAATTTCGAAATGACAAAAACATACTGGATCCCTGTATTAAAAATGACTCAATTCTTTCAATATATTGTATTTCATACCAATTCTCTGAGTTGTTGTCGGTTGGGATGCAGCTACCTGTTGAGTTGAAAGAAAGCGTATCCCGCCCATCTCAATAATAGGCTGTGTTTGAGGGAGGGTCGATAGAATGAAGGTCTTTGGACCGTCAGATAGTAGGAGCGTTTACTAAACCAACATTGGGAATATTGAACAAGAATACTGTATAAAACGTATGTCAAAAAGTCGTTTTAAAAATGTATAAATGATATAGGCCTATAGAACAATAGCAACATGTTATTCGTCGACGAGACAACAGGAGATAATTGTCTCACATTAAGCTGTCATCAACTAATGTCCCCACTGAAGATAGTAGTATATAGTCACAAATGTTTCATCATGAAGTTGTGGCTTTCTATATGGTTTCATCAATAATTAAGATCAATCGTCTTATTTTTGCTCTGAATTAAATGTGTTCATCCTCTTTTAAACTGTTAATATAACTACAAAGAAAAACATAATTAGAATGAATCAATAAATTCAATCGAATAAAATCTGTCAAACTCTTACAGATGAAAGCCTTGTGTGCCTGACAAGCACACACCATTGCCCAAAGTCTGAGAAAGAAAATAATGGATTCATAAAAAGTTTTTTAACGTAGTCCAAAGCAGGTTACCCTCAGAATAGCCAACATTTCAACATTGCCCCAGTAGTCCCGTATCTCACGTGATGGAATGCTCTTATTTTAGTCAAGTAAGTCTCACATGTAGCATAGATGAATGTAATTCCTGTGTATTGATATACAAAGTGAAGTTAAAGAGTGGTGCGATTTAGGTTTAGCACTGTCAGGGGTTGTAGGCAAACAGTCACTGTTGCGTTTCTAATGCCAAGCAGGGCCGCAACTTTGGTTTAATAAGTGGGGGGGGGGGGGACATAATAATAATAATAATGATTTTATCCAGTCGGATAAACACTCCAAACAGCCTACCCGACCGCTCGGAGGTGTCAGCATGGTCCTAAAGCACACCCTAGCCTAGTTTAGTATCAAATTTCAATGATAAAACTGGGGGGATGATTAGCACCCTTGATAAAGATTAGCAAAAAAAGACTGCGTAAAATAAACTGAGCTATTGTATTCTGTATGCAAAAAAAATACATATATTATGTTAGTTTATACTAATACAATTGCTCAGATAAAGAGATTATGTTTAACAAGTAATACTTTTTTCCCTCAAAAAGACAGGGTTAAAAATGATTGGCACCCGTGTTTTCAGTGCCTTTCAATACCTCACCTTGCAAGGATAATGGCACTGAGCCTTTAATTTTTTTTAAAAATGAGATTAGAGAGCACATTGGGAGGGAGCTTAGACCATTCTTCCATACAGAATCTTTCCAGATCATTGATATCCTTCTTCTGCTCATATTTTCAATGGTGTTCAAGTCTGGAGACTAAGATGGCCATTGCACAATTAATATTTTGTAGTCAATGAACAATTTATTTGTGGATTTTGTGTGCTTGGGGTTATTGTGTTGCTGGAAGATCCACTTGCGGTCAAGTGTCAAGTCTCCTAGAAGAGGCAACCAGGTTTTTGGCTAAAATGTCCTGGTACTAGATAAAGTTCATGATGCCGTTGACCAAACAAGGGCCCCAGGACCAGTGGAGACAAAATAGCCTCAAAACATCAAAGATCCACCACCATATTTTACAGTAGGTATGGGGTTCTTTTCTGCTAATGCATCCTTATTTTGACGCCAAACTCACCACTGGTGTGCATGCTGAGTGCAAACTATACCGTGACATTCAGGAAGGTCTCCATTTTTTTCAAGGTACCTCCTACATTTTTCTTGGCCTAATAGTAAAGGTTAAGGGAAAGGGAATGGAGGATACCTCGTCAGTTGACCAACTAAATGCATTCAACCGAAATGTGTCTTCCGCATTTAACCCGACCCCTCTGAATCAGAGAAGTACGGGGGGGATTCCTTAATCGACATCCACGTCATCGGTGCCTGGGGAGCAATTGTTGTTGGGGGTTAACTGCCTTGGTCAAGGGCAGAACAGCAGATTTTTCCACCTTGCTGGCTCGGGGATTTGAACCAGCATCCTTTTTATTTGGAATGAACACAACAACAGTGTCATGATGTTTTCATCTTACTGTCAAAGAAAAAGTGTAATGTCATTACAGCAATTGTCATTGGGTCTTCACTCTTGTAGCCTGAATGAATAGATTTGTCTTGCTGACAAGAGACCTCCCCGAAGTTTGACTTTGTTGCATTTAGGGGGACTCATGTCTCATTCAGGGGGTCTTCGACCCCCCCGTAATTCGCACCCTGTGTGCGTGGCCAAAGAGCTCTATCTTCATGTCATCCAACAAATTTAAACGCCTGGAGTTGGCTATATGGCATTGGAACTCGGATTGGAACCGGTCAGATGACATGAAAATAGAGCTCTTTGGCCACGCACACCAATGGTGGGTTTGGTGTCGAAATAAGGATTCATTAGCAGAAAAGAATCACACACCTACTGTAAAATATGGTGGTGGATCTTTGATGTTATGGGGCTATTTTGCTTTCACTGGTCCTGGGGCCCTTGTTAGGGTCAACTGCATCATGAACTTTAGACAGTACCAGGACATTTTAGCCAAAAACCTGGTTGCCTCTTGCCTGACGACTCAAACTGATTTCTTCCGCTGCTTTATGATCGCAAAACATTTGTGGGCGTGGCTAGGTGTTTGCCCAGAGCAATGTGGTTGGCTAGCCAGGCAAGGTTGCCTCTGTCGGGAGGCTGAAACTTGGCTTCAAGTGGATCTTCCAGCAAAGACAATAACCACAAGCACACATCAAAATCAACAAAGAAATTGTTAATTGACCACAAAATTCAACATTTTGCAATGTCCTTCTCAATCTCCGGAGGGCAGTGCATAAGCGCAGATGAATGATATCAAGGATCTGGGAAGATTCTGTATAAAATCCCTCCAATCTCATAAAACATTTTAGAAAAAGGCTCAGTGCCATTATCCTGGCAAGGTGAGGTATTGAAAGGTATTGAATACAGGGGTGCCAATAATGTTTACCCTTATGTTTTTGATAGAAAAAAATATTAACAAAATCTCTTTATCTGAGAAATTGTATCAATATAAAATATAATTCCCCCTTTTTTTTAGCATACAATATAGCTCAGTATTGGTATTATGTATTTTATACAGTCTTTTTTGCTAATCTTTATCAAGGGTGCCAATAATTTTGGAACTGACTACATATGGGGCTTATAGTCCTCCTTGGCATTACCAACACGAAGGTGGCTGGGCTGAAGCCCGCAACTGAATGCCTATAAAATTGTCACTACTAACAATATAACACTTGCACTAAAACAGAATGCCACAGATCAAAATAGCCATTGGTATATTTTATTATATATTTTTTTACATACACAAATGAAAACAGAAATCAAGTCAGATGAAAATAGTCTTGCATAAACTTGGCGGTGAAAGTCCTGGGACTAATGCCTTGGCCTGGAACGTTGCGTCAAGCCCTAAAATGGGTCCCACATCTTCTGTCAACTCAAAAGTGTAAACCATTCACTTACCCTTGACTGAGACTGAGAATGAATGGCCATTAGAGTGTTGAGCGCCCCTGTGGGAATGTACTGCTACAGCAGGGTTTCCCAAACACGGTCCTGGGGGTACGTATTGTTTTTTTTTGCCATAGCACTACACAGCTGATTCAAATAATCAAAGCTTGATGATGAGTTGGTTATTTAAAATCAGCTGTGTAGTGCTAGGGCAAAAAACAAGATGTGCACCAAGGGGGGGGGGGGGGGGGCCCAGGACCGTGTTGTGGAAACCCTGTCGTAGAGCAGCAGCTCTATGTGGCAGCTAGTTTTAACGGCCCTGTACATTGCTGGTAGCTAGCTAAGAAGCGACGTGGTCTACGCTACACCACCCCAAGTCCTAAATTCAACCTTGAGGAAAAGATGCAGTATATTTTAGTATCACGCCCTCATCTCATAAAGAAATGACATAGATGTCTCATAGTATCTCCTGATCTTCAATCAAACGCAATGGGAACTCAAGTAACATTTGTATTATCTCATTGAGATGGCTGACAGACGAGTTCTCCCCGTTTTTTAATTTTTTTAAATTTAAAATTATGCCCATGGCCTTGCCAACATTTATTCTAGAAGTTCCTACGCTTTACATACTTCACTTCTTGAAAACACCTAAATGCAAATACCATTATGGATTAAAGATGCCTTAGTAAAAGCAATTCAGATACATACTCTGGGTTGGGGGCACAAACCCAAAATAAACCATCAGACAAGGGACACAATAGAAGGGTCCCATCAGAACGATACAGAAATATACACACCAAACCATAACAAGACTTCAAACTGACTGGTCGCTATATTTAGCATGAAGTGTCATCTCACACCTACTCATTTGCAGCAGAGCTGGCCAGTAGGATATTTGCTTGAATAGTTTCATTTGCAGTAGATTTATACATTATAAATGTTTTTTTCCCTTCAAACTTTGCAAACAAAGTTAGCAGTATTATCTCAAACATGAGATCTATTAAATCCAACATTATTTCCTGTGAGAGGAAGTCCCAATCAATTGAGAGAACTGAACAGAAATGCACCCAGATGGGAGGGAATAGAAAAACATGTCCATGAGAAGGAAAAGAAGGGTGTGGTCCGGTGCCGTTTGGGTACCAATCTGCACTGAAGCTGCCCTTCTCAATTAGACAGTAGATTGTGGTCCAGACAGTCCATTACAAAGCAAGAGGTTTTGTTGTATCCTGAGTGTGCAGTCTCAAAACGCAATAAGGACTGAAGACAGAGTATAATTCTTTGCATCTTGCTAGATAGGATTACAAACCAAATGACATGGTAGAGGTGTTTAGCCCCCTATACCTTTAAGCAGTTTTGATAAAACCAGAACGATGAAGAGCCTTTGAGGCCTCAGTAGAGGTTATTGGTGAGCTGCACTGGCTGATAGGCACACTGTTTTGTGACACTTTGAAAGGGGGACGATTCATGAGACTAAAACAATTGTGGCTCAGGCAGAAGTCTCGAAAGGGGATCGGACTTTACGTCTTTCGAAGCAAGAATAACAACTCCACATCCATATGAAAAAATAAGATCCACCCCTCACAGCAGACAAGACCACTGGTTAGAACGTGTCATATGGTTTATTGTAAAAAAAAAAAAGAAAAGTCAATTTTCAGTTTGTGTCGTCAGTCTTACTGCCAGGCTAGGGTTTACATAGAACTTGTACCTTAGACTGTCAACCTGTGGAACGCACCTCTGACACCATATATGTAAGCCAATGTAAAACATTTAGCGCTTAAAAACGGCCAAACCGACATAAGATCATTCTACAAACCAATCTACAGAAACCCATCGCAGTCGAAAACTCAAAAAGTTCACACGGCCTTGAAGCAGGTGTCAGGTATTTTTGTTACCACCATAAAACATCTCCTGTGGCTCGTTTGAAAATCCTGGCGGTGGCTTTCAGATGACTGAAAAGGTGACACCATGGAGGTCTAACACAGGTCTGTGCCTGTTTGGTACCGGCCGATTCTGCTAAACGGAGCTGAAGAGGCACCAGTCCACTGCCTTCCAATGAAAAATGCAATGGACAACGTTGCATTGGTTTAGTGGGACAGGGCAAATGACAAATCTGGCTTTCTTGCCATTCCTATTGGTCTCTACCAGCATTTTAGCATCAGAGAAGAAAACCATCTCTTGAAAGTTTAACTCACAACATTATAGCTCAATGATAATCATACACATTAAACATTGATTCAGAGAGCATCGTTGTCATGCATATAAAATAAAAAAAAAACTCTTTCCATGCAGGCTTTAGCATTGAGCCAACAGAAAATTATTTGAAGACACTGCCCACAGACCATAATAAAATTTCTCGCTGTGCATATATATATATATATATATATATACACATACACACACACATTTGCAGACAAATATATTGGCACCCTTGAACGATTCACTACTTTCTTGTCAAATAAGTTCACACCTATATTTGTTTGATTTACATCTGCACAGACATGTTTTTATCAAAACTGAAATTTAGATTTTAAAGTCAAAATATGGCCTGGGCTACATTATTGGAAATTCTAATAAATTTGGTTGGAGGCAAGTGATGTGTAATTTTTCCTCACTTGTAATAAATTGCAAGTGCCTACAGGGTAAAAATAGCCACCCAACCAGTTTTGAAAATAAGAAATATTAAAGGGAAAGGGGGATACCTAGTCAGTTGTACAACTGAAATGTGTCTCCCACATTTAACCCAACCCCTCTGAATCAGAGAGGTGCGGGGGGCTGCCTTAAATCGACCTCCACGTCTTCGGCGCCCGGTGAACAGTGGAACTGCCTTGCTCAGGGGCAGAATGACAGATTTTTACCTTGTCAGCTCGGGGATTCGATCCAGCTACCTTTCAGTTACTGGCCTCAAAGCTCGAACCACTAGTACAATCTGTTCCACTGTAAAGTGCAAAGGTGCCAATATATTTGGCCGCAACTGTACGTGTTTTGTACTAGGCATTAATGAATTTTTTGTTGTTGTTGAAACAAATGCAATTCATTATGACTCGGTTCATAATTGTATTAAGTACTGTTCAGATTAAAGAAAGATCATAAGAGACAATGGGACTTTAGAAGTGGATAGTCTGAGGTGTATGTACCGATGTATGATAGAATAGAAGTTGATGATCAGATTAAGACGATCGATGTGGTTGTACTGACTGAATATTGAGAATGGGCAATCTCAGATTTCACCTCTACTTCTTAATCCAACCAGGCGTGGGAAAACAAAGACAAAAGGCAGAGTCTATGACAAATTGCTTTCAAAACAACTAGTGTCCATTTCTACAAGCCAAACTCCCCCAACACTAGCATTGTTTCCTTACAACAGTTGAAAAAAAATAAAAAAATAAATCGAAGTCTTCCCCTGCAGTCATTGCAGGGGAAGGAAAAAGAACCAATCAAAACAGACATTAGCTATCCCCTGCCTTTGTATCATAAGTGCTTCCTGATATCAAGCCTTTCCCCCTCCAACATCTCGCTTGTGCCAAAACCATCCTGCAAAAACAGAAAGGGAGAAACAGAAAAATAGGTAGTGTGGCGCCATCTTGTGGCTAAGGCTGGGAGCTGCCCTGGCTATCTGGGTCCGTGCCTGAGGAGCTGGTGTCCGAGTCCGAGTGGTCATCGTTGTCCTCCGGTGGGCACTTCTCCCGTATGCGCCTCTGGGTAGCACTCAGGCGTGCCAGTAGGCCCTGGTAATCGAAGCGACCCCTCTTCTCCCCAAAAGGGTCCTGGACGTATGTAAGGAGAGAAAGAGTGTGTGGGATATGCATCTCATATTTCAACATCTCATATTTTCCACTGTGGTGGAGGTTTAAAGCATGTGGGAGCAGTATATACTGTGTTGTTTAAATTTATTTTGTATAAGTGAACAAATAATTTATTTATACAAATTACTTTGGCAATGAAGAGTCAGATGAACTTGTGGCATGCATTCAGGGAAGCCAAGGGAAGCCAGGCTTCCCAAAATAATTGACCAAGAAAAAAATAAATATCTTGTTTGTGTTTCATAAATTTCCTTCAAATCAAATTTTATTTTTGTCACATGCGCCGAATACAACAGGTGTTGTCGACCTTACCATGAAATGCTTACTTACAAGCCCGAAAATAGAAAATAGAGTTAAGAGGGGAAAAAAGACAAAAAAAAAGAAAGTAATACAATAAAATAACAATGAGGCTGTATACAGTGGGCACCCGTACAGAGTCAATGTGCAGCGGTACAGATTAGTCGAGGTAATTTGTACTTGTAGGTAGGGGTAAAGTGACTATGCATAGATAATAAACAGCGAGTAATAGCAGTGTTACTCAGGAAACTAAAAAGATTTGGCATGGGTCCTGAGATCCTCAAAAGGTTCTACAGCTGCAACATCAAGAGCATCCTGACTGGTTGCATCACTGCCTGGTACGGCAATTGCTCGGCCTCTGACCGCAAGGCACTGGATGGTAGTGCGTACGGCCCAGTACATCACTGGGGCTAAGCTGCCTGCCATCCAGGGTCTCTATACCAGGCGGTGTCAGAGGAAGGCCCAAAGAATTGTCAAAGAGCCCAGCCACCCCAGTCATAGACTGTTCTCTCTACGCATGGCAAGCGGTAGCGGAGTGCCAAGTCTAGGACAAAAGGCTTCTCAACAGTTTTTACCCCCAAGCCATAAGGCTCCTGAACGGGTAATCAAATGACCCAGACTATTTGCATTGTGTGCCCCCCCCCCCCCCCCCCCCTCTTTTACACTGCTGCTACTCTCTAATGTTTATCATATATGCAGTCACTTTAACTATACATTCATGTACATACTACCTCAATTGGCCCGAACAACCAGTGCTCCCCCACATTGGCTAACCGGGCTATCTGCATTGTGTCCCGCCACCCACCAACCTCTCTTTACGCTACTGCTACTCTCTGTTCATCATATATGCATAGTCACTTTAACCATATCTACATGTACATACTACCTAAATCAGCCTGACTAACCGGTGTCTGTATGTAGTTTCGCTACTTTTATAGCCTTTACTGTTTTTCACTGTCTTTTTACTTTTGTTTTTATTTCTCTACTTACCTATTGTTCACCTAATACCTTTTTTGCACTACTGGTTAGAGCATTTCACTGTAAGGTCTACACCTGTTGTATTCGGCGCACGTGACAAATAAAGTCCGGGTGGCCATTTGATTCATTGTTCAGCAGTCTTATGGCTTGGGGAGGGGAGGGTAGAAGTTGTTAAGGAGCCTTTTGAACCTAGACTTTGCGCTCCAGTACTGCAGAGAGAACAGTCTATGACTTGGGTGACTGGGGTCTTTGACAATTCTTTGGGCCTTCCTCTTACACCGCCTAGTATATTGGTCCTGGATGGCAGGAAGCTTGGCCCCAGTGATGTACTGGGCTGTACGCACTACCCTCTGTAGTGCCTTACGGTCGGATGCCGAGCAGTTGCCATACCAGGCGGTGATGCAACCGGTCAGGATGCTCTCAATGGTGCAGCTGTTGAACTTTGAGGATCTGGGAACTGATGCCAAATCTTTTCAGTCTCCTGAGGGGGAAAAGTGTTGTCGTGCCCTCTTCACGACTTTCTTGGTGTGTTTGGACCATGATAGTTTGCTGGGGATGTGGACACCAAGGAACTTGAAACTCTCGACCCGCTCCACTACAGCCTCGTCAATCTGAATGGGGGTGTGTTTGACCCTCATTCTGTAGTCCATGATCATCTCCTTTGTCTTGTTCACGTTGAGGGAGAGGTTGTTGTCCTGGCACACTACCTTCCTAAAGGCTGTCTCATCATTGTCGGTGATCAGGCCTACCACCGTTGTGTCGTCAGCAAACTTAATGGTGTTGGAGTTGTGCTTGGCCATGCAGTCGTGGGTGAACAGGGAGTACAGGAGGGGACTGAGCACGCACCCCTGAGGGGCCCCCATGTTGAAGATCAGCATGGCAGATGTGTTGTTGCTTACCCTTACCACCTGGGGGCAGCCCATCAGGAAGTCCAGGATCCAGTTGCAGAGGGCGGTGTTTAGTTCCAGGGTCCTTAGCTTAGTGATGAGCTTTGTGGGCACTATGGTATTTAACACTAAGCTCTAGTCAATGAACAGCATTCTCACCTAGGTGTTCATTTTGTCTAGATGGGAAAGGGCAGTGTGGAGTGCGATTGAGACATCTGAAAAATTCACAAGAGACTCAATGTACCTCACCAGAGAAAGCATCTGAGCGAGCAAAACAGCACCCCTCTGGCTCTGTATGCTGTCTGGTCCAAAATAGTATGACATTGTTGCCGCCCGTAGCATTGAATGCAAGGGAAGCCAGTGAGCATTTGGCCTCCCTTGAAACAAATAATAAAATAAAAAGTATAAAATAGCCAATCAGCGTTGAACTAAACTGAGTGAGCTCAACTGTGAATGGTCCTGGCACACCCCCAGTTTTTTTTTTTTGCGTAACTTTTATCAAATCGCATCAAGAGCATACATCACTGACAGAAACAACTTGAATTGTTGCATTTGGTTGTGTTCCTCCGATGGCTAGCTAGCAAAAATCGTGTCTTTCCTAAATTAGCCATGGATGGAGATAGGGATTTGGACTTGTGGTTTTACTTAATTCTCCTTACTGGCCAATGATTATAACAGCGATTCTGATCCAACCATTAATTAACCATATATTGTTGTGCCCCTGGCCTGAGAGTTCAATAAGTAGAAGGATAATGTTAACTAGCTAACGTTGCCTACGAAAGGAAGTTAAGCTAGCGAGCAAGCAAGCATTTTAGCCAGGTAGTCTGGGACAACAAAAAATAAAAGCGTGTACTGTATGACAGAGTGATCATCAACCGTTTCATCAATATGAGAGGATGGCATTGGTAGGTGAGTCAAAACTTTTTTTTAATACTTGCCCATACACAATGAACCATGGACAGCCACATCATTTTTAGACTATATTGTTTTTGGTATCTTTTAGTTGTCACTGTATTAGACTAAGCATAGGTGATTTGATGATGTTGAAATGGTGCTGGAATAGTGGAGGCAGCTCCTGTTTTCTTTGCGACTTGCGGTAACTCTGTGGTTCTAAATCAATAGTTGTTTAGTAGTCCGAAAATGTTGGAAACATTAACTTGCTCGACCATGTTGGAGGTCATGCAACTGTTTGTTACATGCAATATGCTTTGTGGACTTGTTCTCCGGGTTTTGTAATATAACAAAGATGTGGTTAAATTTATTCTGCCACTGTCTTCTTATGATCTCTAGCCTTAGGCCTATATATCACCGTCGCAAGGCATATGAACCAACAGGTTATAAAGCAAACAACGCAATTATCACAACACATAATATGGCTTTATTTCTCCACCCTCTGGCTTTCCCAGTGATTTTACCCACACACTGCTCCTGCTCGTGGATATCATTATTATGTTTCTGTGTTCATTATGAAGGAAGATGGAGGTAGTTTGGTATTAAAATAAAAGCTTGGTGATTAGTTGATTATTTGAGGCAGCTGCGTAGTGCTAGGGCAAAAATCAAAAACGTGCACCCCTTGGGGTCCCGAGGACCCAGTTTGGGAAACCCTGCTCTAACCCCAGGGAAGGTGCAGTGCATTAGTCACCAGGATGTGTGATGCATTATAACCTATGTGTTCTGCTTCTCCAAGGTGCATAAAGAAACGTGTACACACAGAGAGAGAGACAGACAGACAGAATGTGGTCTCTGGCAATACCTGCATGTTCTGTTCCTGTTGGTGTAGTCTCTCTTTGCAGACCCCCTCGTAGAAGTCATAGTACTCCAGGAATGATTTCTCCATCACACTCCTGCAACAGGAACATTCATGAGGTTAATTAACCACCAAAACAAATTAAAATGACTCGCCATTGAAAGCGGTGTTTGTTCTAAAATGTATTGTGGGTCAGTGGCTTTGAACATGTCTCTTGCAATCTAATCTGTTTAGAAGGTTCAACAATATGCCTCAAATACAATAAGGAGATTAGACGTGGCCTGTAGCCTTAATTTGGAGTTCAGGCATATACAGTCCCTTCAGAAAGTATTCACACCTCTTGACTTTTTCCACATTTTGTTGTTACAAAGTGGGATTGAAATGGATTACATTTTCATTTTTGAGCACGATTTACACAAAATACTAATTATTAATGGAAAATAAAACTATTTTTTGATTAGATAAGTATTCAACCCCCTGAGTCAACACGTTAGTCACCTTTGGCAGCGATTATAGCTGTGAGTCTCTGGGTAAGTGTAAGAGCTTGGAAAACCTGGATTGTACAATATTTCCTATGATTATTTTTTTAATTCTTCAAGCTCTATCAAGTTAGACAGCCATTTTCAAGTCTTGCCATAGATTTTCTAGACAATTTAAGTCAAAACTGCAACTAGGCCACTCAGGAACACACAATGTCATCTTGGTAAGTAACTTGTGTACATTTTGCCTGGCATTTTAGGTTATTCTCCTGCAGAAAGGTCTGTTTGTCTCCCAGTGTCTGTTGGAAAGCAGAATTTACCAGGTATTCCCTCTAGGATTTTGCCTGTGTTTAGCTTTATTCCTTTTATCCTAAAAAACTCCCTAGTCCCTGCAGATGACAAGCATACCCATAACATGATGCAGCCACCACCATGCTTGAAAATATGGAGTGGTACTCAGTGATGTGTTGTGTTGAATTTGCCCCAAACATAATGCTTTGTATGCAGTATTACTTTAGTGCCTTATTGCAAACAAGATGCATGTGTGGGAATATTTTAATTATGTACAGGCTTGCTTCTTTTCATTCCATCATTTAGGTTAGCATTGTGGAGTAACTACACTGTTGTTGATCCATCCTCAGTTTTTTTCATATCACAGCCATTTAATGCCAACTGCTTTAAAATCACCATTGGCCTCATGGTGATGAACTCCCTAAGGGGTTTCCTTCCTCTCAGTTAACCGAGCTAGGACGCCTGTATCATTGTAGTGACTGGGTGTATCGATACACCATCCAAAGTGTAATTAATAACTACACCATTCAAAGGCATATTCAATGTCTGCTTTTTTATTTATACACACCTATCAATAGGTGCCCTTCTTTGCGATGCAGTGTAAAAATGGGGGTGGGGGGAACAATGCAAATAGTCCGGGTAGCCATTCGATTAGCTGTTCAGGAGTCTTATGGCTTGGGGGGGGGGGGGGGGGTTAGAAGCTGTTAAGGAGCCGTTTGGACCTAAATGTGGCACTCCAGTACATCTTGTCATGCAGTAGCAGAGAGAAGTCTACGACTAGTGTGGCTGGAGTCTGACAATTTTTAGGGCCTTCTTCTGACACCGCCAGGTATAGAGGTCCTGGATGGCAGGAAGCTTGGCCCCACACTGGGCCATACACACTACCCTCTGCAGTGCCTTGTGGTCGGGTGCCGAGCAGTTGCCATACCAGGCAGTAATGCAACCGGTCAGGATGCTCTCGATGGTGCAGCTGTAGAACATTGAGGATCTGAGGACCCATGCCAAATCTTTTCAGTCTCCTGAGGGGGAATAGGCATTGTGGTGCCCTCTTCACGACTGTCTTGGTGTGTTTGGATCATGATAGTTTGTTGATGTGGACACCAAGGAACTTGAAGCTCTCAACCTGCTCCACTACAGCCCTGTCGATGAGAATGGGGGCGTGCTCTGTTGGGGTGGTATGCAAATTGGAGTGGGTATAGGGTTTCTGGGATAAGGGTGTTGTGAGCCATGACCAGCCTTTCAAAGTATTTCATGGCTACAGACGTTGAGTGCTACGGGTCGGGAGTCATTTAGGCAGGTTACCTTGGCGTCCCTGGGAACAGGGACTTGAAACATGTTATTACAGACTTGGTCAGGGACAGGTTGAAAATGTCAATGAAAACACATTCCAGTTGATCAGCGCATGCTCAGAGTACAAGTCCTTGTAATCCATCTGGGCCTGCGGCCTTGTGAATGTTGACCTGTTTAAAGGTCTTACATTGGCTACGGAAAGCATGATCACACAGTCGTCCGGAATAGCTGATGCTCTCATGCATGCTTCAGTGTTGCTTGCCTCGACGCAAGTATAGAAGTTATTCAGCTCGTCTGGTAGGCTCGTGTCACTGGGCAGCTCGCGGCTGTGCTTCCCTTTGTAGTCAGTAATAGTTTGCAAGCCCTGCCACATCTGACGAGCATCAGAGCCGGTGAAGTACGATTCAATCTTAGTCCTGTATTGCCTGATTGATGGTTCATCGGAGGGCATAGCAGGATTTCTTATAAGTGTCCAGGTTAGAGGCCCGCTCCTTGAAAGCGGCAGCTCTACCCTTTAGCTCTGTGAGGATGTTGCCTGTAATCCATGGCTTCTGGTTGGGGTATGTATGTACAGTCACTGTGGGGATGACATCATCAATGAACTTATTGATGAAGCCAGTAACTGATGTGGTGTACTCTTCAATGCCATCAGAAGAATCCCAGAAAATATTCCAGTCTGTGCTAGCAAAACAGTCCTGTAGCTTAGCATCTGTCATCAATCATGTTAAAACACAATTATTGCACACAGAGTGAGTCCATTCAACTTATTATCTGACTTGTTAAGCAAATTCTTACTCCTGAAGTGATTTAGGCTTGCCATAACAAAGGAGTTGAATACTTATTGACTCAAAACATTTCAGCTTTTCATTTGTTATTCATTTCTAAAAACATAATTCCACTTTGACATTATGGGGTATTGTGTGTAGATTAGTGACAAAATGACAATGTAATCCATTTTAAACTCAGGCTGTAACAACAAAATGTGGAAAAAGAGTCAAGGTGTGTGAATACTTTCTGAAGCCAATGTAGCTGGATCTAGACAATAGATGACGTGGAACATTGACTCATCTCGACATCAGTCGACTTTTGAGTTTTCAAAAGGTTTTATTTTTGGCGTGAACAATCCAAGACCAACTCACCACAGTGCTTCTGGACAGGGCACCTTCCCATCCAGCATGTCACATACAGCCACGCGCATGGTCTCGTGGCGGATGCACTCGTTGTAGTTCTTGCTGTCCCCCGGGTGTCTCTCCTGGCAAAGGGAGTGTCAGAGGGAGCAGGTGTAAGGGGGACAATTCTCAAGAAACAAAAAAGTGATACATTCCACACTGATATGGTCAGTCTGTAGCTGATGACAGAAAAAACACGTTTACACAGACTTCTACAAATGGGGAAGAAATGGCAAACGGACTAAATAGACACATAGAACGGCTGAAGACTTCTGTAAGTCAGACAACACAATCAGTCATATTACATCAAAATATCATATGCCAAAAACACAGTAGCTTTGTTGATCAAAATGGCTGCATTTCTTCAGTGAACCACATTCCCCATAAGGCTGTAGGATTTAACTGCATTCTGGGGATTGTGGTTTGGCTTGCCAGCTAAATTAGAGGCCAACTTACCAGTGGGCTATAGGCTTACCTGTTCAAAGCCTGGCTCATTGTGGTAGGGGTTCTCAGTCATCAGAGACTGGATGGAGATCAGAACTGAGGAGATGCTCTGGGCTGGGCTCCACGCTGGCCCTGTCCAAGTCCTACACAACAAACCAGAACAAAGAGGTAAGTTTAAAGCACAAAAGATTCACGTCAGGAGCCCGCGCACTAAGCAAAATATTAAGTGTAAGTTGTATATGAACTACGGTGCTTCACCCAAAAAAGTACTGTAGACTGAATAGTAGCTCAATTTTATTCTTCGGAGTGCAAGCTTTTGAACTCCCTGTAGGTTCTCGAGACTGACCAACACTACTATAAAGGGAACGAGAGGAAGTACCTCAAAGCTGATTCAAGGAGCCATAGGTCCAAAATAGCATTACGATACATGGGCACGTTATTCCAAGAAAAATAAAAAGGTATTCTATTTTCAATAGAATGATGGCATCACATCCTCTGGGCCAAAGTCACCCACACGTCGACAGTGAGGGGGAGATCTGGACCGAGTCTGGGATGAAGTACTGACATGCAAGAAATTATCTGCGTCTCTACATAGAGAGCTGCCATAAATAAGCATGTTCCGCCAAAGAATGACCGCTACCTGAATCTACCCCTTACAGTTGTGGTCAGACCAGGTCAGGCATGAATAATACAGACTGACTTGCAACTATTGGGCACCACTGTCTGCTGTTTTTCATGCTCTTGTGTGTAATTAAGTGGAATCATGATATTGATTGCAGGTCTCATCACACAGTGTCCCAAGTATATCATTTGTAAGAGCTGCTATTCTATGGGCCTGGGTTTAATAGGTAGACTTATGAATGCCTTGTCCCATTTCGACCCCTAGTCACCCCATCCCCTAGTTCGAAAGGGAAATGGGCATAGATGTATGGGTTGCTCAGGTGCAGCAGGTTTCCCCTGAGCTGCAGGACCCTGGCTTACCCGAGGATGCTGAGGCATACTTTGCCGTTACGGTAAAAGTTGGGGTTGAAGCGCACAGTGTTTTGGCCGGTGGTGATGAGCTTGACCCGTGGGGGGTGGATGGGGTAGTCCGGGGGGCAGCGGAACAGAAAGAGGAAGAAGCCTCCCTCGTAGGGCGTGTCGAAGGGTCCTGTGATGAGGGCATGGATCTGAGGAGGGAAGACTAGAGTCAGGACTAATATATAGGGAGGGTGTCGATGCGTTGAATTTCTCCATAATTCGCATGGTTGCCATAATCCTCATAATAGTTGTGCAGAAGACTAATTCCAAGATGGCTGTTGTTCCTCTTGCCACAGCAAAAGTTCTTCAAGGCTGTATTTTTTGTTTAGTAAGTCCAATTTCATTTTTCTTTTGACTTAGTACAAACATAGAGTCTGTGGGTTAGAATTTAGAAGACAAACAAGGCTAAATTACCTGATAAATACTTAAGTAAATTGTGCCCTGACTAAATTATGTTAACTTTCTTTCAAGAAGGATCCCCCCCAACAACAACTTGAGCCTGGGATAGGAGTTGTTGGGGGAAGGGGTCTGGCTAGCTCAATGTACAACAGTAAGGTGGTCTGGACAGACCCCGTGGACCTAGATAGTGGAAGTCTGTGAGCTTTACCTTAGTCATGTCGTGAGGGTCAGGAACTACAAACATACCCGGGGGAGGCTCCTTATAGATGGACATTATATCCCTGAGGAAAGAGTAAGAAGAGAAACTTAAGAAAAGATGCAAATACACAATGATAGTAGCCTGATCCCAGATCTGTTTGTGCTCTTGCCAACTTGGCATGATTTATTATTATATATATTTTTTAGCCTTCATTTAACTAGGCAAGTCAGTTAAGAACAAATTCTTATTTTCAATGACGGCCTAGGAACTGCCTTGTTCAGGGGCAGAACGACATATTTTTACCTTGTCAGCTCGGAGATTTGATCTTCGCTTACTAGTCCAACGCTCTAACCACTAGGCTACCTGCCGCCCATGATAGCACAAGCAGACTGGCACTCGGGGCACCTTTTATGCCAACAATGTAATGTTGATAACGCTGTGTTTATACGTTTCATGAGGTCAATATATTAATTACTGAGAGTCACATAATACGCAAATGGATTTACACATGACATCAGTAACTCTGACCAATTAATACAAACTGTTGGCTTAACTAGTAGCCTAAGTAAGCATTTTCTTAGGGCATATTTTCCTACAGGATTTACCCGTGTTTCACCAAAAAGGCTCAAACTTTTCTGTTTCCATCTATGCGGGCCAGCACCAGTGTCTCACTGTGTCATAGCTCTGATGGACCCGCTCTCACTTGGAACCAAAAGCAGGCCTCTGGTACTTTTCAGCTGTAATTTACATAATTAACACCTCACAAAGAAACTGTTTTGATTATGCAGAGGTTGTTGACTCTGCTCATCACACATCCTGTCAGTCCTAGCTCTCCAACTCTAAGCGGCATGCTGCCTTCTCCCTAGTTTTCAGCTATTAACTTCGCCCAAAACTACATATTTTGAACTACAATCCGAACGCTGTTTTAACGTTTAGAAACGTCATTAATCGTCGCTTGCGACAGGGCTTTCGAAACATATCTTTCATCAGCGGGAAAGAATCCTTTAAAAAAAACAGATACATAGTTATGGGTGCCTCCATCCAACGAAACTACACTTCTGCTACACTTCCCGAGTTATGCTTAGACACAGGTGTTCGGAGCATGCTAGATGGCTAATTAAACAATCCCTGTAACATGGAGATATGGACGTGTGGGAACATTAACCCTATGAAGGTGTGTATCAAAAAAAATGTTTTATGTGAAAATGATTTCCCCCTGATATGAAAGGTGCTTCCAAAACCGTACTGCAAGCGACGAGCGTTAATGTTCAGATTGAGTGTCAGGGCCCTTAAACAAAACTCTCCAATACAGAAGACGCCTTTCGTCCAATGACTCATGTGTATGGTCAAGAAATTGAGAGTCACAATCAAGGACTATATGTGTCTAGGTATGTAAACACAGTAGTGTAACACTGGTGTTTGTAGAAAAGTAGCATTTATATTCACAAAAATACACGTGTGGTGTGGTTCTTTCGTTTTCAGACAGCATGGAAGTTGGAACCACATCCCATATGTTCTAACAGGCAAGCCCACCAGTGTATATCTGCATTCTCAAATTATTACCTTTTGATTCGGAGAATGCATTGCTGGGACGTCTTCTCGTTGTCCCAGTCGGTACTTAGTGTTGGGTCCCAGGACGTTGCGTGAATCTGGGACAAGAGGCCCGCTCCGGCCACCCCCAAACCGATACCGCCCGGCAGAGCATTGGTGGCCGAGTAGGGGGGTATTGGAATGGCAGAGCCCACTACCGCGCTAAGAACACCTGCACCTCCAAACCCGCTCCCAGTCACCACGGTTGAGGTAGTTGTGGCTCCAGGGGCCATGACGGCTAGGCCAGTCTCCGCAGCCGCTGCTGGGGGTGGTGAGGCCGGGTTAGCTCCACTCGTCGAGTGGCCCGGCAGAGAATTACCCAAACTCGGTAACAGCGGAGCTCCATTTCCCTGATTACCAACACCTAACCCAATTTCACCATTAGCAACCTCTCCTACGCTATCCGCCATTGTAAATTAGCACGTGTTCAGGTTATAGCTAGCTTGCTAGCTACAGTTATTGACAGTTGTCGATACAGTAGTTTCTTGTTTTGAGTCCGTCCTCACGCAGTCGGTAAATGAGGAAGAACAAGGCGAGGCGAAGATGAGAAAAAGCGCTCCCACGGCATTGTATGCCTTTCTTCTCGCCTCCAAAAGTAGCTAATCGTGTTTAGCTACGTCTTAAGAACCTACAAACTGTCAGTCGAAAAGTTAATGCTATAATATATTACCCGTCACAAATTCTGTTTTACCAGTCACCAACGCAGTTTGCTGTTTCAGCCTGTTTATCGCCTAGCTTTTTCTTCGGTTTTCAATAACCACTTCCTCTCCACAGAATACCTTTACTGCCACCTGGCGGCGATCTTCAGCATTCTAGTTGGACTCCGCGTCCACACCCGATTAGACAACATTCATCCCATTAAAAGGTGGAAATCATCTTAAAGTAGCAACATACAACAGTAGGCCTACAATCAGTATTTTACATTTTCTTTAGAACACCATACCTTGACGTGACTTACAACCTAAATGAGTTGGCTGGAATTTAAAATATTTTTAAGTTGACTAGTAGAAGACTGCTTTAGTTTTACTCAGGGTTACAGAACATCCTGGGTGTCCACTTGGATTTAACAGTTAAATCATTCTATTCAGGTCGTCACTTTTTCCATTAATGATTGAAGTTGTACATTACCACCAGTATAGTGAATACACATAGCATTTTTACTTGGGAGCACTAGTGCAGGTCATATAATACCTAAAATGGCTACATTTGTATCGTTGTCTGTGTGTGTAACCTTTTCTTTAACTAGGCAAGTCAGTTAAGAACAAATTCTTATTTACAATGACGGCCTACCCCGGCGATGCTGGGTCAATTGTGCTCCACCCTATGGGACTCCCAATCACAGCTGGATGTGATACAGCCTTAAAATCAAACCAGGGACTGTAGTGACGCCTCTTGCACTGAGAAGCAGTGCCTTAGACCACCGTTTCCAGTGTGCTCAGACTTGTTACATGTGTATTTGAGGGGCACGCACCGCAAGCAGTCATTTGTATAATTTTACTTTGTCTGTAAAAACCATTAGCACAGGCAAGTCTGATTAGGTTAAGTCAGAGAAACATTTAATATGGCTGGGCTAAGCTATAGAACAGCAGCTGCCATAGAAACAAATGGAGCATTGCTTTATGTCTGGCTGCACCTTTAAATTGCAGAAAACCACTCCCCTGTAGCCCAAACCGTTCAAAACTAAAGACCTACATTAACTGAGCTAAAAAAAATACATCTGGCCCAGATTGGTGAGATGCACTTAAAGGGCTACACACATTAACCATAATAAGTAAGGAACTATCAAAACTGACAATATTTGTAATAAACCCTTCTTAAATCTATAAAGAAACATTTGTCACAGAAAATCGATAATTGCAGTATGAATCAGATGAGGGAGGTCATTACCACTAAAAACATTTACAGGGACATTTAAGTGTGTCACAGAATTTTATAGCCCTTCAAATTGTGCCACAGTTCAAAATAAGTTGGGAACTACTGACCTAGCGAATAAAACTACCCTCCCCTCCATATTTATATGGACAGTGAAGCTACAACTTTGAACTTGGCGCTATACTCCAGCATTCTGGATTTGAGCTCAAATGTTTTCAGGCAACAGTACATGACATTTTATTTGAGGGTATTTTCATACATATGTTTTACCGTTTAGAAAATAAAAGCACTTTATGCATCTAGTACCCCCATTTGAAGGTGTCATTTAGTATTTGAAAAAAACCTCAATGTATTAAAGTAGTCAAAAGTTTAGTATTTGGTGTCATATTCCTAGCACGCAATGACTACATCAAGCTTGTGACTACAAACTTGTTGGATGCATTTGCAGTTCGCTTTGGATTATGCCAGAAATTAAATGGTAAATAATGCATTAATGTGGATACTACCACGATTACCGGGCATGATGACTCCTTGCTGTCCCCAGTCCGCCTGGCCTTGCTGCTATTCCAGTTTCAACTGTTCTGCCTGCGGTTATGGAACCGCCACCTGTCCCAGACCTGCTGTTTTCAACTCTTAATGATCGGCTATGAAAAGCCAACTGAAAATTATTCATGATTATTATTTGACCATGCTTGTCACTTATGAACATTTTGAACATCTTGGCATAGTTCTGTTATAATCTCCACCCGGCACAGCCAGAAGAGGACTGGCCACCCCTCATAGCCTGGTTCCTCTAGGTTTCTTCCTAGGTTTTGGCCTTTCTAGGGAGTTTTTCCTAGCCACCGTGCTTCTACACCTGCATTGCTTGCTGTTTGGGGTTTTAGGCTGGGTTTCTGTACAGCACTTCGAGATATTAAGCTGATGTACGAAGGGCTATATAAAATAAACTTGATTGATTGATTACTGATAATCATTTATAACGATGAGTGAGAAAGTTAGGCACACAGATCATACCCCTAAAAACATGCTAACCTCAATCATTCACAATTCATGATCTTTAATCATGGCAGCATCCGCATGAATGTTGAAGTGTTCAGAAGCATATTCTATTCACAATAAAAGTGACTCCAAAATGACAATACATTATTTACCATTCATTTCTAATTGGGCACATCATAATCCGAAACCACCAAAACAAACTGCGAACACTAGATAAAGCACTTGTCTAAACGGTGATATCCTTAAATAAAAAGGTGTCATTCGGATTGTTGTCGCATATGAAACATTTGATCTCAAATCCAAAATATAAAGCTAAATTAAACATTTCAGCTTCACCGTCCAAATAAATGAGGTGAGTGTATAGCCAATTTAAAACGTACTTAATTTCAAGTGCTCAAAGATGTGGTTCATTCTCTAGTGACACTGGCCCACCCATAGTTGTCCAGAAACAACGCACAGACATCAGTGCTGAATTCCTATTCTCCCTCCAAAGTGTGCCCATTGGCTCCAACCTCATGAATTCAAAAGCAATTGACAGGTCAGGTGTAAGTACCTATAGTCCGTGGCTACACCAAGGGTGAAGTCCTTTGATTCCTTGCTTCCCCTCATTCTATCCTCTTCCAACTCAAAATGTCTGAGGGATTGCATCGTTGACCACTAGACTGCAGGAAGTTAAACTTGCAAAGAATCTTAGGAAAACTGATAATTTCCCAAATCAGCTTTTGAAGCAAGTCAAAAGTAATTGTGGCACGCAATCCTGTATATCAACATTGTGCAGACAAATTACATTGAATATACACCAAATGTACAAAGCGTGCTTTTTCTATGACTGACTGACCAGATGAATCCTCGATGTCCTGTTAAATCCACTTCAGTGTAGATAAAAGGTGACAGGTTAAATACACTAAAGCCTCAAGACTGCCATTGAGGGTAAATGGGCAAGACAAAAGATTAAGTGCCTTTGAACAGGGTATGGTAGGTGCCAGGCGCACCGGTTTGAGTGCGTTTGCAACATTACTGGGTTTTTCCACACTCAGTTTCCCATGTGTATCAAGAATGGTCCACCACCACCACCCAAAGATCATCCAACCAACTGTGGGAAGCATTGGAGTCAACATGGGCCAAAATCCTTGTGGAACACTTGACACCTAGTCGATGCCCTGACGAATTCAGGCCGTCCTGAGGGCAAAACGCATTATGTGTTCCTAATGTTTTGTAAACTGTATAAACTAATACAGGAATGGACAACTTTAATTGGGGCGGGGGCCACAAAAAAAAAAAAACTGAACTCATCACGAGGGGCAGGAATGACTCGTGGGTCTGTGACAGCGCAGACAAAGGGTTAATGTTTCTTGAAATTCTACACATTTTGCCATAGGGTGGAGGCAAATGCTTGCAGTTATCAATAAACTCAGCAACAACAAAAAAAGTCCCTTTAAGGACCCTGTCTTGCAAAGATAATTAAATCCAAACAACTTCAGATCTTCATTGTAAAGGGTTTAAACACCGTTTCCCACACTTGTTCAAGGAACCATAAACAATTAATGAACATGCACCTGTGGAACAGTCGTTAAGACACCAACAGCTCAGACGGTAGGCAATTAAGGTCACAGTTAGGACAACTTAGGACACTAGAGGCCTTTCTACTGACTGAAAAACACAAAAAGAATGATGCCCAAGGTCCCTGCGTGAACGTGCCTTAGGCATGCAGATGTGGCCATGGCAATAAATTGCAATGTCCGTACTGTGAGACGCCCAAGACAGCGCTACAGGACGGACAGCTGATCGTCCTCGCAGTGGCAGACCACGTGTAACACCTGCACAGGATCGGTACAGCCGATCACACCTGCGGGACAGGATGGCAACTGCCCGAGTTACACCAGGAACGGACAATCCCTCCATCAGTGCTCAGACTGTCCGCAATAGGCTGAGAGGCTTAGAGAGGCTGGACTGAGGGCTTGTAGGCCTGTTGTAAGGCAGGTCCTCAGACATCACCGGCAACAACGTCTCCTATGGGCACAAACCCACCGCTGCTGGACCAGACATGACTGGCAAAAAGTGCTCTTCACTGATGAGTCACAGTTGTCTCACCAGGGGTTAAGGTCAGATTCGCATTTATCGTAGAAGGAATGAGCGTTACACCAAGGCCTGTACTCTGGCGCGGGATCGATTTGGAGGTGGCGGGTCCATCGTGGTCTGGGGCAGAGGGTCACAGCATCATCTGACAGCTTGTCATTGCAGGCAATCTCAACGCTGTGCATTACAGGGAAGACATCCTCCTCCCTCATGTGGTTCCCTTCCTGCAGGCTCATCCTGACATGACCCTCCAGCAGGACAATGCTACCAGCCGTACTGCTCGTTCTGTGCGTTATTTCCTGCAAGACAGGAATGTCAGTGTTCTGCCATGGCCAGCGAAGAGCCCGGGTCTCAATCCCATTGAGCACATCTGGGACCTGTTGGATTGGAGGGTGAGGGCTAGGGCCATTCCCCCCACAGAAATGTCCAGGAACTTGCAAGTGCCACGGTGGAAGAGCGGGGTAACATCTCACAGCAAGAACTGGCAAATCTGGTGCAGACAATGAGATGCACTGCAGTACTTAAATGCAGCTGGTGGCCACACCAGATACTGTTACTTTTGACCCCCTCTTTGCTCAGGGACACATTCCATTTCTGTTAGTCACATGTCTGTGGAACTTGTTCAGTTTGTCTCAGTTGTTGAATCTTATGTTCATACAAATATTTACACGTTAAGTTTGCTGAAACTGAACACAGTTGACAGAAAGAGGACGTTTCTTTTTTTGCTGAGTTTATGATAACTGATGATCAAATGGGCCCCAAACCGGTCGGTGATGTAAACTTGTAGTAAGCATGTTCGCATAGCTGGTCCCTAGACTAATTTAACAATCTAAAAATGCTTTGCTGACATGGGCTAATTGGGACACTTCTGATACACATCTACATTACGAAATTGCACCTTATGTATTCTATTAATTCTAACTCAACAGTAAGTTGAGAGCCAGACTTAATTGCTAAGAACCTCCACATTCCTGTACTAGTACATTTAGGTTATATTGCATTCAATGTGATAAGGTAACTAGTACTTTTAGTTTACATATCTTTAAGTCCAGCACCCTAACACTGAAAATAAAGACTGACAAGTTTAGTTATCCCAACCATTTATTCAGACAGACCGTCTAAACCAAAGTACGCTCTTACGTAAAACCTCTGGAGAAAAAAAAGGGGGAACATAAAAAAGGCAGGATTTGTAGTCGTAGATTTTGATTGGAATGGCGGTGCCACGGCCTCATGAGCTTCAATTCCCTGGGAGAAAAGTGACGGGGCAGGGATGGGAACAGGGTGTGACTAAATTACATAGCGAACAGGATGAGGAACGCCACCATGAGACAGAAGAGCCCCATAGCCTCAGACAGGGCAAAGCCCAGGATGGCATAGGAGAAGAGCTGCTGCTTCAGGGAGGGGTTCCTGTCAACAAGAGAAAGAGGAATGAAGTTAAGCTTTGGCTGGACGACAGCACCAGTAGCAAATTGTTAATTATATGAACCAAAATTAATATGAACAGGCTCACTCTTCATCAATACTCTTGCGGTAAAACGTTAGCATTTCCCTGCCACCCACATAATCAATGGTCACAACTATTATTTTGCGTCATGTTTTGCTTCTGAATCTGCTTCTTTCCACAAACAAAGGGTTGAATTCCTTTTCGTTCATCAGTTACCTGGCATAGCCGATGATCAAGCTGCCGAACACAGTTCCAATTCCAGCCCCTGAGCCAGCCACTCCCACTGTGGCGGCTCCAGCGCCGATGAACTTGGCAGCAGTGTCGATGTCTCTGGAGATAGCGCTGGTCTGGAACCCCCGGGTTAGAAGAGAGGCCTCACCAACAGGCAACAGGGTCTGGGGAAGATGCAGGGGCAGAGCAGTCAAAATCAGAACATAGAGAAGCTAGAGACTGAAATGGAACCGAGACAGCCTGACAGGTGTAGATAGTATAAACGCCCACCTCTCAAGTTTAAAAATCTAGGCGCACAGAAACTTAGGAGCACTATGAAAAATATTTCTGGTAATAAAATCTAAAACCCTTAATTTCTCTTGGCACACTGGTGCTCTAAATTTAAATTCCATGTTACACAGAAAAATATTGAAGTATTGATATGTATTGATATGCGAATAAAATGGTCACACTGGAGAGTCCTGACGGGACCCGTGGAAATGGTCACAAGGAGACATTTAAGCACTGGCCACGTTAGTATTTCACCAGACAAGGATTCAAAATGGTCTGATGTTCAGGATAAATACAACTGAAAAGAAAATAAGGGTTACTGAGGTGTTGACAAACAAACTTTATGAACAAGTGACCTTATCACAAAAAGGGGCAATTGGCAAAAGGTTTACACAAGCCTAAGCACAGAATTGTGAGCAATGTTAGTCACAGGGTTTCATTTTTGGTTTGAAGAGGGGCTCACCTGCTGCTCACTTCTGGCTTCAGGTCTGTTGAAGACTGAGACCGGCCGGGCGAGGACTCTGGACCCCCCACGCAGCTGCAAGAGACAACTACACATCAGACTCCTAGACAGACTTAAAAGCTTGTAACAAGCTTTACTTAAATCATTACTATCAGACTGCCAAATGTAGATTACCCTGAAGTGAGTTCTGGAGCACGCCAAGATTATGACCCTACAGAGTTGCATCTAATAGTCTAAAGTCTAGGAAGATTACAGAGGCATCAAGACTGGTAGAATGGCAATATCATGATTAGGGTTGCAAAGGGTCAAAAACTTTCTGGTAAATTTCCATGGGAAGTTAAGCCTGGGAATTTTGCTTAAATTCATCAAAAAAAGTTATAAGTTAACAGCGAACCTTCTGTGGGATACACATACGGCAATTCTAGGTCATGTGGCAAATTTTGGTTAAACTATCTCCAAGTCAAAGGAATTGCAACCCTCTGCATTCTTCCATCACATGTAGAGCTGATTCAAGATCTTGCACACTAATGAGATGCTATTGAGCCCACACTACTACACTGTCTGAGCCAAGGACTACATGCTTTCTGTTAAGTTCTGATTACAATACTGGGTGGGGTAAATATATTTTATATGACACATGATTTTTGTTAACTAGTAAATAGTAGCCTACAGCAAAGTGTATAAATCATTTCTAACAATTTCTGCTAGTTAGTTTTAGCTTGCTTGAGCCTGCTAACTGAGGTGTTAATTCACCTGTTTCCATACACGTTTCATTTTAAAACATCTTACAAAAGGAGTTGTTTAATCTAACTGCTTAACTATTTATCTGTACATGGAATTATATTATTAAAAAAAAAAAAAACTAATTTCCCCCCCAAATCTTTACAGGAAAATGCCACGGGCTCTATCGGATTTGTGGAGACATTTCACTGTAGAAGGATGTAGAAGGAAAAGCTGTGTACATTTGCAAATACTGTGCTAAATCATATGTGAAGAAAACAGATGCAGAATCATCTGGCCAAGTGCATAAAGTTCCCTCAGCGCTCAGACAAGCAACCGCTAACAAAAGTCCCTCTACGCGAGGTGAAAATTATGAATCAGATCTTATCGATAACAGCTCATGGTCCTCCTGGAATCAGAAGTTGTGTTTGACTCAATGAAGGAACGTTTGACACACCGGTCTCTACAGTGCAGATGAGCTGAAGGCAGTCAATGACCTTGGACCACAGATGGTATTTGCACTGGTGATAGAATGCTGCAAACATGAAGGCTGCTTGGTCTAAAGTGGAGTCCTACCCTCACATCACACCCATTGGCTATGCTGCTCATGCATTAAATCTGTTCCTCAAGGACATCATTGCCCTGAAAACAATGGATACACTCTACAAGAGAGCTAAGTAAATGTTAAGTATGTGAAGAGTCATCAAGTTATAGCAGCAATCTACCTCACCAAGCAAAGTGAGAAGAATAGGAGCACAACATTGAAGCTGCCCAGCAACACAAGTTGGGGTGGTGTTGTCATCATGTTTGACAGTCTCCTGGAGGGGAAGGAGTCTCTCCAAGAAATGGCCATATCACAGTCTGCTGATACAGACAGCCCTATCAAGGGATCCTACTGGATGATGCATTTTGGGAGAGGGTGGTAAGCAGCCTGAAACCTATAGCAGTAGCCATTGCACAGATTGAGGGAGACAATGCCATCCTGTCTGATGTTCAGACTCTGCTTGCAGATATAAGAGAAGAAATCTGTACTGCCCTGCCCAATTCACTGTTACTCCAAGCAGAGGAAACTGAATTGTGAAGACTACTGCCTGAAGCCCATACACGCCACACCACTTGTTGGACCCCAAGTATGCTGGCAAGAGCATCCTGTCTGGTGCAGAGATAAACAAGGCCTATGGTGTCATCACTACCGTGTCTCGCCACCTTGGCCTGGATGAGGGCAAGGTTCTTGGCAGTCTGGTGACGTACACTTCCAAGCAAGGGCTTTGGGATGGAGATGCAATATGGCAGTCGTGCCAACATCTCTCATCAGCCACCTGGTGGAAGGGACTTTGTGGATCTGAGGCTCTTTCCCGTTGCCTCCATCATCCTCCAAATCCCACCAACATCAGCCGCCTCAGAGCGCAACTGGTCCTCGTTTGGGAACGCACACCACAGCACGCAACAGGCTGACCAATATACGGGTTGAAAAATTGGTGGCCATCCGGGCAAATATGAGGCTTTTTGAGCCATCCTCCACAAGGTTGGAAAGTGACAGTGAAGATAAAGCCTCAGTCTGATGTTCAAGAGGTGGACATTGAGGTCCAGGGAGAAGACATGGAAGCCTGAGAGGAAGACAACCAATGTTTAGTTTCTAGACTATCGTTTTACAGATGTACAGTTGAAGTCAGAAGTTCACACACACACTTAGGTTGGAGTCATTAAAAGTCATTTTTTAACCACTCCAAATTTCTTGTTAACAAATTAGTTTTGGCAAGTCGGTTAGGACATCTGTGCATGACAAGTAATTTTTCCAACAATTGCTTAGACAGATTCTTTCACTGTATCACAATTCCAGTGGGTCAGCAGTTCACATACACCAAGTTGCCTGTGCCTTTAAACAGCTTGGAAAATTCCAGAAAATGACATGGCTTTAGAAGCTTCTGGTAGGCTAATTGACAATATTCATCATTTGAGTCAATTGAAGGCGTACCTGTGGATGTATTTCAAGGCCTACCTTCAAACTCTGTGCCTCTATGCTTGACATCATGGGAAAATCAAAAGAAATCAGCCAAGACCTCAGAAAAAATATTGTATAAGTCTGGTTCATCCTTGGGAGCAAGTCTGGTTCATCCTTGGGAGCAATTTCCTAACGCCTGAAGGTACCACGTTCATCTGTACAAACAATAGTACGCAAGTATAAACACCATGGGACCACGCAGCCGTCATACCGCTCAGGAAGGAGACACGTTCTGTCTCCTAGAGATGAACGTACCTTGGTGCAAAAAGTGCAAATCCCAGAACAGCAAAAGACCTTGTGAAGAAGCTGGAGGAAACAGGTACAAAAGTATCTATATCCACAGTAAAACAAGTCCTATATCAACATAACCTGAAAGACCGCTCAGCAAGGAAGAAGCCACTGCTCCAAAACCGCCATGAAAGCCAGACTACGGTTTGCAACTGCACATGGGGACAAAGTTAAGAGGACATTTCTCCATAAAGTACGGTCTGATGAAACAAAGAGAAATGTTTGGCCATAATGACCATCGTTATGTTTGGAGGAAAAAGAGTGATGCTTGCAAGCCGAAGAACACCATCCCAACCGTGAAGCATCGGGGTGGCAGCATCATGTTGTGGGGGTGCTTTGCTGCAGGAGGGACTAGTGCACTTCAAAATAGATGGCATCATGAGGTAGGAAAATTATGTGGATATATTGAAGCAACATCTCAAGACATCAGTCAGGAAGTAAAGCTTGGTAGCAAATGGGTCTTCCAAAAGGACAATGACCCCAAGCATACTTCCAAAGTTGTTGCAAAATGGCTTAAGGACAACAAAGTCAAGGTATTGAGTGGCCATCAAAGCCCTGACCTCAATCCTATAGAAAATGTGGGCAGAACTGAAAAAGCATGTGCGAGCAAGGAGGCCTACAAACCTGACTCAATTACACCAGCTCTGTCAGGAGGAATGGGCCAAAAACCACCCAGCTTATTGTGGGAAGCTTGTGGAAGGCTACCCGAAACGTTTGCTCCAAGTAAAACAATTTAAAGGCAATGCTACCAAATACTAATTGAGTGCATGTAAACTTCTGACCCACTGGGAATGAAATAAATCATTCTCTACTATTATTCTGACATTTCACATTCTTAAAATAAAGTGGTGATCCTTACTGACCTAAAACAGGTAATCTTTACTAGGATTAAATGTCAGGAATTGTGAAAAACTGAGTTTAAATGTATTTGGCTAAGGTGTAAACTTCAACTGTATGTTGAAAACGTTTTTGGGAGATGAGATGGATCATTCAATATTCCCTTTTGTTGTTCAGTAAAATCATCCTGTGAAGATTCAACTCATTTAATTAAAGTTACATTCGTAACAAAATTGTTTTTTATATTTCTATTGGAATGATTTAATCATTTGCAATTATGTCTACTTATGATAAGGTACAAGGTTTGCTTGTCTCCATATGATGATATGGTAAATATCCCAAATGCAAAAAACATCACATTGAAATGGTATTAATATAAATTGCATACATTGCCATTAATTCCCATATATTCATTACTTCCCACCTCTGAATATTCCCCAAAATGTGCAACCCTTATCATGATCAATCCTAATCTTGTCCTTAGTAAAGACTGAGCACTTATAGGGTTAGATTAGCCTACAAGGTGAGGCTAATAGCCTACAGTGATTTCCCCCCCTCCACTTATTCCCGGCTGACCACTGGTCATGCACACAGGTAACACTGCCATAGACTTTTCTTTCCATCATGAACATTTAAAAAAATATTTAAAAAATAAGTGCATTCTCATCTCATGTGCTGGTCATGGCTCACAAACACCATTATCCCGGAAACCCTAGACCCACTCATAATTTCCATACCGCACAAACACGCTGATCCTCAACACAGGGGCCCCTCAGGGGTGCGCGCTCAGTTCACTAATAACTGCATGGCCAGGCACAACTCAGACACCATCGTTAAGTTTACCAACGACAGTGGTAGGCCTGATCACCGACAACGATGAGAGCCTATAGGGAGGAGGTCAGAGACCTGGCAGTGTGGTGCCAGGATAACAACCTCTCCCTCAACGTGATCAAGACAAAGGAATTGATTGTGGACTACAGGAAAAGGAGGACCGAGCACACCCCCATTCTCATCGACGGGGCTGTAGTGGAGCAGGTTGAGAGCGTCATGTTCCTTGACGTCCACATTGTCAACAAACTAACATGGTCCAAACACACCAAGACAGTCATGAAGAGGGCACGACAAAGTCCATTTCCCCTCAGGAGGCTGAAAAGATTTGGTATGGGTCATCAAAAGGTTCTACAGCTGCACCAGTGAGAGCATCCTGACTGGTTGCATCCCTGCCTGGTTTGGCAACTGCTCGGGCCCCCGGCCGCAAGGCACTACAGAGGGTAGTGTGTACGGCCCAGTACGTCACTGAGGCCAAGCTTCCCGCCATCCAGGACCTCTATACGGCATGTAGCCTAGTAGTTAGAGCTTTGGACTAGTAACCGAACGGTTGCAAGATCAAATCCCCGAGCTGACAAGGTAAAAATCTGTCGTTCTGCCCCTGAACAAGGCAGTTAACTCACCCACCGTCATTGAAAATAAGAATGTGTTCTTAACTGACTAGCCTTGTTAAATTAAGGTAAAATAAAAAAAAGATGTATACGTGTCAGAGGAAGGACCTAAAAATTGTCAAGGACTCCAGCCACCCTACTCATAGACTTCTCTCTGCTACCGCACGACAAGCGGTATCGGAGCACCAAGTCTAGGTCCAAAAGGCTCCTTAACAGCTTCTACCCCCAAGCCATAAGATGCCTGAACAGATAATCAAATGGCTACCCAGACTATTTGCATTGTCTCCCCACCTCCCTTTTTACACTGCTGTTACTCTGTTGATTATCTATGCAATAGTCCCTTTAACCCTACCTACATGTACCTGTTACCTCAACTAACCTGTAGCCCCGCACATTGACTGTGCCGGTACCCCCTGTATATAGCCTCGCTACTGTTACTTCACTGCTGCTCTTTAATTATTTTTTACTTAACACTTATTTTTCTTAAAACTGCATAGTTAATTAAGAGCTTGTAAGTAAGCATTTCACTGTAAGGTCTACACCTGTTGTCTTTGGCACATGTGACAAATAAAAAGTGATATTCCTTACCAATGACTTATTTGCTGCGCATCTTTTAGCTAAATAAGATTGTGTGTACATGCTAGATCTAGACTGATAAGGCACGACTGGCAGAGCATCAAACAGGTGACATTGTAGTTTCAAAGAATACATACCACAGCAGGTGAGGTGACAAACTTAGCGCAGGCGTACATGGCTGGTGCCTGTGAAGAGAGATGAGAAATAATTTGGACTGCTAATTTGGACACTTTTTTTTTTTTACAATGGAAGGCATGCACAATTCTTAGCTACAGCCCACCATCTAAACCAGCTCTACACTGCTAAAGGTACAGTAAAGGTGACCTGAGCTGTAAGTGTAACCAGTCAAGCATTTGACCAAGTGCACCAGGGAAGAGGATGTGCAAAAAGCAGACTAAAGTCCTGTAGTAAAATCTGACTGTATAATCTCAAGAGTTTACAACTCTGCACAAATAAAGAGTCAATATTTACACCCAGCCCATAAGACTTTTTGAATAAGTGAAATTGCATGAAAAATAGCAAGGCTTTTTTGAATGTGGCAAGACGCCAATGAAGCATTAAAGAAATTCTTTCAAAACACTAAGTTGGGTGCTAAACTATGATCAACTTCGACATCCAAAGATGTCTAATGCTAATTAATCCAATTGCGTTGTTAGCGAGGTAGTGTATTAGTGCCTGAGTATATAAGGCCCAGACAGGCAAGCTAGCCTTTAGCTATGAATGAATAAAAATCTAACTAGCTAAATTCAGTGTAAAATGTAACACATACTTTTAGTACAGTACACCCGTCGCCATTCCGCCCCTGGGCATGTAACGTTAACATTAACACAAATGACAAAATAAGGATTCACCATGGGGAAACAAACTATCCCAAATCAAATGTCCATGCGCGAATGGAGCTTATTATTAAACCCATGTCACATGCAGTGAGGGTAGCAGCGAGTTGCAAAAAGACGAAAGCATGAAACGCTAGTTGGCTAACCTGGGTAACCTGGGTTAGCCATAGCTAGTTGGTTTAATATACTTCAGGCGGACACTGCTAACATTAACAGATAGGTGGGAGGAGTTGGCTAGCCTACTCCAGACGTGAAGGTCAAAAATGACCCAGACACCAATACAGGATTTAGAGACAAGGACGCGGCATTTTGTACAGGACACAAACTATAGCATTTGATAGAAATTGTTAAACGTCCTTCTCAATCCTCCGGGACATGAATCCATAATGACCGTAAACATGCACTGGTTCACTAGGCCCAGATATGGACGAGCAAGTCAGACATTTTGCAGGCGCTTCACCTCATCTTAGAATCGGTTGTACTCCAATGCAAGGTTTCGCAAGTTAACATTTGCATGTTTATTTCTCAACAGTATACGCGGCTGCCCATGTAGACACTCTGGTAAGAATTATACAGCACGAATACATTCACTGTAAAATGTCTTTCTTGGGAAGAAATCATTGAATGGCCGTCAACTTCACCTACAATGCATGGATAACGTTAGCTAGCTAGCATGCTAACAATTTCTATTCGCCCCAGCAATGCAGACAGAACATTTCAAAATATTCACAATGCGATTATGAGTTTAGCGAAATGACAAAATATGTCACACTGAAACACTAAACTATTAACTCACCTTAATGTTACAGTACACACTGGGTCCTCGATTACTAGCTCACAGCAGCAGTCAATGTGCACTCTGACAGCTGTCACCTTGTTATTTATAAGCTTAGTTCATACGTCCTAAACGTCCATTGGACAAAAGGAAACCTCCTTCGACTGTGATTTCCTTTTTATCTTGTCACTACTTTTAACCTAGCCTATAATGGAGCTTTCAATGAACTACAATAATTGCAATTGGTTGACAGTGTTTTTGGGCGGCTGGGTGACTCGAACGCTAAGGTATAGTAAGAATGGACTCGAATCCTATTCCCTTTCCCCATTGGACCATATTTCCGTTAACCTTTCAAACTACATCCAGTGTCCTCGACATCTATAGGACAGTGTATAGGACGTCCCGCCTACTTCCAAAATCTTAGGAGTAATGGAAATTCTGTCTGCTTTAAATGACGTGCAGCTTATAAAGGCTTCATGCAATCATCTATAACCGTATGTTACACTTTATAAAGGGTTCATAAGTGTGGCATTAATGTGTGACATAACCACCAATGTCAAATGTGACATAACCCACTATGTCAAATATGACATAAACATATGCTTTATAAAGGGTGGCATAAGCAACGCTTAATAATGGCCTTATAAATCATTAAATTGAGACGTCATGCATCTTGCATGCATGCATGCATCTTGGTAGAGCATTGCAATGCCAGGATATTGGGTTCAATTCTCTGGACCACCCATCCATATAAAAATGTATTCATGCATGACTGAAAGTCGCTTTGGATTAAAGTGTCTGCTAAATTTGATATATTATATTATATTTCCCAAAAACACTTATAGGATGGCCAAACCTCTTTCCCTCTTGGGTGTATAGTCAATATTGGACCTGACCTCAACTTCCCCAAAAACGCTGTGCTGCAGGATGACACACACTTTAAAGTGCAGTCATGCAAAGCCAAAACCGTTGGTAGGGCTCTTTTAAAATCCGTAAAATAGTTTTACCTACTTCTGTTTTTTCCAAAATTCAGTTTTCTTGGTTTTGTATTTCCAGGTTTCAGATTTCACAATTTCTTTCAGATTTTCCACAATTTTTAACACTTTTTTAATAGAAAAACAACAAAATTGGATTTTCTGTGTTCACAACAATTCTTAAACCACATCAGGGGATGACATTTGAGGTCTGGGAAAAATCTAAGACATTTTTTAATGTAGTTGCCCTTTAATTCAGTGAGCATGCCACTGTTGTTTGGTCAGCGGTTTTCTTTAGTGCAGTAAGTGCACATGTAAAGTGAACCCTCCATATTATTCAGAGCCCCATGAAATGACACCATATACAGTGCCTTCTGAAAGTATTCAGACACCTTGACTTTTTCCACATTTTGTTACTTTACAGCCTTATTCTAAAATGTATTAAGTAAAAACAATTCCTCAGCAATCTACACCCAATACACCATAATGACAAAGCAAAAACAAGGTTTTAGACATTTTAGCACATTTTTATAAAAATAAAAATAAAAAAATACCTTATTTACATAAGCATTCACTCACTTTGCTATGAGACTGGAAATTGAGCTCAGGTCCATTCTGTTTCCATTGATAATCCTTGAGATGTTTCTACAACTTGATTGGAGTCCACGTGTGGTAAATTAAATTGATTGGACATGATTTGGAAAGGCACACATCTGCCTATAAAGGTCCCACAGTTGACAGTGCATGTCAGAGTAAAAACCAAGCCATGAGGTCGAAGGAATTGTCCTTAGCGCTCCGAGACAGGAGTGTGTCAAGGCACACAGGGAATGGTACCAAAACATTTCTGCAGCATTGAAGATCCCCAAGAACACAGTGGAATCCATCTTTCTTAAATGGAAGAAGTTTAGAACCACCAAGACTCTTCCTAGAGCTGGCTGCCCGGCCAAACTGAGCAATCGGGGGAGAAGTGCCTTGGTCAGGGAGGTGACCAAGAACCCAATGGTCACTCTGACAGAGCTCCAGAGTTCCTCTGTGGTGATGGTTGTCCTTCTGGAAGGTTCTCCCATCTCTGCAGCACTCCACCTATCAGGCCTTTATGGTAGATTGGCCAGACGGAAGCCACTCCTCAGTAAAAAGCAAAGACTCCCAGACCATGAGAAACAAGATAATCTGGTCTGATGAAACCAAGATTAAACTCTTTAGCCTGAATGCCAAGCTTCACATCTGGAGGGAACCTGGCACCATCCCTACGGTGAAGCATGGTGATGGCAGCATCATGCTGTGGGGATGTTTTTCAGCAGCACGGACTTGGAGACTAGAATCGAGGCAAAGTTGAACAGAGCAAATTACATTGATCCTTCATGAAAACCTGCTCCAGAGCGCTCAGGATCTCAGACTGGGGCAAAGGTTCACCTTCCAACAGGACAACAACCCTAAGCACACAGCCAAGACAATGTAGGGTGGCTTTGCAAAAACATTCTAAAAACTTATTTTCACTTTGTCATTATGGGGTACTGTGTGTAGATTGATGAGGAAAACTATTTATTTAATACATTTTAGAATAAGGCTGTAATGTAACAAAATGTGGAAAAGGGAAGGGGTCTGAATACTTTCCGAATGCACTGTATACGTCTGGGATATCAGCCATTCAAAGTTCGCCTTAGTGGGAGTGACCATAGAATTCTATAGGATTGACCTTACCGAGGAAAGTATTTCTCATCACTATTTAACACAGTCAAAAAGTCATAATTATTGCTAAACCCTGCCTATTTCCACAATTTAACTTCTTAAAATTTGATTTGAAACCTAACCCTAACTAATGAAGGCCAAGTTTGATGCGTTGGTCCACCAGAACTTTTGTGCCTTTGGGCAGAAGTGTCTGGGAATGAGATTAAGTGTAATGTGACCAACATCAGAATCATAAAACACGGGACGAGATGTTAAAACTGTCCATTGTGCCAATAGATGGTATGCACTCACATGAGATTTGCCGTGATGTTGACAGAGTGGCATGAGAGGTTTATTTCTTAGACTGGGTTAAGATGTCAATTTTGGGACACATCCTCAGTAGTGTGCCTTCGAATCAGTGGGTGTTTCGGCCTTTAATCACTAAACACCCTCATCAAAGGTGGCCAGCTAAAGGGTGATCAAGCCTTAGCTTGTGTCCCATGCCCAATTAAGATTTCCCACGGGACTATGCAAGGCAGGGGCGTCCTCTTCCCTGAGCCAGCCCTACAGCTGACCGCATACCTCGTATGCCCTCCTCAAGTTGGAGGGATCTGAATTGGGTTCTCAGGTGGGGGTGGGGGGTCATGAAGTTATAGCCCAGCAAGGGTCCTTCCGTTTGATCCAGATCCACTGGCTGCCTCTTTCAGCTGCTTGAGAAACTGCTCTGACGGTCTGCCGCAGAGCCTGTCCATGGATTCCAAGTTCTTTCAGAAACCTGATGGTGGAAGAAGCCACGAATCCTCTGCATCCCACTTCAACTGGCCAGACTTTTGCATTCCAGCCACGCTGAGTTGCGTCTGCTGCCAACTCTGTGTAACGCAGTTTCTTACGCTCGTAGGCCTCTTCAACAGAGTTTTCCCACGGGACTGTGAGCTCTATGATGTACACAGCCTTTCGTGAAGGGGACCAGAGTACCATGTCTGGCCTAAGGTTGGTAGAAGCAATCTCAGGTGGAAAAATGAGTTGCTGGCCAATATCAACAAGCATCTTCCAGTCCCGGGCCATGCCTAGGTGTCCAGTTTCTGGCTTTGTAGGAGGATGCTTGGGCCTTTTCTGTCCCTCCCGGATGAATGTTGTTGTTTTGACGGGATTGCTTGTTTTTGGAGGTAATGAATTGGTTGCACTCCTCTTGGTCTCAAGTGCTGCAGCCAGGCTCCTGAGGACCTGATTGTGCCTCCAGGTGTAGCGGCCTTGTGAGAGGCTGGTCTTGCAACCTGTCATTATATGCCTGAGAGTCGCTGGAGCTGGGCAGAGGGGGCAGGTCGGGTCCTCGCCATACCATTGATGTAGGTTTTTTGGTGATGGAAGCACATCATAAACAGCTCTTATGATGAAGCTGATGTTGCTTGCCTCCATTTGCCAAAGCTCACTCCAGTTGATCTTTCTCCTCTCCAGGCCTTCCCACCGCGTCCATTGCCCTTGTTTAGCAAGAGAGGCTTGCTCGGAGGCTTTCGTTGTACCATCTACCCAGGCTCTTGACGGGTTGCTCAGACACCGTTGGTATCGGGTCATCTCCAATGCAGAACCTCACATCTTTAAGCTGTCCCTTGACTATGGAGATGCTTCGAGATTTGCTTGGCTTGATTTTCATCCGAGCCCACTTGATGTTATCCTGCAGTTTTGCAAGTAGCCGCCTGGTGCATGCTGCAGTGGTGGTCAGTGTAGTCATGTCATCCATGTATGCTCGGATAGGTGGGAGACGGAGCCCTTCCTTAGTTCTCTCACCGCCGACCACCCATCTCGATGCCCTGATGATGACTTCCATGGCCATAGTGAAGGCCAGAGGTGAAATTGTACAGCCTGCCATTATGCCCACTTCCAAGCGCTGCCATGTTGTTGTGAAGTCAGGTGTTGTGAAACACAATTGCAGGTCTTGGAAATAGGCCTTTACCAGTGTAGTGATGGGTTCTGGTACGTGGAAAAAGTTGAAGGATTCCCAGAGGAGTTCATGGGGAACTGAGCCAAAGGCATTGGCCAGGTCGAGGAAGATGACATAGAGGTCTCTCTTGTCTTTCTTAGCTGTTTGGATCTGGTGCCAAATCATACTAGTATGTTCCAGGCAACCAGAGAAACCAGGAATGCCTGCTTTCTGTACAGATGTATCAATGTACTTGTTCCTTTCCAGGTAAGTGGACAGCCTCTGTGCTGTTATACTGAAAAAGATCTTCCCTTCGACGTTGAGAAGGGAGATTGGTCGGAATTGACTGATGTCTGTCGCATCCTTCTCTTTCGGGATTAGCACACCACCAGCCCTTCGCCATGCCTTTGGTATTATTTCCTTCTGCCACACTATCCTCATGAGCCTCCAAAGAAAGCGCAGAACATCCGGGACGTTCTTGTAGAGCTTATATGGTACTCCATTAGGCCCAGGAGCCGAGGCCGCTCTTGCTCGTCGGACAACGTTCTCTACTTCCTTCCATTTTGGAGGGTCAGTGTCCAGATTGAATTCTGGTGGTTGAATAGGTGGGATGTCATGTGGGATGATTATCTGCTCATGCCTTTTCGTGTCCTGGTGGACCTTTTCCAGATGTTCTTCCAGTTCTGGCTTTGGAGTTTTTAGGATTCCACACTTTTCCTTTGCGAAGAGGTCTTTGACAAACTTAAAGGGGTTTTTATAGAACCGTGTTCTTGAGTGTTCCTTCTTCCTACGAAGTTTCCTTAAGTTTTCCGCTCTTCGCAAGGTTGCCAGCCAACATTTGATGTCTGCTTGGAGTAGCATGAGACCTTCTCTCTCTGCATCAGAGGCCTGAGAGGCCTCTCTCTGACAAGTATCTCGATCTCTTGCTGCCTCCTAGATTTGGCTGGCGCGGGTGGTGTCTTGCCACTTCTCCTTTCGTTTACTCCAAAGCGCTCTTCTCCGTAGTGGTAGATAATGTCTCCCATCCTTTCAAGCTTTTTCTCTGCTGTTCCTACCTGTTGTTCCAAGATTTTTGTCAAGTCGTTGTTGATTGTTTCCCACTCTCTCTTTTCAACAGCTTTTGGCCACTTCACACTCGGTCTGTGCCCTTTGACCTTTTCCTCTTTTAGAGGTCTCTGTGGTTGGGTGAGTTCATCCACCGGCATTTCTGTGCTTGTGTTATCCTCCTCCGTTACAGGGGTGCTGATGCTCTGCGAACTTTGGTTTGCGTCCCGTCGCTGTGCTTCATTGACATCACTTTAGAGCATATGCCATCCTTCAGCAGAACATGTCACCCTTTATAAAGCATATTCTTCATAGTGGGTTATGTCACATTTGACATTGGTGATTATGTCACACAGTTATGACACATTTATGAATGTCACGCCCTGACCTTAGTTTTCTATATTATTTTAGTCAGGTCAGGGTGTGACGAGGGTGGGTATGTGTGTTTTTGACTTGTCTAGGGTTTTTGTTTATCTATGGGGATTTTGTATGTCTAGGTAATGTAGGTCTATGGTGGCCTGAATTGGTTCCCAATCAGAGGCAGCTGTTTATCGTTGTCTCTGATTGGGGATCCTATTTAGGTTGCCATTTTCCATTTAGGTATTGTGGGTTATTGTCTATGTGTAGTTGCATGTCAGCACTAGTTGTTTATAGCTTCACGTTCATTTTGTTAGTTTGTTTAAGTGTTCTTCGTTTAATTAAAAGAAGAACGTATTCCAATCACGCTGCGCCTTGGTCTCCTCGTTACGACGAACGTGACAGAATAACCCACCAAACCAGGACCAAGCAGCGTGAAAAGGAGGAACAGCGCTTAATGGGGAAATGGACCTGGGAGGAGATATTAGATGGAGCAGGACCCTGGACGCAGCCGGGGGAGTATCGCCGTCCTAAGGAGGAGATAGAGGCAGCGAAAGCGGAACGGTGATACTACGAGGAGAAATACCGGAGAATTGAGGAACGGCGAGGATATGAGGGTACACGGCTAGCACGGAAGCCCGAGAGGCAGCCCCAAGACATTTTTTTGGGGGGGCACACGAGGAGATTGGCTGAGTCAGGGTGGAGACCTGAGCCAACTCCTCGTGCTTACCGTGGGGAGTGTGTTACTGGTCAGACACCGTGTTATGCGGTGGAGCGCACAGTGTCTCCAGTGCGCTATTCTAGCCCGGTGCGCTCTATTCCAGCTCCTCGCATTGGCCGGGCTAGAATGGGCATCCAGCCAGGAAGGAAGGTGCCGGCTCAGCACTCCTGGTCTCCAGTATACCTCCTTGGACCAGGATATCCTGCGCCGACTCTGCGTACTATGTCTCCGGTGAATCTGCACAGCCCAGTGCGTCCTGTGCCAGCGCCCTGCATTTGCAGGGCGAAAATAAACATCCAGCCAGGACGGGTTGTGTCAGCTCTACACTCCAGACCTCCAGTGCGCCTCCAGAGTCCAGTACGTCCCGTTCCTGCTCCCCGCACTCGCCATGAGGTGCGTGTCCCCAGCCCAGTACCACCAGTTCCGGCACCCCGCACCAGGCCTCCAGTGCGCCTCGGCAGTCCAGAGCGTCCGGCGACAGTACCCAGTCCAGAGCGTCCGGCGACAGTACCCAGTCCAGAGCGTCCGGCGACGGTACCCAGTCCGGAACCTCCAACGACGATCCCCAGCCCGGAGCCTCCGGCGACGATCCCCAGCCCGGAGCCTCCGGCGACGATCCCCAGCCCGGAGCCTCCGGCGACGGTCCCCAGCCCGGAGCCTCCGGCGACGGTCCCCAGCCCGGAGCCTCCGGCGACGGTCCCCAGCCCGGAGCCTCCGGCGACGGTCCCTAGCCCGGAGCCTCCGGCGACGGTCCCCAGTCCGGGGCCTCCGGCGACGGTCCCCAGTCCGGGGTCTCCGGCGATGATCCACGGTTCAGCTCAACAAAGGCGGAGGGACCAGGGTAAAGATGGGGGGGGCGGCGTCCAGAACCATTTTAGTCAGGTCAGGGTGTGACGAGGGTGGGTATGTGTGTTTTAGTCTTGTCTAGGGTTTTTGTTTATCTATGGGGATTTTGTATGTCTAGGTAATGCAGGTCTATGGTGGCCTGAATTGGTTCCCAATCAGAGGCAGCTGTTTATCGTTGTCTCTGATTGGGGATCCTATTTAGGTTGCCATTTTCCATTTAGGTATTGTGGGTTATTGTCTATGTGTAGTTGCATGTCAGCACTAGTTGTTTATAGCTTCACGTTGGTTTTGTTGTTTTGTTAGTTTGTTTAAGTGTTCTTCGTTTAATTAAAAGAAGAATGTATTCCAATCACGCTGCGCCTTGGTCTCCTGGTTATGACGAACGTGACAATGAACCCTTTATAAAACATGACATACGGTTATAGATGCTTTGTAACCCATTTATGTAGTGCTTATGAAGGCTTTTTGAAGCATTTATAAGATGAAAGTCATTTAAAGCGGGATCTAAAATTCAACAGCAAATTCCGCTGCATACAAATACATAGGCCTTATACACTGCTCAAAAAAATAAAGGGAACACTAAAATAACACATCCTAGATCTGAATGAATGAAATATTCTTATTAAATACTTTTTTCTTTACATAGTTGAATGTGCAAAATCACACAAAAATGATCAATGGAAATCAAATTTATCAACACATGGAGGTCTGGATTTGGAGTCACACTCAAAATTAAAGTGGAAAACCACACTACAGGCTGATCCAACTTTGATGTAATGTCCTTAAAACAAGTCAAAATGAGGCTCAGTAGTGTGTGTGGCCTCCACGTGCCTGTATGACCTCCCTACAACGCCTGGGCATGCTCCTGATGAGGTGGCGGATGGTCTCCTGAGGGATCTCCTCCCAGACCTGGACTAAAGCATCCGCCAACTCCTGGACAGTCTATGGTGCAACGTGGCGTTGGTGGATGGAGCGAGACATGATGTCCCAGATGTGCTCAATTGGATTCAGGTCTGGGGAACGGGCGGGCCAGTCCATAGCATCAATGCCTTCCTCTTGCAGGAACTGCTGACACACTCCAGCCACATGAGGTCTAGCATTGTCTTGCATTAGGAGGAACCCAGGGCCAACCGCACCAGCATATGGTCTCCCAAGGGGTCTGAGGATCTCATCTCGGTACCTAATGGCAGTCAGGCTACCTCTGGCGAGCACATGGAGGGCTGTGCGGCCCCCCAAAGAATTGCCACCCCACACCATGACTGACCCACCGCCAAACCGGTCATGCTGGAGGATGTTGCAGGCAGCAGAACGTTCTCCACGGCGTCTCCAGACTCTGTCACGTCTGTCACATGTGCTCATGTGCTCAGTGTGAACCTGCTTTCATCTGTGAAGAGCACAGGGCGCCAGTGGCGAATTTGCCAATCTTGGTGTTCTCTGGCAAATGCCAAACGTCCTGCACGGTGTTGCGCTGTAAGCACAACCCCCACCTGTGGACGTCGGGCCCTCATACCACCCTCATGGAGTCTGTTTCTGACCGTTTGAGCAGACACATGCACATTTGTGGCCTGCTGGAGGTCATTTTGCAGGGCTCTGGCAGTGCTCCTCCTTGCACAAAGGCGGAGGTAGCGGTCCTGCTGCTGGGTTGTTGCCCTCCTACGGCCTCCTCCACGTCTCCTGATGTACTGGCCTGTCTCCTGGTAGCGCCTCCATGCTCTGGACACTACGCTGACAGACACAGCAAACCTTCTTGCCACAGCTCGCATTGATGTGCCATCCTGGATGAGCTGCACTACCTGAGCCACTTGTGTGGGTTGTAGACTCCGTCTCATGCTACCACTAGAGTGAAAGCACCACCAGCATTCAAAAGTGACCAAAACATCAGCCAGGAAGCATAGGAACTGAGAAGTGGTCTGTGGTCACCACCTGCAGAACCACTCCTTTATTGGGGGTGTCTTGCTAATTGCCTCTAATTTCCACCTGTTGTCTATTCCATTTGCACAACAGCATGTGAAATTTATTGTCAATCAGTGTTGCTTCCTAAGTGGACAGTTTGATTTCACAGAAGTGTGATTGACTGAGTTACATTGTGTTGTTTAAGTGTTCCCTTTATTTTTTTGAGCAGTGTATATCAAAGAATACATGATTATTTTGTTAATTTCAGCAGACCAAAGACGGATGGTATATAGCCAACAGAATAGCCTACATCTTAGCAATATCAGGTATGCCTCAGTTTGTCATGGGATGATAAGGGGGTCTCTGGAACAGGTGATCCTGGGGTATGTGCAATGCGGTCGGGGGTATGCCAAATAAAAATGTGATTCACTTTTTTAAAATAAAAAATTCTTCACATTTTCATTACAGTCCATTTATATTTTCCAACGGGGCTATACATTTGGGCGAGTTTTTTTCTCTCGCCTGAGTAGCCTCGTTTCATTGCCAAAACTAAAATGAAACCACCTAGTGTTCAGGGAATTAACAACACAATGTCAAATACAGGTAGCCTAGTCAAATAATTAACATCCAATCACATTAACCGTTACACTCTTGCGGGAATTCCACTAACGGTCCGTATGTAGCCAAACGTAGCTGCTGCTCATTCCGTTTGCTCAAAAATTGATGAATGGTTAAAAAAAGTAAGGCCCGCATCCATAGAGACACATACCAGCTCTACTGGTAGTACTGCTACTAGTACTGCTACTACCAGCAGTACTACACCTGCACCTGTCGACGACACAAGTTGTTCTGCTTCCACGAGCACATCCAATGCTAGCATCAGTAATTCTACATTTGTTGTTAGCCCAGCTAGCATGGACACTGACAGATGTGAATCTGATGCAGCCGAAGAGCTACTGCCCCCTTACCCGGGAAAGCACCAAACAACAGACAGGGACGTTGGACCATCGAAGAGGCGCAAATATAATGAGAACTGCATTGATTTGGGTTTCACTTATATTGGGAGTAGTGCCTTTCCTCAGCCACAGCGTGTTATGTGCATAAGTACTATTTCACAACTCGATGAAACCTTCACTCTTGCGCAGACATTTAGAAACAAAACAAGCCATGGAGTTTTTTGAGCAAGAATTAAGACAACTTTCGAGTAGTAAGACATGTATAAAAGCAACAGATACCATTAATAAGAAGGGGCTAGAAGTGTCTTATATGGTGAGCTACCGAGTGGCTAGGACAGGCAAGCCCCATACTATTGTGGAGGACTTAATTCTTCCTGCTGCCGTGGATATGACTGGGACAATGCTGGGGGAAAAGGCCCAAAAAACTATACAGACAATGCCTTCATCAAACAACACTGTTTCACGACGCATCAGTGACATGGCAGGAGATGTTTTGAAACAATTACTGCTTCGCATACTAGCCAGTGAATTCTATGCGTTACAGCTGGACGAGTCAACAGACGTGGTGGGCTCCTGGTATATGTTCACTACGTTTATGGGGGTCAATTAAGGAAGACATCCTCTTCTGCAAACCACTGGAAACCAGGACAACAGGAGAGGATATTTTTAAAGTACTGGATAGCTTTGTGACATCAAATGGACTTTGGTGGTCAAGATGTGTTGGTATCTGTAATGATGGCGCAAAATCCATGACAGGGAGACATAGTGGAGTGATAACACGCGTGCAAGCAGTTGCTCCCGACACTACTTACGTACACTGCAGAATCCACTGAGAGGCTCTTGCTGCCAAGGGAAAGCCTGATGTCTTGAAAGACGTTTTGGACACTACAGTGAAAATGGTTAACTTTGTTAAAGCAAGACCCCTGAACTCTCGTGTATTTTCTCCACTATGCAATGATATGGGCAGCAACCATGTAATGCTTTTACAACATATAGAAGTGCGCTGGTTATCAAGGGGCAAATTATTGACACGTTTTTTAAAATTGAGAGACGAGCTTAAAGTTTTCTTTACTGACCATAATTTTCACTTGTCTGACTGCTTGCATGATGACGAGTTGTCAAATGTGATATAGCGAAGCACCTGAGTGAGTTGGGTGCGCAATTACACAGGTACTTTCCCGAAACAGATGACACAAATAACTGGATTCGTTATCCCTTTCATGCCCTGCGTCCAGTCCACTTACCGATATCTGAACAAGAGAGCCTCATCGAAATTGCAACAAGCGGTTCTGTGAAAATTTAATTTAATCAGAAGCCACTGCCAGATTCCTGGATTTGGCTGTACTCAGAGTATCCTGCCCTGGAAAATGACGCTTTTAAGACACTGATGCCCTTTGCAACAACGTACCTATGTGAGAGTGGATTCTCGGCCCTCACTAGCATGAAAACTAAATACAGGCACAGACTGTGTGTGGAAAATGATTTAAGACTGAGACTCTCTCCAATAGAACCCAACATTGCAGAGTTATGTGCATCCTTTCAAGCACACCCTTCTCATTAACCTGTGGTGAGCTATTCACAATTTTTGATGAACAAATAAGGTTTTATATGTAAGATGGTTAAATAAAGAGCAAAATTATATATTATTATTATATTATTATTTGTGCCCTGGTCCTATAAGTGCTCTTTGTCACTTCCCACGAGCTGTGTTGTGACAAAAACTCACTCATTCTTATGTTTAATAAATGTATAGTGTGTGTGGCAGACTTACAATGAAGGCAAAAAACAACATTTGAGAGGGCACTGACCCTGGTGCTGGAGGGGGTACGCAGCTGGATGTTGAATGTTTGAAGGGGTACGGGACTATAAAAAGTTTGGGAACCACTGCCCTGGAAACTTAATGACACGAGACGGTTGTCAAATAAATTGTGAATGGCATTGTCATTTCTCATTCTGTAAAATATGGGATGTGCTATTGTTATTTTCTTCTACAAATGTCACACTTACATAAATGACCAATTAAAGACTAGTCAACTGAACTGCAAGTTTTGTTATTGAAGAAAAGTAGATGAAATTAAAAGCAAAATAATTATACAAAGACCAAATCGGAAGCTGTGGTGGGGATACACTGGACATAAACAACCAAAACTTTAAAAAAGTTCCTATGGCGTGATGTCTGGTGTGTGTAGCCTGAAACTTGTAATCAGCCTCCAGATTTCCTTGCAGCACAAAGCAGTGAGGTTCTCGCTGCGGAACCTAGGAGGTCTCACCACCCAATGCAGCTTCCCCTAAACGATCTCGTCTTCCTCGTCCGACATGAAGTTAACCATCTCCGACCCACCCATAGCTCATTCTCTCCCTCTGCCACCATTGTCAAATGTCGAATGTCAGCTGAAATGCAGACATGAAAATCTACTTAAAAAGGTACAATCTGCAATATTACTTCAATTTAATTATAATTTCAATGCATGATACCTATAGATTATTGAATAACATAACCATTATTAATCATACATTTTATAAAGCCCTTTTTACATCAACAGTTGTCACAGGTAGCCTAGTGGTTAGAGCATTGGGCCAGTAACCGGAAGGTTGCTGGATCGAATCCCCGAGCTGACAAGGTAAAAATCTGTCATTCTGCCCCTGAGCAAGGCAGTTCCACTGTTCACCGGGCGCCAAAGACGTGGATGTCGATTAAGGCAGCCCCCCGCACCTCTCTGATTCAGAGGGGTTGGGTTAAATGCGGAAGACACATTTCAGTTGAATACATTCAGTTGGACAACTGACTAGGTATCCCCCTTTCCCATAGTGCTTTAACAGTAACCTGGCCTAGACCCTAAGATCAAGCAAAAGCAGAAATACAGTGGCCAGGAAAAAAAGTGAGAAAGTAAGATAAACTAGAGGGGAGGTCCATTCATTTTGGTCAGTAGCGGATAGAGGTTAATAAATCCTAACAAATATACAGTTTGATCAAAGTTTGATTATATTATACTAAACAAAAATATAAATGCAACACGTGAAGTGTTTGTCCAAAATGCTTATTTATCTCATATTTTGTGCACACATTTGTTTACATTCCTGTTAGTGAGCATTTCTCATTTGTCAAGATAATCCATCCACCTGACATGTGTGGCATACCAAGAAGCTGATTCAACAGCATGAACATTACACAGGTGCACCTTGTGCTGGGGGCAATAAAAGACCACTCTAAAATGTGCAGTTTTGTCACACAACACAATGCCACAGATGTCTAAAAGTTTGAGGGAGTGTGCAATTGGCATGCTGACTGCAGTAATGTCCACCAGAGCTGTTGCCAGATAATTTAATGTTAATTTCTTTACCATAAGCCTCCTCAAATGTCATTTTAGAGAATTTGGAGGTACGTCCAACCGGCCTCACAACCGCAGACCACACGTAACCATGCCAACCCAGGACCTCCGCATCTGGCTTCTTCACCTGCGGGATCGTCTGTGACCAGCCACCCGGACAGCTGATGAAACTGAGGAGTATTTCTGTCTGTAATAAAAGCCCTTTTGTTGGGAAAAACTGATTCTGATTTGCTGGGCCTGGCTTCTCAGTGGGAGTGCCTGGCTGCCAAGTGGGTGGGCCTAGGCCCTTCCAGACCCACCATGGCTGTACCCCTGCCCAGTCATGTGATATCCATAGATTAGGATCTAATTTATTTATTTAAATTGACAGATTTCCTTATATGAACTGTAACTCAGTAAAATAGTTGAAATTGTTGCATGTTGCGTTTATATTTTTGTTCAGTATATATATTTAAACAATGTGACTTCTCTTCCCTTTAGATCAACTAATGACAACTTACTTCGTAGCACGTGTTGACACATTTGTCCCTTTCAAAATCTCTGTGATCAAATTGGTGATCACTTTAGGAGAGTTCAGCCTTTGAAAACATAAATTAAGTGGCCCGAATGTTAGCTAGTAACTCTCAATTGACCAGAATCAGGCAGGTTTATGACTTGGTGGCTTTGGTAACTGGTGACGACCCTCTACATTTGTATAGCTAGCGTAATAGACGGGCTGGTTGAAAATTTCACAAAAATGATGGGCGCCCATCGATGGGGGTTGAAGCCGTGCTTTGTTATGATTCTGAATTGTCAGATAGCTAGCAACAATGGGTGAGTACGTTTTGAATGGCCCAGTGCCCCGTTGGGTGGATATTTCACTTAAGTACCAATGGAAGGTTCTAAAATGTGCAGAAATCGCTCACCCGGGGTACCGGGCCATGCAAAACCAACAAGAAGCTGCCATGTGGGGAATCGTAGGTGGCTCATTTCAGCAAGTTTCATGTTGTTCTTGATAACATGTCTTGTTAGGGATTCAGAAGCTAAACTGGTGAAACCCCATTGTATTTGTTAGTGTTCCTTATTAGTGGTTCAAATAGCGAACCCCTAATTATTATTATTATTATTATTACTCTTCTTCCATAAGGCAAAATTATAATGCTAATTCCCATGAGATGGTGAAGCCTCGGATGGTGCAACCTTGCATGATGGTAACGGGCCAAGGGCCAAACCCTCTCATGCAAAGACAAAATTTTCCAGACTAGTACCTAAAACAACGTGGCCTGTGTTGACCAATTATCATTCACGTGGGCGTGCTCTGGCATATAAATGCATATAAATCAGTCACAAATGTTTATATTGTTCCAAACACTGTGAAGACTCAACATATTCAATCACATTCAGATCAACCACACGGTGGCGCTATAACCGGCACATGTTTGTATGTCTTAATCTTTTGTACTCAGAGTGATGAAATTTGGCACACATACTGAGGGATATGAGTCCAGCTAATCTGCAAAGTATGGTTCAGTTTTGCCTCATGGTGGTGCTGTTGAACATTAAAAAACATTCTTGCAAGCTCATTGGCTCATAGCGGCCATATTGTTTGAGTTAGAGTCATGGGTACATAGATGATATAAACCAAGTTTGGTGCCAATTGGTCCAGCGGTCCCGGAGAAGAAGCCGTTTAAAGTAGTCAACATCATTGAAAATTGTCCAAAATACCTCAAAAGCATAATATTGCATGACCTGTTCGATGTTGAGTTCTGATATTTGGCAAGTGTTGTAAACAGTATAGAAGCAGCTCATGCTACGGCAATGTGTCCAATTTGTCCTGATGGTGGCACAGTGAGCACACAGCTGAACCCTGACAACCCTTGCAGCTTTAAATTTGTCTTGATTTTTTTCAGGTTAATGCTAATATTGCTTAAATTCGCTAGCCAGCTAACCAGCAACTGTAACAATGTATTTGATAGACAACAAGTGCTCATTGTGAAAATGTATTTGTTTTCAATAAACGTTTGGCGATGAAATACTGTATATACTGAACAAAAATATAAACGCAACATGCAACAGTTTCAAAGACTTTACTGAGTTACAGTTCATATAAGGAAATCAGTAAATTGAAATAAATGCATTAGGCCCTAATCTATGGATTTCACATGACTGAGAATACAGATATGCATCTGTTGGTCACAGATTCCTTAAAAAAAGTAGGGGCTTGGATCAGAAAACCAGTGAGTATCTGGTGTGACCATTTTCCTCATGCACTCCTTCGCACATAGTTGATCTGGCTGTTGATTGTGGCCTGTTGAATGTTGTCCCACTCCTCTTCAATGGCTGTGCAAAGTTGCTAGATATTGGCGGGAACTGGAACACGCTGTAGTACACATCAATCCAGAGCATCTCAAACATGCTCAATGGGTGACATGTCTGGTGAGTGTGCAGGCCATGGAAGAACTGGGACATTTTCAACTTCCAGGAGTTGATCCTTGCGACATGGGGTTGTACATTATCATGCTGAAACATGAGGTGATGGCAGCGGATGAACGGCACGACAATGGGCCTCAGGATCTTGTCACTGTATCTCTGTGCATTCAAATTGCCATCGATAAAATGCAATTGTGTTTATTGTCCATAGCTTATGCCTGCCCATACCATAACCCCACCGCCACCATGGGGCACTCTGTACACAACAGGAAACCGGGCGCCCACACGACACCATAGACATGTGGTCTATGGTTGTGAGGCCGGTTGGACGTACTAAATTCTCTAAAAGGACGTTGGTAGCGGCTTATGGTAGAGAAATTAACATTCAATTATCTGGCAACAGCTCTGGTGGACATTCCTGCAGTTAGCATGCCAATTGCATATGTGGCATTGTGTTGTGTGACAAAACTGCACATTTTAGAGTGGCCTTTTATTGTCCCCAGCACAAGGTGCACCTGTGTAATGAGCATGCTGTTTTATCAGCTTCTTGATATGCCACATATGTCAGGTGGGTGGATTATCTTGACAAAAGAGAAATGCTCACTAACAGGGATGTAAACAAATTTGTGCACAACATTTTAGAGAAATACGTTTTTTGTGCATATGGAACATTTTGGGGATCTTTTATTTCAGCTCATGAAACACGGGACCAACACTTTACATGTTGCATTTATATTTGTGTTCAATGTAGTTTACATGTTGTCAACAATCTATGCCAATACTGTCTGTTTTGTCCACAGTTGCACACACTTTGGTTTTGTGGCTAAACCACCAACCCATCTATATGGTAATAAAACAAGAAAACTATTTATGTCTCATTGAAGATCTAGATAACTTTTCTGTACTCTCTGGACTAAAACCTAACTATGATAAGTGTACAATATTATGTATTGGATCCTTAAAAAATACAACTTTTACATTACCCTGCAGTTTACCTATAAAATGAGCTGATGGTGAAGTAGACATACTCAGTATTCATATCACAAAATATATAAATGAGCTCTCCACAATGAATTTCAATAGAAAACTTGTAAAAATAGATAAGATCCTGCAACCATGGAGAGGTAAATACCTGTCTATTTATGGAAAAATTGCCCTGATTAACTCCTTAGTCATATCTCAGTTTACTAACTAACTTATGGTGCAGCCTACACCTGATGATTCGTTTTTTCAAATCATATGAGGAAAAAATATTTCACTTTATCTGGGACGCTAAACCAGACAAAATAAAACATGCCTATCTATATAATGAATATGAATTGGGTGGGTTGAGATTGTTAAATATAAAAGCACTAAACCTCTCTCTAAAAGCTTAACTCATTCAAAAGTTTTATTTGAACCCTAAATGGTTCTCAAGTAGATTACTAAGAAAAGCTCATCCATTGTTTAAAAATGGCCTTTTTGCCTTTGTGCAGATTGCCGTGTCTCATTTTCGATGAATTGAAAATTATACTTTTTTCAAAGTATCTCTCTTTTTCAAGCAAGCATTGCAGAGCTGGCTACAATTTCAATTTCATCCCCTGAAGAGATAGACCAAATATTACAACAAATATTATGGCTGAACTCAAATGTGCTGGTTGATAAAATACCTGTATTTATGGGAAAGATGTTTGAAAAGGGTATTTTGTTCTTAAATTATATTGTAAATTGGAATGGTAGAGCTATGTCCTTCATGGAGTTACGAGAATTGTATGGAAAGGTCTGCTCAATCCAAGAGTACAACCAATTGATTACAGCATTACCCCAAAAATGGAGGAGGCGGGTGGCAGTGGGAGGAGGTAGGGAACTGGTCTGTCTGCCCAATATAAAGGATCAAAACTGGCGGAGGAATAAAATAGCATAAATAGGAAAGTATACCAGTTTCATTTGAGGACCCGGATGTTGACAACTGTGCCATACAGATTGCAAAATAGTTGGGAAGAGATTTTTTATGTACCGATTCCATGGTACAGGGTGTATGAGTTGATATATAAAACAACGCAAGATTCAAGACTTCGTGCTCTTCAGCTAAAATTATTATATAGAATTTTTGCCACCAACAATATTCATTGACCTGGCCAAGGCTTTAGACTCTGTCAATCACCACATCCTCATCGGCAGACTCGATAGCCTTGGTTTCTCAAATGATTGCCTCGCCTGGTTCACCAACTACTTGACCTTAGATAAAGCAGCACTGCAACATTGAAAAATAAATGTTACATGCTGACCGGACCGAACACGTCGCGTGCGCGAGCGTTGCAAAATAAATGTAGAAATTAGAGGTCGACCGATTAATCGGAATGGCCGATTGATAGAGTTCAGTGTGTCAAATCGGAGGGCCTGTTGTCCGGGTCTCTGGCAGTCTCTATGGGGGTGCCACAGGGTTCAATTCTTGGGTCAACTCTCTTCTCTGTATACATCAATGATGTCGCTCTTGCTGCTGGTGAGTCTCTGATCCACCTCTACGCAGACGACACCATTCTGTATACTTCTGGCCTTTTTTATTTATTTTATTTCACCTTTATTTAACCAGGTAGGCTAGTTGAGAACAAGTTCTCATTTGCAACTGCGACCTGGCCAAGATAAAGCATAGCAATTCGACACATACAACAACACAGAGTTACACATGGAATAAACAAAACATAGTCAATAATACAGTAGAACAAAAGAAAACAAAAAGTCTATATACAGTGAGTGCAAATGAGGTAAAATAAGGGAGTTAAGGCAATAAATAGGCCATGGTGGCGAAGTAATTACAATATGGCAATTACACACTGGAATGGTAGATGTGCAGAAGATGAATGTGCAAGTAGAGATACTGGGGTGCAAAGGAGCAAGATAAATAAATAAATACAGTATGGGAATGAGGTAGGTAGATAGATGGGCTGTTTACAGATGGGCTATGTACAGGTGCAGTGATCTGTGAGCTGCTCTGACAGCTGGCGCTTAAAGCTAGTGAGGGAGATATGAGTCTCCAGCTTCAGAGATTTTTGCAGTTTGTTCCAGTCATTGGCAGCAGAGAACTGGAAGGAAAGACGACCAAAGGAGGAATTGGCTTTGGGGGTGACCAGTGAGATATACCTGCTGGAGCACGTGCTACGAGTGGGTGCTGCTATGGTGACCAGTGCAACTCCACTCCCATGTGTTTGTACACATGCATATACACACACTCTCATTCAAATAAACACATACAAGAACACACACATACAGGTGATAGTGCCAGAAATGCACACAAACATATACAGTTGGCATTGCTGCTATGATTTTAGTTGTCCTTGATGTCCTTTGTTTTACATGTATTCTTTTGTTGTATAATTTTTTTTGCATTGTTGTTTGCTGTTTTCTTTTGTCTTTTCCTTTTTCTCTTTAGTTCATTCTCTTGGTTGTTGATGCATTGGGGGGTTCTTGGGGGTGGGGAATGGAATTAATTGCATTTTTTATATACACTGCTCAAAAAAATAAAGGGAACACTAAAATAACACATCCTAGATCTGAATGAATTAAATATTCTTATTAAATACTTTTTTCTTTACATAGTTGAATGTGCTGACAACAAAATCACACAAAAATGATCAATGGAAATCAAATTTATCAACCCATGGAGGTCTGGATTTGGAGTCACACTCAAAATTAAAGTGGAAAACCACACTACAGGCTGATCCAACTTTGATGTAATGTCCTTAAAACAAGTCAAAATGAGGCTCAGTAGTGTGTGTGGCCTCCACGTGCCTGTATGACCTCCCTACAACGCCTGGGCATGCTCCTGATGAGGTGGCGGATGGTCTCCTGAGGGATCTCCTCCCAGACCTGGACTAAAGCATCCGCCAACTCCTGGACAGTCTGTGGTGCAACGTGGCGTTGGTGGATGGAGCGAGACATGATGTCCCACATGTGCTCAATTGGATTCAGGTCTGGGGAACGGGCGGGCCAGTCCATAGCATCAATGCCTTCCTCTTGCAGCAACTGCTGACACACTCCAGCCACATGAGGTCTAGCATTGTCTTGCATTAGGAGGAACCCAGGGCCAACCGCACCAGCATATGGTCTCACAAGGGGTCTGAGGATCTCATCTCGGTACCTAATGGCAGTCAGGCTACCTCTGGCGAGCACATGGAGGGCTGTGCGGCCCCCCAAATAAATGTCACCCCACACCATGACTGACCCACCGCCAAACCGGTCATGCTGGAGGATGTTGCAGGCAGAACGTTCTCCACGGCGTCTCCAGACTGTCACGTCTGTCACATGTGCTCAGTGTGAACCTGCTTTCATCTGTGTAGAGCACAGGGCGCCAGTGGAGAATTTACCAATCTTGGTGTTCTCTGGCAAATGCCAAACGTCCTGCACGGTGTTGGGCTGTAAGCACAACCCCCACCTGTGGACGTCGGGCCCTCATACCACCCTCATGGAGTCTGTTTCTGACCGTTTGAGCAGACACATGCACATTTGTGGCCTGCTGGAGGTCATTTTGCAGGCCTCTGGCAGTGCTCCTCCTTGCACAAAGGCGGAGGTAGCGGTCCTGCTGCTGGGTTGTTGCCCTCCTACGGCCTCCTCCACGTCTCCTGATGTACTGGCCTGTCTCCTGGTAGCGCCTCCATGCTCTGGACACTACGCTGACAGACACAGCAAACCTTCTTGCCACAGCTCGCATTGATGTGCCATCCTGGATGAGCTGCACTACCTGAGCCACTTGTGTGGGTTGTAGACTCCGTCTCATGCTACCACTAGAGTGAAAGCACCGCCAGCATTCAAAAGTGACCAAAACATCAGCCAGGAAGCATAGGAACTGAGAAGTGGTCTGTGGTCACCACCTGCAGAACCACTCCTTTATTGGGGGTGTCTTGCTAATTGCCTATAATTTCCACCTGTTGTCTATTCCATTTGCACAACAGCATGTGAAATGTATTGTCAATCACTGTTGCTTCCTAAGTGGACAGTTTGATTTCACAGAAGTGTGATTGACTTGGAGTTACATTGTGTTGTTTAAGTGTTCCCTTTATTTTTTTGAGCAGTGTATTTTTTCTTCCTGGGGGAGGACTGCGGGATGGGGTCTCGAATGGTTGAGGGACAGCTATTGGGGAACTGTGGGGGGATCTTGGAGGGTTCGGGTTCACGTTTTTTGGCCTGGTGGTAGATCGGTCAACGTGCCCTTGAGCAGGGCATTGACCCTGGATGCTTCTGTGTGTCGCTCTCAATGGGAATCTGTTGGATGACTGGTATGATGGAGTTGTTGAGCGGCTTTCACTGCAAGTATATTGTATGTTTCGAATATTCAATAAATAAATTAAAAAATAAAACTATTTACAAATATTTACAATAAGAAGAAAAATGTTTACATAAAAAATAACTTGAAAATGTTCAGAGATAAATGTTTAAGAGATAAATGTTTAAGAGATAAAGAAATATTAAGGCAAGGAAATATTCTGTGCACTGCTCATCATCAAAGTCTGACTGGAAAGGGAGGAAAATGTGGGGGGTGGGGTGCGCAATTATATACTGGCAAGTTAAATAGTTGGTAATAAGCTCCAATCAAGTTTTACCATTCTGCCATCTATCGAGAATGGTACACTTTATTGGCTATAATGAAAGCCAATTGGTCAATCATTCTTTTCATCTATCGCTTCCATCAGAAAACCTTCACAAATATCATTACATCTATTCATACCTCTACTGCCGAAACTGTTTGCCTATCTATTTTTCCAGCTGTAGTTAAACCACAGGAAAATGTACATTTTTCACAGTAGGCTATGTTAGACAGACTGACATCATAAACCGATGTCCTCCACCGACATGTTTGGTGGTGTGCCCCCTTACCCTAGAAGGCCTACTTGTTTGAGCAGCCTCTTCTGCAAGACAGAGAGAACATTAGTTTGCAGTGCACACCAAGAGAGACCATATCAAAGGCTATGTCCATTAGCAACCTTTGACCAGAGCATATAGGGTCACTCTCAGAAAAAAAGTGCCATCTAAAACCTAAAAACGTTATTCGGCTGTCCCCATAGGAGAACCCTTTGAAGAACCCTTGTTGGTTCCAGGTAGAAGAACCATTTTGGTTCTAAGTAGAACCGTTTGGGTTCCATGTAGAACCGTTTCCACAGATGGTTCTACATGAAACACAATTGGTTCTACCTGGAACAAAAAAATGGGGATAGCCTAAGAGCCCTTATAGAACCCTTTTTTCTAAGACTAGGGAAAAGGGTGCCATTTGGTATGAAGTAAAGTTGTGTCTAAAGTGTAGTTTATTTAGGTTTCAACTTTAAACTCAAGCCTGTTGTGGGCCATGCTCCTTTTCCCAGAGCAGCTGGACAGATTTACAGTACACCTCATAAGTTTTGACACACCTACTCATTTCAGGGTTTTTCTTTATTTTTACTATTTTCTACATTGTAGAATAATAGTGAAGACATCGAAACTATGAAATAACACATATGGAATCATGTAGTAAACAACAAAGTGTTAAACAAATCAAAATATATTTTATATTTGAGATTCTTCAAAGTAGCCACCCTTTGCCTTGAAGACAGCTTTGCACACTCTTGGCATTCTCTCCACCAGCTTAATGAGATAGTCGCCTGGAATGCATTTCAATTAACAGGTGTGCCTTGTTAAAAGTTGATTTATGGAATTTCTTTCCTTCTTAATGTGTTTGAGCCAATCAGTTGTGTTGTGACAAGGTTGTGACAAACCATCTGGTTTGCGCTTAGTGGAACTATCATTTGTTTTTCAACAGGACAATGACCCAACACACCTCCAGGCTGTGTAAGGGCTATTTGACCAAGAAGGAGAGTGATGGAGTGCTGCATCAGATGATCTGGCCTCCACAATCACCCGACATTAACCCAATTGAGATGGGATGAGTTGGACCGCAGAGTGAAGGAAAAGCAGCCAACAAGTACTCAGCATATGTGGGAACTCCTTCAAGACTGTTGGAAAAGCATTCCAGGTGAAGTTGGTTGAGAGAATGCCAAGAGTGTGGAAAGCTGTCATCAAGGCAAAGGGTGGCTACTTTGAAGAATCTAAAATATATTTTGATTTGTTTAACACTTTTTGGTTACTACTTGATTCCATATTTGTTATTTCATAGTTTTGATGTCTTCACTATTATTCTACAATGTAGAAAATAGTAAAAATAAAGAAAAGCCCTTGAATGCGTAGGTGTGTCACGTTTACTCCCGCTCCCCCTCTCTGGCTCTCATTGTCGCCAGATCTCATTATTACGCACACCTGTCACCATCGTTACACGCACCTGCGCCTCGTGAGACTCACCTGGACTCCATCACCTTCCTGATTACCTACCCTATGTCTGTCACTCCCTTTGGTTCTTTCCCCAGGTGTTATTGACTCTGTTTCAGTGTTTATGTAGGTATGCTCCTCGTGTTTCTTGTTTGGTTCAATGTTCATTTATTAAATTCACTCCCTGTACTTGCTTCCTGATTCTTAGCGTACACGTTACAGTGTGTCCAAACTGTTGACTCTCACTGTATAAGTGGCCACTGTAGTGACCTTGCTCCTGATGTAGGGACCTCTTAGGAACAGGCATTATGCTTATTGTCACGCCCTGACCATAGTTTGCGTTGTATGTTTCTATGTTTTGTTTGGTCAGGGTGTGATATGAGTGGGTATTCTATGTTGTATGTCTAGTTTGTCTGTTTCTATGTGTTTGGCCTGATATGGTTCTCAATCAGAGACAGGTGTTAGTCGTTGTCTCTGATTGGGAGCCATACTTAGGTATCCTGTTTTGAATTGTGGGTTGTGGGTGATTGTTCCTGTTCCTGTGTTTGTGTTCATGTTACGGGACTGTTTCGTTTTCGTTCGTTTGTCGGTTTATTGTTTTGGTTCTTGTTTCAAGTATTCTTATTAAAATGGATACTCACCACGCTGCATCTTGGTCCTCCTCTCTTTCGCCCGACGAAGAACGTTACACTTATGGCCTGCGCTTGATCATGTGGCCAGTGTTGCGGAGTAGTGAACTAGGCTTATATGTAGTTTATCTAGTCATTTAACTACATTTTACAGTAGCTTGGTGGTAGTTGAACTAAAATCAAATCTAGGTAAGGTTTTCAGTAGTTAATTACTTTTTTTGAGGTGTAGCTAACTATTGGAAGTACAAACTACTTTAGGCAATATGTTTTATTTTTTGGTATCAGACCTGACTAATTTTCACTTGGAACATAATTTGTGTTGACCCCAAAGTTCTCTGTCCTTTCAGTTTGTAGTCTATGACATATCCGTTTTCCATACGACAATGTTTCACAAAGTAGCTTGGATGTGGTGAACGACTTTTTCAAAGTAACGTAAACTGTCTTTTTTTCACAAGGATGGCTTTATTATAGTTTCACTTCTTCCAGTGTGAAGTTATTAGTAGCTTGGTAAACTATGTTTTCAGAGTAGCTTCCCCAACACTGCACGTGACCCCTACTAAGAGAATACATTAGGTTGCTATGCACATTTTTCTTCCTATTCACACGCTTCACCAAAAGTAATGAGGTCCACATCAAGACAAGTCTTATTTTTTTCTTGACGTAGCCAAGTAGGCTAACTGATATACTAGTGGGCCTACAGTACATTATCATATTGTGTCTTTCTCATCGAAGCCAAATCTTAATTCCATAATCCATTTTACATCTACACAATAAACCAAGCTGCATGAAGACCCGATGAGGCAAAACTTGGTCCTCTTTGCCACCTCCTTTCGACTATCTACCGTAGATAATCTAATGGGAGATAATCTGGTTGCCATCTCTTCTGAATCAATCAACTGAAGTGATAACCTCAAAGGTGCTGACTCACGCAAGTAGGTGGTTTGTTGATCAACCCTAAAATTGTCACCCTTGAATGATAAATGTGGATAGAGTATACCCACGCACAGGACGAGCAGTATGGCTGGTGGCATTGTCATGCTGGAGGGTCATGTCAGGATGAGCCTGCAGGAAGGGAACCACATGAGGGAGGACGATGTCTTCCGTGTAACGCACAGCGTTGAGATTGCCTGCAATGACAACAAGCTCAGTCCAATGGTGCTGTGACACACTGCCCCAGACCATGACGGACCCTCCACCTCCAAATCGATCCCGCTCCAGAGTACAGGCCTCGGTGTAACGCTCATTCCTACGACGATAATCGTGAATCCGACCATCACCCCTGGTGAGACAAAACCACGACTCGTCAGTGAAGAGAACTTTTTGCCAGTCCTGTCTGGTCCAGTGACGGTGGGTTTGTGCCCATAGGCGACATTGTTGCCGGTGATGTCTGGTGAGGACCTGCCTACAACAGGCCTACAAGCCATCAGCACTGATGGAGGGATTGTGCGTTCCTGGTGTAACTTGGGCAGTTGTTGTTGCTATCCTGTACCTGTCCCGCAGGTGTGATGTTTGGATGTACTGATCCTGTGCAGGTGTTGTTACACGTGGTCTGCCACTGTGAGGACGATCAGCTGTCCGTCCTATCTCCCTGTAGCGCTGTCTTAGGCATCTCACAGTACGGACATTGCAATTTATTGCCCTGGCCACATCTGCAGTCCTCATGCCTCCTTGCAGCATGCCTCAGGCACGTTCACGCAGATGAGCAGGGACCCTGGGCATCTTTCTTTTGGTGTTTTTCAGAGTCAGTAAAATGGCCTCTTTAGTGTCCTAAGTTTTCATAACTGTGACCTTAATTGCCTACCGTCTGTAAGCTGTTAGTATCTTAACGACCGTTCCACAGGTGCATGTTCATTAATTGTTTATGGTTCATTGAACAAGTATGGGAAACAGTGTTTAAACCCTTTACAATGAAGATCTGTGAAGTTATTTGGATTTTTACAAATGATCTTTGAAAGACAGGGTCCTGAAAAATGTAACTATACTGTATTTTGCAGTAGCTTTGTGGTAGTTGAACTAAATTCAAATGTAGGTATTGTTTTCAGTAGTTAATACATTTTTTGCCATATAGTGGTGTAGCTACCCAGCAAACATGTTCACATTGGCCAATGCAGGCTAAAATATTGGCCCCATGTAGGCAGCCAACATTGGGTCAATGCTCATTGGCACCACGTTGGCAGCCAAAGGCATTTTCCCAGGGGTATATTCAGTTCGCTTAAACGTTTGATACTTTGTGTAATGGCTTGTACTGAACAACACGTTTCCCCAAAACATTTTTCAAATGTTCTTAGACTTTGAGATACGTTTGCTCCATATAGTGGGTGTGGCGGGATGTGGCTTGAAGCAATGAGTGAGGTATTTAAAGGACAGTGGCCATGCTGACAGCGTTCCACAACCCAACCCCTCCCTATTTTTCAACTGGTCGTTCAGTACAGCACCTTTTGCATTTAATTGAACGTTGCATTATGTTTTTTTCGTACTGAACGCAGCCCAGTGTGGCACAGTGTAGGCAGCCCATATCAGGTTAAGGCAGCCCTCACTTTACCTGAAATAAGCCTTTATTCTTCCAGAAAACATGCCCACATTGGCACGATGTGGCCCCAAAGCAGGCAAAAATAATGGCCAACGTAGGCTGCCCATATTTGGCCGATGAGCCTTTGATATTTAATAGGAATGTATTTATTTTAAATGTATTTGTCACAAATTAAAGGTATTTAAGTTCTTACTTTCATACATATATTTTTTCCAAGAGAAATTGTTAAGTTTCTCATATGTCACATGCACTACAACTGTTTGCAAACCATGACCCCAAATATTCTAATGATACCCTGTCTCTAGCTGGGCTTGGTGTGGGCTAGCATGTGCTGGGCTTTGTGTGGGCTAGTCCGTGCTGGACTTGATGCAGGCTAGCCCCTGTTGGGCTTGGTGGGGGCTTGGTCCTGTTGGGCTGGTATGAGCTAGCAGGTGTTGGGGTGTTGTAGGCTAGCCGTGTTGGGTTGGTGTGGGCTAGCCAGTGCTGGGCTTAGTGTGGGCTGGTCAGTGCTGGGTTTGGTGGGAGCTTGGCTGTGTTGTGATGGTATGGGCTAGCCTGTGTTGGGTTGGTGTGGGCTGGCCCATGTTGGGCCTCGGATCCGCGCTGGCCTCTGTTGGGCTGGTGTAGGCTAGCCCGTGTTCGGCTTGGTGTGGGCTGGCCCATGTTGGGCTTTATGTGGGCCGGTGTAGACTAGCCCATTTTGGGCTTGGTGTGGACTGGTGTGGGCTGGCCCATGTTGGGCTTGATGTGGGTTGGTGTGGGCCGGTGTAGGCTAGTCCACACCAAGCCCAACATGGGCTAGCCTACACCGGCCCACATCAAGTCCAACATGGGCTAGCCCGAGACTCAGAGTTCACCATCACGTCTGAAAGTATGCAGGTATATTGCACCCCCGTTCAAAATAACCTTTCACTCGAACAGGCTCCAGTTCATGCACAGAGAGCATAGGAAGGCGAATACCCACATGGGGCCAATGGGGTCAGTTTTGCTGGGTAACTAGGCCTACACACTAGGCCTACTCTTTTTGCAAAAATAAAATAAAATATGGGTGAAGTAGGCAATGCTTTCCTTTCTTTTTCAGCATCAGACCTGCTTAATTCTCACATGAAACATCGTTTTTGTGTTTAATAGGCTTAATTACACATTCTGTTAACATATGCAATTTGTTGTCTATGATGTAACCCTATATTCAGTAGTCAATAGTCATCAACAATGGTCCTGGTTGGGTATACAAACAATGTAATTACAATGCCATCTTGTTACTTTTTAAAAGTAACTTTAGTTAAGTAAACTACATTTTTCTTAAGTGTCGCTTTAGTGTAGCTTAACTTCTTCCAGTGTGAAGTTATTGGTAGCTTGGTAAACTATTTTCAGAGTAGCTTCCCCAACACTGTCAGTAAACATCATGCAACCCTTTGATTTCATGGCTTTAGCCAATAAGTCACTTCACTCTTGTCATTCTTGTCCATATATTATTTCATCAACAAATATTTCCAAGGTAGAAATGTTAACTCCATCCACTTAATTGATAAGGGCTTTGTCTCCACCTGTTGGTGACAATCTGCCTGTACACTACTATGAATTGGAGCCACTGGTGGTGTGTGTGTGTGTGCGTGTGTGTATGTATATGTGTCCTCATAATTCACCCTTCCTATGCTCTCTTGTGCATGAACTGGAGCCTGTTCGAGTGAAAGGTTATTTTGAACGGGAGTGCAATATACCTGCATACCTTCAGCAGTGTTGGTGAACTCTGAGTCTCTTCTCCCCAATGACCTGAGCTGTCAGACCTTTCCTTCTCTCCGTGTCAAGATGTCTATATCATTTTAACTGCCGGCCTGAACATGGGCCGCGCTGGATTATAGTGAGGTTATAAATCAGCCCCAAAATCTCTCTCCTTCTCCTCCCAACCCCATTTCACCACCACCACCCCTCTGCACCCTCCACTTCCACTTTAAACCAGCACGCCTCCTCTTTCAACCGCCATATTGCTTTCACCTACAGTATCCTGGAGTTTCAGATCAGTGCAGATGAAGAAGAGGAGACGAAGGGAGGTCATTTTAGTCTATTGAGATGCACCCAGTGTGTCCAATCATCTATGACTCATTGACGCCATGTTGATACACCACAAGTGAGGTTGTTGTAATGAATCGACCTCTCTGCTGCTCCTCTGTGTTTGGTCACGCTCTAACAACACTAACTGTCATTGGACAATAACCCAAGAATGCGCAACAACTGTAGTAGCACTGCTGCGGCCCAAAGTGGCATCGACAGCGTGAATATCAAATCTAAAGCTTCTTAAAAGAAAGGATTTGGTCAAAACGCCAACTTTATCTCCATAAAGTTACTCCATTACTATTTACAGATGTCAGGAATCTGGATGTATCTGGAAGTTTGTTAGATACAGTTCACCACGCAGCAAGATGTCGTGCAGCAAGATGTAAAACTAATTAATGCAAATCCTCATTTGGTGGGAATACGTTGAACAAACTCAAGTTGACACATAAAACATGTCAACAGATTCAAAGCCGTCTACATGTGATGATATTGAAATCTGAAAAATGGCTCCTTTTTGTTAAAGGATTGGTATGAAATGATTGTCTTTTGGATATTCAGTATTTGCAATACAAGGTCACTTTTGCATACATTTATGCTATTGCATAAATGGGCTTGGTGTGTCTTGTGTTTTCAAATTATCGAGGGCTAATTGTTGATGAATTTTTGTGATTTATAATGCATTATCCCTATCACCAAAGTTCTATAGATACAACCATAAATATTATGATTTCCTAATATCTAGCAATTAGTTGTGCATTTTCTCTATAGTCAGGCTATTTTACAAAGAATATGTTCAAATAAAATGTTATACAAACTGAAAAACATAACTGGGATTATGTTTTTACAACAGAACCTCAAAATAATGTCCTACTTTTAGTTCCCTCTCATGACAATTTTAGTGAGACAGGCAACATTTACGGCACAGATAAGAACAAAGGAACGGACCTTTTGGACGTTCACCATGAATTATGAATATGCAAAGCATCTAGATATGGACATGGTCTGCTTCTCATTCAATGCAGTATAACTCTTGTAAGAGGATACACGAGTAGATCATCCATAATATATTCCTAATTATACAGAATATCATAAAAACGTAGGCATATATTGGGACCGACATAATTTCTGTCTTCCCCTGTTTTTTGTGTGTGTTTTTTTTCTCATCACTTGCGGGGTATGAAGGAGGGGAGGGGGTATGGGTTCGTCCTGTCCTGAAACAGCGAGACAAACCCTATTCCTATGCGAAGCTGCTTCACTTCAGCAGGAGGAAGATTTGATATGTTTTACAGATGACAAGAGCAATAAATTATGGCGCCTTTACAAGCTGCAGTGAGAGAAGCACACAGTCCGTCTGCATGCTGCTGGGGGGAAGAGGAGCGACATACAAAGGGTGGGGGGGTTGCATTTACATGATAGAGATGTAGAAATAACCCTCGAGAATCCCTAATAATTCACTAGAAGTCAGACTGCAGTAATATCCTATCTAATCCACATTTCATCTCACGTTTATACTGTTCTGGTAGTTATTGAGATTTGCTCATTTGCATTTCAAGCGTTATGATTCTGTAGGGGTGTATGTGCTAATTCAGACCATCAGGTGGCACTATCTTCTCAGTGGTCAGATCTGGTCCTTAAAAATGAATTCTAAATGGCTTTTTTTCACTTTCACTTTCATTCTACTTAGTTGTATGAAACCCCTCGCTTTTAACTGAATCTGAATATAAATGCTCAGCCTCAATCTATTTATATCTCAATCTATACCAGCTATAAACTATGCGTTAACGGGAAAAGCCAGGTGGCAGTTCATCCATCATAGCTCATCATTAGGATGTTTCATATTCATTGCTCATCAATAATCCAACATATTCATCCAGACATTCTCTCACACAGAGTGGCCTACCAGGTATTCTACAGCACCGACAATAGCTGTATCCATCCGTTATGCATGACTCAAATAGTTAAATAAATTAGAATTTATAAAACAAAATGCATGATTCAATCATACAAATAATGTACTGGAAGCAGAGAATTGAGCAGTCAGGTCATGATCGTCCAGATTTGAGATCTTTAAAACAATTTCAGTTTGATTTATATGAATATTGCAAATTCTCCTAGTCACATGGGGTTGTGAGGGAAGTGGGTTTTAAATATACTTTCCTGTAGCTTGTGAATGACAAACCTGCTCACTAGAGTGGAAAATTATACTCCCTCGAGGTGCCGTTGACAATTTCAACTTTTGAAATATACACCTTGATTATTGAAGAGTATGACTTCAATTCTTGAAATACCTGAATGGAATACCTGCATTTCCTGCCACCCAAATCGTCCAGAGATGATCCTTTCCCCCTCTGATGGCTCAAGGGGGAGCTCTTAACTGAGTGGGTGCAGTCATATCAGCCGAACCAGTGTCAAAACTTCAACCAGCAGCTTTGGCTTCTGTAGGTATGTCGGCTATCTCACAGCTCTCCACAGTGCCAGCTGACATCAAAGGGTGAGAATTTCACACTAAAGTCAAAGTTGGTGCACGGTGTCGCTACTCACTACGCAGCTTCATGCAAGTCATTGTAAATTAGAGACATAATTCAATGAATGTATAAAAACCATAGAAAAGTCACACTAATCATGTTTTCACAACAGTGGGCACTATTGGTCATTGGGCAGCCATTTTGTGGGTTGTGAGACCCCTCTTTCTCAAACCCACCGGCATAGACGTGATAAAAAGTCTAATAGGTCTCCATTGTGGGGAAGTTGGAGGCTCTGAGAGGGTTTTACGGGCTGACGGCTGTTGTCGACACGGATGCCGATAAACCCACACTCAGATGTGTAGAGTTTCCCAACCAGCTTAGTGTGTGTGTTTGTGTGTTTTTGTTTGTGTCTGCTCATCTGTGGACGTGCGTGTATGCGTGTGCGTGTGTGTCGAAGAGAGAGAGAGGTGGAGTGGTTGATGGTGGATGAAGATTGAGGAGATATGGTGAACGTCTGGGGGGGGGGGGGGGGGGGGGGGGCTGGAAGTAGTGAGGAGGTGGTTTTGTTGTTTGTGTTTTGGTGCCTTTACATGGTCATGTGGTGAGGTGTAATGTTGGGTTGTGGACTATAGGTGTGTGTGCGTGTGTGTGTGTGTGTGTGTGTGTGTGTGTGTGTGTGTGTGTGTGTGTGTGTGTGTGTGTGTGTGTGTGTGTGTGTGTGTGTGTGTGTGTGTTGGAGGTGGGGGGCTGAGACAGCTGCAGCTAGGGGGACTTTTCCTATAATTGGAAAGGGGGAGATGGGTCTCGCATGGGGCCATGGTGTCGAGTTTCCATCAGGCCCACCCTGGTCGCCACACACATGGGCAGGACGGACTGAGGCCAGAGGCTGGGAGGCCTGGAAACATGGGCCAAAACCCCTGTGTTTCCTGCTGGACCTATATACACGAAGGCTAAGCCAAGCTGCAAGACTGGAATACCAGACAGCTTACATCAGTGCGTGTCTCTCTGTGTGTGTGCGTGCGCGCGCGTGCGCGCGCGCGTGTGTGTGTGTGTGTGTGGGTGAGTAAAAAAGGGTAGAGAAAAATAGTGATTACCCGTCATTGCCAATAAAGACGCAACTTTCAATTATGAGATGGCAACGCGACGGAACCATCAATATTTTAATTATTAGCCTATTGGGTTGGAGTGGAAGCCTTCATTGGTTCTGGTTGAAATGGAAGCCTCCACTGGTCCTTCCATGATGGCCACTATGACTGCTTTAATTACCGATACAATACAGCCCATCCCTCATGAGCCCACATGACGGCTGTAATAAACAGAACATACGAGGCAATACGGTTGTGAGCTGTGTCCAATTTTGGCCAGAAATGTTTGAGGCTCGTTCACTGTGAGCACTCTGCTGCTGCGACGACGTGCACATGATTTCCATGACAATGCAGTGAACGGAGGATGAAAAATGACGTAACACTGACCCTCCTCAGCAAAACATTTGGGTAGTGAGGTAATCCGTCGGTGAGGTCAAAGGGCAGCCGTGCTTGAAGCCTGGCACCTGAGCCCACAGCGCAGATGGAGACAGCAGAGGATGTTGGTAGGCGGAGCATAGGGTATCGGTTGCAATTATGTTGTAACCAATGGCAGTGGGCATCGACTTATGAAGCCATCTCCGTTTTTTTTTTATCCCCTAAAGCTAAAATATAAAACAGTTTTCATATATCACAGAAAATAATGATTACACTTATCCATATCACAATATATGGAAATAGTGCAGAGCAATTTGGTCATGTGTACATTAATGATTTTAATTCCCTCTCAACAGAATAACGTGTTGTAAGCAATGTAAAACTACGGTTGGGATTTTGTCGTGATGGAACTATACTGAGCAAAAATATAAATGCATCATGTAAAGTGTTGGTCCCGTGTTGTATGAGCTGAAATAAAAGATCCCAGAAATGTTCAATACGCACAAAAAGCTTATTTCTCTAAAATGTTCTGCACAAATTTGTTTACATCCCTGTTCGTGAGCATTTTTCCTTTGCCAAGATAATCCATCTACCTGACAGGTGTGGAATAAGAAGCAGCTGATTAAAGAAGCAGCTGATTAAACAGCATGATCATTACACATTTTCACCTTGTGCTGGGGACAATAAAAGACCACTCTAAAATGTGCAGTTTCGTCACACAACACAATGCCGCAGATGTGTCAAGTTTTGAGGGAGCGTGCAATCGGCATGCTGATTGCAGGACGGTTCACCAGAGCTGTTGCCATTTAATGTTCATTTCTCTACCATAAGCCACTTCCAACGTCGTTTTAGAGAATTTGGCTGTACGTCCAACCGGCCTAACAACCGCAGACCATGTGTAACCACGCCAGCCCAGGACCTCCACACCTGGCTTCTTCACCTGTGAGGACTGAGGAGTAATTCCTGTCTGTTATAAAGCTCTTTTGTTGGGAAGAATAATTCTGATTGGCTGGTCCTGGCTCCCCAGTGGGTGGGCGTATGCCCTCCCAGGACCACCCATGGCTGCCCAGTCATGTAAAATCCATAGATTAGGGCCTAATGAATTTATTTCAATTGACTGATTTCCTTATATGAACTGTAACTCTGTAAAATTGTTGCACGTCGCGTTTATATTTTTGTTCAGCATAATTTCCCCAAAATTAATCGGTTTCCCATAATTATTTTGAAGGGAAACCAATTCAACTGCCACTGTACTTTGTTTCCTCCCATACCCCTTCTCCAATTTAAAACCCCTTAACCCTCCATGAACTGACAGAGAATCTGCTAAGAGCCTCAGTAAACACTGCAGGTTCTCTGAGGCCTATAGCCACAGCCGTAGCAGCACAACATGGCCTGAGGTATTGGAAAAAGTGGGCCTTGCTGTCAAAATGGTTATCAGTTGCTTGTGCCAAAGGGCCTCTTTGGTTAGGGCTGAAGTCGCTAATAAATTGCAAGAAGTTGGGAGGGAGTAGGGGAGTGGGCGGTATACTGAATCACATGCAAGGTCTTTAAAGACCACAACAAGCTCCCTCCGTCCCTACCCTGAACACCTCCCCTCACCACCCCTACGCCGCGCACCATCAACAATATGCCTTGACTGTGGCAAGTGTAAAATCAATATACTCTTAACAGGCGACTGAAGCTTATTTCTCTGGGCACGGGCTGTGACAAACGAGAGCATGCTAATTGATTAGCGCTCTGAAACGGGGCAATCTCTCAGCAGGTTGATATTAAAACGCAGTGTGTCCGACTGGCCCGATGACCACCGGCATTGTGTTTGTAACACCACACAAACACAGAACAGGGACCCTGATCCCAACAGTGGACCATTCATCCACTGGGTGAATGAATGGATGCTTATTGTGCCCATTCACTGTGAATGAAAACCCCTGTAGACTACTCTGCCGATTCTACAGAAGGGTTATGATTGTCATTATGACTAAGTGCTAACTGCTGATGCGACGCTGGTTTAATTAGCTGGCTGAGTGAGGAAATGATATTAGAACCAACTCTCCAGGCTATGTTCTACACAATACCAAAGAGCACGAATCTGCTTCATCAGGCCTTTATAAGGAAGGTTGTAGATCTATAGATTTTAGATCTCGTTTCTTAACACTGTCACACAGTGTCACAACTTCAAAATATAGACTTTCAGATACTATATCCATGAATCCATGCGTTTTCATGCAATGGCTTTATGGTGAGTGGGATTTGTCCAGACCTTGATGGACGATGGGGTGGACACTGACCAGCTTTGAGAGGTGGGATACGTGGAGGTTGGTGGGTGGATGAGGGGGAGGGTAGGGGTCCAGGGTTCTCTCTTCCCCACTGACCATCTGCTGGTGACGTGGCTTTAGACAAGTAAAATGGAAGGTGGTGCCACAGCTGCCTCTGACAAAGACAGTCATTAAGTTATAATGTTCACCAAATACACAGTACATAACTGTCCAAAGACAAGCACTGAACTACCACAAAACAACTGGACCAGTTTGTTACTACATTAATTCAGCAGAGGGAAGGGAGGGGAGCTTCTAGCAGACAATGGCAGGCACACGCATTACTGTGAGGCATGGGGGGGTGGTGGTAGGTTACCGTAGCTACAACCAAAGCCAACCCCCCACACACACATACAGACACACACTGCACACCACCTCAGCATTCCTTCCAACAATAACACGGTAATAATGACCACCATCAGAGCGATCGATAGGTGCGGAGTATGGAGACGGATGAGTCTTTTGAAATTCCCCCACCTCCTGACCACACCATTGTCTCCCAGTGTCAGTAGCATCACACTGGGCCCTGCATGGCGAGAGAGAGGAGAGGAGCGACCCTAAGGCTGCTAGCTGTTTTAATAGGATTAAAGGGACGTAGTAGTAGGCGCGGCCTGTCGCCGGAGCACATTATTACACATTCAGCCTTTTCTGTGCTGCCTGCACGGGCGGACGGACGGAGAAAGATGGATGGCCCAGCTCACGTGGCAATTAATAATGTTTTTACAAGAGCGATGGAGCCGTACAGTTACGGCCACAGAGGCACTCGACGGATCTGCAGGGGTATTGAAATGTGCAGGTGAATTGATTGGTCCATCAGATTTCCTGTAGAAATCATTTGGATTAATTGAATGCGTGAAAGGGTGGTGGTGGTGGGGGGGGGGGGGGGGGGGGGGGGGGGGACCACCTGATTTATAGGCCCTGTTCAGGGCGAGGAAGGAAAATGGCCGCCCAACAGCTAGATATCTGACAGGATCAGTCAGAGGAGAGTACTGATGGGGGAAGGAAGTAGACTGTAGTGGCTATGTCATGTAGGCTGATATAAAGAAGCCATCCCCATAGGTCAGACAATGGGTGTGCTGTAAACCCAACCAAGCAGTCAGTCACTCAAAGAGCATATGTGTGGCTGAAACAGCACTGACGCAAAGCAGTCCATCCATAGCAGGCCCACCCATTGAGCAGCCACCACCCACCATCCAATGGTTCCAACTGGGGCCATGGCCAACTCACAGAAGAAACAGCTGGTGTAGGCTACACTCACACCACCTGCCCCCTTGGGGTGTTAATGTGTTACTATGATACTGAGTATTTATTGAATACATTTTATTTGACCTTCATTTAACTAGGCAAGTTAAGAACAAATTCTTATTTACAGTGATGGCCTACCATGAAAAAGTCCACCCTCTGCTAGCTGTTGTGTCCAAACGTATCTCTCCAAACATTCTGGGTGAACCAAGATTATGTCTAAACTACCAAACTACCGTGCACTATGTGGATATAGCAGGAGTGCGCTCATCCGCCCCCATTCTGAGATCAAATGTCACAAGGCTTACTAGGTCTTAGGAAGGAAAAGGTGAGACTGATCCAGAGAGCATAATGTGCACGGTGGACTGAATGATACTGTTTATCTTGATTTTTAGGTGAATCATGGTCTTCAGTCTGGTCAACCAGGGCTGGGGTCAATTCAAATTGAAGGCAGTCAATTCAGGAAGTAAACTTGAAAACAATACCCCCCCCCCCCCCCAAAAAACAGCATCTATTTTCAATGACTTCTCAATAAACTGAGAAGTAGAAGCTATTAATTTCTAATCTTTTTTCATTTTTTCATTTTAAATTAAAATGACTTCCTGAATTGACTGCATTCAATTCAAATTGACCCCAGCCCTCTGGTCAACAGTAAAATGAGGAATCAGGTCTGGAACGGAAGTCTGCACACCCAGTAGGCCTGTAGCTTTCCGTGACCAGTTGAATAGATAGACTCATAGAGAATATAGAAATTGATCTGATACATTAGCCTACACCTTAGCGACAGATTGTTACACTGGATAATGTAATTTGCCCCCAGTATTCTAGAATGTCCATAGTAACCAATACTAAGAGGTTTCTAGTCGGTTGACAGCGCGTGTAAAAAAAACTATTTGGCGCCTCGATCAAAAGCCTATCGGGTCATAAAAACAGTAAAGCTTAGCCAATCAAAAGACGACGTTCCTTCGGTCTCGAGGGTCATCCTTGCGGACCTGTGAAGAAGAATGATTCGGGCCAGACATGATAAAAGTAAGAAAATATTTCATATTAAACACTAACGACAGACAGTCAATAATGACTAGCTAGAATGGGCTTAAGTTGAAGTTGGTCCACAGTGGCACAGTTTGATGTGCACCTTGAAATGAGAAACGTTGTTATGTATGCTAGCTACTGTCTACTGTAGGCTAGCTACAGAGTTGTGCCCTCACGTTTCCCTCCATTTCCCCCATGACAGTTTGTCTGTAACTTAGTTAGTCAGAACTTCAAAGATGAGCTAGCTATGTCATGCATTTTATGGTCGTAGAGTAGCTTACTGATATGAGTAGGCTATGGTTCTGACAATCTGACAGAATCGTTCTGTCTTTTTGGGACAGAGTAGGCATACACTTGACACATGTAAAGTACAGCTGCATTATAATCCTGTTTTGCCCCATAGCTGTTCCACCGTGAGAGGGGAAGGTTGGTAAGAGAACAATACCTGACCAGTGGTCATATTTGCGCAGTGCTGTAAGGATTGCTCGGTAGGCTATCAGTTACACACACACACACATTTTTCCACTTCTCAGCTTGTGCTTTTAGTCTGAGGGCTGTTGTTACCTTACCTGGGTTCAAACATACCATCCATCGAACCAGAGGAATAAGGACCAGACAACTCAGGTGGTTATGTTTCTATGGTAGCCAGCCAGGTTGGGTGTGTCCCAGTCTACCCATAGTGTCTCAGCTTCCATCCACCTGCATGGCGGCCAGTTACCTACCTGAGACTTTTATAGTAACCCTTTTGGTTAACCTCAGTGCTTTGATGAGCCCACACTCATAATCTGAGCTGTTTAATGTCTGCCCTACTTACCTCAGGTGTCCCTGTGGTTAGCCATGTGGGTACTCCTCACTGTTTACATTCACAGGGGTGTTGGTTAGTAGAATACATCATCTCTACTATTCTACTCCTGGAGGTGAATGTGTTTACTCTTGCTATGCTGACATGTTGCCCAGAAGCAGACTCTGTGTCTGGAGCCAGTTGACACTGACACAGCAGTTAAAACTGGTAGCAGAGATGTGGTTGTTCAGTGTTTATTTTGGTAGTTTGTGGTAATGATTCATTTCCAGAACACCCGCAATGCTTTTAATTCAAAGCACATGCAATTTCCTACTTGGGGGCCAACTAATATTTTATATTGGTCTTGAATGTAAATATTTTGGAATGAATGCCGAATTTTGGAAAGAATGCCGAATTTTGATTCAAACTTTTGACTGGTACTGTTGAAATGCAGTACCAGTCAAAAGTTTGGACACACCTACTCATTCCAGGGTTTTTCTTTATTTTTACTATTTTCTACATTGCAGAATAATAGTGAAGACATCAAAACTATGAAATAACACATATTGAATCATGTAGTAACCAAAAAAGTGTTAAACAAATCTAAATATATTTTATATTTGAGATTATTCAAAGTAGCAACGCTTTGTCTTGATGACAGGTTTGCACACTCTTGGCATTCTCTCAACCAGCTTCATGAGGTAGTCAAATGCATTTCAATTAACAGGTGTGCCTTGTTAAAAGTTAATTTGTGGAATTTCTTTCCTTGTTAATGCGTTTGAGCCAATTAGTTGTGTTGTGACAAGGTAGGGGTGGGATACAGAAGATAGCCCTATTTGGTTAAAAAAATATTATTTTAACACATTTTTGGTTACTACATGATTTCATATGTGTTATTTCATATGTTTGATGTTTTCACTATTATTCTACAATATAGAAAAATTGTTTAAAAATATAAAAACCCTGGAATGAATAGGTGTGACCAAACTTTTGACTGGTACTGTATATATGCCTATAGATTGATAATTAAATAATGTTTTGCTTCCTCTTGCATTCAATAGGATGAGGCCTAGACGAGGAGACGTCTCCATCATCATCATGTGACTCCCCTGGGACCAGCAAAGCACAGGGTGGCCAGCTGGGACAAGAGCCCAACACTCCAAATGTCTCTCCAATAGTGGCACCCATCAGGAAGAAGAGGTACCTCAAGGCTCCATTTTCTTCCTAATCCAATTGTGATTGTACGCATGTGGTCACACCCGCATGCACACACACACACCACACACACACACACACACACACACATTACTTATGTCATAAATGTGGCAGTGCTGGCAGCCCATTTGGATCCTAAGGGGCAGCCTGAGCCTCGTCTGAGGGGATGCTGGGAGGAATGTATTAGGGGGTTGGCAGGGAGGGACGTGGCACAGGGGGTGGGGCCTGGAGGCAGCGTCGGGCGGGTTATGAGCAGCTGCCTGTCTGTAAAGACAGTGGGCGACGCTGCAGCAGCCAGGAGCACAGCTCTCCGGTTACAGTACCTGTCCATAAAACCAGGCCCCTCGTCCCTCTCTTTCCCCTCCAGAGGCCCCCCAAGGTCCCTCGGCACGACCTACAAATCGCACAGGCAACGAAAGCTGCGGCTATGGGGCCACAATCCCACAAACAAGGGGTTATTTTTTATGTCTGCTGCCCGACATTGAGGGTCAGAGATCCAAATAGGATTGGGTGCTGCCGGGTGGTACGGGTGGGGTGAGTAAGGGTGTCAGGTGGTGGTGGTGGCAAATAGAGAGCCCAGAGTGACCTGGGATCCTAAAAGCAACGACCAGGAATCAATGACCATCCCATGTATTGGTTTATGTTATTACTGTATACCAAATACTGTTATAAACATTTAGTATTTGTACATACATAGTATTTAGTATATACATTGATGATAATTATAATGATAGAAACAGTACTGATAATAATGACAAAAATATTGTTGGTAGTTAATATAATGTCATGTGTAAGCAGGCAATGTGTTTTTTACCCAGACCCTGGTTGTCAACATTGTACCCACCATGGCACACCACCCAGTTGATCTCCTTGTTAAAATATCTTGCATACCGTATGACATTCAGGAGCCGATGAAGGACCGAGAGAGCAGAGTTAAGTCCAGATTCCTTGTGTAGTCCCCGTGAAGCACAGTTTATGGCGGATTTCTTTACTGCACAGTTTGGCACACCCCTTTTTACTGGGAGAGGAGAAGGCTTAACAGTTCAGAAACTAGTAATAAGCGCCATGTGAACTATACAGGTCCTTAAAATGAGCTCTCAGATGCTGTTTACAAGACCGGTACCTTTTAAGAGTCTGTCTTTTCCAACGGCGGAAAGTCAAATTGCCCTCCTCTTAATTATTGTCAGGGTGCATGATTTTTATGAGGACCAGTCACAATGCGATACACCTGACAATTTAATTTTGACTCTTATTAAAAGAGAGCGGTTGGTTCTGTCCATTTATTTATTTATTTTCGTTGTCATTTATGTATTTGTTTATTTATTTGTTTATTTATGTTTTTGTTTATGTATATACAAATACGAGGTTGACATTTGGGCACGCTGATAACATGATTGTGGCTTTGCGGTTTAGCAGCCTCTAGCACTTCTTACTATGAGGTGTGAGCTTTGGCAGTGTGGGCGAGCATGGTGCTCCGTAGACCAGTAGCCAGTAGGTGGTGGTAGTAACACTAGTATGAATCAGACTCCTGTATTGGCCAATGATGTGTATGTCTAGGATCTTGGCTCAGTAACCAGGGGAAGGGAGAGGGGGAGAAATGGATGGAGGGGCCTTTGGTGCACTGTGCTTCCTGTTAGTAGCCACTGGGGAACTCAGGCCTTTACAGAAATGACATGCTGCTGACACTGAGAGCTTCCCGGGAGCAGCTCAGTATAGCTGGATGTTATTGTAAAAGCTTGGGTAGCAATATGTTTGACTTGAAGCACAATATACAATCAATGTAGAAAGCCGTCCCAATGAAACCATATGTTGATGGGACCATACCTTGTTATTACAAGGATTTATAGTCAGTGCATTTTACATCCCACTCAAATCTGGATGTTGGGAGAAAACATTTCAATATTGTGAATGGAAATGCAGTTAAACTTGGTGCTAGCCGGGCGCTGTTTAGTCAGGGATGGTCAATGTTTAGTCAGGGATGGTCAGTGTTTAGTCAGGGATGGTCAGTGTTTAGTCAGGGATGGTCAGTGTTTAGTCAGGGATGGTCAGTGTTTAGTCAGGGATGGTCGGTGTTTAGTCAGGGATGGTCAATGTCTAGTCAGGGATGGTCAGTGTTTAGTCAGGGATGGTCAGTGTTTAGTCAGGGATGGTCAGTGTTTAGTCAGGGATGGTCAGTGTTTAGTCAGGGATGGTCAGTGTTTAGTCAGGGATGGTCTGTGTTTAGTCAGGGATGGTCAATGTTTTGTCACGAACCCCGTTTCCTGAGTCTGGTTGTTGCCTGTGTTCTGTTCTGGAGTGTTTTTCCGGTGTCCTGGAACGCACCCTGTCTGGTTGCCGGGTGTTTTAGCTAGTTGGGAGATCTCAGATTACCCGCACCTGTATCCCATCAGCTATCTGTGCACCTGGTCCTGATCATCATCTCTCCTCTTCATAAGCCCGGACCTGACATCCATTCCCTGCCGGATCGTTAGCCTTAAACAGTAGGTTGTGCCAGCGTATCAGCCTCCAGCTTGATAGAAATTGTTTTGTTGTTTTTGTACGTCTTGCTTGCCTGAAACTTACCCCCGTTTGTTCTGTCTTCAGTTATTCACCCGGATCACTTACCCCATTCCTGCCTGGTCGTCGGAGGCTTCCGCTACTCCCTTGGACCCACCTATTCACTCCCATCAACTCACCACCGCTGCCCGTTACGCTACCTGGATATTTCTACCCCTTCATATTCACTTGTAAATAAATACTCACCTTCTTCCTACTCTCCTTGTCCTGGTCTGCTTCTGGGTTCGATTTTGAAAGAACGTGACATGTTTAGTCAGGGATGGTCAGTGTTTAGTCAGGGATGGTCAGTGTCTAGTCAGGGATGGTCAGTGTTTAGTCAGGGATGGTCAGTGTTTAGTCAGGGATGGTCAGTGTTTAGTCAGGGATGGTCAGTGTTTAGTCAGGGATGGTCAGTGTTTAGTCAGGGATGGTCAGTGTCTAGTCAGGGATGGTCAGTGTCTAGTCAGGGATGGTCAGTGTCTAGTCAGGGATGGTCAGTGTCTAGTCAGGGATGGTCAGTGTTTAGTCAGGGATGGTCAGTGTTTAGTCAGGGATGGTCAGTGTTTAGTCAGGGATGGTCAGTGTTTAGTCAGGGATGGTCAGTGTTTAGTCAGGGATGGTCAGTGTTTAGTCAGGGATGGTCAGTGTCTAGTCAGGGATGGTCAGTGTTTAGTCAGGGATGGTCAGTGTTTAGTCAGGGATGGTCTGTGTTTAGTCAGGGATGGTCTGTGTTTAGTCAGGGATGGTCAGTGTTTAGTCAGGGATGGTCAGTGTCTAGTCAGGGATGGTCAGTGTCTAGTCAGGGATGGTCAGTGTTTAGTCAGGGATGGTCTGTGTCTAGTCAGGGATGGTCTGTGTTTAGTCAGGGATGGTCTGTGTTTCGTCAGAATGCACCTATCTGTGCCTCTGTCTGTCTGTTTCTTCTCTTTCAGATGACTGTGGATCAACCTGACCAACTGCAAGTTCGAGAGCGGTGAGTACCTACCTCCCTCCCTCCCGTCCTCCTAACTATCAAACCTGATGATTAGCAAAGAGATGTACACACTGAATGACGGAATACAGTAATGACTAATGATAATGGATCGTGCTTAATCCCTATAGAGCTGATCAATCAATGCCATTCTCTCCATGATGTAGTGCCAATGATCAAGCTTCATTAAAATATCATCAATTGAGCTCATTAACCTAGACCTATTGTGCTCTCAACACTCGTGGCCTTGAGCATCAGGTTTTTAGTAAGAAGCAAAAGTGATTGACAAGCTGTCTTGCGATATTTATCAAATGCTGATCTAGTGTAATATTGTTATCCTGATCGGCAGTAGAATTAAGTGTCAAATTTGTTTAGTACTGTCACAGTCAAATGTTGGAACACCAGTGTGATGACAGATATATCCCTCTGACTATTTGACCCATCGTACAGTTTCAATGATACACACAGTTAGAAATTGTAAAGACCCAATGGTTCTGTCTTGTCACATTGAAAGTAAAGGAATTATCCCGACACATCAAGTATTTACAGACTCTTCCAAGACGGTCTCGGCATAGCCAACTATTCATATTGGCCTAACTTATACTACCGTTCGAAAGTTTGGCGTCACTTAGAAATGTCCTTGTTTTTGAAAGACAAGCAAAAAAAATTGTCCATTAAAATAACATCAAATTGATCAGAAATACAGTGTAGACATTGTTAATGTTGTAAATGACTATTGTAGCTGGAAACAGCTGAAGGCCATCATCCCGGAGTCGCCTCTTCACTGTTGACATTGAGACGGGTGTTTTGAAGGTACTATTTAACGAAGCTGCCAGTTGAGGACTTGTGAAGCGTCTGTTTCTCAGACTAGACACTCTAATGTACCTATCCTCTAGCTCAGTTGTGCACCGGGGCCTCCCACTCCTCTTTCTATTCTGATTAGAGACAGTTTGCACTGTTCTGTGAAGGGAGTAGTACACAGCATTGTACGAGATCTTCAGTTTCTTGGCAATTTCTCGCATGGGATAGCCTTCATTTCTCAGAACAAGAATAGCTTGACGCGTTTCAGAAGAAAGTTAATTGTTTCTGTCCATTTTGAGCCTGTAATCGAACCAACAAATGCTGATGCTCCAGATACTCAACTAGTCTAAAGAAGGCCAGTTTTATTTCTTCTTTAATTAGCACAACAGTTTTCAGCTGTGCTAACATAATTGCAAAAGGGTTTTCTAATGATCAATTAGCCTTTTAAAATGATAAACTTGGATTAGCTAACACAACGTGCCATTGGAACGCAGTATTTCTGATCAATTTGATGTTATTTTAATGGACAAAAAGTGTGCTTTTCTTTCAAAAACAAGGACATTTCTAAGTGTCCCCAAACTTTTGAACGGTAGTGTAAATGTCCAAAACAATATCTTTGAGTTGAAGAGAAGCTCGGCCTCCAAAATTAGGTCATGGTGTGTTTAGTAAGGGCTGGCCGCCTCGCTTCGCGTTCCTAGGAAACTATGCTATACTAGTATTTTGTTTTTTTACGTGTTATTTCTTACATTGTTACCCCAGGTAATCTTAGGTTTTATTACATACAGTCGGGAAGAACTATTGGATATAAGAGCAACGTCAACTTACCAACATTACGACCAGGAATATGACTTTCCCGAAGCGGATCCTGTGTTTTGCCTTCCACCCAGGACAATGGATCTGATCCCAGCCGGCGAACCTAAACAACGTCGCCATAAAAGGGGCAAACGAAGCGGTCTTCTGGTCAGGCTCCGGAGACGGGCACATCGCACCACTCCCTAGCATACTACTCGCCAATGTCCAGTCTCTTGACAACAAGGTTGACGAAATCCGAGCAAGGGTTGCCTTCCAGAGAGACATCAGAGACTGTAACGTTCTTTGCTTCACGGAAACATGAATCAGCGCCGACAGAAACAAGCATCTTTCTGGTAAGAAGAGGGGCGGGGGGTATGCCTTATGATTAACAAGACGTGGTGTGATCATAACAACATACAGGAACTCAAGTCCTTCTGTTCACCTGACTTAGAATTCCTCACAATCAAATGTCGACCGCATTATCTACCAAGGGAATTCTCTTCGATTATAATCACAGCCGTATATATTCCCCCCCAAGCAGACACATCGATGGCCCTGAACAAACTTTATTTGACTCTATGTAAACTGAAAACCACATATCCTGAGGCTGCATTCATTGTAGCTGGGGATTTTAACAAGGCTAATCTGAAAACAAGACTCCCTAAATTCTATAAGCATATCAATTGCGCAACCAGGGCTGGTAAAACCCTGGATCATTGTTATTCCCTCCCCCGCCCTCCTTTCGGAAAAGCTGACCACGACTCCATTTTGTTGCTTCCAGCCTACAGACAGAAACTAAAACAAGAAGCTCCCGCACTCAGTTCAACGCTGGTCCGACCAATCTGATTCCACGCTTCAGACTGCTTCGATCACGTGGATTGGGATATGTTCCGCATTGCGTCCAACAACAACATTGACGAATACGCTGATTCGGTGAGCGAGTTCATTAGGAAGTGCATCGGCGATGTCGTACCCACAGCAACTATTAAAACATTCCCAAATCAGAAACCGTGGATTGATGGCAGCATTCGCGCGAAACTGAAAGCGCGAACCACTGCTTTTAACCAGGGCAAGGTGACCGGAAACATGACCGAATACAAACAGTGTAGCTATTCCCTCCGCAAGGAAATCAAACAAGCTAAGCGTCAGTATAGAGACAAAGTAGAGTTGCAATTCAACGGCTCAGACACAAGACGTATGTGGCAGGGTCTACAGTCAATCACGGACTACAAAAAGAATACCAGCCCCGTCGCGGACCAGGATGTCTTGCTCCCAGACAGACTAAATAACTTCTTTGCTCGCTTTGAGGACAATACAGTGCCACTGACACAGCCCGCTACCAAAACCTGCGGACTCTCCTTCACTGCAGCCGACGTGAGTAAAACATTTAAACGTGTTAACCCTCGCAAGGCTGCAGGCCCAGACGGCATCCCCAGCCGCGTCCTCAGAGCATGCGCAGACCAGCTGGCTGGTGTGTTTACGGACATATTCAATCAATCCTTATCCCAGTCTGCTGTTCCCACATGCTTCAAGAGGGCCACCATTGTTCCTGTTCCCAAGAAATCTAAGGTAACTGAGCTAAACGACTACCGCCCCGTAGCACTCACTTCCGTCATCATGAAGTGCTTTGAGAGACTAGTCAAGGACCATATCACCTCCACCCTACCTGACACACTAGACCCACTCCAATTTGCTTACCGCCCCAATAGGTCCACAGACGACGCAATCGCAACCACACTGCACACTGCCCCAACCCTGGACAAGAGGAATACCTATGTGAGAATGCTGTTCATCGGCATTTACAACTACAGCTCAGCATTTAACACCATAGTACCCTCCAAACTCGTCATCAAGCTCGAGACCCTGGGTCTCGACCCCGCCCTGTGCAACTGGGTACTGGACTTCCTGACTGGCCACCCCCAGGTGGTGAGATGATTGTGGAATTCAGGAAACAGCAGAGGAAGCACCCCCCTATCCACATCGACGGAACAGTAGTGGAGAGGGTAGTAAGTTTTAAGTTCCTCGGCGTACACATCACGGACAAACTGAATTGGTCCACCCACACAGACAGCGTTGTGAAGAAGGCGCAGCAGCGGGTGTGAAGAAGGCGCCGCAGCGAGGTCAGTACAGGTGCATCAAAGCAGGGGCCGAGAGACTGAAAAACAGCTTCTATCTCAAGGCCATCAGACTGTTAAACAGCCACCACTAACATTGAGTGGCTGCTGCCAACATACTGACTCAACTCCAGCCCACTTTAATAATGGAAATTGATGGAAATTGATAAAAAATGTATCACTAGCCACTTTAAACAATGCCACTTAATATAATGTATATGTATATACTGTACTCTATATCATCTACTGCATCTTGCATTCTTTATGTAATACATGTATCACTAGCCAATTTAAACTATGCCACTTTTATGTTTACATACCCTACATTACTCATCTCATATGTATATACTGTACTCGATACCATCTACTGCATCTTGCCTATGCCGTACTGTACCATCACTCATTCATATATCTTTATGTACATATTCTTTATCCCTTTACACTTGTGTGTATAAAGTAGTAGTTGTGGAATTGTTAGGTTAGATTACTCGTTGGTTATTACTGCATTGTCGGAACTAGAAGCACAAGCATTTCGCTACACTCGCATTAACATCTGCTAACCATGTGTATGTGACAAATAACATTTGATTTGATTTGATTTGTATGACTTTCTGTGGGAGGGAGAGAGAGAGAGAGAAGGGAAAGGACTATCTGGGCTGGGGAAGAGACGTTAAGAGACCGGCTTTAGGATCATGGGCAAACCGCACGTATATACAAGCCCATAAAATTGTGGCATGCTTTGTTGGCAGAGCCAGACGGCGTACAGAATGCTCTACATTCGGGGCATGTGATGAGAAGGCAGCTGTGCTGTGCCTCCTTTCCCTTCGCATAGGGATTTCCCACACTCTGTGTCTCTGGGTTCAAACAACATACTATAAGTGTGTAAAATGCACAACATGCACGCACATGCAAACACACCCACACAGAGAGGGAGAACATGAGCAACCATGTACACAACCACAGAACTAAGCAGTAAGCATTGCGACCATATCCGATCTGCAACCACAGAACTAAATACAATTGTATAGTCAAGTACTCAGCCACAGATCTACACAATCACAAAACCCACACAACTACACAGGTCCGATCCATTACCACAACCGTTTGATTACGTTATCCACAAAAGTACTACACTACGGCACACAATTCAACACAACACCAAAGTAACACTTGTGATACTCAACCAAGAACACACATACATTTACTGTGTCCATACATACACATCATGTGTATGTGGCAAATAAAGATCCTTAGATCCGTTCTCTAGTTGAGTGTCAGATGTAGATTATTATTTCCAGAAACGCCAAGAAAATATGATGTTGCTCATTTGGTATTGTCTACATATGGACAGTCTGTCAATGGTATCAAGACCAGTAAGTTGATACAGTACCATAATATGAACACATACTGATAATATGATGTACAGTGCCTTCAGAAAGTATTCACACCCCTTGACTTTTTCCACATTTTGTTGTGTTACAAAGTGGGAAACATTTTCTTTTAATATTCATGGAAAATAAAACAATAACATACGCTACATGATAAAGTATGTGGACACCTGCTTGTCGAACATCTCATTCCAAAATCATGGGCATTAATATGGAGTTTGTCCCCCCTTTGCTGCTATGACAGCCTCCACTCTTCTGGGAAGGCTTTCCACTAGATGGTGGAACATTGCTACAGGGACTTGCTTCTATTCAGCCACAAAAGCATTAGTGAGATCGGGCACTGATGTTGGGCGACTAGGCCTGGCTTGCAGTCAATGTTCCAATTCATCCCAAAGGTGTTCAATGGAGTTGAGGTCAGGGCTCTGTGCAGGCCAGTCAAGTTCTTCCACACCGATCTCGACAAGCCATTTCTGTATGGACCTCGCTTTGTGCATGGGGGCATTGTCATGCTGAACCAGGAAATGGCCTTCCCCAAACTGTTGCCACAATAGGTAGTGTTCTCCTGGCATCCGCCAAACCCAGATTAGTCCATCGGACTGCCAGATGGTGAAGCGTGATTCATCACTCCAGAGTCCAATGGCGGCGAGCTTTACACCACTCCAGCCGACGCATGGCATTGAGCATGGTGATCTTCGGACATTGTAACAATAATCGACAGCACCATGGTGAACAAAAGGACACATATATATACAAATACAATCAGTGGGAATAGGGGTCAGGTGTGCTTAATGAAAGTTCCAAAGGGATCCGTGACAAGTTATGTCCTCAAACACTACAGTCCGCAAAAACACTACAGTTTAACTATAGTAATAGTACAGTATTTAATTTGCATATACCCTGCCCATTCCCCTCCCACATATCCCAATTTGTGCCACCCATAAGTGAGAAACCTACATGCCAAGTATAGACCATTTATTGTGGTCCCTACTGGTTATAGAAAAGAGCAGAAGCTCTGAACTATCTGTTCAGACCCCAGTCCTACCTACCTACAGGTTATAGAAAAGCCACCATGTCCTATGTTAAATATAATTAAACAAAAACACTATAGTAAAATGTTAGTGTAAACTGTAAAAACAGTAGTAAATACTACAGTCTGCAAAAAACACTACAGTCCTCAAAAAACTATGGTTTTCCCACTATAGTAATAATACAGTATTTAAACTATAGTATTTTTGAATGTGGGCCTGACAGAAGATCAACCACTTCCCTGACATGATGGAGCTGTGCAGGAGGAACATACAGGCTCGCAGCATTTACCGCATGCTGAAGAGGTTCCCCAAGGAACCTTCCCCCGCACCTGGTGACGCTCCCATTAGTCAATTGACACTAGCCTGGTTAAACCAAACTGAATTCTGCGCTCACCATCAGGGCATAAAATTCACTTTTTGGTCCCCTAGCCACTGTGGCAGGTAGATTAAAGAATCTAGCCACTCAGAAAAAAAACTAAAAAAAAACGGATGAGCATGTTACGTAATGTTTCTAAAACACTCAAATGTATTACTAGTAAGAAGTAACTAATGTGGTATATTGAATAATATTTTTTTTCTTCTGTAAACCAAAATATCACAGATGGGGGAGGGGAAGTTAACCGGCTTCTTTAAAACCGGGAAGTCACCGTGGTAGCGAGACTCAAGTCATGTTTGTGCCTTTGAGATTAAGGCTGCGTTTCAAACTCATAAAAGACACACCCTCCTCCATTTACCCTCGCTTTATGCTCTTGGGGGAATCACCGCGGCCATTTTTGTCGTCAGTCCAAACGATTAATTCGAATTTCTTTGACTTTGTGCGATTAATTTACCAGCTATGAAACAAAACTGCGCAAATGCTTTCAAAACAGCTGCTGCAGCATTTATTTGACTATAAATGTGATCATACTTGACTATTTTTATTCATAAATCAAATGCTTGCGTTGTGGAGCCCTGACCAACCGCCAGCGTGGCTGGTGAAATAGACATCTTATTCGACAATGCCTCCCGGGTGGCGCAGTGGTCTAGGGCACTGCATCGCAGTGCTAGCTGCGCCACCAGAGTCTCTGGGTTCGCGCCCAGGCTGGGCTGGGTTCGCGCCCAGGCTCTGTCGCAGCCGGCCGCAACCGGGAGGTCCGTGGGGCGACGCACAATTGGCATAGCGTCGTCCGGGTTAGGGAGGGTTTGGCCGGTAGGGATATCCTTGTCTCAGTATGTAAAATGTATGCACTCTACTGTAAGTCGCTCTGGATAAGAGCGTCTGCTAAATGACTAAAATGTAAATGTAATGCCAAAATCTACCCGTATTTGGCAGGCGGCGGGTGTTAATTGTATGCCCTGCTCACCATTCAATCTGGTTTAACCAGGCTAGATTGATACACCTTTAACATTAGATAATACACCCTTATCCTTTGATTGCATGATGTCTGTGAATTGAAATCCCAAACTCTTTCTTAGAGGACAGAGGGGAGACGGACACTATTGGCCCTGTACCCTGCGGTGTACTTTGGAATTTGATAATGTTGTCTATTTGTTATCTAAATCAAGGGTTCCCAACCTAGGGGACCTTACTTGATTAAAAAAAATATATTGTTTATACCGATCTAAAGTAACGCAAAAATCTGCATTGATTTAGCCTAAAAACAAGCTGTAAAATGCCAGAGGAAGACACTGCTCAGATGCCCATGGGAATGTCTTTGGTTTGTTTCTATGACATACAGAAGCTGAGCTACGACCTTATAAAGTCAAAGAAATTTGAGACGTAATCTTATACAATGTGTGACTGTGTCACTATCAATCGATCGAATAACTTTCTGTAAAAGATGATTAGTATAATTAAATTGAGGGTTCATATAAATGATCCTCATAAAACATATTTGGTAGCAGGAAACCATTTAGGGAAATCGGGTCTAGACTTTATTTTGCTTATTATTATTATGATTATTTGTATGATTATTATTATTATTACCATTATTATGTTTTAGCATTAACTAGCCTACCAAAATATGTAATGAGTCTTGTTAAACTACGTATAATTGCAGGAAATGAGCTTCAAAACAAACATTTTCCTAGGTCCTTCAAATTTAACAAATTCAAGCTGGTGTTTTATTTAATATACGCTATCTAAATATACCACATTTTTATATGACATTTTTTAAATGTGAAAAAGGGGCCCTGGGGGGAAAATGGTTGGGGCCCCTGATTTAAATCATTTATGAAAGTACAATAGGAGCAGGATGAGCTTTTATTTTATTTTATTGTACTGCATTTACAAGAAGATGTGAAGAAGAAGATGCAGCTGTGTTGGAAATGGATCTAAACATCTGTGCTTCTTTTTTGGCAACTGAAGCCTTTTATAAAACTGCCTCTTGTATTTAAACGTCTTTGTTGTGTCCCTCCCACTACCGCTCCACAGTTACAGTGACTTCCAGGCCTACATCAGGGCCAAGAAGCACAAGACGTACAGTACCAGTCAAAAGTTTGGACACACCTACTCATTCAAGGGTTTTTCTTTATTTGTACTATTTTCTATATTGTAGAATAATAGTGAAGACATCAAAACTATGAAAATAACACTTATTTCAATGTCATTGGTCTTTCATGTTCATACTGTGTAGTTTTGTTAGGGATCGTATTTAAAGTGTCAAGTTTTTTATGCCACGTGCACAAGTACAGTGAAATGCCTTTCTGGCAAGCTCTAAACCCAACAATGCAGTATTCAATATTAATGTAGTGCTACAAATAACATAACGTAAAACAAAAACACACGAGAAATTAAAATAAGAGCACGAGAAGTAAGTAAGCTATATACAGGGTCAGTTCCAATACCAGATTTACAATGTGCAGGGATACTGGAGTGATAGAGGTGGATATGTGTAGGGGTAAGGTGACTAGACCTCAGGATACAGTACATGGTAAACAGTGTAGCAGCATATGATAATTGTACTGTATGTGAGTGTGTGTAAATGTGTCAGTCTAAATGTGTGTGCACGTTACGTGTGTGTGAGCAAATTAAGTGTGTGTGTGTTGGAGTGTGTGAGTGCATAGACAGTGCAAAAATACAATTCATGTATAGTACAATGTAGGATAGAAATGGTAACATTTGTTTTCTGTCAGTATTGATATGTTGTACATCATCAGTATGTAGTAAACGTGTTCAAGGGGATTGAGACAGACAGGAACACAATCAAACACAGACACGCAGGCAGACGGACCTAGATAAGATAGACGTCTGTCCTTGAACTCAGACCTACAGTGGGTGTGTTCAATCTTGCTCCTCTCAAACCGTATTTGTTTACCAGTGATATGGCCCCATTGTTGACTCAAGCTACCGTTTTACTAGCTCTTGTCATGAAAGACTTAGCAACAATGCCAAACATTCAAACACTGTGAATGTACTCCTGTTCTCTAGTTCCTCTTCGACACAGTCTCTATCTCACTCACTGTCCTCTTTCATGCATCTGACCAACTACACCATTAACAAACACAGTGAGAATTTTGTCTGGGACGAGAACGCTGGCAGCAAAAAGGGGATCTATTGACACGGGTCTTCCTGGGCTTTCACTTTGATGCTGTATTTGACTATCCAGCTATGGTATTTCACCAAGGTGTTCCTGTAGCGTGGGTATGTACTAGTGCTTGGTTCCAGGAGGGAAAGGCAAGCACAATGCCTTTTCTTTTAGGTATAAATTCTATTTGTTTCCCTCTCATTAGGATAATGGCTCAATCCACTCTGTCGGTCACAAAACAGACCATGCAAATGCGACTGGTGTCGGAATGAAGCAGCTCGACCAATTCATGTCAGTCTAAAAGCAATGACTCAGAGCTGTCAGTCATGTCTCACTCTGAGACTTATGGCCATCTCCGGCCCAGGTCCCCCGTACCATACTCGTATCAGTATGCAAGAGCCACAGCCAGGCTTGTCAGCAGGCCAAGCAGCCAATCTTATTTGCAGCACGTGTCACGACTCAGGAGGCTGATATACTGCCGCGCATATTTCATCACTGCCTTGGTATGTCAAGCTTATTATAGCCCCCCCAAACAAAACTAACTCCAAGAACCTTAGCAGTGTGGATAAAGTGAAAATGAAGTTGTGTCTACAGTTGTACACACAGACAACATTGTGACAGTTGAAAGTGTTTTCGCAAGAAGAGGCAGCGGCATTGGAACCGGTCTATGACACGACGCACAACCGATACTGTACGTGGCGACATTCCTGTCTGTTAAAATGGTCTTTCTCTCGCTGTCTCGTTCGCTGTCTCTCATTCGCTGTCTCTCTTTCTCTCTCTCCCCCCTCCCCACAGGAAGTTGACCCATCTCCTGGAGACGGTGCACTGATACGGGAAAGGTGTGGGCTGACATCGAGGATGTGGTGATCAAGGCTCTGGTCTCAGCCCACTCAGTGCTCCACCACAGCTACCACACCTGCTTCTCGCACCACGCCGCCTCCAACACCGCCACCGGGGCCTACTTCGAGATCCTGGGCTTCGACGTGCTCATTGACCACCGCCTCAAGCCCTGGCTGTTCGAGGTGAGACCACACACACTCACTTGCTCGTGTATTTGTACAGTGTGATGTACTTGTGTATTTGTGTGTGGAGATCAACCACTCCGCTAGCTTCACCACAGACTCCAGGCTGGACAGAGAGGTGAAGGACAGGCTGACACGCTGGTGCTGATTAACCTGGGGGCCTGTGACCGACGCAAAGCCACTGAGGAAGAGAGGCGCAGGATCAGAGACTGGCTGCAGCACATCCACTCCAAGGAGACAAGGTGTGGTGAGGACTCTGCAAAACTTCAGTCACAATAGAGTCGCAGCACAGTCATTGTAGTCACTTCACTGAGTCATGATAGAGTCACAGCACATAGATGTTATGGAGTCATAACACTGAGTCATAATAGGGTGATTCCACGCCAGGAAGGCCCGGAAATATTTTTGATATCTCAGATTGTTCTGGCAATTCTCACATAGAAACTTCATTGGGAGGAAGGATGTTTGATATGCTTTTTACATTCATATCACAAACCATTGTTTAGAAAATCATGATGAAAGTGGCCATTTTAGGCCCGTTTTAGACCTGCCTCTTGTAAAATCCTGTCATCAGTGAACCGTGCATGATACAAACAACATATTTGTGCCAGTATACTCCTTATAGTGTGCTGTAAAATATGGAGTATGTCTAGATTGTAATAAATAAAAAAATAAAAAACTTTTTTTTTCAACATTGAAACAATCAATATGAATACCTCAAAAGTACCCTTTTTGATTTTGCTCATTTTTATAGACATTGTTTTAAACAATGTACTCTACAAGTACATCACATTTCAAGAGCAGGTGTTCTGCTACTTTTGAAGTTATGATACATCTTATGAGCGCTATGAACACAGTGAATGGGAAAATGGAGTCAAAGGGAACTGTCTCTGCTGGTGATTTGATGAATGTGATTGGTTAATAACCTATAATGTCCATTTCTATATATAAAATGGGTTATATTTTCAAAAGTAGCAGAGCACCCATGCTGGAAATGTGAGGTGTTTGAAGAGTATATTATTCCAAACAAATTATAAAAGGGTACTTTCTGAGATATTCGTATTTTTGTTTTATGTTTAATAAATTAATGTGAAACATTGTATTTCAGAATGCAGACATACTCCATATTTTACTGCACACTATCAGGAGTATAATGACTCCAAGATGTTGTCTGTATCATGTGCTGTTCACGGATCATAGGGTCTTACAGGAGGCATGTATAGGTCTAAAAAGGGCCTAAAATCTCCACTTCCTTCATGACTTTCTCAAAATTGGTTTGTGATACAAATGTAAAACGCATATCAAACATCCTTCTTCCCAATGACGCTTCTATGTGAGAATTGCCAGAACAATCTGATATACCAAAACTATTTTTGGGACTTCCTGGCATGGAATCACCCAATTGAGTCATAATACAGGCTGCTGGTCTAAGTCATAATAGTCTGCTGCTCTTGAATCATAATAGTCTACTGCTCTGAGTCATAATAGTCTGCTGCTCTTGAATCATACTAGTCTGCTGCTCTGAGTCATAATAGTCTGCTGCCTTTGAGTCATAATAGTCTGCTGCTCTGAGTCATAATAGTCTGCTGCGCTTGAGTCATACTAGTCTGCTGCTCTGAGTCATAATAGTCTGCTGCTTTTGAGTCATAATAGTCTGCTGCTCTGAGTCATAATAGTCTGCTGCGCTTGAGTCATAATAGTCTGCTGCGCTTGAGTCATAATAGTCTGCTGCTCTGAGTCATAATAGTCTGCTTGTCACACCCTGATCTGTTTCACCTGTCTTTGTGCTTGTCTCCACCCCCCTCCAGTTGTCGCCCATCTTCCCATTATCCCCTGTGTATTTATACCTGTGTTCTCTGTTTGTCTGTTGCCAGTTTGTCTTGTCAGGTCTTACCAGCGTTCTTTCCCGCCTTCCTTTTTCTCTAGTTCTCTGCCCCCGAGCCTGCCTGCCGTCCTGTACCTACCTGACTCTGACCTGATCACGAACCTCTGCCTGCCCTGTGTTTCTAATAAATTATCTGAGAACTGTACTATCCGCCTCCCGTGTCTGCATCTGGGTCATATCCTGAGTCTGATAGTACAAACTGGCCATGACTGACCCAGCAGACTCTTACCAGCTCTGCAGCGCCATCTCCTCCCAGGGAGCCACCATTGGAAGACAAGAGGAGTTACTTCAAGTACTTATGGAAGGATTCCAGACCTTGACGGTACGCCAGGACCGTGCCTTCAACACATTGCTGGAACAATTCCACGGATTGTCTGTGAGGCAGCCCGCCACTACAGTAATCTCCCAGACTGCCAATTACCCCACTACCACCGGCGTTTCTCCCCAATCTACCCCGGCTTCCCAAGAACCCTGCATACCTCCTCCGGATCGCTACGCTGGAGATCCCGGATTCTGCCGGGCGTTTCTCTCCCAGTGTTCTCTCATCTTTGAGCTGCAGCCCTCTTCATTTGGATGCTACCCTGGTGTCCGAGCAGGGAATCCCCACACAACCCCTTTCCATTCCCATGGACGTCAGAGCGTTGGATGGGCGCTCTATTGGCAGAGTCGCCCACACCAGGTGTCCCATTAACCTGAGAGTGTTGGGTAATCACAGTGAGTTTATGCAGTTCCTGCCCATCGAATCCCCTCATGCACCTGTGGGTTTGGGGTTTTCTTGGCTCCAGAGACACAATCACCTGATCGACTGGGCTACTGGTTCTATCCTGGGTTGGAGCCCGTTTTGCCATGGGCATTGCCAGAAGTCGGCGCTGCCTGCCCCGAGACATCTTCCTGTGGGCTTGGGAAAAGCCCCGGACCTCTCCCCCGTTCACGCGGAGTACCAGGACCTCCAGGAGGTTTCCAGCAAGGCCCGTGCCACCGCGCTTCCTCCGCATTGGTCCTATGACTGCGCCATCGACCTTCTCCCGGGCACTACACCACCTCAGGCGCAGCTTTATTCCCTGTCAGGTCCGGAGACCAAGGCGATGGACCTGCACTTTGCCTGCCCTGGCGTTACGGTGGGTCCCCTGCAGGACGGATGAGCTAACGTAGGCTAAAGCGATTAGCATGAGGTTGTAAGTAACAAGAACATTTCCCAGGACATAGACATATCTGATATTGGCAGAAAGCTTTAATTCTTGTTCGTCTAACTGCACTGTCCAATTTACATTAGCTGTTACAGTGAAATAATACCATGCTATTGTTTGAGGAGAGTGCATACTTATGAACTTGAAAAGTTATTAATAAACCAATTAGGCACATTCGGGCAGTCTTGACAACATTTTTTTTTTTACAGAAATGCAATAGTTCATTGGATCCGTATAAACCTTGGCACATACACTGCTGACATCTAGTGACCAAAATCAAAATTGCGCCTGGGCTGGAATAATACATTATGGCCTTTCTCTTGCATTTCAAAGATGATGGTACAAAATAAAAAATACATGTTTTTTTTCTTTATATTATCTTTTACCAGATCTAATGTGTTATGTTCTCCTACATTCATTTCACATTTCCACAAACTTCAAAGTGTTTCCTTTCAAATGGCATCAAGAATATGCATATCCTTGCTTCAGGTCCTGAGCTACAGGCAGGTAGATTTGGGTATGTCATTCAAAAAAAGGGGCGGATCCTTACGGGGTTAATAGTCTGCCTTGACTGAGTCATAATAGAGTTAGTCTGCTCTGAGTCATAGTAGAGTCTGCGCTGAGTCATACGTCATTATCCAAACATAAAAGGAAAAAGCACAGAGAAAATGTAATTTGACCAAGCCCATTCCAATGTCCTCTGTGCTCAAGGAGCAAGGAGCAGAGCCAGCAGCAGACCTCCAGTGTGGAGCGAGACCTGAGCTACGAGGACCAGCACCTGGGCGGCATCCGCAGGATCTTCCCCCACCAGGGACGGGAGGAGTACAAGTACCTCAAACACAGCAGCTCCCTCTTCCATGAGACAGCTGCCACCAAGGCCAGAGAGAGGTGCACCAGGTAGACACACACACATCACCCACACGTTAACAACAAGTGCCCATCCACACCTGTATACAACATCAGTTCCAACCTCCGTGCCATCCATAATGTGTGCATGCAGGTTTACTGGATAGACTATACACATAGCAGGGATGTTTCTGTCCATGTGTGGCGCAGATACAGTAGCAGTGCTTGTATACAGGTTTACACAAAGTATACTCAGGAACGTTTCTTTGTGCAGAGAGCAGTTGCAGTAGCCCCGTGAGAAACAAATCCAGAGGAGGTGTCAGAGACTGGGCCTGCTGGGGGAGTCTGCAGGAGACATGGGTAAAATCCACAAAGTACCCCTCTGCCCCATTCATCCCAATGTGAGTACTGTCTGCTGCCTGCTGCTGTGTCCTATGGTTACCTCAACCCCCCCCCCCCCCAAAAAAAAACATGTTTCTGTTACCTGATCAATAACATTGCATTGCCTCCTCAACTCAAAATAAACTGTTTTATGGCGTTGCGTTGTAGCCTCTGGCCGGCTACGCTCACTTCCTCCCAGGGTGACCCAAGCGCTGAAAGAGGAAGAGGAGGGGGAGGAAGAGCGTCTCGGGGGCTGCAGCTGAGGGCCAGCCTGCTCAGAGACCTGGGCAGACCAGGTGTACGTCACAATGCCACCTGTTGTCAAGACTGACTTACGGCAATACATAAGCAACATGGCAGCCAAGGTGAGCACTTTTCCAAATGTACACTTATCCGAAGTTCACTTATCAGGAGTCAACTGTGTACGGTACTATGCATATATGCTGTGCACAGACAGGCACATATAAATACCTGAGAAGCTATTTGAAAGATGTCAGATTATACAGGTTCAAAGGTTAGTACTTATTATTCTTAGACTGCAATTTAACAACAGTAAAATAACATGTTTCTTTAATAAAAGGCCCAACAACATTTCCTTCAAACATCCCATTACTGTAAACGTGCAAATACCATGTTTTCTACTAAAGATTGAACCAAGCCTTTATATAGGCCTATCCATAAATCCAAACTCACATGCTATTTTAATAGCCCATAAATGCAAACACATATGTTTGGTCATTCAAAATTCATTAAACGCACATTAATATTCCCAGAGGTGCATAGTTATAATCTCAGAAATCAGAACTTCAGAGAGCCCCCAGAAATGCTCAATCATTACAGTCCAGATATACTCATCTACAAGTGTAGAGAGAAGAACATCGACAACAACACACATGGGCATCACATAGGGCCAGACATGTCTACACACTAAACTAACAATACTAACACTTGTTAGCCACCCAAAACCCCCATTAGAAAAGTGAATAGATGCTTGAGAGCTCTACCACAGGGGTGTCAAACTCAATTCATGGAGGGCCGAGTGTCTGCAGGTTTTCGCTACCTTGTACTTGATTAATCAATTAAGGTCATTGGCTAGTTAGGAACTCCCCTCATGTCTTCATTGGACACATTGAAAGGACACAACCAAAATCAGCAAACACATGGCCCTCCAGGAATTGAGTTTGACCCCCTGGAGTCGTAGGGCGAACGCTGCAGTGCGACCAAAGGTAAGGAGCCGTCAGTACTGTCTGAGTGTCACGCTCCCAGTGCTGTTATGTCTCAGCCCTGTTGGCCCTGGCGGGACCAAGACTGGCACCCCCAGGGGCTGGGCCACAGTGTCTCCACCATGCCTCTCCAGGGCATGTGCCCAAAGTGGGAGTCAAGTGCACCTATTCGGAGTGAACAATGTTTCCTCTTACCCGGTAAGTGGACCAGTACCTTTTTCACTTCTTCCTTTTTCTGTGAGGCCTGTTTGCCCCACGTTGATGGTGATCCGCTTACCTACTCCATCCTCTGTTCCCTACTGTTTTTCACATTTTGACGAGGTCTAAATGTCACTCAGTACTTAAAACGTACATCAAATAGTTAATACTCATCTTTTGTTTTAACTTTATATAACCTCTCTCCTTATCCTTTGTCATACCTAACCTTCTCCCTCCCTCCCTCCCTCCCTCCCTCCCTCCCTCCCTCCCTCCCTCCCTCCCTCCCTCCCTCCCTCCCTCCCTCCCTCCCTCCCTCCCTCTCTTCCTCATCTCTAGTCAGTGCCTCTCTGGGTAAGCTGGGAAACCACAACAGCAGCAGCTCTAACAGGCCCTTTGCTGAAATGCACGTGCAAGGCCCTTCCCCTATCACCCTGAGGCCGCCCCACCCAAGGCTGCCCCACCCTCAGGTATGTGAAGGATCCAGCGATTGTTTGTGGTAACAAATGTCAACTCTCTTCAGGTTTTGGGCAAATTGGTAATACAAGGAGGGTGAAATAAGATTTTCCCACACCTGTTGGGGAAACCACAGCAGCTGTCTTAGTCTTCAGCCGTGACCTAGTGTAAACGCAGCGCAAGGCTCTCACTCCAGCAGCCCACTTCCGGCTGCCGCAGCTCTCCAGCGCTAACTTTGTGGCGTCGTAGGGAGTGATGAAGATATACCAGGCTACAGACCAGACCGTGGTCAACCGCTGTGATTAGGCAGAACACCAGACCAGGAAGCACCTCGTCGACAACAAGGCCATCGACCACGATCACTCAAGGGACCTGCTCAAAGAAGAAGCTATGGACTTAGATAACGGCAAGGCTGCTGACCCTTCCATGAACCAGCCAAACCAGCCGATCTGACTCGTTGAGACTGTATGTTGTACAGGTCAACATAACTACAGGCATGCTTGTGGATTGCATGCTGACACTTGTTTTTACTCTGCCAAGATGATTTTGTCCAGATGAGAATGTGAATGGAACATCTGTTCATCTATCAAGCCTCATCAAGAGACATTACTCCTCAATAATAATACCTACATGTTTCAAGCAGACCACCAAGGAAGCGAAGGTAACCTGCCGAAATGATTACTGCCCCGTGGCACTCACGTCGGTAGCCATGAAGTGCTTTGAAAGGCTGGTCATGGCTCACATCAACAGCATCCTCCCGGACACTCTAGACCCACTTCAATTCGCATACTGCTCCAACAGATCCACAGATGATGCAATCTCAATCACACTCCAACTGCCCTTTCTCACCTGGACAAAAGGAACACCTATGTGAGAATGCTGTTCATTGACTACAGCTCAGTGTTCAACACCATAGTGCCCATGAGGCACATCACTAAGCTAAGGACTCTGGGACTAAACACCTCCCTCTGCAACTGGATCCTGGACATCCTGATTGGCCGCCCCCAGGGGGTAAGAGTAGGCAACAACACGTCTGCCACGCCAATCCTTAACACTGGGGCCCTTCAGGGGTGTGCTTAGTCCCCTCCTGTATTTCCTGTTCTCCCACAACTACGTGGCCAAACACGACTCCAACACCATCATTAAGTTTGCTGACGACACAACAGTGGTAGGCCTGATCACCGACAACGATGAGACGGCCTATAGGGAGGAGGTCAGAGAACTGGCAGTGTGGTGCCAGGACAACAACCTCTCCCTCAATGTGAGCAAGACTAAGGAGCTGATTGTGGACTACAGGAAAATACGGGCCGAACAGGCCCCCATTAACATAGACGGGGCTGTAGTGGAGCGGGTCGAGAGTTTCAAGTTCCTTGGTGTCCATATCACCAACAAACTATCATGGTCAAAACATACCAAGACAGTCTTGAAGAGGGCACGACAATATCCTTTCCCCCTCAGGAGACTGAAAAGATTTGGCATGAGTCCCCAGATCCTCAAAAGGTTCTACAGCTGCACCATCGAGAGCATCCTGACCGGTTGCATCACCGCCTGGTATGGCAACTGCTTGGCATCTGACCGTAAGGCGCTACAGAAGGTAGTGTGAACGGCCCAGTACATCACTGGGGCCAAGCTTCCTGCCATACAGGACCTATATAAAAATCTGTGTCAGAGGAAAGCCCATACAATTGTCAGAGACTCCAGTCACCCAAGTTATCGACTGTTTTCTCTGCTACCGCAGGGCAAGCGGCACCGGAGCGCCAAGTCTAGGACCAAAATGCTCCTCAATGTTATCCACCCCCAAGCCATAAGACTGCTGAACAATTCATAAAATCGCCACCGGACAGTTTACATTGATTCCCCCCACTCCCTTTTGTACACTGCTGCTACTCGCTGTTTGTTTGTTACCTATGCATAGTAACTTCGCCCCCACCTACATGTACAGATTACCTCAACTAGCCTGTACCACCGCACACTGACTCTGTACCGGTTCCCCTTGTATATAGCCTCGTTATTGTTATTCTTGTTGTGTTACTTTTTATTATTACTTTTTTTATTTTAGTCTACTTGGTAAATATTTTCTTCTTCTTGAACTGCACTGTTGGTTAAGGGCTTGTGCAGTTGAAGTCGGAGGTTTACACACACCTTAGCCAAATACATTTAAACTCAGTTTTTCACAATTCCTGACATTTAATCCCAGTAAAAATTCCCTGTTTTAGGGCAGTTAGGATCACCATTTTATTTTAAGAATGTGAAATATCAGAATAATAGTAGAGAGAATGATTTATTTCAGCTTTTATTTCTTTCATCTCATTCCCAGTGGGTCAGAAGTTTACATACACTCAATTAGTATTTGGTAGCATTGCCTTTACATTGTTTAACTTGGGTCAAACGTTTCAGGTAGCATAACTCAAGCTTCCCACAATAAGTTGGGTGAATTTTGGCCCATTCCTCCTGACAGAGCTGGTGTAACTGAGTCAGGTTTGTAGGCCTCCTTGCTCGCACATGCTTTTTCAATTCTGCCCACACATTTTCTATAGGATTGAGGTCAATGCTTTGTGATGGCCACTCCAATACCTTGACTATGTTGTCCTTAACTTCTCTGGGATATGTGGGACGCTAACGTCCCACTTGGCCAAAAGCCAGTAAAAATGCAGAGCGCCAAATTCAAATAAATTACTATAAAAATCACACATGAAAGACACCAAATTAAAGCTACACTTGTTGTGAATCCAGCCAACATGTCTGATTTCAAAAAGGATTTACGGCGAAAGCACACCTTGTGATTATGTTAGGTCAGTACATAGCCACAGAAAAACACAGCCATTTTTCCAGCCAAAGAGAGGAGTAACAAAAAGCAGAAATAGAGATAAAATGAATCACTAACCTTTGATAACCTTCATCGGATGACACTCATAGGACTTCATGTTACACAATACATGTATGTTTTGTTCGGTAAAGTTCATATTTATATCCAAAAATCTGAGTTTAGGCGGGACGCTACTGTCTCACTTGGCCAAAAGCCAGAGAAAATGCAGAGCGCCAAATTCAAAGAAATTACTATAAAAATCTAACTTTCATTAAATCACACATGAAAGATACCAAATTAAAGCTACACTGGTGAATCCAGCCTACATGTCAGAATTCAAATAGGCTTTTCGGCTAAAGCAAACGATGCTATTATCTGAGGATAGCACCATAGTAAACGAGAGAGAAGCATATTTCAACCCTGCAGGTGCGACACAAAACGCAGAAATAAAAATATAATTCATGCCTTACCTTTGACGAGCTTCTGTTGTTGGCACTCCAAAATGTCCCATAAACATCACAAATGGTCCTTTTGTTCGATTAATTCCGTCGATATATATCGAAAATGTCCATTTATTTGGCGCGTTTGATCCAGAAAAACACTGGTTCCAACTTGAGCAACGTGACTAAAAAATATCTCAAAGGTTACCTGTAAACTTTGCCAAAACATTTCAAACTACTTTTGTAATACAATTTTAGGTATTTTTTTACGTAAATAATCGATAAAATTGAAGAGGGGATGATCTGTGTTCAATACAGGATTAAAACAAACTGTAGCTAGCTTTCTGGTCACGCGCCTCTAACAAACAGTACACAACAAGTGACCCTCGTTGAAGATGGCCATACTTCTTCATTACACAAAGGAAAAACCCTCAACCAATTTCTAAAGACTGTTGACATCCAGTGGAAGTGGTAGGAACTGCAAGAAGGTTAATTAGAAATCTGGATTCCCAATGAAAATCCATTGAAAAGAGAGTGATCTCAAAAAAAAGAAATCTGAATGGTTTGTCCTCTGGGTTTCGCCTGCTAAATAAGTTCTGTTATACTCACAGACATGATTCAAACAGTTTTAGAAACTTCAGAGTGTTTCCTATCCAAATCTACTAATAATATGCATATCTTATCTTCTGGGGATGAGTAGCTGGCAGTTGAATTTGGGTATGCTTTTCATCCAAACGTGAAAATGCTGCCCCCTATCCTAGAGAAGTTAAGCCATTTTGCCACAAATTTGGAAATATGCTTGGGGTCATTGTCCATTTGGAAGACCCATTTGCAACCAAGCTTTAACTTCCTGACTGATGTCTTGAGATGTTGCTTCAATATATCCACATCATTTTCCATCCTCATGATGCCATCTATTTTGTGAAGTGCACCAGTTCCTCCTGCAGCAAAGCACCCCCACAACATGATGCTGCCACCCCGTGCTTCCCGGTTGGGATGGTGTTCTTCGGCTTGCAAGCCTCCCCCTTTTTCCTCCAAACATAACGATGGTCATTATGACTAAACAGTTCCATTTTTGTTTCATCAGACCAGAGGACATTTCTCCAAAAAGTACGATCTTTGTCCCCATGTGCAGTGGCAAACCGTAGTCTGGCTTTTTTATGGCGGTTTTGGAGCAGTGGATTCTTTCTTGCTGAGCGGCCTTTCAGGTTATGCCGATATAGGACTCACTTTACTGTGGATATAGATATTTTTGTACCTGTTTCCTCCAGCATCTTCACAAGGTCCTATGCTGTTGTTCTGGGACTGATTTGCACTTTTCACACCAAAGTACGTTCATCTCTAGGAGACAGAATGCGTCTCCTTCCTGAGCGGTATGGCAGCTGCGTGGTCCCATGGTGTTTATACTTGCGTACTATTGTTTGTACAGATGAACGTGGTACCTTCGGGCGTTTGGAAATTGCTCCTAAGGATGAACCAGACTTGTGAAGGTCTACAATTGTTTTCTGAGGTCTTGGCTGAATCACAGATACACCTCCAATGGACTCAAATGATGTCAATTGGCCTATCAGAAGCTTCTAAAGCCATGACATCATTTTCTGGAATTTTCCAAGCTGTTTAATGGCAAGGTCAACTTAGTGTATGTAAAGTTCTGACCCACTGGAATTGTGATATAGTAAATTATAAGTGAAATAATCTGTCTGTAAACAATTGTTGGAAAAATTACTTGTCATGCACAAAGTAGATGTCCTAACCGACTCGCCAAAACTGTAGTTTGTTAACAAGAAATTTGTGGTGGTTGGAAAACAAGTTTTAATGACTCCAACCAAGTGTATGTAAACTTCTGACTTCAACTGTAAGTAAGCATTTCACGGTAAAGACAACACTTGTTGTATTCGGCGCATGTGACAAATAAAGTTTGATTTGATTGTGACCAATTCCACCAAGAGAGACAGCAGTTTACTCTCTGTGATATTTTCATCAAATAAACAAAAATGTCTGAACATCTATATCAGCATCTGTTACTACTCATTAATGTTTTACAGAGCAGTGTTTTGAAATGTGCAGGTGGGTACATCATTTCAACTTGAACTAGCAGGTGCTTATAGCTCAGGCTCTAACTTGTCCTGTAGTCTGAAGCACTGATGGTTATCCACCGCAGTATTTATATCCCATTTGTGGAACTGACTGCCTGGCTGGCTGGCTGGCTGTGAGGATTAGTGGGAAACACAAGGGGAAGCATTTTAAAAATAAGATATCTGGTAGCTGAAAGTAAAAAAGGTAGGCCTCCATTTGGATACATTACATTGAATGTAGTTATCGTTAGTTGTTAAACACAATCCAGCACCTCAGCAGCTTTTTGTGAATATATCTCTTGTCAAGTCACACAGTTGTCGTTACTGTCATATTTGCAGTATTAAGTATATTTGAAAGTACTTATAAATTCTTAATTTGGCTGGTGGTTTACAAAGTATACCGTATTAACTTGATGCCATTTCAAGGCCTTGGCTGTGAACCAATCCAGACCTTAAACAATCTCTTACTATTAGGCTGTATGTGGAAGTAAAGGTATAGAAAGCAGTCTGGTTGCAGAGCATTGTGGGTGTTGATGCTATTAAGACAAGAGAAAGAGACAGGGGCTACGTTAGCATGTCGTTAGCATGTCCAGCAGCAGGATGTTGTAAATATCACATAGTGGCGTTCCCCATACACAGGCAGAAACGCAGGGCGGGAAGCAGAGATTTTACTGTCTGCTATTGCTTTCGCTGCTTGGTTTGGCCATAGTTCTCCAGTTAGAGAGCTTTTCTATCCAGTGTCTGTCTGATCTTATTACCCATGCAGACTTCCAGAGGGAAAGAGATTTCCCTCTGTCTGTTCCCATCTAGTGTTTCCATGGCATTTACAGAGGCCGTTCCCTAGCGCTTCATTCCTCAGTCACTGTTCATATGAAAGACAAAAGACTTTGCGCTCCGAACTCTGAGATTGTTCTTTGAATTGGAGATTGTGCTTTGAGCTGGTCTGGAGTAGCGTTGGTCAAGAAGACGGTAGGGGATTGTGATTCAGACAACAGGGCTTCACGAGAGTTTTTACTCGTATCTTACGCCAGGACAGACTGGCCATAATGCATAAGGGTGGTGACTTAGAGACCTTGTACGTCATTGTTCCTGTGACCGAGATGGATAGGACCGCGAGGTCTTCTCCAGAAACGCAATTCTCCATCCCCTTTGGTCCCTATAAAAGATGACACCATTCCTGCAGGTTGCGCCTCACAGGCAATTTTAATTAATGAAGGTAAATTGCTAACTAATTTATGCAACAAATAACTGCTTACAAATGTATTCAGTCATTTCATCCAAGGGCACGATGACCACTCATGGCTACTCATGATTTATTATTCTAATACAATATTGTTGCCATTGCAACAACTTTTTCTTTTAGTTCCTTTCCCAATGCTGATACTACTGTTATATATAATGTGACCTCGACGGTCTTGGTAGACAGTCATATTTAGTCAGGCAAACGCATGATCACAACAGAGCTGTAGAGATGAAGCCTAGACAGAAGAGCCTTCACAAATGGCTGCTCTTCCCCTTGGTGTCCCGCCAACATAAGCTGTATTCAGACAGACTAATCTCTCCCTATACTTTGTTAAGCACCTGTGCAGGTGTGGAGACCACAGGGTAACTTAGAAATCATCTGCCCAGTCATTATGAGTGCTTAGATAAAAGCAATCAATCTAGACTGATTTCATTTGAAACGAACATAGGGTTAAAAACTTCCGTTGAACTTCATTCGGTTACCTTAATGCACCACGGAATGGTCCATACAGTAAGTAGCAAGTGCTTATAGTGCGGCAGTTATTGGTTTGTTTTTGTTCTTCAAGTGCCAAATTGATTTTTCAGTGAACTGTATCCATATCACTGTGAAAGTTCTTGCTTCCAAAAAAGGACGTGCAATAAAACATTCTTACACATACTGTAATATATTCTAAACTGCTCCTGTAGGTAAAATATTAAAGTGGTGTTTGATCTGCATTTGAGAAGGGTGACCTCGCCAAGTTTTAAGACTTGCGGAGTAGGATCAACCGTTGTTTTCCAGTAGCCCGGTTTATCACCTTTTCAAGGGACAGACTTGCAAAGATACGGTTGTATGGATACTCAGTGTTTGGGACTACAGTATAGACAGAATGTTGTTCTGTTCTTCTTGATAACAGCACAGGTTGAGTTGGAGCGGAGTGTGTTGGCCTGATGGTCAACTTGGTAAACCAGACCTCCAGTCTGATTATCAGAGCTGTGTTCCAATTGGTTGGTTTTGTGTCTATCTCAGAGGAGGGTGAACTCTTCCATCCATGTTTCTGTTTTACAATGTTAACAGAGCTTCATTTACAAACATTGTTTTGCGGATTTCTGTCCCAAACATTTTATTACCACTCCACTAACCATTTACAAGATGTGGAGGGTTGTTGTGCTTTGCAGTTTCACATAATGGCACACAGCTGCAAATGTGTCCAGCAGTAGGCTATTCATTTGTTTTCAGCTTCAATGAGAGTTGGATATTTTGATTTTGTTTTATTCCCGGACATACAGTATAATATTACTTTGATTATGACATTCATCGGTGAGGGCTTCTATTAGTCATGTTAACCATTCTGTCCATCGCTCTGCCCTTTTTTAATCTTGTCCGTCATTGACCTCCCATCTCCTATCTGTTGATGTTTTGGCCTGTGCTATAATTGCTCTATTTTTAGCCTGGTAAAAACATGCAGCTTCTGAATGTGTAATACAATCTATAATAACAGGGCACCTGAATGTCAATAAATAGCAATAATGTAATTGATAGCCTCTGTGTCTACAGTCTGTCTGGGATTACTGCTGAATCAGACAAAGAACCACGTACAGTAATCTAAACAAGTCTAACAGGTATTGCTGCCCTAGACCAAGGAACTGTTATCAGATAAGACACAGTTATATGATTATAATGTAGGTTCTATGTGTGCAATTGAACCATTCAAAAGTACATTGAAAATGTAGATTGATTTGAGTTTATTTATTTAATTTACTTTGTAAAAGTATGCTCGACAGAGTCATATAGGTCATTGTTGATACAAACGAGTGTACTCAATCACAATTTGTCCTTTTAAAATATTCAACCAGAGATTTCTCATAAATATGTATTAACTAAAATATTTCATCACATATTCCGAAAGGTGGAAAAGAAAATCTTATGTACACATTGCGCCTTCACATATTCTGGTACCGTATGCATTCTCTTCAATTCTAGACAAGATAATAGAATAGTGCAAACATCAGACAAACACTCGAGCAACAGTAGTTTCTGCAAAGCCATTTCTCGGGTGTTGAGATGCATACTTGATTATCAGAGCAAACAGTGAAATAGGTGAATTGTTATGACTGAAACGTTTCAGTATTATTATTTTTTAAATATATTGTTTCACCTGCAATGTCTAATTGGACATTCTACTAATGGATCTCCTCTGCCTTTTAGTGAATCAGCAGTTAGAATGAAGATTCTCGTTCTTGGAGCTAAATAAAATTCAGTTACGACAAAAGGAACGTTTTTTTTTTTATTGCCTCAAGGTCATCCCCAGTGTTAGGCTGGAATGTTTCAAGGTCATCAATCTGGAAAGTTGTTGCATTTCACATGAATAAATTAAACAGTATTAACAACCCCAGCTGTGTTATTACAGACAGACACATGCAAATCTAGAGCTCCAACAACATGGAAAGCTGGATCAAATTGCACTCCTCCAGGGAGGGCAGATTATCTGATCATGAGGTGTGATTGTGCTCAATGTACCATCACCACCATTGACTTCATATCGTCATTTCCTGGTAGCTACTGCAGGAAACTTCATCTGGGCAAAGGCACCTCTTCCCTCCTGTCCAGACTGGCAGCCATCGTTTTGGGACTGCGTGGTCGATTCAGGCCAATCGCGGTCAGGCCTCTGGCTTTGAACAGTTGGTCTGATCCCCAGTGGAGGCAGAGGGGGCAGGGGCAAGTGGCGGGATTGTGCATCACATTGGAATGGGGGTAGAGAGCTGTTGGGGGTAGACCACCCGGCCTGGGGTAGGGGGAGTGAGAGAGGCGCAGGGGATCCAGTGGCCTGAGGGGTGCAGCGAAGGGGCTGGGAACGGAGGGGGCACCTGCCCCCACCCCGAGGTGAGAGTAGAGGTGCAGGGGGAGATGAGGGAGAAAGGGGTAAGGTAGGCCTGCTGCAGCCTGGCTCACCATAAGGGCACACAGGTTGGGGTCCAGGGGGTGTGGCCAGCTGAGAGAGTGACGCTGCCTCTTGTCCTTCATTCGCCTGTTTTGGAACCATACCTGGGGTTGGGGAGGAGAGAAAGGAGGATGAGAGGGGAAGGAAGGAGGGACCAACCGAAATACCCACTTAACTTGGGCTGCTTTACATTTCTCAATGATAAATTACAGTAGACCCACACTATAATACATCACAAATGTGCTTTGTTTGGGTTACATTCAGGTAAGGTTGGACCATCACTGTTAAACTGATAGTCCGGGAGCCTGAACTGACTCTCCCTATCTATAAAAATGTAAATGCCAGAAGCTGTTGCTAAACTCCCTCATTTATGAAGTCATGCCTTGCGTTCCTTGTCATTCATTAAAACAATCCTCAAATAGTTGAGATAAATGTCGTTTATATGCATATTAAAGTGACTAAGTTGGTCAGGGCCCCTGCATAAGGCAGGCTTCTTGGCTGTCAGTATGCCAAGTGTAGGCTTAACTCTAAAAATGAACAAGGAAGAGAGGTAAAAACTAATTTGACATTTAATTAGAATTTCCATGTGTGCAGTAGGGTAAGCTACCTTGATTGTGGTCTCGGGGAGGTTCAGTGCTGTCGCCAGTTCGCATCTCCTCGGTCGAGAAACATAGCTCTCTTTGAGGTATTCTTGCTCCAGGCGGGACAGTTGTTCCCGGGTAAAGGCAGTTCGGTGTCGCCGACTGTGGTCAATCAAATTGACTGAGCTGCGCGGGCATGGCTCATCTCCATGTCCACTGTTTGTATCAACCACTATGGCGACCGGCGTTTCCCTGCCCTCTGCAACTGAAAATACAAAACATTGAAATAAAGTTAAATGAAAAAGAGCAGCTTTGATTTCATTTGAGAAATTAACGTGCATGTCTGTTGCGAACTGTTTCAATCCAAACTTCGCAACAGAATAGGATAGGCCTACTATTCGAAAAGAATACCAAACAGAAGTCTATCACGGTCGTTGTTGTCTAGTCGAGATATAACTCCCTTAGCATAATATTTGGCAATGTATTGTCCATGCGTAATAACGCGTACGTTACTAAAGTAGCACGGGCCTAAAAGTGAATAGCCTAAGAACACTTTATCGCTTGGCATGTGCAAGCCAAGGCTACAGACAACTACGAGATTTGAGAATACTTTAGGGCTACTTACGCATATTGCCGTTTCTTTTCTGATATATGTGTCCTGGCTTCAAGTTTAAACCAAGTTTACTCCTTTATAAATGTTGGCGTAAAATTAAAATTATTCCCAATGCGTGGGCCACTGTATCATCCAAAATTGATAACGCCAAAGTTGGTGTCTCTCTCCTTGCCTTGTTGACGCACTGTCTGTTGACTCGAGCCAAGTTCGTTTACAGAGAGGGGATGAGTTGTTTTTGTCGCCCGGTTTGAACCCCCCTCCTTTCTCTCCTTCTTTCTGTCTTTTATATCTCCCTGGTCGAGACATCTTTTGCTAATGAGAGACACGGTCTATCCGCCAAGGCGCCGCCTGGTCGCAAGGAGGGAAGGAGGTGTTCAATTGTCTTTGGTCTCCGACCAGTCTTTGTACTTTTGTTATGGAGAATTAAGATCGACCTCCCTTTCCTTACTGTCACAGAAGCTTCCCTGTCGAACTAGACCAACCCTCATTGTTCTGTGGCGTTTGATGTTTGTATTTCGGGAAGTCAATCATTAGAACCCTAATGTTTGTAAATTGCGTAAATGTGAGGTACAACCTGCACAAAGGCAGAAAACCCGGCATTTAACATTTTCTCAGATATTGTTGACCGACTTAATACATTTTAGACATATAGTTTGGCATAAATAGTATTTAAAACACCAACTCATTCACTGGTATAATTACACCTATGTAGACACATGTGACGATGATGATGTTAATGATTATTGAAACAGAGGCATGCTTAAAAACATATTATTGATAGGCTACAGAGTCAAACAGAAATATTAACGTAGCTACATGTATTTAACACATTTTAAATTTAATATGATTCCTAAATGTATCAGAGTCCCCCGTTGAAATAGGAGTTGGTACCTATAAAATCAGAGGAAATAGCCTACCTTAAGTGCTTACTAATGTGTCAATATAGTTGCGCCTAGTGCGCACTTGTAAATGGGGTGCTAGTTGACTGATCAATGGGATCATTGGATTATGTTCCATCAGAACACTGTTACAATGCTTAATCCAGTCCTGATCCCATCGATGGTTAAAGAGTGTTAATTCAACTGGCTAGGCCAAGCGTCAAACACTGAGGGGATCGATTATTTATTCTATTGAGCAGATTTGTTAATCATAGACCTAAACGAAATCTGATGCATAGCCGCCTAACTCTCTCATTGATTTGTCACTGTGAAAAATGAATTGCAGAGATGGCTGAATCGATGCGTCGCCCTTATTCTGGATAGGCTATCTAAAATGGAAAAGCATGGGAACGTAATTTTTGTGTAATTGGTGAATAGGAAGTGTTAGTTGTCACACGCTCGCCTCCGGGTAGGCTATAAGACTGGTGGAAGAGCCTCTGCATCTCTTTGTCCTGCTCCCCAACGTATAAACCTTTCCTTGCCCCAATAAACGTTGCCTTGCCCCAGCGGAGTGGTCATGGAAATCGGGACCAGCGGGAAAGTGGAGAGGGGTGGCAGCCTGGGTGCGCAGTAGTCCACCAATCTATCAGACGTAGACAGACAAGAGCATGCACGTGGTTAGATCGGCGGACATGGCGCTGAAGGATGGCTTAGGCTACTGCTATCCCCCAAGTGGATGTTTGTATTGTTATACATAGACTCTTTGATCACAAATGGCCGAGTGGCTCCACGTTGATTGACTGTTGTCTTCTGTCTAGAGGCAAACCGGGTCAAACCAGGTCCAATGGCGCTTGCAATACAGGGTAATTATTATGTGGAATCATCGACATGATTGATATCAGCCACTAAACGTCTGCAAAGTGGGAAGTTTGCACATTCTCTCTTTACTTAAAATATATATATAATTAACTGACAATCATCCTGGACATTCAGAAGGAGCAAATAACCAGAAAGTCATATTTGGCCGTTATTCAATCAAAATTGGTCTACAAAATAATGTTCCAAATGCGAATAGAACTTAATTCGATGTGTGAAACGTCGATGTTCTGGACATCTGTATCTTCTCTACCCCAATATAGATGTTAACCACACACGTCTATCGAGTATTATACAGAGAGACTAACAAATCAAAAACAAAACAGTTTACGCTTAAATTACCTATCTCTGATTTCAATTCAATAGGTCACATGAATGCATTCTGCTATTAGACTATATTGGCTAAATATAGGCCTGCCCTCTGAGCTTCCCATAGTGTTTACCCTCCCATGTTTTGGGGGCAGAAAAGGGGTAGTGGGTTTAGGCACTGAGCGCCCCCTTATGATCAGACCACTAACTGCTCACGTTCGAAGGCTTTCATTGAACGAGTGTGCAGAGTACCACCTGTGGGTTCGTCACCAAGTTGAAAATGAACATTTGGATGGAGGAGCATATACAGCTCTGGAAAAATTAAGACACCAGTGCAAAATTATCAGTTTCTCTGGTTTTACTATTTATAAGTATGTGTTTGGGTAAAATGAAATGTTTTGTTTTATTCTATAAACGAGCCACAGACAAGGGCCACAGACAAGCCACAGACAAGGTTGTCCTGGAAGAAAACTTGCTTCCTTCTGCTCTGACAATGTTCCCAAACTCTGAGGATTGGTTTTTCCAGCAGGACAATGCTCCATGCCACACAGCCAGGCCAATCAAGGTGTGGATGGAGGACCACCAGATCAAGACCCTGTCATGGCCAGCCCAATCTCCAGACCTGAACCCCATTGAAAACCTCTGGAATGTGATCAAGAGGAAGATGGATGGTCACAAGCCATCAAACAAAGCCGAGCTGCTTGAATTTTTGCGCCAGGAGTGGTATAAAGTCACCCAACATTAATGTGAAAGACTGGTGGAGAGCATGCCAAGACGCATGAAAACTGTGATTGAAAATCAGGGTTATTCCACCAAATATTGATTTCTGAACTCTTCCTAAGTTAAAACATTAGTATTGTGTTGTTTAAAAATGAATATAAACGTATTTTCTTTCCATTATTCGAGGTCTGACAACACTGCATATTTTTTTTTGTTATTTTGACCAGTTGTCGTTTTCTGCAAATAAATGCTCTACATTACAATATTTTTATTTGGAATTTGGGAGAAATGTTGTCAGTCGTTTATAGAATAAAACAAAAATGTTAATTTTACCCAAACACATACCTATAAATAGTAAAACCAGAGAAACGGTTCATTTTGCAGTGGTCTCTTAATTTTTTCCAGAGCTGTAGTTAGACATCTATAGAGGATGGATCAATAAGCTAATTAATAAGGAGGACTGATAAGCTTGCTTGAAATATTGATTTTCCGTTCCCAGTTAAAACAATGATAGCTGACCTTCGTTTCGTAGCGTTCCGATTATCGTTAGAACCTTCTATCTTTAGTATCGGATGTGGTTCCCGGAGCCTTCGTTATTAACTCTTAAAAACCTCCGCACATCTTCGAGTGATCCAGACCACCGGTATCAGCCGAAGTGCACACATACAAAGTGCTCTTCCGCGGCAAAAAAGAAGAAGAAAAAAGTATGTCTGTGACAGCAGAGAACTTCAGAACGAAGTTGACTCCAAATGCAAAGTTGCCATAGTATTTGGAATTGTTACAAACAAGTGAAGGATAAATTAAAAACCACGGCTGACTGCATTAAGCTACATGGGCCTATAGCCTTTTTTGATTTTTTTGACATTTCATGTTCAATCAATTGAGTTCTATTTTGCGACTAGGCTACTGTCTGTCATTTTTGCCAAGTGTTTGATGGTGTGTGCCAACGTTTGGGCAATGATGTGCCCCATATGTGATTTAGACCATTATTATTGGGTAAACATAATAAGCCGCATCAATAGCCTAATGCAGCAATAGGTGGTAGTATCTCTCTGGGATCTGATCCGTCGTCAGTTTTGTGGAATAATTTGAATGGAGAAAGCTGATCCGTGAGCAGCGCTGCTTTTCTTTCCATCCTACATGGTCTAACGACGCACTTATCGAACATTCTCTCGACGTGCTTGTTGACCCATAAATAAAGATGCATCTGGTACGATCATATCATAATGCTTAATAGAGGCAGTGTGCACTCCTTGTGACGTGTGTGCGCCACGCATGTTTTCACCACGTGCGCCTATCCGCACCTCATCTGCACTGTAGGTAAGCGTCAAACCATTGGGTGAGGGGGGACAAAACACCTGTTATTGAATATTTTGACAAGAATACACTCATTAATTGATTTACCCAACTTCATTTCAAGTTCACTATATTACATAAGGCGGAGGAAAATAAACCTTTGCGCAAATGCATTAACGTCGATAAAAGATTTTACGCCCATTTGGACGCGAAGCGCTCTGTATGTCATTGACTGAAAAATATACAATGTGACAATTGCAGTATAGGCTACCTTATCTATATGTTTACAAAACAATTTTTAAATTTTGATGACGTCATTAGTAGCAGTAGTACCTTCATTAGTAACAGTGACGTTGGATTGAAATATCGCCTCTTGATAACACAGATGCTAAAACGACCTGTCAGAGATGAAGCAAAAAGAAATCAATACAAATAACCGATGAAGCAGTGGCAGACAAACGGATCCACCGAGGCCTATAGCCTATATTCTGTGCGTGTGAAGCTTATATTTGTTTCCCCAACGTAAACAGTACCAGTGTGGGTCCCTCTTGACTGCACACAGACCACATCTGCTTCGGTCTTGACAAAGAGGGCATGGGCCTTTGCCAAACGTCGTTAAATTAACAAACTCCAGTTTCAGTCAAGGGAGAAGGATTGGCATCGGCTCAAGAATTTTGTTTGACTCCCACCGATCTCTACAGGGGCGGTTGGTTTATTTTGGTCTCAAAAAAGAATAGGCGTCGCGTTGAGGCGTAATGAAACGCAGGGAACAGCTTCAAATGGCGGAGTGGTTCGTTCTCTGGTCCAATATGGCAAACCGAATGTTAACGACACTCTGCAATATGTAAGAGAAATGACATCACCAATACCCTCATGGGGTTGCTCAACATGCACGAACGTTTATTTAATTGTTTTAATCGTGGGTGGTGACATGGCTGGTTGGTCCATCATCATTTTTAATCAATTAGACTTGAAAAACGTAGGCTGACTTAAATGTTCTAAAACGTTTAATGAACACAATAAGCCTAGCACTAGTGCTAATGGCCATTTTTGCCTAGACAAAAAAATGGCAAATGCATAGTTCTAGCATAACTCAATTGATTCCTGAACTGAAAGAATATACGTTGAATCATAACCACTTCTTCCATAATATCACATTTCGTGAAATAGTCCTATACACAATATTTAGGCCTACGTTTAGGACAGCAAGGGAGGCGGCTACAAAGTTATTTTGTAAAATGGCCTGATTATGAAATTAAATAAATGCTATTGGAATTAGTTTGGTAGGGGAAATCTATCATATAAATCTTCCATCAAATGCTGCAAAAACGAATCAGCTATAGGTTACCTATGCCATATGACGAATTCCATACAGCTGTATGATAACAGACAGTCACGCACCTTTGTCATTAATATGTAGGCTAATATTAATTTCTGCAACCCATTCCGATTATTTCTAATTTAGGATATGTTTTGTTTGCTAAAACTAACGAAAACTGTGGCATTAGCCATCATGGGTGGAAAACATTCGGAGAAAGTGGAACTAGAATGAAAAAAAAACTGAACAAATGACAACTAGATATTTGATTAAGCTTTATCGTTCACGGGCAACAATTAAATTGTGATTTTGATCCTCTGACCTGAGACCTGAAACTAAAATTGACAATAAAGGTCTGCGTTTTATTAATTGAAGGATCATTCCTTCAACGAATATCGGCCAGGACCTCATTTCCCAGTTGGTTTGTAACTTAACACAATCATGTTATTACAGGTTATTACAATACATGCCTAATGATAGTCATTTCAATATTTATTAGTAAGCTTAGACCTATAATTTGACCAAACATTTTGTTTCTTGTGAGGGGACAAAAGAACCGTGCGTAAATGTTGACGATGAGGTTTCTCATGGATAGTGTACTTGTCATCTTAAACGTTCACCTCGTTTTGGATTTATCGAATACGTTGTTCCAGAAATATTTCCTGTTATATATGCTGCACATTAGCCTACATTGTAACAACCGCCTTGGATTTGAATGTTTGGTTATTTTAGTTATTGCCCTACCACCATATCATTGTCAGACCAACCCAGCGCAATCAAACGAATATAGGCTCCTTTGCCCCACTGCTATTAGACAAAGCAGAAGCATAATATTTTACTATTAAAAGTAGAGTATGCATAATTATTATTAAAACATGAAGACTGGAGCATGTATATGCAGTATTCGTTTTCATTGATGGACATTATTGAAGTTCACAAAACTATTAAAAGTGTGCCTACTTGGAAATGCATTCTCTTCATAATAGGGAAACAATTGCTTTTCCCTCTCCAAGATGTTACGTCAGAACACCATTATTAGTCTGCCAAACCCAAAACGTATTTTCTGTGTCATTGCCATAGATATTTGGTTATAGTAAAGTTTTGTTTTAGGCACTTTTCGTAACAAATTGCCAAGATGTTCTAGCAACTGAATTTGAGTCATCCAACTGATAACGTGAACATATAGGCTACGCCCACAATACAAATCTTCAGCCTAGAGTAGACAGAATGGCTGGTGCGTAAACTGTGCGTAATGGCGCTCATGTAGGCCTATACCGTTTTTCAGGTAAGGATCTTGTTACCTTCCTTGGCTCTCGTCTCTGCATCCATTAACTCAGGTTGGTTGAACGACTGCACAGACCGCCATTATAAAACGAAGATGAAAGTGTGTAATGATTCGAGCCGGGGTATTTACTGTGCCCAAGCTGAAACAGAGCGCAAGGCACTGCCTGGAACTGCGTGGGAATTCTCTGCCATAAACGCTTTTATTCCTCCAAGTTTATTATCTGGACTGAAATCTAAACGCCAGTCATAATTATCCGACTAGGCTGCCAGTGTCTCTTGCAGCTCGGTCATAATGTTTGGGGTCATTATACAGATATATGTCTGTCCGTTACTCAAAACAAAATTGAGTTGATTATTCTGTACTTTTACAGTTCAAGCTTAAAATTGGGTTGTGTCGATGGTGAATCTATTAGAAATGGGAAACTGAACCACTGAAACGTGCACCTCAGTCATTATTGATTTCCTAAATAACATATTATCCAGCCTATCCTAATTTAGAACAGCCACCCAAGTTTTGGTTTAGTGTTTTAATTTATTTTGCCGTTATGTTGTAGATGACAGAGTAAACGAAGTTACTCACTCATTGCCAAGTAAGGCAACTTCATATAGGCGTAGCGTATGTAGGTCTACAAAAGGCAGGTCAGGTGCATGGCGGCCTATTATATCTATATATTTTTTTAACTTCGATAGATTTCAGAATACTAGTAGGTCTATTGTTGAGAATGTCCTGTCGACTTTCAGTTCGGATGGTTTCTTTTTACATTTTCCTTCTATCAAAATAGAAAAAATACGTGATTTAAATTGCCTCGAGTGATAGTCTATATGCGATTGTGTCTAATTTTGCCCAATTAAATTTTTTCGGGGATTTATTTTCTTAATAATACACTACTCCGGCTCACCTTTACTTTTCTGTCTGCAATATCGATTAAAAAAAAAAAGATTTACCGATAAAGTAATATTTTCATTCTCAGTTGATCTGTTTTATGCTATTCACAATCTAATAATGTAGGTTGCTATCTGTAATGGTCCATATTTGCCAATATTTTAGATAAATATCTTCTAAATGAGGGATATTCATGATACAGAAAATGTTAATTGCTATTTGTATTTTTCTGAGAAGGGATTCCTAAGTTGCCTTCTGTCTTAAACTATGTACTTAAATATGTTTTATTTCAGTCGTGGCTCAACGTGCCTGCCTAGTTGCTAGTTGGCTGCATAATGCCATTATGGTGTCTTATAATTCGTGATTGTATCACGTTAGAACAATAGTTGACAGTATATGAGGGCTAAAAGTGAATCCATCAATGTTGTCAATAACTACGGAAGCAAATGGTAATTTTGACCACATACATATCCCGTTGGCATGTTTTCATCCTACCTATATGTCCAATTTGATGAGACATCAACGCAATAGGTACATTTTTGCCATTTAAAATGATCAAACTGATTTTTCACTGTGGTGCTACCCTAAAAAGGTACAAACTGCAAGGGTACAATTATCTACCTATAACTAATGATACAAAGGACGTACCTTACAGGGTAAGGGAAAGGGGGATGCCTAGTCAGTTGTACAACTGAATGCATTTAACTGAAATGTGTCTTCCGCATTTAACCCAACCCCTTTTACCTTGTCGGCTTGGGGATTCAACCCAGCAAACTTTCGGTTACTGGCCCCACTACAGTGATAAGAATTTGTACCGCTTTAAGTACAATTTGGCACCTTTTTTTCTGAGTGTAGGGCTCTAATAAATCTGACCCAAATCAGTGAATCCCAATGCCAGCCTCTGATGGAGTACCTATTGTATTTGCCTATACCACTAAGGGAGGGGCTAATGGACGGATCACTCACTATGCTTGTGAACCATGTCTTATATCCTCAACATAGTTTATTAGGTGCACCACCCCATTCAAAAACATTGTTCGCTCCTACAGACAGTGAGTCTTGTGGCCGAGGCTTACTATATAAAGCAGGCAGACAGGCATCGAGGCATTCAGTTACTGTTCGATTGAACGTTAGAATGGGCAACGAGTGCCCTAAGTGACTTTGAGCGTAGTATGATTGGCAGTGCCAGGCGCGCCGGTTCCAGTATCTCAGAAACAGTCGACCTCCTGGGCTTTTCACGCATGACAGTGTCTAGGGATTACAGAGAATGGTGCGACAATCAAAAAACATCCAGTCAGCGGCAGTCCTGTGGGCGAAAACAGATTGTTGATGATAGAAGTTGAAGGAGAATGGCAAGAATCCTGCCTAGTGTCAATGGTACAGGCTCGTGTCGGTGGTGTAATGATGTGGGAAATCTTTTCCCGGCACGACGTTAGGTCCCTTGATACCAACTGAGCAACATTTGAACGCCACACCCTGTAGAATCCATTCCCCTGAGAATTCAGGATGTTATGGTTCCAAAGCGGGGTCCGCCCCGGTACTGGATGGGTGTACCTAATAACCTGACCACTGAGTGTACATGTCATTAAGGCCCTACACCATGGCAAGGAAGGTGCCCAACAAGGCCAATGCAGACATCCCAGTAAAAACAGTGAATGGTGTACAGTAGAGTAGTGTCGGCTATATTCAGAGACTGCTACTAAAGATCACGTGAGAAGGCAACAAACCGTGTCAACATTATGGCCCATCTCCATGACAATCTGTGGGACCCAAGTTATGAATCAAATGGCAGCCTGGTTTTGTGGTTAAGATAATTGACTTTTGTAGTTATTCGAGTATTATGTGAAATGTTGTACTGAGAACTAAAGCCTTGGGTGTAACTTACCCAGATAATACTGTGCAGTACATAGATTGTTGAAATGAGCCCCAGCCTCCTGAATGTCGCAAGATTGCCAGGTCAGGTTTTTTGTAGGTTGTGCTTCATGGGCCTACATGGTTTTAGGTGATGCCTTGCGCGGACACACACACGTATAAACACACACACACTATCTAAGGTCTGAGCCCTAACTTTAGATGTGTAACTCTAATTTCCTCTCAACTCTCCCACAGACATCACTGCTGTATGATTTGAATGAGAGACCTAGTTACACATGCATGTTTGTTGGGTTAGGATTCCCTGACAGAGTAAAGGACATCCACTCATAATGAGGGGTCTATGCCTTATCTTAATTCTAAACATGTGCTTTTAGGGTAGTGTCCTGTTCTGTAGTTATGCTTCTTCCTGTACGATCAAAGCTTTTCTACAAGAAGTTATACTGTGTATTGTCTTGTAGCAACCATTTCCTGTTAGAATGAGTCAATCTTCTTTAGTGGACAGTTTTTCATCTGCTAGTTTGTTCTTACAGAATGCCATACTATTTACACACTTACTACCGTATATCTTATGTTACCAGTCATATGTCAACTCTATCCACTTGTTATAACAGTTCCATTATAAATAGCAAAGAAGCACTTAAATTGGTATGGAACAAGACCCATGTTGAAATGAACTGGTTGAAAGGAAAAGAACGGACGCCACGCTGCAATGACACTCCACAGAACAGTGATAACCGCACATTCAAATGATCTCTGTTGTGGCTTTATGGTTGTCAGAGTTATAAGGGTTGGTGCTAATGATCCGTTATGATTCCCTTCGAAGGAGCATGGTCATTTTCATAACATCTTTATGTGAATACAATGACAGGCTGCCTGTGTGTGACGCGTCACGCGACCCTTGTTGTTTTCACCATTGTCGATTATGCATCTTGAGACAGGGAACATCATTTAGAATACATTTTTGCCTCTGTAACTATTTTTGAAAGTTCTTCAAGTAGTTCCATATGGTGAAACAATTGGTAAGGGATCTGAAGATTATTCAAACTTTGTATCTAGGGCTAAAGCTCAAGAAAGCATGCACTCGTTTACCATTATTCCAACCATTTAATGGCGGTGCATTTGGAAGCAGTTAGAGGCATCTATGTAACCACATAATAGCCACTCTATCTTACTAAAGTGTTGTAACACCCCACACTCTTTTCTTTGGTGCTGGCGGACATAAAGGACATTTGGAATGAATAGGCATCAGGCTACTGCCATTTCTTATATTTCACGACTTGATTTCATGTCAACTACTGCTCATGTTTACTCACCCAGTTTAACAAGCTCCATAACAGTAATTAAGTCATTTAGATGTTGTATTTTGTGTTATCATTGTGGCTATGATGATGATGTAGAGTTTTGGTTATTAAGGCTGTTAGTAAGTAGCACCAATAACCGTTTTACTTCAGTGCTGACGCATGGATTGGTTTCTTCAAACTTTCCCCACAATTTATTCTAGCTACAATTTGTTGACTATAGGGTTGATGCTGGGGCTGCTGCTGGTGATGATACTTGGTTGTTACCTTTAGTGGTTTAAAACCTAATCTAGCTACATGAATTACTACAAGAGGCTGCGGTTATAATATTGCCTTTGTTCTGAGCCTGAAATATAGCCTGACTTCATGTTCATCGAAATGACCTTGGTCTGGTCCGTCAATTTGACCTTTTGACAACTGTTGTGTATTATTAACCACATGCTGCTTAACATTGTGTCGGAAATGATAGAAACGTGGTTGACGGGTGTTGATTCCAATTAACAGCAAGCGTCATATGTGATAATATTTTCGATATTATTATTATTTTTCGAGTAGTTAATTATGCCACAGATCGAGTAAGATTAAACAGGCGTTTCTTCCCGTGCGTAAAACTCAAGATTAGAACGTAAGGGTTAAGTATTGACGTTAATGGCAGTGAAGCGTGAAAATGGAAGTCACACTTCTCCATGTAATTCAAGTGAGGATTATGCCCAATCTCACGTTTTTTTTTATACAAACAAATAAAAACATGTATTTTTTTCACGCATGTCAGACCAGCTCTTTGAAATGTAATTTAAAAACTCAACCAAAATCTACTGTCAAAAATATAGATTATTCTACTAATTTACTATACAGGAAAATGTATGTTTGCCTCCCTATTATATTCATTCCTCTATAATGGTGACTCAGCATGCAAGGTCTGTGTTGTTCTTGTTTTCAGTATGCTGATGCCATATTTATGTCCATTGTTCACATAAATGTAATCTAATGTGTCGGGGATCCGGCATTTTCATCAGGAAGAAAAGCTATAGGCTACGTATCTTCTCAGTACAGAGGGTTGGAAATATTTTAGAACCAAGCCAAATGGGTCAGGCGCAGAAACACACAAGGGTGTAAATGTGAGGCCATGGCAACACGCCATCTCTGCCAAGTGCTCAGGGAACAATGGGAAATTACATGACATTTGCAGAGTTAAGTATGCTGAATAATTGGCATTTATTTGTGTATTAGGAATTATTTGTAGTTTTGAAATATTTGTAGCATACATGATCAGACAGTTCTTGGGTGTAAATAAATAAATAGCGGCATGTGTACGCACACAACCATATTGTGTTGGGCTGTTGGCTACTACTTTCATCACACTTTTAAGGCCTTATCATTCTCAAATGTTGAATATAGAACTCTTAAATTCCATGATATGGTTTTGGTAAAAAAAATAATAAATGGTACACATTTCAAAACGCCCAGGGTTGTTACCTTAATAGTCCACACACACAAAGACCGATTTTTGCCTGACTACATTCACCTTTTTTTTGTGCATTTTTTTTTTACTGAGACCTATTCATGTTTGGTGATGCATTATAATTACGCACGACACGTTCTCCTCAATAACTTTAGAACCTGCATGATATCATACTTATTCCACAATGTAGCCTAATAGTCTAATGTAGTATTTTCAAACGGTATAGCCTACTGTATTCCAAAGTAACTCATACTAAATAACGCTAGTTATTGTAAAGATTTTTGTTTTGAATATGTTTTATGGACAAGTCGTTTGAAATTGAATATATTATCGTTTTCAAAGCATTGGTAGTACATTTTCTTTTCCCCCCTAGGAAATATTTCACCTGAGTTTATTTGCACGTGTACACCACTCTTTCTATTGTTGTCTGTCCCGCGAGGCACTCCCCTTGTCAGTTGCACAATTACGCATAGTTAATATTACTTAGGTTACAAATCAGTTTTGAAACTTACCATTCCTTATTCCTGGATTTGGGTATAGGAAAATGCCTTTAATTTCGTGGAGAGCGAGAGAGAACCGTGAAATGCACCGACCCTTTTGTGAAGTCATTATGAGCCTCGACAACTGGGCAGGAAGTTTGACAATAAGGGTTATTAAGGCATTTCCTGCGTACAGTAGCTCTGTGCGCAAGTACAGCGTGTGCCATTAGGCGAAGGCTTTGCACCTCCAGGAGCCAAGGCGCGTGGCATCGACGCGGTACGCATGAGACATGACATAGCAGACAAACGCGCCAAATACAGCATAACATACTGCAATCTCATCCTGCACTATTGCACAATTATTCAAGAGTAGTCTTAATATACGTTTGTAAACCGTAGAGCCACGATTACATTCTTAATAAATGATCGTATAAATCATGTATTAATTAAGCATATATAGGCTAGCTTAGTCACTTGCCCTGTGGTCTGTAGGTCTATCTTTGATTCAAATGAAAGAAAGGTGCTGGTTACAAACGTTATATGCTATTTGTGTGCCTTGTGTGTCTGTGATGATGACACACAGACAGAGGCAGCCTTGAACTTGAGCATTTGCTCAGGCATGGGCGGGTCTGGTCGGTGGCGGCCTAAACAGAGCCTTCGGGGAGGGCCAGACTCACTTTAAACTTGGCCTTGACCTTGAGGGCCTATTCTGATCCCTATGTAAAGACTACTGTCTGGGGGTTGTGTGTGTGCGGGTGTGTGTGCGCGCGCGCGTGTGTGTGGTGAGGGTTGGAATGAGTGAGGGGAGGGGGCTGTTTCATTTAAATAATCTGGGTAGAGGCTAAAGATGATGGAGATAGTCTTTCTACCTATCCCATTTAAACACAATGTACAAATCCTGACTAATGAGAAGAATCATACACTAGTTTTAGCCTATTTTTATTGCTTGAAACATGTTCCTCATAGTTGTTATTGTTTGAAACATTGTCCGTATCGCTGGACCTTTTGCGTCTCTCGCTGACGCAGGTCAACCATTAGATGCATAACTGCGCCATTGAGCTGAAATGTACATTTCGTTACCTGATAGCAATTCCAGAAGCAGATTGACACATGTTTTCATAAAACTAGATAACATCAGTCCTACCTTCAACATGGCAGAGTCGGAGAGGTAAAGGATTTTCCATTGCAGCATAAGGACATTTCAGATAAAACACCACTTTTACGCACACGCCCATGAGCATTTGCCCACTTATTCAATTTCGCTCAACACATTTGTGAACATGCGATAGCTTTGAAAAAGCTATACGAGCAACCAGTAACAATTTACTTATTCATTGTGGGTTCCATGTCGTTCTCTAAAAACTAGGTGTAGCATTTGACGTATGGGCATAGCCTACACAGATTTTCCGAACTAAGACCCACTTCATGGCAGAATGAAAGCGTACTTTTCTTTTTTCAACCACTTCATTTCAGGTTTGACACGTTTGTGATATAACATTTATTTATTTATTTATTTGGAACCTTTATTTAACTAGGCTAGTCAGTTAAGAACAAATTATTATTTACAATAACGGCGTACCCCGGCCAAACCCTATCGCGGACAACGCTGGACCAATTGTGCACCGCCCTATGGGACTCCCAATCACGGCCGGTTGTGATACAGCCTGGAATCGAACCAGGGTCTGTAGTGACGCCTCTAGCACTGAGATGCAGCGCCACTCGGGAGTCCCAACATAACACAAAACATTTACTTTAGACACGTTTAGCTATATCTCGAATAAGGACAATAGGCCTATGCATTTCAGTATAAAATACTTAAATTCATAACTACAGTCATAACCACAGAAATAATGATTACACAAAGAATATTACTCTGAAGTGCCTCAAAACCCCAATAAATCTATTTGAACTTCAGCCGTATTTTAAAAATCTTAAGACCTCCAATCCCGTTCATAAATTATCTTTACGATTCCTTCAGATTCCTTCAGTAATATGTTTTTAGCCATGAAACATTGATCATGATATATTAAAAAAGCGCACATAATTTACTATTAAACGTCCAAAGCAGTTATTTTATGAATCCCCCCCCCCCAAAAAAAGGTATGTAATCTCATGTTATGCTTAAAGAATATTTTTTATGACAACGATAAACTTTCTTCATGCATTTGGCAAGGACGATTTTAAGTCTTTAAATATGTCCATAACCATTGGGAAATATTCAGCATTTTACATTAGCTAATTAAAGCCGAACCAAAAAGGCAAACGGTGTAACATAATCTGTTGGGTTTTGTGGTAAAATCCACATTAATAGTCATTTTGTGTGAAAGTTTAAAAAAAAACTCAACATGTCTTAACAGTGTTCATTTTGAATTACCATTTCCCTATGTGAAGCCTATATTATTTTTATGCAATTATTTAAAGAAAAAAACCTAACAGTATTTTTCAAAGTAGGTTACATTATTACTGGTCTTTTGATGGAGTGATTGCCAAAGTGATTCATTCCCAGATTTTCTGCGCATTCAATAGATGTCATAGGTAAAATAGCCCTCATGCCATCATTGTATGACGTGACTTAACATAGGGATCCCTTTTCACGTTATTTGATTTAGATAGCGATCATTTGAATGGCTACATGCTCGTTGGTCTGCTTCCATTGGCCTTTGGAGAGGTAGACGCATGGAGCTTTGGGAAGCTTTATTCACCCTACAAATCCAGTAGGAAATGCATATAGAAAGGCTTTTGTACGCCGTTTTTATTGTTGTGCTTCAGAATTGTAGACAGAGGTTGAATTGTGTTATTTATTCGAGACAGTGTGTTTATGGAACCCGCAGAAAACACAACAATTGGGGAATAGAAAATGACAAAACAATACGCTGAAGAGCATCTCGTGACATTTCTCCAAAGCAATAAAAATAATGAATTTGACTGACAGCCCCAACAAGGGTTTGTTTTATTTATCACGTGGTAAGCGTTTCATCCAATGGCGATGCGCCATTCCATGTCTTGGTCCGTTGCGTCAATCCAGCTGTGGATGTAACCTGGTGTCCTACTCTGGACTTGGGTCTTTGAAACAGAATTCTCCGTCCGAATGGTGAACGTGACATGACCACCTCCTTGGTCCTGAATCCTCGCTGGGCGGACACGGTTATGTTTGTGTATGACAACAACTTGGATGAGTTAAACAAGAACATGGAGAGTCTGGTTGGTAGCGGCAATTTCGCGGCCAACCAATGCAGGAATCTGATGGCCCACTCCGCTCTGGGGGGTCACCCCTCTAGCTTGGTGCACAGCTCCGGCTACTCCGCGTTGGATGTATCGGGCTCAAGCTCCGGGGAACCAGGCAAACAGTGCACACCATGCCCCGCGGTCCCTCAAGGCTCCTCCACAGGTCCCTTACCCTATGGGTACTTTGGCAACGGCTATTATCCCTGCAGAATGGGGCGGGGTTCGCTCAAATCCTGCACCCAGCCCAGCGCGCTCAGCTACTCTGCGGAAAAATACATGGACACCCCGGTCACGTCTGAAGAATACCCGAGCCGGGCTAAAGAATTCGCGTTTTACCACGGGTACCCAAGCCCCTACCAGTCCATGGCGAGCTACCTGGACGTGTCGGTGGTGCAGACTCTCGGGGCAGGAGAGCCCCGTCACGACACGCTGCTTCCAATGGACAGCTATCAGCCGTGGGCACTGACGAATGGCTGGGGCGGCCAGATGTACTGCTCAAAGGACCAGAGTCAAGCCGGACACCTTTGGAAATCTGCGTTGGCAGGTAAAAACATATGCTCTGAACACTGTCTTAGTACATTATTAGATTACTGTAATGGGACACATTGTGACATGGGTTGAATAGCCTGTATAAGGCAAATTAATTCACGCTTTTTCTAATGCATGATTTCGCAATATAAGTACCCTTCATTTTGTGCATTAATCGCAATCCATCGAATACATGATGATTTTCAATCCCTTATTCTATCACGTTTGGGCTGAATATTGGATGTTAATGTGTCTCTGTAAAGGCACGCACGTTTATATGAGCGACCATTTTGGTCGTTGTAGTCTTCCTGGTTTTCTGAGTTTATGAATACCTCATTGTAGTGTTAATGCATCAATATGTAGGCAGTAATACACTGCCGTTTCCCGAAAAACGCAACGTGGGTTATCCCTGTCAATGAGAAAGACTGAATTATAGAATTAAATGCACATTTTCCAGACTCCAGTTTCTCTTTGTTGTCCATTACAGATGTAGTGGCCCACCAACACGATGGCAACTCCTTTCGTCGCGGTAGAAAGAAAAGAATACCGTACACCAAGATGCAGCTAAAGGAACTGGAAAAAGAGTATGCCGCCAACAAATTCATCACGAAAGATAAGAGGAGAAAGATTTCAACCGGAACCAATTTGTCGGAAAGGCAGATTACGATCTGGTTTCAAAACAGGAGAGTTAAAGAGAAGAAGTTCGTGGCCAAAGTCAAGACCAGTGCTCCGTAGCCAGCCAGGCTTGAGCTAGACGATTTGGACGAGGGACATTGTTTTTGGTGTATGAACAAAAAAATGAAGGAAAGAAAACGTTGACGTGGTACTTTTTTTGGATTGGGATTTGGTTTGCTATTTTGCCTGCGCAATTGCATCTCCAATTCGTCTTTTGAAAAGAATAAATAAAACAAGAACCAAGCCCTCTAAAGACAATGTTTTAGAGGCCTGTAAATACAGCACTTGCCTGCTTTAATGTAACACTTAAATCTGCTTAACTGTTTAACTCGTGCTATACATGCAGGTATATATAGGCTATATGTCAATGTTGTTACTGCAGTAGACTAGGAAACGTATTATGCAATCATATTCCCAATATAAACTGTTTATAACGCTTGTAAAACAGTACTTATAAAAATATAGCGTAATGCTTAATAAATTGTTTTAATCCCAGTATGTTGTATAAATTAAATGTTACTTCGTGGAATATATGTGTTATATATGTGATTCTGTTTGCAAACCCTGTTTATATAGGGATAGTTCAAGATAAAATAGAATAATGATCGGTAGAAGTACACATTGAAATAGGGATGGTCTAAGACCAAGAAATGGAGTTCAGAAATTTCAGTGTAATGTAAAGTTACATTCAAACCGTTTATAATATATTTTAAATATGAGTTTTACGCATTAAGTTAGTGATTAATTTGACATATTATGCTCCATCATGAAAGCTGCATCAAAACTTTTTTTTTTAAATTACAACTTTTAAAGTGTCCGTACCCTTTACAAATAATCTCGTGCTTTTCATGCCGAATAACAGTCTTTCCGGGGCTCATGATTTTGGTGATGGGTAAAAGCTACTGTGCCGTTTGTGCCAAATATATTATTTATAATGAACTGGGTGGTTCGAGCTCTGAATGCTGATTGGCTGACAGCCGTGGTATATCAGACAGTATACCACGGGTATGACAGAACATGTATTTCTACTGTTCTAATTACGTTGGTAACCAGTTTATAATAGCAATAAGGCACCGCTGGGGTTTATGGTATATGGTCAATATACCACGGCTAAGGACTGTGTCCAGACACTCCGCATTGTGTCGTGCGTAAAAACAGCCCTTAGCCGTGGTATATTGGCCATATACTACACCCCCTCGGGCCTTATTGCTTAAATATACTTTGAAAGTTGAAGGCCTGCAAACACAGCCATATTTGAAATGGCTAGCTATGATGTGTTGTATGTTATTATTTAGCCTTACTTGTATCAGCTATTGATGCTCTTATTACTGCTTCATTAATACTCTTGGAACCCTTGGACGTTTACGCAGGCCTAGGCCAATGGGCTACTTCAAAATATATATGAATGGTTTAGACAAGATTTTGTTAATTGGTAGACCTATTTAAAATGAGCATAATTACTAGCTATTCAATACGAAATCAGTCAAATACGGCTACAAAGGTTAAACTGACTTCAGCTATAGGCCTTTATATGCAAACTAAAACAAATTAAATTCACTTCAAGCGTCAAGAAATTAGTTGCATATTCAATATCGGTTGTTAGTCTATATATCCTGTTCTGGGTGGATACGAGGAATGTTTTGATGTTCAAGAAGAAAACAGAGCATGAGGCAAATGCAGACTTCCTTAATCCGGCCTTGACCTTGAGTGTCACGTGGTCCCCATCTTCAGTTGTTCATATCTCGGTAATATACAGTAAATCTCACAACGTTAACAATATTTTGTGTCAATCTTGGCAGGTAGCCTAGTGGTTAGAGCCTTGTACTAGTAACCGAAAGGTTGCAAGATCAAATCCCCGAGCTGATAAGGTACAAATTTGTCGTTCTGTCCTTGAACAAGGCGGTTAACCCACTGTTCCTAGGTCTTCATTGAAAATAAGAATTTGTTCTTAACTGACTTGCCTAGTTAAATAAAGGAAGGGGGGAAAATTATGGAAAAGACTCTTAAAGTAGCTTCCAGTCTTGGTTCCCCACATGCTTCCATTCGTGTTAAGAGGACCTCATAGTGGCTATCGTCCTGCGTAACTATGAAATAATATTCTCCGAATGTTCGCTCGTTTGGATAAGCAATTTTACGCACTATAATCTGTTTTACAGTCTTTTGAGACGTGATTTACGTATCCGTCCAGTTCCGAACAGTTTAATTGTTGGATAGTGAGCAGAGCTAAGGCGCGCTCCGGCTGCATACTACTCTTAACGCCGGTCTAGATTAGTCAGGGTGTAAAAGGTGCGTCGTTATTCAAACGCTTTACATCATCACCTTTGCATCGTCCTGTTGCTTTCTCTTTGCTGTGCTCTGTTTTAAAGTCAGTTGACACACCACATAGGCATGTACTTCTCTCGTTGGTGAAATATAGACACTTTTGGGGAATGTTGCCAATGGAAAAATTTAGCAGAGCGAGATTTCGGATTAAAGCATATACTACCGACGCATTGATGAAGACGTAGGCGTACCATAATATGTGCCATATGTAGCCTAGGCAACGCTGCATAAAGTAATGTATTAATAATAACTATTACTAGCCACATAGTCAGAACAGTGTTCATTTTCAGAATGTAGATTATTTCCCTTTTCCATTGATAAATGCAACAACTACAAAGACGAGCTGAAGCACTAGTCTTACGGTCCAACCTGGATTGGGGACGTTTGTGCTTGGTATGGATTCTGACAGAATTTGAGAGGAACGATATCAAAGCCCATTCCACGCTGTAGATAATGATGCCAACGCTTCAGGTCATACATTTCTTCTGCAGCTTTACTCATAGCGAGAGACATTTGGAAACCCGTCTGAGTTTTTTGGTATTCCAACCCAAACCCACAAATGTTATTATATTATCCTGGTGCTACTCTCAGAACCAGACATCACTTGACGTACGAGACCAAAATAAGACGATAAAAACATGTGAAGCTATTACACCTCATAGGCCCATTTCAACACAGCCTAAGGCGTTTGTATCACTTTTTTTTTGCTGACGTAGAAACACATGGGCCTGAGTGTTCAGCTGTATGTGCCCCATAGCATTTCTATTCAAGTAAGCCTCAGTAAATAGCAATGCCTGCCATTTGAAACATTATTTGTAATGTTGTTATTTCAGTTCCATTGTGTTAAATACAATTGCATGATGTATTTCCACCCAGTATATCTAATTAAGTTTGGGCATTATACTAAATGATTATAAACATGGCCTATAGCCAATTCATGGCGATTTTGAATTGGACCGGTCATTTCTCAGTCCAGATTTCCCGGCATGTGCAGTGCTGCTTTTCAGACCAGACGTGTCTTCCACCGAACTGTGCTTGGCAATAAATGCGGAACAACATTCCTTCCACCGCCGGTTAACATTGAACTTGACAAAAGCATTCTAACAAACGGCGCGTCTGCTTTGTGTTTACGTTGTGGTTTAATGGTAGTTCCTTCTCCTCCTTTAGAAAACGCACAATGTGAGCATCAAGCACGGAAGTAGCTTTCCACCAGCAATACAATAAAGCTGCAATTTTCCCTGAGTTGAAATACCAGACCCTATCATTAATTGTTTTACTCTTGAATAGTAAATTGTAATTGGTCGATATTTTTTTATCAATGTATAGGAAATATAGCCATTTCCCATTTCGTATGGCCTGCATCCACTTCAAGGACTTTAACGTGCATCTGGGCCTATCCCACTCTGGAGTGACGGATGATTGACGCTGTAGCCTTTAGTGCCGCAGTACTGACGCAATAGTGTGGTTTTTGTTGAACGTTGTCTTCACTGTTATCCTCATTTTGCTTTTGCCAATTTAAGATATTCTCATAACTCAAACGCTCCGAGACTTGAGTGTGCTTTATACCCAAATACCAATTCAATATTACGTTTAGGAGTATAGCCTATATCTTTGCTCAAGATTCACCGAGGTGTAACTTTAAACATAACCGCAAAGAATAGCATGTCGTGGCTTTTTGAAGTAGGCAACAGATCTTCTCATCATCATCACACACCATTCCAACTCTGAAGAAAGTGCCATTTCAAAGTGTGACGCTCAAAACGAATTAATTTTATTACTGCTCTATTAATACTCTTGGAACCCTTGGACGTTTACGCAGGCCTAAGCCAATAGGCTACTTCAAAATATATATGAATGGTTTAGACAGGATTGTGTTAATTGGTAGGCCTATTTAATTTTAAAATTAAAATCAGTCAGATACGGCTACAAAGGTTAAACTGACTTCAGCTATAGGCCTTTATATGCAAACTAAAACAATTGAAATTCACTTCAAGCGTCAAGAAGTGAGTTGCGTATTCAATATCGGTTGTTAGTCTATATATCCTGTTCTGGGTGGATACGAGGAATGTTTTGATGTTCAAGAAGGAAACAGAGCATGAGGCAAATGCAGACTTCCTTAATCCGGCCTTGACCTTGAGTGTCACGCGCTCACCAGATCAGCAATACCGTTTGTCTCACGCTGATCATTAATATTTATACGGGGAACGGGAGTTTCTATGTCCCTATGAATAGCCTATAGCCACCGTTATGCTAGATCTGACTATGTTCAGTTGTCCATATCTCGGATATACAGTAAATCTCACAACGTAAACAATATTTTGTGTCAATCTTGTCATGGAAAAGGCTCTCAAAGTAGCTTATAGCCTTGGTTCCCCACACATGCTTCCATTCGTGTTGAGAGGACCTCATAGTGACTACCCTCCTGCGTAACTGTATGAAATAATGTTCTCCGAATGTTCGCTCGTTTGGATAATAATTTTACGCACTATAATCTGTTTTACAGTCTTTTGAGACGCGATTTACGTATCCGTCCGGTTCCGAACAGTTTAATTGTTGGATAGTGAGCAGAGCTAAGGCGCGCTCCGGCTGCATACTACTCTTAACGCCGGTCTAGATTAGTCAGGGTGTAAAAGGTGCGTCGTTATTCAAACGCTTTACATCATCACCTTTGCATCGTCCTGTTGCTTTCTCTTTGCTGTGCTCTGTTTTAAAGTCAGTTGACACACCACATAGGCATGTACTTCTCTCGTTGGTGAAATATAGACACTTTTAGGGAATTCTCATAATATTCTCATAACTCAAACGCTCAGGGACTTGAGTGTGCTTTATACCCAAATACCAATACAATATTAATGTTAGGAGTATAGCCTATATCTTTGCTCAAGATTCACCGAGGTGTAACTTTAAACATAACTGTAAAGAATAGCATGTCGTGGCTTTTTGAAGTAGGCAACAGATCTTATCATCATCACACAGCATTCCAACTCTGAAGAAAGCGCCATTTCAAAGTGTGACGCTCAAAACGAATTTATGGATAGGACAGGCTATGTCACATATTGGCTATACATGTATGCTTTAATATCATAGTTCAGCCCAGCCTCACATTCAATTCGCGCATATATGTACAAAATGTATTTCAGCAGATTTCGTGCGTTTTTTTGTGCATTTTTGGGGTGGTTCAATTCGTTTGAAAATACACGAATTTCTGTGCTACTTAATTCGTGCGAAAATACACGAATTTCTGTGCTACTTAATTCGTGCGAAAAGACACGAATTTAACCAGTAGGCGACACACAAGCCGTTGCAACAACCATAGACGCGATCGCCTGTATTTATTTATTTTACGTTATGAATATATAGATATTTTGTCTTTTTTTAACCATTTAACCATAAGAGGTTATATATATATTGTCTTTATTTAATTCCTATTAAAACATTGTGGTTTTATGCCTATATGTACTGTTTTCGATTTTTTCTGAACAGACTTTTCAGGATAGAATGAATGTAAGCAATGCATGATGGTTAATGGTGTTTTATTCGGTTGTAGTTCCATGTATTTCTTAAAAAATAAACGTGTAAACCATTTTTATTGAACAGAATGTAACTGAAAATACAATGGCAGCCTTGCCATTGTCCATCAATAACAAAACGTTTTTTTTTCGTATAACATTTGGGGAAACGTATGCAGTCATTGTAGTCTTACATTTTGTTGGCCAACCAAAATTACCAAAACGTTAACCCGTAATAAGGCTAGGGTGGCTGAGTGTAAATACATGGCTCTGAGTGTAAGCACCTTTTCACTAGAAACGTTCTTGTGTTCAAATTACCGTCAGTGCGAAATAGCTAGAAAGCTTTCGTATTTCCACTTGGCTGCACCTACGGTTACGATAACGATAAATCAAGTGCAATACCTGCGTCGACCTGTGTCGAGCAGCAAAACACCGGAAAGCTTCTAGCCTACCGGAAAGTTACAAGAAGAACAAGAATAGTTACCTCATCCGGTCATGTGACACTCTGGATGCCCCCTAAAAGCAATTTCAACCGTTTTGAAAAATGACGCCTGGTAACCCCCAAAAAATACCAGGTGCATGAAAAGTTTGGACTTAGAATATTTTTTTAAAACCTCCATAAATCACTCAGGCCATTGACTCGAGAAGAAAAAACATAAAATATTTTCCAGAAGAAAAAACAGAATATTTTTTGAAAACCTCCATAAATCACTCAGGCCAGCACCCATTGATTTGGGGCGGTAGTATAGCGCTCCCAGAGCGGGTATGGAAGTCTGGATCCCCCCTAAAAGCATTTAAGGCTCTGTGTGTCTTTAAGCACCATACTTTTTCACTCCATCCTTGCTGTGTGTGTGTGTGTGTGTGTGTGTGTGTGTGTGTGTGTGTGTGTGTGTGTGTGTGTGTGTGTGTGTGTGTGTGTGTGTGTGTGTGTGTGTGTGTGTGTGTGTGTGTGTGTGAGAGAGCTTTTCTTTGACATCTGTTTAGCGAAATTACTGATTTACAGTTCATGAGGGTTGACCGATTCACACATTTAAAGTTTTGGAAAGATCTGACTTTTTTAAACCTTCGAAACAGCACCTATGACCCCATTTTAAGGCACTTCCGGTTGGCACAGGAAGCTATAAGTAAATACATATCCTGATCGGGGTATGCTTTTACAGAATCCTGAGTTTTAAGTCTATACGTTAAGAACTGACTGATTTACACAGGGTTGAATGCACTATATCACAAACTGCTGGTTGGGTATGGCAAAACACTTTTAGGGTGATTTTATCACTTCCGGTTGCTCCAGGAAGCTTAGAATCAACACAGGTAGACCTCATAGTGGCTTGATGGATTGTCATTGAAGACAGGTTCATAAGACATTCATAACCCACATAGGCTTCAGGTTGAATTTAGGGGTGCAGGCAATGTGTTCCTATGGGGTGAGATGTCATTGTAAACTGTTTGATGTAAACACCTTCTTTTAACTGTTAAGGGTTAATGCCACACGGTCAATGTTAGGCTTGCACAGAGACCTTAGGAACGTTCCTGAGGTCAAATTGTGCTTCTAAACCTTAACAGTTCTCTCTCTGTCTCCCAAAAGCAAAAGACTTGAAATGTAGGTCAAGGGTCATCTTCTTGTCACTGTCGCTGCGCTCAGACCGAGCAAGCTACGGTCAAGCGGGGCATCTCGTTGAACTCGGCACGGCTATGGTGATGTCATTTTTAGTGGTGATTTCAGAATGCTATTTTGGTGGTTTTTCACTGTTGAAACATATTGCAAATGCACAAAAGTCAACTAGCAAGTCAGTGTCCATCAGCTAATTAGATATTTTCAGACACCAAACTGATACCATCTGACTCCAAACTCACTTTTTCCAACTCGTTTAGAAGCCAACTATCACATATTTCAGAGCAGGCCAAAAATTCACAGCGCCTTCCATTTAAACCATAATAAAACAAATAATACGTAGTTATGTTCTAGCTGCGGGTCCAGTTTTCACATTATGTTTAGCCCTATGTGAGGCGACCTCGAATCCCAAGTTTCGGCTCGATAGGTCATTCGGTGCCCGAGCAAAACCTTAATTGGTGCTGAAATTCCACTTTTTTCCATGCCTTGCTACGGGGTCCTTGAATGAGCTATCGGACAGAAATGTCGGGGTCCGTCTCTATGGGCCGAGCCGGTTTCAATGCACCTAGTCTTGCAACTCTGGGACTTTTCTAAATGTCACCATTTTGTAATGCTCAAAATGAATTGAAGTCAATGCAAATGCACCGAGGCTTTTTATCGGTCCGAGAACCTTCTAGAGCCACATAACTCACCGTGCTTAATCGACCTGAGCTCTAGAACAGGTTTGTAAAGTTTCAGAACTCTAGGTCTGACGGTTCTTTAAAAGTTCAAACAAAAGTAACTATTGCAGGCACTGTCTGCCTCTAAGCCCCTCAGTGTGTCACTCCATCCTTTCTGTGTGGGTGTGTAAATTTTTCCTTGAAATCTGATGGGATGAATGACTGATTTACAGTTCATGAGGGTTGCCTATTCACATATATTAAGTTTTGGAAAGATTTGACTTTTTTAACCCTTCGAAACAGCCCTTTTGACACCAATTATGGCACTTTCGGTTGGCACAGGAAGCTGAAAGTAAACACATATCCTCATTGGAGTGGGCTTTTACAGAATCCTGAGTTTTAAGTCTATACGTTAAGAACTCACTGATTTACATAGGGTTGAATGCACTATTTCTCTCAAACTGCAGGTTGGGTATGGCAAACACTTTTAGGGTGATTTAACCACTTCCGGTTGCTCCAGGAAGCTTAGAATCGACACAGGTAGACCTCATAGTGGCCTGATGGATTGTCATCGAAGACAGGTTCATAAGGCATTATTAACCCACATAGGCTTCAGGTTGAATTTAGGGGAGCAGGCAATGTATTCCTATGGGGAGACATGTCATTGTAAACTGTTTGATGTAAACACCTTCTTTTAACTATTAAGGGTTAATGCCACACGGTCAATGTTAGGCTTGCACAGATCGGGAGGACCTTAGGAACGTTCCTGAGGTCAAATTGTGCTTCTAACCTTAACGGTTCTCTCTCTGTCTCCCAAAAGCAAAAAACTATGAAATTGAGGTCAAAGGGTCATTTGGGTCCTTCTTCTTGTCCCTGTCGCTGCACTCAGACCGAGCTAGCTACGGTCAAGCGGGGCATCTCGTTGAACTCGGCACGGCCTGGAGATAATGGCAATGCCATTGCAGGCTTTGTGTGTCTTTAAGCACCGTACTTTTTCACTCCATCCTTTTATCCCCTTTTCTTCGTGGTATCCAATCGCTAGTAATTACTATCTTGTCTCATCGCTACAACTCCTGTATGGGCTCAGGAGAGACGAAGGTCGAAAGCCACGCGTCCTCCGAAGCACAACCCAACCAAGCCGCACTGCTTCTTAACACAGCGCGCCTCCAACCCGGAAGCCAGCCGCACCAATGTGTCGGAGGAAACACCGTGCACATGGCCCCCTTGGCTAGCGCGCACTGCCCCCGGCCCGCCACAGGAGTCGCTGGAGCGCGATGAGACAAGGATATCCCTACCGGCCAAACCCTCCCTAACCCGGACGACGCTAGGCCAACGGACCTCCCGGTCGCGGCCGGCTGCGGCAGAGCCTGGGCGCGAACCCAGAGACTCTGGTGGCGCAGCTAGCACTGCGATGCAGTGGCAGAGCTTCGAGACCCACTTAAAAAATGTTCGTCTGAACACACTGCAACTGGATCTGTAACTTTTTTTTTTTTAACTCCTTTTTGTGAACATGACCAATTTGTCAATGTACGATTTCTCTTAAATTACGATAGATAAATGGCTGGTTCTTTTTTTCCTGACACCGTATGCTTATGTACTTTGACGTGAAGCGGTCAAATTAGCACCCTACTTTACGTTTTTGACATTTAATCCCAGAAAAATGGCCATAACTCAAAAAGCGTTGAGGCCTCGACGCCATCTTGTTCGGGGCCAACTGTCCATTACGTCTTCGAAATATTTTCCGTTTAGGAGAAAAGGCCACATGCATTTGCAATGTGCTTGTGCATTTGCAATATTATTTATTTTCCCTCTGGTGGGAATTTCCTAGACTGCAGAAAAATGACCAAAATGTGTTATTTTTATAAAACGGAAACCGAACGTCCGAGAGATTTAGTTTGATGACTTCCTGAAAGATCTCTCCCCGTTTAGAAACGTTGCAGGACGTCTAGTAAGGGACCTTACATTTGCAATGTGGCGTTTCTCACTAACCATATGGCGAGTGCTAAAATGTTCCCTTAAGGTATGGAAAGGCCTTGGAAAGGCCATAAGTGTAAGCCAACATAATTCATTATTTTACATTAACATGTAATACATGCATTATGAAGAAAATGGTGTAATTTAGGCTCCACGAAATATGAAATGGGTTATGAAGAAAATCGTGTATGGTTGCCTACATGACAAAAAGGCGTTCTGATTACAAGTGCACCAGTATCCAAAGTATTAAGCGAAATCAAGCACAGAAAACAGCATTGGCATTAATAAAACAATATTTCCCACGAATTAAGTCGCAGGTAAATGTGCGTCTTTTCTCAAAAATTCTGTTCAGCAAGTCTAAAACAGTACATATAGGCATACAACGACACATTTTAAAACATGGTTAAACAAAGACAACATTTCTGTATATTCATGACGTTGAATTAGCCATTAAGAAGAACAAAAATGAAATACAAATTATCGCGTCTACATGGTTGTTGCAACGGCTTGTGTGTCACCTACTGGTTAAATTTGTGTCTTTTCGCACGAATTAAGTAGCACAGAAATTCGTGTATTTTCAAACGAATTGAACCACCCCAAAACACCCCAAAAATGCACAAAAACGCACGAAATCTGCTGAAATACATTTTGTACATATATGCGCGAATTGAATGTGAGACTGTGTTGCATAGTTAGGCCTACTTTACTTTATTCGATTTATTTGACAGGGACAATGTTTATGTCTGTGAAAATTGACGGGTATTTGGACCCAAATGTAAAATATATATTTTAATACGCCTATTTTCCATTTGATTATTTTGTCTGAAAATATGAACTACTGCGATAGAACAGTTATACAAAGTTAAATGGAGTAAAGCAGTTTAATAATTGTTAACCTATTGAAACGACTTAATTATATTAAAGGTTTTTGGACATGGTAACGTTAGGCCTATTTTAGATTTGAGACATTCGGCCACTCAGGCTAATGTTTGAACCTCCTGAGTGTGCTTTAAACTACTTTATTTTTAAACAAGGCAGATTGCAAATTATTATGTCAATCTGTCGACGTTAAAATATGAATGTTTTGACAGTGTTTTTGGTGTTTTGGTGGCTGGCTTGAAGACAAGAAAGAGAGTCCAAGCTCTATCCCGCGATGACTTCCGTGTCAATATCCCTCCAACTGGCCGTCCCAAGAGCATGCTTCATTTCTAGAATGCCAGACTCTTCCCTCTCAAGTTCACGTCCAGCCCCCCCCCCCCCCCCCCAGTTTACCACACTCTTTCACTTTTGCAGAGTCCTCCTCCCCCTAGTCTGCATTGCGGACAGTCTTTTGTTACACGGGTGGACTTTGCAGTTGAACTTGAGACATCTTGTAAACAATAAGTAGTCTGGCCCTTGTCTGGACAGAGGTGGTCAATGGACCTGAGGCTCAAAAGGTGTCCGCTGCATGCAGGAGGAAGAGGAAATGACTCTACACACCAGGCCTCCAACAATGCACCTAGAAATAGTGATGAGCTCAGTCTGAGCTCCCTGAGCTGCAAGGTGACACATAGGCCTACATGGTTTAATGAATTGAGAATAAGACCTGCATCCCCATATAGGCAAAAATGGGGACAAGGTCAAAACCACATAAAACATTGACGATATCTATATATTTGGGGCGGCAGGTAGCCTAGTGGTTAGAGCGAAAGGTTGCTGGATTGAATCCCCGAGCTGACAAGGTAAAAATCTGCCGTTCTGCCCCTGAACAAATCAGTTAACCCACTGTTCCCCGGTAGGCCGTCATTGTAAATAAGAATTTGTTCTTAACTGACTTGCCTAGTTAAATAAAGGTTAAATAAATAAATGTACAATATTTACAAAGATAAACATTATATATATGTAAGAAGATATTGTGGGTCAAGATCATGGATGAAAATCACCACCTAACGACCCGTTTAAAACGGCACAACACTAATAGTCTGTAGCTAAACTGTAGCTGAGCTAGAATTTCCCCACATGTGTGCTTTAATAAAGAGCCTATAGATTGTAGAAACAAAGTGATGTTTCTTACAACCACATCAGCTGGTGCCAACACTAGTCCAATAGGGTATGAACTCAACTGCAAATATTTTCTGGCGGTGCACGTGCTAAAAGTTTACTGGCCATACAAGTGGTTAGGTGCTATTTTGAACGGCTCACTAGAATATGGCTACACCAAATTTTAGGATTGAAATGTCTTTTTTTGTTGCTGAGCAAAACAAATTGTTGGCCTAGCACTGTGTAGACGCTCAAAAGTCACATGCGACTATCGTTTTCAACAATGTATCTGTTTACCCTATATGAATCCAACATAGTTTTATTATTATTAGGCATGTAATAATTATTTAAAAATAAAAACCTAAAAAGCGTAGGGCTATTCTAATGTAGGTCTGTATCTTGAATTAATGATATGCAAGTAACAGTGATAATTAACCATTAACTCTGTTTTAAAACTATTTTATGTATTTGTTTTATGCCACATATTACCATTAAGCTGCCAAACTCCTAGCCAATTGCTGGATACTTACTTATTGACATTACACTTGGAAAGGAGAGTCATTAAGATTCATTGATAAGCCTCTCATCATGTTAGGTATGTATTCGTATGCCATTATTTACCTTCCTTGCATAGTGTCATGCCAAAGGTTATTGATAGGACCATACGCCAGCAAAGGGACTTTTGGATAGACACATTCAACCAGGCCTAGACTATTATATTTTCAGCTACCGGATATGGCTGAATAAATGGGGCTCTGGAAGACAAGGCTAGGCTACTTACAGGTAAAGAAATTAACAATATTTAAGATGAATAAAGACTATACTGAAAATAGTTTGACAGGAAATTATACTTAAGTGTGACAGCATGGACTTGGCCTGCCTTTTGGCCATGCGCTAGGCTACTCAGTGTATATCTTGAATCTGGTTAGGTTTGTGTTTTCTTTTCTTATGTCGCCAGGGGATCTGGGAGCAGCGGGAGAGGTGTTGGTGTTGACAAACAGGAACACGAGTTGGAACTCTCGTGCGCGCTAATGATCACCAGCCCACCCTCGCGCAACGGAACCACATCATAGCATCGTTCGGACTGAGAGGAAAAGCCCGCCTACTTAAACCGAGATCAACATAACTTTAAGACTACGCAGTAAAATAACCAATTGTATTGGCATGCAACACACAACTCATCTGTGAGATTTTACGGGGCACTACAATTATGTGGACCTTATAAATCGGAGTTGGTTTAGGAAGAAAGTGAGGCAACGTTCTGCATTGTACTGGGCTAACTATTGGTTCCGTTATTTTCCCTGTCATTGAAATTATTTACGCACTGACCTCCAGTTTTAGAACCTAGTTATTATGTTATAACTGTTAGCTACATTTGGATGTATTTAGCCCACCAATAATTCATTTCAATAACATTATGCTGAATGTATTGTCAATAATCATATATGGCTTTACAGGTTAACTCATGGCCTACAATTGCGAAAATAATTTTAAACCTTTCGTGTATCGGAACCGAATACACAAATATAGCTATATCTACCATATTAATTAGGCAACAAACTCCATCTTTCACCTTGACCTGTTGTGTGGAGATCTCCTTAAAAGGAACAGTTCACCCAAATTACAAAATTACACGTTGGTTTCCTTACATATGACAGCAATCCATGCTTTGGTTTAGTTTCCCTTTCCACGTGCGAATGTTTTAGCATTTGTGGCACGAATCCCATTCAAGTCATGGGACGGATATTAGCATTTTGTTCAAAACGTCTAAAGGTGACTTTGTTGAGCTTCACGAATAATTCGAGATACTTTGGATGATTTGGACATGATGAAATGCTAATATCGGTCCCATGACTTGAATGGGATTTGTGCCACGAATTCAAAAACATTAGCATGTGGAAACAGTGCCAGGGAAACTAAACCGAAGCATGGATTGCTCTCATACCTTGCCCATTGACTGCTTACAGGGTAAGGAAACCAATGTGTCATTTTGTAACTTGGATAAACTATCCCTTTAACCTTGCTCCATGCCTCGCACACGAATTAAAATCTGACTCAGTACATCTGGATGAGTTGTGTAACTAGAATCGTAATGAAAGGCGTGGATGTTTTTAGTAGCCCAGTGCACTAGCCCGCTGGCACGGCGTGGATGTGGTCCAGATGTGTTGGGCCGCGCCAGAGTGCAGAGGTGCCCTACCCGAATCAGCAGCGTGTTAGAAGCCGAGGCCAAATTGACCTTACTCGCATTTTCTGGTCGCCGATTCCATATTTCGATGGCCAGTAAAAAGGGAATTTTGTATCATGACGTGGGTGGTTTGTCAACACCTCACGCCAGACATTGCTCTCCGGGGCCGCGGTGTAGGCATAGCCTATAATGGACAAGTGTTGATGCCAGGTGTTGGAGTGTATCAGCGAAACCGCAGTTCACAAAATAGCCTGATATATTTATCGTGGTTTTTGCAGGCCGTTGTGTATTTTAACGTTTTTCCAAAACAATAACACACAAAATCGTTAATAACCTGTAATTCGGTTAATTAATTCTCTACAGCCATAATTGATCACAGTTTTTTTCGGTAGACAATAGCTTCCCGGGTTATAAACCCTTAAATTAGCCTAAATTGGGATACAAATTGTTGTACAACTTCAGAATTGTGCAGGTTTAAGATATATAGACAACGTTATATTAATGTTGTAACCTGTATGGGTACATATAGCCTAAGTAACAGCTGGTGAACAAAGTAAACGGACAAAGTAAACGAATGCAATATTTTTAATCCGAATTGTGTTACATGTTTGATCGACTAATCTATTGCATTCCCATTTGGAGATATGAATCAGGCCTGGTGTGTTTGACCTCTGATACTATTTAAAACGTTTAGTGGTTCTGTGATATAAATTCTAAACGTAATATGCTACAAATGTCTTTATTTCGATAAATGCGTAAACAAAGACTCATTTAGCCGTATTAGTTCTAGAGAGAGAGAAACTCGCAAATGCAGGCTTCAATATGACCAATCGATTACAATTGGAAGTTGTTGAACTGTTAATACATTTAGCCTGAATGTAGAAAGCGATAGGCCACAGTGAGCAGTAAAATGATAAATGATCAATAACTACTGCACACACACTTCTTATAATGAAAAATCTAGGCTACTGAAAGAGCTACTGCCTAAATACTGCAATGCGGGATCTTATGCATCCTGTGTCATGTCAAATACCTCAGATTTAGCTGGAAAACATTGAAATACTGGGTTGTAATTTTGCATTCTAAAAAATATTTGCTCTTATTGTCGTATGAAGTATCTCTTGAGGCTTTGATAGCGGTTCAAACACAATAGCTGTTTGTTTATCCTATTGCTTTTTAACCAAGACAACAATATGCATTGTATACAATTACGATTTTGAGTTTTGCTATTCATCTATGCCTTATCTTTTCAAATCTTGATTAAAATGTTTGTATTTGATCCTACGTAAACTTTTCGGAACAATACAAGAGGATCAGATGAAAATGGTAAAAACGTATTTATGTTTGGTCCAAGTTGTTCTTGAGTCGACTTGCCTCGAGCTGAATTTCTCTCTTCCCTGTTCACCTTGTAAAAAGTACTTTCCAACAATAATATCTATCTAAAAAAGTATACAGCAGAAGCTTCCTTATTTTATGGATGTTTCATTGTCCTTTTATGAAATAGGATTTTGCAATTGAATACTCAAATCAATGGGCATATTTTGTGCTCCCAGACACAGAGCTTAGGCCTACATTTTCTGACATTCAACATTCATCATTAGCTTCACGCACGTACCGATTAATCTTCATGAATCATGAATACTTTTTTGGGACTTGAAAAACGTCAGTGGTTTCTCTTTTTTTTTCCAGTATGTAAAATTGCAATTTTGTGCTAGCCTCGTTATGAGTTAGCCTACTCGTGATTTTTTGCTACGTGATGCTTGATGATTGACATGATAAAGTAAATCATGTATTCAAATTGTATTCATATTTGATTAATAGCCGATTCCCCAGTCGCTTAGTAAAGCACGAAGGCATACTTTGAACTTCCTGTCGGGGTAGCCTAACTATTTAAAAATTGTTTATGCACTTCTAGGCAGCACTATAAACTTGTAGAATATAGTTGTGTTAAAATATGATTGGTACATTTGATATGAATTCGTATGCATTGTCAGAGAGACAGGCACTTTTGTGCAACGTCCTTCTCTTCAGTAAATCGGCTCTCTTCTGCCATCTTGCGTCGTTTTGAGTGACATGCAACCAGATAGTTGCATTAAACGTCCACTAGTAGGCTACCCATGAGGTCGGTGGAAGAATTTTCCTTCAAGGGAATTGTGCACAGACCGCACTCACAAACCAAATATACAAATCTTTAGATCTGGATTTGACATCAAATAGAATAAGGAGAGTTATAGAAACGATACTTTACACAGACAGAAGAGAATTTCTTGGTTTTGTCCGCTTTCACGGTCACTCAAGGTCAAACGAGATCTTGAAGCGAGAGCCTCTGATTAGAGAACGGGCTAGTGTTTTACGATTTCTTCCCAGTGACGACATAGGCAGCTCGTTTTACAGGAAGGCTCTTTATTGAATTGTTCTCGCTCTGATAGGCACCCGGGACATTGAGCGTGTGTTCCCCATCTTAATTGTCTGTCGGAGGCAACAGAGCCACTGAAATACACAACTATAAAATACTTCACCCGTGTCCAATGATCTAGATTGGCTGTCACCGAATATATATGAATGAAAAATAAAACTCAGGAGGTATTGGAAAATACTTCTTCGCATTGTGCAGTTTTGCTTCCATTTTGAGAAGTATGACCTACATGCGTTTTGCATGATTTTGAATGAATCAACTGGCTTAGTGGTTTAATTATAAGTATCAATGTGAGTCAGTCCCAGAAGTTGGTAATTCATCCATCATGAGATCACGGGTTGCCTATCATCATCTTTACATGTCGATGTTTGATTGCTTATCACCGGTGCTGGTAGGGCCTACTGTAGGCCATGCAATACACTGTGTAATTCTTCATAATGTTTCATTGATGTTTAAGTGTGATGTACATTTGATGCACAGAGACAACAATCTGCCCAACAGGCTAAACATGACTAAAACACAGTATCCATTCAGAATGCAGTTTATTAGATATTGGGCCTTTGTTAAAAATGAATAACATGTACATGTAATATACTGCATGCATGACAAGTAGGCAGAGTGGAAACCAAGGGAAATACTTTATGAATATGCTCTTATCCTTGTAAAACGGAATATCCTACCGATCCTTGACTTCGGTGATGTCATTTACAAAATAGCCCCCAACACTCTACTCAGCAAACTGGATGTAGTCTATCACAGTGCCATCCGTTTTATCACCAAAGCCCCATATACTACCCACCACTGCGACCTCTATGCTCTCGTTGGCTGGCCCTCGCTACATATTTGTCGCCAAACCCACTGGCTCCAGGTCATCTATAAGTCTTTGCTAGGTAAAGCCCCGCCTTATCTCAGCTCACTGGTCAAAGCCAACACTTACTTTGGCCGCCTTTCCTTCCAGTTCTCTGCTGCCAATGACTGGAACGAATTGCAAGAATCTCTGAAGCTGGAGACTTTTATCTCCCTCTCTAACGTTAAGCATCAGCTGTCAGAGCAGCTTACCGATCACTGTACCTGTACACAGCCAATCTGTAAATAGCACACCCGACTACCTCATCCCCATATTATTACTTACCCTCTTGCTCTTTCGCACCCCAGTATCTCTACTTGCACATCATCATCTGCACATATATCACTCCAGTATTAATGCTAAGTTATAATTATTTTTGCCTCGATGGCCTATTTATTGCCTTACCTTCCTACTCTTCTACATTTGCACACGCTGTACATAGATTCTTTCTATTATTATTTTATTTTGTGTTATTGACTGTACGTTTGTTCATGTGTAACTCTGTGTTGTTGTTTTTGTCGCACTGCTTTGCTTTATCTTGGCCAGGTCGCAGTTGTAAATGAGAACTTGTTCTCAACTGGCCTACCTGGTTAAATAAAGGTGAAATATATATATATATATTTATCAGCATGTTTATTTCATCACAGGCTTTTTCAGGCTGAAGTAACAACCAATCAATGTCTCCGTCCTCCTGGATTCCAGAGAGATTGTGAATGATGGTTCATAGTGGACCCATCATTGGATCTTTCTCTCCCACTGCAGAGGGGCACACCAGAACAGTACATCTAAGGGCTGTGGACTGATAGAAAGAATGGAACAATGATGGAAAGAGTTAGATTTTTGGATGACATTGAAAGTGCTCTTGATATAATTGTGGGTTGAATTGAAAACCACGTCTATTGTGGTCTGATATATCAACATGTTGGAAGAGAGTCTCTGCACAGGGTGTCACTGTTAAGCAAGATTTTGGCCATATTAATTGGATTAATATGCTAATTGCAAGCAGACCATCCAAATCATAAATGTTTGGGCCAAAAGTGTGCAAGCTAGTCAGATTGAAATTTGGTTTTGCACCAGCAGTTTTTCTCTTGTTTTGTCAGTCACTAACAGTCACTCAGTTAGCCATGTCAGCTTCCATTTTTTTACATTTACATTGGTAAGTTAGTACACACCGGGCATGCAGTGCACGTGCCCAAGGGCCCTGACCTCCAGGGGGCCCCGTTGATTTTGTTAGTCACTCTCACGCATGGCATAAGTCATGACAAATTGTATAGAATTGCAGGCAATTAGCTTTAAAACGGCAACATTTTCTCTACGCTCCATGGCAAAATTTGTAGAATTGCAGGAAATGAACTTCAAAACATACATTTTGTCTCTTCTGTCACAAAAAAATGTTGCCCGCTTGGAAGGGGGACCCCACAACCAAATATTGCTTAGGGCCCCAAAAGGCTAGAGCCGGCCCTGGATGGAGTAGACAAACACATCTGTGATGAGTCTGCTTTTCACATTTGTTCTTGTGTAAAACAATGTTTGGTTGTTAATCTCCATGGACAGTCTGTTTCCTGTGTCCGTCATAGGCCTCATGTATATACAGATGCTGCAGTGAAACTTAAATATCTATATCTGGGTATTTGTGATTAAACCTAGTATCCTTAGTTGCTACATCCATTTTGGACTTATAAATTGACAATATATACCCATTGATTCTTGAAGAATACAACTTAAATGCCTCATGAGCTTATTTCAATGGTTGTATCCCATCAGAACCCAAAATATAAGCTTGTTTTACTCCAATGTTTGTAAACAATGTAAATGTAAATAAACACCGTATAGCTTTAAAGCATGGTTAACACGACCATTTTGATATCATGGATGGCCCTTGCATCCATACCTCTGTCTATGAATTTGATAGTGGTTACATTTCTCCGTGCCCATTCCTGAGTTTTTTTTCCAAAACAGAGGCGGGGTGTTGGCTTTGTTATTGTTTCAATTAATTAGGTTTAAAGAGTGCAAAATATATCAGTAATGTCGAATGAAAAGAGAGTAGATTTTCACTGCCTTATTGTTTTCGAGCAGACACCAGTACTTTCCACTGCAAACCTTTGCATACATAAATCAGCTTTTAGTTTTCTTGCACCTTATTTGTGGAACAATCTTCAAAATGTTCTTACATGTGATGTTTTGGTGCCTCTGGGGCAATTCAGAAAGCTGATTGAAGACCTTATTACTGATGACTGTGTTTGTTTTTTATGACCTTGTTTTTCGTTCTGCTTGCATTTTTGTATTTACATTGATTTGTGTATTTTCTGTAATTTATGTCATTCAGGGCTCATCTGTAAAAGAAACCTTGGTCTAAGTATGACTCCCTGATTAAAAATGAATGTTCAATTTAAAATAAATACAGGAGTCAAAGTTAGGCAACACTGTCACCTTCTGGTCATAGTATAGTACTGCACACCGAAGGCAGACGTTCTCTCAAACAGTCAAGTCTAGTTTATTGGGCTTAGTTAACAGTATTTCAACTCAAAGTATTAATGCAAAAGCATAGCTGTTTGAAGATTTTCAAATGTCCATATATTCTCGGGATAAATAAGATGATTTCTACTAAATCTAAAGTACGGAGCAATTTTGAAATACATAGCATATTAACGGGAACTACTTTTAGATTGCGTCCATCTCTTTTTGATTGTGCTAATGGATGTCGTCAATGCAAATGATATAGAATTAATCCATTGACATTTGAAAGGACAACTCATCACGCAATACAAATGATTTAAAGCATGCTGTTCTGAAATCTATTTATAGACATTCAATTAAAAGAAACAAAAGCAGTCTTCTACACAATGAACACCCCACTACTAAGAAGCAAGCACCTTAATAATAAATAAATAACAATAACAAATAACAATCTATTTACTTGTCTTCTTCTCTCGCCTCTCCTCGTTTTCGAGTTATGACGATAGTAATAATGATAATAATAGTAATAGTAATGATAACAATAATAACGATGATCCTTAAAATAACAGACAACAATACTACAAACAACAATACTATTATTGTTGTTTTTAAATTGTAATATCTACCACAACAATACAAGTATTAACAATACTAATGGGTATATATTTGTAAAGATTGGTGAAATGTAAAGGTAGGCTTACACGCCTGCTTCATGCTTTAAAACCTATTGGTGACTAGATGCAGGATATTGAAATATCTCGGTCCTTGCAGAATGTTGATACTTTGTTGAAGTTCTGTCTGAAAATGATTAAATACATAGTACTATAGTATACAATATACTGTGCTTAGTGTGTGAAACGCCCTGCATTACGCACAAGACAATCTATTCCGTGTTGTTTAGTTTTCACCCTCTTATTTCAGCTTTTTAAATATAAAATGAGGATTTCATATTGAACGACTACTCTGCACTTCCAATCATGCGTTAGATGCCAAAATTGTAATCTGCCAGATTAGACTTGTTAAAGTTAAAATGTGCCATTCTATTTCTGGTTTACGGCACAGGAAACTTGTAATTGTTAGCAGAACTTGCATGTGGGTTTGTCCATGGCCGTATGTCCCAAAGTCAACCACTTACTGTAGTTCACACTGCGCACAGACGTCCGTTTAACGTGTAATTTTCATTTACATTTGGTTGAGTTGTCAACTAACTCGAATTTATCGTGAAATCAACCAAACATCCCACCGTGTCATTGGATTTAGGTTAAAAGTTGGGTGAATAAAAAAATTAAATTCCCTTACATTGATGACTTTTTGCAAATCCAATCAGTTTCCCACGTTGATCCAACGTCATCACATTGTTTTAGTTTTTTTAAATGACGTGAAACAACGTTGATTCTACCAGTTTTTTCCTAGTGGGTTGTTTCTCTTGTCTTTTGCACAGAGGATGCTAGATCTATTTCCAGATAGTCTTTCTAAAGTGTGCACGGCTAAAGATTTTTACAGTATTGAACGTAAACTTTCAGTTCCAATAGCCTCGTTGTTTTGTACCAATTGCGTGACTAGTCGTAATGAAGAAAAACTGAGGAGATTCCGAATTTGGAAAAATTGTGAGGTAGGTAAGCACACTGGAAAATATTTTTAACTCCTATTGTCATTATTTGCCATAGCCTGGCCATGGGCCTAGCCTACTAACGTTATGCTATTGGAATTTTTGTTCAACCCTAGACTAATAGGCTACTGATTTCGTCAACACCAGACAAACAGGTATATCAATACCTGTGTCGGTAATTTGGCAAAGGCCCCATGCTGGAAAACATTGACTCGTTTTCTGTTGAGGAATTTAGTTAAAGCCAAGTGAGTAGCACATAGCCTATGAATAGCCATTTCCAGTAATGTAGCCCATGCACTCAACTCTAGTGGGGGTGCTCGACCTTCCAACCTCAAGGTTAGACTTTCGCGTTGTGCTGATTATAAGATATGCAAAACAGCTCGTTATAATATGGGTTAATTCTACTAATGCACTATTCTACTATTCTCAGCAAGTAATGCACTCACAATTCTATTTTCATTAAAAAAACTATCGTTTTTTATATAGATAACACTCATGCATGGATTCGTCTTTTAAAAAAACAGCCTTTGAGAGGAAATATCTGCATAAGATCGATTCCATTACCTTCCAGAGCAGTGGCATAGTATTTAGAGCCTTTCTCAGTTGTAAAACTTTATAGCAATCTGGGGGCTCCGTAGTCATGGATACAGTTAAAGGAGTTTCACCGATGTTCCTCTCAGCATTTGGAGAACAATTCTTTGTGATTATGAAAAAGGAATGTTAGGAATATATAAATTGTCGTGCCTTCGTTGCACAAAATAAGTTGGGGCTTAAATCGTGCTTTGCCTGTAGGATAGTCTTCTATCTGGGCTTCTAGGACATGGCCGTCATTCCAAGTTCCCCCACAAATGTTTATTTGCTTTAGTGCAGCCCGCCAGACAAAAAGTAACAGCCGGGTTAGAGTGGTGTTGTCAACGTCAAAACTGTAGTGTCTGGGAAACTATTGGTTTATCTTTTGTAAAGGAAGATACAAATTCGTTTGGTTTAGCATCAAGAGGCCTATAGCTTTAATACAATAATGTTTGTCATACGTCAACATCCTCGAAGTCTAGTAAGCGTAGGTTACTTTTTTGAGTGTAGTTTTACTGTAGTCTAATACGTCTTCCCATGGCTTATTGTTGTTATTGACTACCTACTTGCACCATGCCATATGCATCAACGTTCATCCCACGACGCTACGTGTGCAGTGCAAGTTAAAGCTACATTGAATGATGTAGCGTAGGCCTACTGTAGAATAGTTATAAATGATATAGAATATAAACAATTTAAACATAGGTGATGCTTCTAAAGTTGTATAGACAGACCCTATGTTATGGACACCTTTTGCAGGCCTACGCAATACTTACGCGGTAGCAGTAGCAATGGTCGTTCTGCGGCCATGCAGACGTTTTATACAACCTTTTACGTCTTTCTCAGTTGAACGTTTTTTCTCCTTCTAATATAGGACATATTTTCCCTCAGACACGGTTCTTATTTATTCTTCTGTCGAAGTCTGATCTTAACACGTGTAGGCTAATAGCCTAATATTTATGATAAAGTCTATCAGTTTTGCAATAGTGCTTTTGTTGACCAATGTGCGTATTTAGCAAAACGATTACCTCCAACGAATCTATCATTTGTATCAAATGGACAGCCGCGAGGGCCTATTGGTTGACGAGAAAGAAAATGAGGTGTTACTCGATTGGCTAGTTAGGCTAGTTACGTTTCTTAGCTATGTGTTTCATACGTACGAAATATGGTTATAGCACATGGACCTTTTAGTTTTGATCAGTTGGCTAATCTATACAATTTAGTGAACTGTAAGAATTAGGCTACATATTTATGTATTAGTTGCACGCAGTCTTAATTGTCTCTCCAATGCCAACATATGGTATTAGTTAGCCTGTAAACACAGAGCATCAAGAAAGGTGTATAAACCTTTAGGCCCTACAAATTCACAATATTATATCTGTATACAATATTATATCCCAATATACAACGTGTGCATTCAACGTGGCATGAGCCCTTCGATTGGTTCAACTGTACAGCGACATCTGGAGGCCACAAAGGAATTTTGCTCGGGGAGATTTCCAAACCGTTCTAATTTCCCTTTGTTTTAGTAACCTCGGTTTGAACTATAACCGGCACATGCATTCAGCAGTATCTATATTCTCTGTCAATTTTCAACGTGCACAGTTTCCCTTAACTCTTTTTTTTAATCAAACCTTTCACATCATTGCTGTAGACTACTCCATTGAGTGGGGGCCTTGTTGAACGAACGCTAGGCCTGCCTATTTCGGACACATATTTTGCGCATACTTGGGCACCAAAGACCACGTATAAGTCTATCGTTGAGACACACAGATGTTTTCACTTGTTTCTAAATTCAGAATTTACGCACGTGTTTCGAAATGAAACATACCTGCTATGCCAGCTGTTTTCTTTGGCCATATTGCATTAAAATGTTGCCGCTCAAAAAAATATATATTATTATTACAATTTGAGGCTTAATTGTAACCCTGATTATGGGCCATGACATTTACTTTCTTGTCATTTCAAACATGTAATACTAGATAGCCTGTATCGAAAATTATACAGTTAGTTTTTACTTCAGCTCGTTCGTGTGCCCACAATAGGCCTATCCTCTACCTGAATATGAAAGACAGTCCTGCATTACATTATGGTTTTCATTCCAAATTGAAGTGTCTATAGGTGTGACTGCAATAATACTTTACATAGATGAAGAAAGCAATTTCATCCTTTTTTTTAGGAATGTGTGTGACGGGTACTCTTCATTTATTAAAAAATGACAACAATTGTAGATTTGCAATGTGTCGCTAAGAAGGTAAGAACGTTATAACTATTGCTGTTATAGCTATAGGCTTTAGTTGTTACTATTGTTATCATTATTGTATCATTACTAAACAACACAGCGTTAAAAATACATTTACAAGATGAATGTAGAGTCCTTATATATTTTATCCATAGTTAGAAAAATTCAAGATTGTCTTTAAAGCTGGGGGGGTTTAAGTACAAATAATTAACAACGTTTACAGAATATAAATAAGCAACAGCAATGACTCATTAGGTTATAAGGAGCCATGGCTACGGTACTGTATATAACCTGTACTAAAACACAAATAAGTGTGTGATTGTACAAAGTGTGAAGTAATCATCCATTTATAATAAGATGGTCATAATATTTGTGCGTAACGTAGCAATGTCTGTGCGTAATGATGTAAGTGATAGGCTATTGCTAGGCGTGCATTTGAGCTAATAACTATTGTAATGTGTATGACATTGCTGCACATTTCGTCGAATTTATAGGCATAAATCTGACTGATAAATTTGCCATTTTAACAAGGGCCTGTAGCCGACACGAAACGCTGCTTAATTTTGACAACAGGTTTGAAAGCTTTAATTGTATAAAATCATACACGTTAGGAACGCACATGAATATGCTCATACAGCTTGGAATAGAGTCAAGCCAGGTGTATATATATTATTAAACCGAGTGAGTGAATTACATCTGTGTCCAAAATATAATTTAATGCAGATGTTCCATCTAGCAGTAAATAACATGTCAATCTCTGCCATTTTGAAAACAACTCCGCTACTTGCATTGACACATTGGCGATATGCATTTAATTTAATTAAAGATAGATAAGATAAGAAATGGATAAGAAATGAATTAAACAGGAAGTTCTGGGAATAGGAGATTTAGGCACTTGAATCAACCAGCGCCGCAAGGGGAGGAGCCTGCCGGTGAACCCCAGACGCTATTGGGTCCCTTGCAGGAAGCTGCTCGCCAGACTTTTCGTCAAAATATGTCCTAGCAATGTCATGCTCTGAGAGATTGGTTTTCACGGCGTCCTTGGTTAACTCTTTCGTGGACTGCCGTCCAAAGGAGCCCCCCTCTGTTGCCCACCCTCACCAGCACGCCGCCCGCTCTGACCCGGACTGCAGTGTCCAAAATAACTGTGGTTCCGTGCCAAACACGGCCATACCCGGGACAATGAACCAGCACCAGCCGTTGCAGCCGCCAGAAGCAATGGCCCAGCCTCGATACCAATACCACCAGGGAATACTGAACTGGGACGTGCCACACTTGAGCCCGGTCCGGGTGCCACAGATCAGTGCGTGCCCTTACAGCGCGTCAAACAGAAAAGACAACTCCTCCTATTTGCTTCTGGAACCTGACAACCACTCAAAACCGTCACCGGACGTGTCTGCCTTCACCAGACTAATGTCAGAGATGGGCTCCATGACGGGCGGTTCTGGTCCAATTCAGGGCTACTTCCGCCCGGAGCAGTCATACTCGGGGATCAAAGTCCAGGAGTACAACAACTGCGTGCACAGCTTGCCCACGACCAATTCACCGCGCTCTCCCCACTCAGACTCGCGCCATTTGTGCAACTTGAGCTTCCCGGTGCTGCCATATCCAGACAATGACTTCAAGCGCGTTATTGATGACTTAGCGCTGGGCAGCAGTGAGTGTCAAGCCCAGAGAGGCGATAGCAGCAGCATCACCCTGGCCAGTCAGACCAACACGGAAGACTTGGTCATAGGTTTACGGCGAGACAAGCCCTCATCAGTCTTACCCGAGGGCGATAAAAGTCCCAGACAGGAGACGCAAGGTGGGTAAATGGAAGGAAAAGGCAAAAAGCCTTGAAAGATAGAACGCGATCATGGCAATAGCCACAGGAAAACATGATCCGGTCAATCGAGACATGGTGCTTTTTTTTACTAAGGCTGTTAATTAAAGGGAAGAGAGAGGAGAGGACAAAGGGAGCCATTGCTCAAAATGTATTTATTGCACGGAACTACCCTCACCAGGCTAAATTGCACTCAATTTTACTGTGCGCTCTTTTGAACATCAAAACAGCGGAAGTCTCCTTTGTGTTTCGGGACAGTTAGCTAGGTGTAGCATACAGTTGATTGTGGGCCCAGGTTTATGTGAGAGTAGGCTATAAGCGACTGACTCAGTCTCACAATAAAATGTAGGCTAAAGCTAATGCTAGCTTCTATTAGCCTGCCGCAATGCTAGATGCTATAGCTAACATGAATATAGTTTCGTAAAATGAGCCGTAAAATCTCTAATTTAAAAAAGGCATCATATAACACGAACGTTAACCAATGAACCAAATATTGACATATTTCAACTCAGGTTGTAAAGTCATCACGCATGCCAATATTTGACATTGAGTGTTCAAATATTACGCCATTTTGTTCAAAATAATATTTTTATGTACAACTATACCATGCTTGTCAATAGTAAATATCGAAATAAGTTGTCCAACGGCATTTGGCATATTAAAAATAAATTGTCATTATAGGCCTGTCATGCTAGGCCTAGTGCAACAGATTAATGGATCAACAATAACCCATTTATTTTATGTGAAATCTTCTGATTTCTATAGCCTAATCAGAATAGAGCTTTGTCACATAATGATTTATTGAGTAGGCTAGCATCATTTAGCGTAACAACAGCCAATGCCTCGCTGTAAGGCTACACACCATTCACATCATCTTCTACATTCAGATAGACTACTACTTAGCTTTTTGTCCATTTACAATTTAAACATAGGAACATATTTAGATTCGTTAAAGATTTGATCCAAACATGGGGCCTAGCTTCGTTTTTATGTTTGACGCATGGGTTTCTAGACAAATGGATTTGACTCCAGTAGGCACGGCACGACAGTCGTTCAATTCAATACCAGAATTGTGAGACCTATTCCTATTCCTCTCCTATGCATGTGTAGTCCTACATATTTCAATTTGTCCTTTTGATAATAGTTTGTTCTTTTGATAATAACCTATTCACGCCCAAGTAGAATGTAAGTCGTGTTAGCTAAGGCCTACATGATAACAAACCTTGCATTTCAGAGAACTAGCAAACAGTGAATTAGAGGAGAAAATAGAACACAAAACAATTGTACTATCACACGCACGCGCGCACACACACACACATACAGGGGAGAGAGGCATGTCACGTGACATTATATCCCGTCATAAACTGAAATTATCAGCCAGGTAATGCCCGCGAGAGTATTTTAGAAATGTGCATATCCTAAAACAAAGAATTCGCGCTCTGCCAGTCTATCACTAAATAAATGTTTTGTCTTGTTTTGACAGAGGACGCAACATTCGAAAATGATGCGTCCTGTGGATGGCTGTGGGCGAAGGCGGGGAGGAAGAAGCGCTCTCCTTACACCAAATACCAAACCCTGGAGCTGGAAAAGGAGTTCCTCTTCAACATGTATCTGACTCGCGATCGCCGCCTGGAGATCGCTCGCAGTGTCAACCTCACTGACCGCCAAGTCAAAATCTGGTTCCAGAACCGCCGCATGAAGTTGAAGAAGATGACACGGGAACACAGAACCAGGGACACGGTCACACATTTCCCCATCTGATTCCTCACAAACATGGTGCGCAGAGACAGGCCTACATGGACAGGAGCACGGGATGATGCAAAGTCAATAATAGGATGGACCATATACTGAAGGATGTGGAGATAGAGGTTCTGATCTGAAGGATGGGCTGGATGAAAGTACTGTCTATGTCCTATACACTTTGCATGAGGATATGGTGGCTCTTACCGGTTACACTTCGGTTTTTCCATGATGGAGAAATATCGGGAAGCTTTTTCTTTCTCCATACCCCTGTCCCGCAACACCCTTCATAAAAGCACTTTATTTTATCATTATTTAAACAACTGTCTTGTAGTTGTTTCTTGATAGCTCAATAGAATGATTGCAACGTTGCTTAATTGGTCTTTTTTGCCAGACATAGGCTACCGTCTTGAATCGAAAACTATTGTTTACAGTTCATGCTAGGCTATGGGAAGCCAATTTTAAAGGATTACTTTATTTATGACGCGAGCACTATTTTATTTATTTTCGGACGCAATGTATTTGTAAGCGCTGGAAAATGTGCACCAATAAGCACAATATGTTGAACTTTTGTAACGGATTTTAAACATGATTTCTTGTTTATACGGAGTCCTTTTTCAGCTTGACTTGAAACAAAGGATGTGTTGATTACAATAATGAATGATTTTATTATTTTAAAAAAAGACCTCTTTGTTTTCTAAATGAGAGCATTTGAATTAAAGGTTACGCTTTCGGTGATATAGGGAAACGTGTTACTACGCACATGAGCCCTTGAGGTTCCAAAAGGCAAGCCTGGGATATTATATATACTTTTGTCTTGTATTATTAATTTCTAAGCTAATATTTGTTTTGATATAGTTTCGCCTATCACTTCTGCTTGAATAAATATTCCCCAGTTCCCATATTTCTTCATTTGCAACTTCGATATGTATAGATAGATGGAGAAAAACTGACAGAATAGTTTGATTTGAGTACATCCCATTGCAACAACTTAGGGTTCTAGACACCTATTACCCCCCTTAGCCCATTCCTCTTCCTAGGAGCCGACTCCTACCAGGTCATATGAGCTCCAGTAATGTGATTATTCTATCCTGTAGTGATGATTGTAATTGCTGTAACTATGATTATTAGGCTAGTATTTGTGGTTTGCAGTAGCATAGTTGTATGTTGTCATTTCCTTATCATAACAAGCAATGCCAATGCATATATTTGGTTTATACAAGGCCTATTTTAAAACAATTTAATCTGATTTAGGAGTGATTCCTTGTAATAACGAATAATGGATATAATATACTTTTACAAGGTTAGCCTACATCTATCGTGTCCCTTTAACCTTCTTTCCTTTGTTCACTAGCTGTGTTCAGTGGCTACCATTTTTTGTAGCCTACCTTCTGAATTCAAAATATGTATATATATTTTTTTCAAAAGCCAAGTTGCAGATGCCAGAGTTTCCGCTGCTGATTTGCGGGTTGTTAGCCAACAAACAGGACGGTCTTTAACGTCCTCTGGGAACAGTGTAGGCTTACATGCATTCCACATAGAATTCCCTCTTTTTTTTTGTCTTCCAGATTGTTAGAGATTGGTCGAGCTGGAATTATGATCTGGTCTGTGACATTTATAGCCTTTTACCAGATCATCATGATAACCACGGCACGTAAAAAATAATAATAACGTGCGTGTATTTAGTGTGTGCATATGACTATTTAGTCCCCATTGATTCCATTGGTATCTAGATTTATGGATTCATTCGACGTTATCTATCGTTTCATTCTGCATGGACTTTCTCTGATATTGTTTGAATATGAAGAATTGATGGAAAACACATGCCGCAACTTCCCCACACTGGATACTGGATATTATCGTTTTGTCTGTTGGCCTTTTGTCTTAAAAGGAAACTGTGTAGCGTCTCCTGCTAGCATCGCCATATTGAAGAGCGCACGATTTTAGTGACGCTGTCTGGGGCATCCAGGTTTTATCAGGGGCAATTGACAGGGCATTTATTGTAGACTCAGGAAGTCAGGGTAGCGGATGTGTCACAGGGATTCTAGTACTGTACTTTTCACTACAATAGTATTGCCTGCTATTGTGGTTAACAAAGACGTCTTAACGTGCGTTATAGGCCTTTATGTGCATGATTGAAATGGCATGGGCATGCTACTTCCTCTCATATTCTTCATTCCTGCTGTATTGCAGTTTGTATCTTGTCTCGTTTTATAACTGCTGATCACTTTAGTAGGCTAGTATATATGGAATAAAGGCTACATTTTTTAAAAATGTTATTCATCTAGCGGAACCAAGAATAACGTTTATGGATGGTCACCCACGTTTATAAGGTATGGGAACTTGTCCAGTGGCTCAATCAGGTTCTCTGAAGGTCTTTGAAGAGAATATGAGACAAAGCTGTTGTGTGATTTAGGTAGTTTCAAGTTGTTGGGCTGGACGCTTATCACAGGAACCTGAAACTACCTGAATTACTCCAGTACTGCACATCAACGCCCGTGCGTAATGGACGAATGCAACAACAACGAGAATGAGCCGTTTCCACACGTCTGCGCACTACCCTCCATTTTGTAATTGCACACAAAAAATGTATTCAATATGATCTAGAAAAGTTGTTATTGTTGACATGTATTTCCCTCCCAAGAGTCAACTTACTGCACATGGGCTTGTGGAGAGTTAAACGGCTAATTTAAGCCTCCCCCAAAATACCTTGGATGTGATGAACGCTTCTTCTAATATAATAAATACATTGTATGAAGTACAGCACGCCCAGACGCCGTAAATTATCTACATTAAAAACACCAGCACCGGCTCTACCTCATATTCACACCAGCTTGTTTTTACTTTGCGTCAGGGGCAATGCTCATATATAATTTGCAGGCAATGTAATAGCACATTAACATTTACCGTCTACAATACATTTTCTAACTTCTATCTTGTTTCAACTTTGTAATACAAGACAAATATCATTCACCATTTTTTTGTTCTAATTTTCTGCATTGTGATCACGAACTTTTCAATAAACTTCAATGAACAAAATCAAACTCAGAAGCCATATATGCTTTTGATAAATGTGTTTATTTCTTACAGATAAATGTTACAGCATTACCGTTGATACCTTCACAAAGTATTCATTACCCTTCACTTATACCACATTTTGTTGAATTCAAAATGGATAAAATGTATATTTTTTTCTCACCCATCTAAACACAATGCCCCATAATCACAAAGTAAAATCATGCTTTTCAAAATTTATGGTAGATTTATTGAAAATTAAATACAGAAATATCTAATTTACATGAGTATTCACACCCCTGAGTCAATACATGTTTAGGATTACAGTTGTGAGTCTTTCTGGGTAAGTCTCTAAGAACTTTGCACACCTGGATTGTACAATATTTGCACATTATTTATTTATTTTATTCCTAAAGCTCCATCAAGTTGGTTGTTGATCATTGCTAGACAGCCATTTTCAAGTCTTGCCATAGATTTTCGAGGCAATTTAAGTCAAAACTGTAACACGGTCGGTCAGGATCATTCAGTGTTGTCTTGGTAAGCAACTCCAGTGTATATTTGGCCTTGTGTTATAGGTTATTGTCATGCTGAAAGGTGAATTTGTCTCCCAGTGTTTGTTGGAAAGCAGACTGAACAAGGTTTTCCGCTAGGATTTTTTATGTGCTTAGCTCTATTCCGTTTATTTTAATTTTAAAAAACTCCATAGTCTTTGTCGATGACAAGCATACCCATAACATGATACAGCCACCACTGTGCTTGAAAATATGAAGTGGTACTCAGGACATAAAGTACATTTTTTGCCACATTTTTCACAGTTTTACTTTAGTCCCTTATTGCAAAACGGATGCATGTTTTGGAATATTTGTGTTCTCTAGAGGCTTCCTTTTCAATCTGTCATTTAGGTTATTATTGTAGAGTAAGTACAATGTTGATCCATCCTCAGTTTTCTCCTATCCTTAAGCGGTTTCCTTTCTCTCCGGCAACTGAATTGGGAACGACGCCTGTATCTTTGTAGTGACTGGGTGTATTGATACACCATCCAAAGTGTAATTAATAATATTCAATGTTTGCTTTTTTTTTAATTTTAAGAAGGTTCTTTGCGAGGCATTGGAAAACCTCCCTGGTCTTTCTGGTTGAATCTGAGGGACCTTACAGAAAATTGTATGTGTGGGGTACAGAGATGAGCTAGTCATTCAAAAATCATGTTAAACACTATTATTGCCCACAGTGAGTCCATGCAACTTATTACGTGACTTGTTAAGGAAATGTTTACCCCTGAACTTATTTAGGCTTGTCGTAACAAAGGGGTTGAATACTTATTGACTCAAGACATTTCAGCTTTTCATTTGATATTAACTTGTAAACATATCTAAAAACATAATTCCACTCTGACATTATAGGTTATTGTGTGTAGGCAGGTGACACAAAATCTCAATTTAACCGTTTTAAATTTCAGGCTGTAACACAACAAAATGTGGAAAAAGTCAAGGGGTGTGAATACTTTCTGAAGGCACTGTACGTCTTACCATGAACCCTTACCAGGGTTACCATGAATTTTACCACAGGGATGTCTCTATTGGGAAAATGACAGTTACACGTGAATGGCTGACACACTTTCTCTTGTTTGTTTTGATGATTTCATGTGAAAGAGTATAGACTTTTTGGACTGGTATGAAGAGCGAGGCCCTTAGGGGTGTGTGTGTGAGTTGTGTGTTGTGTTTGTGTTTGAGAGAGAGATATCTGTCATCATGAAACCTAACAAATTCATTAACTTGGTCTGAAGGTGGATTCTTACACGTTCAATGGCAATGAATGTAAAACAGGTTAGCCCCGATCTGCCATTGTATTCTGCATTTCAGTTGGCAAAGAAGCATATTACCTACTTCCCCAGAGTTAGATAAACTCATGGATGCTATTTGTATTTCTCTGCATCCATTATGAAGGAAGTTAGAGGTAGTTTCGCGAGCCAATGCTAACTAGCGTTAGCGCAATGACTGAAAGTCTATGGTATCGAGTAGCATGCTAGCAGTTACCACATGCTTCCAGTCATTGCGCTGTTTCTACTAATATGCTAGCAGTTAGTATAGACTTCCAGTCATTGTGCTAATGCTAGTTAGCAATTGCACTAACACTACTTAGCAACTTCCTTCAAACTCTACACAGAGACATAAAATGGTATCCATGATTTAATCAGACTCTGGAGAAGTAGATAAAGGGTTTCATTGCCAAAATCCTGAAGTATCCCTTTAAGGCTTATCCAGAGGGGGCTCACAGAAAGATGACAGAGCGTAACACATATTCATGTCAGAACGGTAATTAACAGACATAGTAAGTTTGTATGCAGTCATGTCAAACTTTCAAACTTCAATGTCTGTAATTTTATTTCAGCAGTGTTCACGAAAACATGACCCTTATTTAGACGCTAGCCGAAAAAGCTAAAGGTCAATTCATTTGCATTTCAGCAACAACTTCACGACACTGCGTTCGATATGTATATATATATATATTTATTATATTTTATCTGATCAGGATAGATAATGCAATGCATACGAATAGCATATGTTATATAGTACACAGAGAGCAAGCATATGTGTTAACTATTTCCCACATACAATCATGTCTTGATTATTAATATCTTAAAGGCAAAGCACTTGTACTCAACATTCCACAGAAATGTAAGGCTGATTTATTGTGACTAGTTACTGCTCAAATGTGTAGGTTACTGTTTACTGCTTTAGGCTAGCAGCAACAATCACCGAAAGAACTGCAGACTGCATACTATTTAGCATATAGGCTAATATTAGCTACATGCTATACTAATGCTGAAGCTTCTACTACTAACCTATACAGGCCTGCTGCTGCTACTATTACTACTACTACTTTCTTACAACGCACTGTTATGTAAAATGTGTTATATTTAGTAAATAGCCTATTATAGTTATGTAGTCCCAAGTGCAAGCGGGCTAGCTTTAGTAAGAGCATCAGAACCTTTAAAATCAAGCATTTACTGTCAACAAAGGAGGATACAAATAAATTAGGCCTACTTGGAGATGGGGTTGGTAACATAATCATAGTTGACATGAGTTTCCTAATATCATAATCACTTAAGGAATTAGACTGAATACCATTATATAGTGGTATTTACAAACGAATATTATTCACATAAGACAGGAGAGCAACAAAATATTATTCACATTATTTGAACGTTGTAAAACACACCAATATCCCTTCCCTCTTTTTTTGCGGACAAATTAAGCTACATAGTATATAAAGGCATGTAGCCAAAGTTAATTAACAACATTTAGGATAAAAACGTTTCTGTATAGAACCAAAAAGTGTTATATACTTGCTTCATATATGGCACCCCGTAAGGTTCCATATAGAACCATTGGGTTCCATCCCGTAAAGGGTTCTATATGGAACCTTACGTGGTTCTACATATATTCTTTAAGGGTGCCATATATGAAGCAAGCAATAGAACCCTTTTTGGTTCTATCCGGAACCTTTTCCCCACGAGTGTAGGCTACTCACAAAACTTATTTTATTAGCTCTCTTGTGCAGAAATCCACTTAAGAGACTTTCTGAGTTTCTTTAAACAGTTCTAAAGAACCTGAGCATAATCATAAGATATTTCATTTTGCACGTCACTAGTGTTGCCCATAGCTTTGGAGAGGCGATGTGATAGTTATTGTAACTCCTGGCAATATTAGGTTTCTTATTGAAAAGTGGAGGCTTTTGTAGTCGGAAGAAATATCTGATGATGAATTATAAGTATAGATACATGTGTTTGTTTCATGGTTTGTTTTACGTTGATTTAACAATGAGGTGTTATCAAACCCTTATTATTGTAACTTGTAGGCCTATCTCCTTACCAGTGATTACATTTTGTTACGATAATTACGATACGATAGTCTACCACATTTAATTAAACGTTGCTCTTGACATTTTTTTTAAACATTTCGTGCGGTTGGCAGATAATGTTTTCAATGTTTACTACTCCAATGTATCTAATTAAGTTGTTGGCACTTTGCACAGCGGGTATTGGGTGGAGTGTATTCAATTACCAATGCAACATTCAAGCCAGTGGAAGGCTACACGCAATGTTATGTAGGGAAAAACATTCAAATGGCCTTACAGATGAATCTCATCTACCCAATTCCCTTTCGCATGTTATCGTGCTTTGGAATTAGTCTATATATTTTTTAACATAACAGCTGCTAGGCTATTTAGTGCTCAATAACCCTGCAGATATATTCGAGTGCAAACACAGCGCAAAGTCTTCTCAGCCGTAGGTATTCCTATATTGCTGTTCTTTTTGCACTTGATAGAAGTTGTTCTGAAGCTGAAATGCATTAGATGCTAGCACGAAAGCCAGTGGAAGGCAGAGAGAGCATTGAAGGCCGAGGCCAAAGCTTTGACCCGCTTGAATGTGACAAGTCATGCACAATACCTGGAAAGCTGCCAGAAATAAATATGAACTGTCTCCAAACCGTTAACTTATGAGTCTTCTTCGCTTCCCCCTGTATCAGTAAAATGGTCATCATCCTCTGGGTTTTCGAATATCCTGGTGTAGTCTCACTTCTGCGGTGTTTACTTTTTGTGTCTGAGTGTGAAGTGAGCGTTTTTGTCAGTGGCAGGAATGCTACAGCAGAGTCGTTTACGGTCCCCGCCACAGGCGATATATCAAGTCTATAAAAATCAAAGCTGCCTGATGTAGTATTTTATTATAGTATTAAACGACCAAAAAAGTTCAAGTAGTTCCTTCCATAAAGACAGGGGATTGGCACGCAGTAGTGTTTAATGCGCTCGTTAAGAAACATTACTCTTAATCTTCCAATAAAGCATGAACATAGACATTTCCTACACCAGAAGAAACTCAGACGCAAGTTTAAAGAAAACAAACCAATAAACGTCTAAAAACCTGAAGATTTGAAACATAAAACGTTATCCGTGATAGACATCCAGAGATGAACGTGGTAGAGAAATAATGGCGCCTTAATAGTATTCCGATGTTAGATAGATTCTGATGATATATTGGGCATTCATACACGTAATATATTGGATAAGGCTTATTGTATTCAACGGCCTTGTTCCATGAGACGCATGCATGTTTATCAGTTTGATAAAGAAAATAATGTGATCGCTTATTTTATCGTCCATTGTTTCCAATATGCATGTATAGTGTCGTTGGGATGCATAATTCAGCTGGATGTTTCTACGACAGCCTACAGATACCCACATATATATGGACGCATTCACATTTTGCATATTGCATAAACAAGACAATTTATTTAGAGAGGAAAATATGTACAGTGCTAGGAGAGGTGCAGCCCCCTTGGCGGATTGATTTACGCCCCATTGACGCTTTATCAGGCTCGTGAAAAAAGTCTGACCAATCATTTCGCTCCGAGCGCACAGCCACAGCAATCTAGCTCTACTTTGTTCGTAGGCTAGTAGAAGGCTAGTAAAAAAAAGACTTCTGTCCTATATGTTTTCAATTCAATGAACCGTGAATTGTATAATGTCCGAGAATGTCAATTTCTGGAACGCTGAGCAACTATTATGTGGACTCTATAATAAGTCACGAGAGCGAAGATCCGACTTCAGTCAGGTTTTCCAATGTACAGTATTCCAACTCCAGGCAACCGGGGGGACATGGCGAGCATCCCGAATTCCCCTCTTGTAGCTTCCAGCCTAAACCTCCAGTTTTTAGCTCGTCCTGGAGCCCGTTCAGCCCCCATGCCTCCAATGGCTTACCAGCGGTTTACCATCCATACATCCCGACTCAGCCCGTGCCTTCCACGGACACCCGATACATACGCACTTGGCTCGACTGCGCTCCGCGCTCGGAGTCCCTCCCCGGGCAGGGGCAGGTCAAGATGGAGCCGCTACTGGGACACCTCGGGGAACCCCCCAAAATCGGTGGACACGAGTACATTTTGGAATCCTCTTCGGCAAGAGAGATGAATTCCAGCCAGGGCTCCGGATTCGAGGACAATAAGGATATCTGTGAAGGTAGCGAAGACAAAGACGGGCCAGATCAAAGTAAGTTATAAAACGAGGAAGTGAACAGTCTGTAAAGCTTTTAATGCTGTCATAAAACAGGAACAAAGAGATAGCGAGCCATAGAGGCTCACTACCAAATATGGTCCGTAGTGTGCGTCTAATTTACTATGTATGTTTACGTTAGAATTATTATCATACATTTATACATACATCAGGTCAGGGTATGGATGGTACTCTGTTTTGGAGCTTGCGACATTTCACGTGCGCGGTTTTCTGCGCTGTCCTGCCTTAGTTTTGGGGACCAACTGGTATTGAATAATTTGAATGCAGTAAGTTTTGGCACACAGTCTCTGAGAACAGGTTATCTGCGCTCAGTTGCACTTTAGTGCAGTTCGTTTTGTCAGCAGCTTGTTTTAATCTAGTAATAACTGAATAGCACCTCAAGAACAACGTCCCTCTATTGAACTATGTGCCAAGAGCCTCTCCAGTGCAAATGTAGGGTTTACCAGGGCAAGGCCCCCTTAACTCTAGTCAATATTTTAGTGTAAATATCCTCTCTAAGGGAAAACGAGCCTTTTTTTCATTCACGTCTGATGACAGTAGTCTATTTATAGACATTTCATGTAATTTAGAAGGTGGAGTGTGGGGGATTGGGCTATATGTTCGTTTTTGCAATAATTATTATTTTGGCAAAGAAACCGCATTGACGACATTTTCTGGAAATAAAGTTTTATTGATGCCTTTAGCGCTGTTGAGTGGGCAAGAGTCTGTCTTTAACACCACCAAATAAATCTGAAACATTTTCCAAGTGAGTCTCACAGTTGGGTTTTTTACAAGCAGACTCATCTGTCTGAGCTATATGACATTATGTGGAGGATGTTGGTCACTGCACTCTCAGTTGACTCGCTGTTCTAGCCATGCCTATGGTTGCCTTGACAGAATAAAATTAATTTTCTCTCCTTTACCAACACTGCCTCATAAGATCAGGCTGGCTATTAATCAGGCCTGGAGCCGAGCCGGAGTGGAAACCTATATATTTGTGTTACTCTGCACAGCACAGTCTTGTTGAAATAGGCTTTGCGTGCTCGCCCGGTAACGTTTTGGTGCGCCGGGACACATAGAGATATATCATACATCTGAGGCCTAACCTACATTGGGTGGGTCAAGGTTCTGACAGATGGTCATTTTCGAGTAGCATGGACTGACGGTGGAGACGAACGTCGATTTGAATCCACAAAATGGGTTCACGCACTACGTGAACTCTCTAATGGATGGTGCGCAACAGAATTCCCCTTTGTGTTGCCCTGGGCGGCATTCCAGAATAAACTACGGGCAAAGGCAATGAAGTTGGGAATTACACGTCCCTCTTTGTGCTAGCAGCGGCTTGTGAGTAAAAAAAAGTGATTGCCCCTGAAGTTTATTAAGTTATAAGACCAGCCAACATCACTATTAATTGTAGTATGTTGGCTCCCTGGGACAGTTGGGGAAAAACATATGAAATACGATGCAATCTTATTGTAGAGAAATGCAATAACGAATCTCTCTAGGCATATACGAAAGGTCAATTTCTCAGACTATTAAGGTAAAATTGCGAAGAGACATGATGGTATAATAACGGTCTGTAGCCATTATGTGTTTCCATCCCAACATTCGTCACAAAACAGACCATGATCATCCAACGACAATACCCTCTTAAACGTGCATTGTTGCAGATCATGTCTCGGAGCTCATAAGTATTTAGATGGCACACCTCTATCTCCGACGTGTCCGCCGGCAACGGATAGCTTTACAGGGTTATCAATCATCCCCGAGGGATTATTTCCTTTCATGATAACAATAGGATTGCGTCATAAGATTTAGGATATTGGAGACAGTTGATGTGGAATGAAAGTGCTTGTCTAGGGGCATGGGCCGATTGGATTTCTCTACGTTGGTTACATGTATGTAGCCTAAGAGAAATGGCCATGGGCTTCAATGAGCCCAGATTTTTTTTCATCTGTAGAAATGCACGGATCCATTGGCCAAAGCTATAACCCTTCACATATCCGTACGCGTTATGGGATAGCACTGGATGGTTTGTCATGCAGTGACAGGAAAAGCCCTGACTTTGCACGGGATGAATGACACTAGGTGATTATGTACTTGGGGAATGCGAAGCACCACTTTGCGTGTCACAAAGCCCACTTCTACCTCCAGTGCCTCGGAACAGGCATTTGTGTCCACTTGCAGATGCAATCGATCCAATGCCATGCCTGGGAGATTTATATCCCCACGGCCTTTTGAGTAATCAAGGTATTCTCAGTTTAAGCTTTTCAAGGCCGTTTGAATGCCATGGTAGCCCAACATGCACAGTGATGGTATACCAAAAGCAACTGTGAGGAAATGTAGATGGGCCTACATGAAAATACATAGCATGCATTCCCGAGAAAGCCACCAGAGAGGAAAGGCGTCTCCACGGAGACAGCAAGAATTATTTCCCCTGGAACATATCCCATAAAAAGGAGATAATCCACTTTCCAAAACAACCGCATTTCAGGGGGACTGCATTTTTGTATGGGTTAGGCTCTGTTGCTCACTATAGGTCTCTCATAGTTCCAATGCTTTTGGCTCTGTTGGGGGAGGATAGCTTCTCCTCATAACCATGCTGCGCTTTCTTCACTAATTGCATTCGGCTGAGGCCTGCTAACCAAGCTGAAGGGTGGAGTGCATTGCCATGATTGGAGGTTCTGACAAAAAAAATAAGGAGAATCGTAGTTTACGAGATATCATCACATCCCAGTGTTCCCACCCATTTAGAGTGCACTTCTCACAAACAGGGTGATTTTCAAGGTCTAGTGGGGTGAAGGACACGAGTACTTTTCCCATTATCTTTGTGTTTCCCATTTATGGCGTTGTTATGGTAACATGAAAAGACACCTTGTGGTCCAGGAAGTACTTTCATGGTAACATGTACATTGAAGGAACTGCCTGTCCTCTAAACCCATTTACAATACCAACCAAGGTCACCTTCGGCCTGAGGGGAGGTGAGGAACTACTTTCCTCTCTCCTCTACATTACCGAACACGGTTCCATTTGGAGCAATATGAGCCTTGGCTTTTGATATCACTTTAACTCAATTATATAACGCATGGGCATGGATATCTTGTTATTACGCACGCATGTTTGTATTTAGTTATATTATGAGGCTTGCTAGTCTAGGGCCTATTCTGGTCTGTGTTTGTTAGCCATTTACTAAAGGTGTCTGTCTGACTTTCCCTTGTAGATGACCCCTCTGTCAACTGGTTGCATGCCCGGTCTTCCCGGAAGAAGCGGTGCCCTTACACGAAATACCAAACCCTCGAGCTGGAGAAAGAGTTCCTCTTCAACATGTACCTCACCCGGGACAGAAGGCACGAGGTAGCGCGCTCCCTGAACTTGACCGAGAGACAAGTCAAAATATGGTTCCAAAACCGACGGATGAAAATGAAGAAAATGAATAAGGACCAACCCAAGGATTAAGAAAAAATGTAGTGCTATTAAAAAACACCACCATCACAAAGAGTCTGCTTTCTCGTTACTTTTCCCTTAAATAGGCATACATGGACTGTAATGGGTAAAGTAGGGGTACAGGAAGCTTGTTTTTGTTATTTTCCATATCGATGTGAAATACCCTCTGACGTTATAGAAGCACAGACCAATAGAGAAAACCCTTATGGTCCATTGTAGCTGAGTTGGTATAGCATGGCGCTTGTGACGCCAGGGTAGTTGGTTTGTTTCCCGGGATCACCCGTACATAAAATGTATGCACGCATGACTGTAAGTCGCTTTGGATAAAAGCGTCTGCTAAATGGCATATATTATACTATACAGTAGAAAGGAGGGTGGATTCACGCGGCTCTTTCTCAAGCACTGCTTTTACCACGTATTTATTGCTTTACGCATGACGCCAACGCTCATCAGGAGAGGCGCGGAGGTGCTGAAACGTCGGTTTCATGTGGTCATTAATACATAAGAGAAACGGTTGTAGTTAAAGGGTGTGTGCAACCTGCATTTATTCTTATCTTTTAGTTTTTTGTTCGCTCCATTCCTCTGTTCAACTCCCTAGATGCGTCTTACGTAATGACGGTGCTAGGCCTGTAACTGATCCTTCACGAAAAATACATCATTTTATTTTCCGAGCAGCAGTTCCCCAATTCAGTTCCCCGATGATGTTATGTTTTAAATCGATGAATAACCTAGTGTGGCGTCACATCCCCCAGAGCCCCTTTGACTGGGTCGCATTTACCAAAATATCAGGGTTCCAGGTATTTGTTGTAATCCCTTTAAATACTAACTCAACAGGTATATGCACACTCTTATATGTATCTAATTTTTCTACATAATACTTTCACATTCAAGTTCCTTGTGCGTAAAAAGTGCGTAATAACCTAATAAGAGTTTCATATGGAAAGGTCTATGACATGGCTCTCCAACCCTGTTCCCGGAGAGGTACTGTCCTGTAGGTTTTCACTCCAACTCCAGGTTGTAATGAACCTGATTCAGCTTATCAACCAGACAAATATTAGAATCAGGTACGCTAGATTAGGATTGGAGTGAAAAGCTACAGGACAGTAGCTCTCCAGGAACAGGATTGGAGAACCCTGGTCTATGGGGTATTTATCCGTTAACATTTCCTTGAGACCAATGTTACTATTTCATTGTGTAATTGCTAAAAAAAAAAAGAAAGTATTTTAGACTACTTGATGTGGAAATTAATCAGGAATACGTGTTTTCGGGTAGATAGCGCGACATGGTATATTTCATTGAAGTATCATATGCAACAATGTTAGATCACATTCAAGATGGAACCTTGTTCGTGACTGGGATTAATCCTAGTTTTATATAGTTCGGTCTGCCAATATAAGGTCAGTAGATCCAGTGGCCCTTAGCCTACTTGCTTTGATCTAATGACTGTGCAGTCTAACAGTGGGACGTTTCGAACATTTACGTGGAAGTAAAATGGCCTACAATAACCCGCCCTTTTACGCTCTCTCTCATTTTGATATATGCCATAAAAAGATTTACTCCTACGCGCTAAATACAGGATATAACATATGTCGAAGAAAAACAAGCCTACATTGTCTAAGAATAAAATGTTTACATTGTTAGCGCATGCCTAATATCATAATGAAATGTAATTTATTTCTTTATGTTTGTGTGTTTTGGAAATGAAAATCTATCTAAAGAAAATGCGCCATGCTATAGCAGTTTTTGGATGGTAATATTTCTAATTAATTGTAAATAGGCCTAGGTGAATAACCTCGATTGTTTTTATTGGAATGAGTTGAATATGTTCAAAATTGGTGTTTTGGGAAATGACATCGGAGTTGAATGAGCAGACGTCGTTTCTTCAGTTTTAGATATTGTTTACATGTTCTTGTCCAGAATGTATTGAGCATTAACTGATTTAACCGTGTTGTCAATACAATAAGGAATGACGTACTTATTTGGTGTACATGTATTTTTGTTTGTTTGTTTGTTTGTTTGTGTGAGTACTTACAAACATCCTGGGAGACTCTTAGGATGCATTTTCAGTGAGATATGAAATGGGTGGCGTTTCTGGAGTCGCGCGCACGGCTGACCTTCATTCTGAATATTAAGGAGCATTAGACCCCATTGTGTCTCCATGCGCTCGAAACCTCGCATATTCATTGCAGAGGCCTTCAGGTCATCTCAGTTGGACTCTTCATTTTTAATAACAACAACGCTGTAAGGACCGACTCCAGAAACTACCAACCCCCTCTCAGTCTTTTTTTTTTTTTATATCACATTAATCTCTTGTTTCCCTTATGTAAATTGTATTCAGTCCTGTGTTGTTTATCTGTGAGATAGAACTGCTGATGCTGGATACGTATTAAAAAAATAGTTTACATTAGAACAACGTCTCTGCACTGTTTTACTGCTGTTGATAACTTCATGGAATTGATATGAGATTCAAATGAAAGTAAAGCAGTTGTATTTATGATAGCCAATTCATTTTAGACAGTGGGAAGGTCTCAAGAGCGCGCGTAATAGGGCGCATATGCGCCTTCTCTCTGCGTGTGAGTGACAACAAAACACGTTTGAGGCTTTTTATATTTCCAATTCCACTTCATCTTTTAGGAGGAGCATGTGTTCGAAATATGTCTCGTGCGCCGGAGCATGTGTCTTGAATTGTACTTGAAGGAAAGGAGTCAAATTGGCCAAGTATGCACATAGTTCCCTGAAGAAGATAGCCACAGACCCTGGCCTGTGGCACATGACTAGTGAGGTAGGTTATGATTCTAAGGCCCATGTTCGCTTTTTTCCAAAGATGAACGCAAAGAAAACTATGATTTTTTAATAGGTCTTTCCAAAAATGGCACGCCCAGCAAATGCCCACCCCTTTGCATAATGAGTCCATATATTATATTTAACTAAAAAGCAGTCTATTCATGAACTTGGATTAAATAGTTTTATAGATTTATTGCCGTATTTTGGTACAATGTGGCGCATAATGGTACAATTCATACCCTATATCCTCCTGTAACATCCCATAATAAACAATGATGCTAATGTTTCATCGATTTATTTTTCAGAAATGGAAAATAACAACATGGGCGTGGAACTCTGGAGACTGGATATAGGCTACATGAGGTTGAATGTACAATAACATTGTTGGGTGTTATTATCTGAATCCCTGCAGCCTATAGTAATTAAAATATGTCTTGAAGTTCGGGCCAACCAGAACTACTGGCTTGCAGATGTGCAACTGAGACGTTACCGTTTTTTGCGTTGCCAAGCATATGGGAATAAAACGCCTATTTCTTGTTAGGGTCAGTATTGGTTATTATGGCTCTGTACCACCCAATCCTGGGCCTGTTATGGTATTTTTTTCAGGAGGAAACAAACAGCAAAAACGATGTGGGCTTTCGTTTGGGGAGAAGGAGATGGGGAAGCCGACTGTCATAAAAGAGAGAAAGAAAATTCAATGCGGTGTGCCGCAATAAAATAATATGACTGCAATAAAACTTAATAGGGTATACCTTTCTGAAGGTTAAGAACTAAACGGCTGTAAAGCAAACACTGGGAGAAGGAAAAGTTTCAAGTTCTCCTTAATAACTGTTTCGAGGTGTGGTAGGCCTAATCCACGTTCCTAGACTGGGGATTTACGTTGTTCCTTTGCGTTTTTGTCGTTTATTGTTTGCTGCGTTTGTTGTTTTCAGATTCCACTAGGAGTGGGGGGCTTGCGTGGCGAGGTCTGGACTTCCAGATGAACCGCCGGAGTCCAGTGTTCGCGAAGCATCCCTTTGTTTCACTTCCGAGCGCATCCTGGCCGCCCTATAGCAGTGCCATAAAACGCCACAAAAAGATTCTGGCGAGACGTCTGACATAGGGGAACCTTAATCTGTTAACAACCTCGCCCCCAGGCTAGGCTGGCCATTTTGTGGCAGAACCTTCGATTGTTAGGTCATGGAATAGGTTCTAATAGGTGGTCAGAGTGCATCTCTTTCTTTTATAAACTCTGTTTTCCCCATGTTCTCATTTTCAGTTTGCAATTCTGTTGTATGACTGTATGCTGTGATTTTGCATACATTCATTGAGTACAAAGACAAACTCCTGGACAGAGTAAATTCAATTTATCATGGCAATTTTATCATACACCAGATTATCATACCAAATCTGAAATGACAGCAAACGTTGCAGGCTCTTTTTGACAATCATTACCACTCTTGTCAGTACTTGCTACCACTATGAGGCACACTACGACCCTTTTCAAAGAAATTACCATAATTATAGGCTACAATTAGGCCCCACAACAATAACCAGAGATGAACGAATAGTAATAACCAACATGTATATTATACTGTCTCTACGTTGTTTTGACATTTAAACCTCAATGAATGTTTCTATTCATATTGTTTTTTATTGTGATCAAGTTTTTATTCGTTTTTTGGTTGTCAGGACAAACAAAAAACACATGCCAACAGAAATTACACAAATTCACACTTATCCCTCCCCCTCTGCTTCCAACCCGCAGGGTTGAGTACATATATTAAAATAATGGACTTTATACTACCAAGTGTTGTAGTCCATAAGTTAATATTCTCTAATGTTGCACCATGTAGAGATAATATGAGTAAATGTGCCAGGAGTACCCAGGGGGCAGAGCATACAGACAGGGGTTGAGTTTGTCTTCATCTGGAAAGTGTTTTTGGAGTCGCATAACTCATATGGGCAAAATTAATAAATAGCTTTGACTTCTAAATCTCTGCAAGCTAGACTTCTCAAATATGTGCACAGAAAATGAATGTTTCTAACGCATATTGTTGATTATGTTTTTCCATCAACTTTGGCAAAAGTTATGTGAATGATAATTTCCTAACATGAGCTTGATTCAAAGTTCTTAAAATAAATATTCTGATCATTCTTATTTTCGTTTGAACCATGCACGAGAGGTCTACGAATAAGGTTGAAGCATAATTTACCCTCGTGTTAACACGTAAATCGTTTTTAGAAACAATTAAAAACCTCACTTGCAAATTACAAAGTTTCTTAAATATTTTAACAATTTCGTGTTTTTTTTTTTTTTACATTATTCAGGTTATTCATCTTACATGATTCATCTCAAATGATATGTTTAATTTGTTGTCTGCATATAATCAAATACAATAAGGTATGCTTTCTATTAGGTAGGCAGCTGTTAGAGTAACAACTTAAATGAAACAAATATGTATTATGTTCTTTCCAACAATATGTAGGCCCATGTACGGCAGCTAATTATTTCTTACAAAAATAAGTTTGTAGGCTACATATAGAAATGACTCGATTGATATTATGTTGTCAATTAAATAGGCCTAAATAATTACACATTTTTAGCAATATTAATTAAACTAGACGGGATTAGGCATATGTATAGACTAACATGTCTTCAGAACAGAAGAGGAACAGCTCTTGTAGCCTATGTGTTTTCTTATTTCGAAATAAGGCCTATACTTGCACTGTTTAGCTATGAAATAGCGTCATTATGTGGGTTTATGGGTCGTGTTCATAGAATCATAAACTGGTATTAACTTGAAATCCCTGCGTCACACCTAAAAACGGCCTCTTGGTGGCGATGTTGGTCCACGAAAGAAAGCCTCCACTGTGTTGTCTGCCTATCCGGAAGTCCTTAGAAAACTCAGACAGGCCACTTTACACCACCTAAACTTGGGCGAAGAGAACCTCTTGCATCACTTAAAGAGATTTTGAAGGGCGGCAAGAAGATTAATATAGGCCTATATGTTTCTCCTGTATTAGGGTAAGATTTCAAATTAGGCCTATATATTTGAATAGTCAAACAGAAGCGCATTGACAATGATTTGGGCTATTTGTTTGTTTCTTCATAAACGTTATTAGCTTGCAAATAATGTTTTCACCCTAAAGCACTTATATAAAGGGCACAGCTCTTCTGAGAGGATTATATAGCCTACTAATTTGTAATAATTGATCTTCTGTTGGTTTAAAGGTGTTGTCCATGACTTTGGGAATAATTACTAAAAACAAACTGAATGTTGTGAAGGTTTTTTTGATTTATTGTTATTCGATTGCAATGTGTTTAACTTTGTAGTACAACTATTATATTCATTATTCGGATCGAAAAACGCTGTTCATATTTATGTTTTTTTTTTTACAATGTAACGAAATATGGAAATAAGTGACTCTTGCTGTAAACCGTCATGTTAGAAGTAAAATGCCGCTAAATTGGGTAACACTCTACATTGGTAACGCTTTTAGCGCTGTGAAATGTGTTTGAATTTACATTAGAACTCCCTGATATGTAAAGGACAACAGTTAATTCAGTGTAGCTAATTCGAAAGTTTGGTATACTTCCAATAGATAGCTAACTAATTTGGGTTAGAACCTTAATTTATTAAAATTGCAGTAACCTCCTTAACGTAGCCTATCATGAATGCGCACGCTATAAAGTATGACAAAATGGCAGAGAAATTGTCCTACTGTAAATTGGACATTCACATGACATATGTTGGAAGGTTTTCCAAAAACACGGTTAATAATAATGTTTAAAAAAATTGCAACGGTTACATTTGACAGTAGCCTAGCAGGGCAAATACTTGCATACGCACACTGGGAATAAAATAATGCACGCAAAATGGATATTTTCTCACTTAATTTCAACAATGAACATATAGGCAACAACAACAATTTCAACAATGAACATATAGGCCTATATCTTACATAATATCGGAAAACTGCATAAAACAAGAATAACAAAAAGTTATTATTGGTTTGGCTCCTATACTACAATGTAAGTCATATATTGGCCAATACAACGTAACTAAGACGTTATCATAATCTTAATTATCTAGGCTAGTTGTCCTAATACTAGAATTCTGAATAAATACTCGAAGACACTCCTCCTTGGCTTCATTTTGTAAATGCAAACTACGCTCGGCCTATTTTTCAAAGCAATCACGTATAGACAGGCCTATATTCTCTTTAAAACGTATTGTAGTCCCAATCCTAACAACCGTTTCGTTTTTATGAGGTCATTAACGAACACAACCTTTCCACAAGTTAACCCCTCATTTGTTATTCCAGAAAATAATTCTAGGGGTTAAAATATCAGCTTCTATAATGACAGTCCGTATGGAAAACACAACTAAAATTACAATTAAATACTTGAATATTTCTGTATAGGTGAAATTGCTCCAAGTGAAGCATTTATGGCGTTGGTCGTGGAACCTCATAAAATCTTAACAGCTTTTTTGATGCTAGGTGTAAACAACAAACAGCCTCAGCGTTTATTGCATTTTATAGTTTGTTAAACCATTTACAACCACTTTCTCCATTACACCACGAGTGGCGCTCCTTTCAGACATCTTCATATCTTTATGAATATCATATTTATAAAAATACTATCATCAAAATGTTAAATCTGACTACCTCGTTTGTTCTCAACAAGCCTCAGACGCTGGTGCCGAGGCTTTGACAAGTTGTTTTAGAACTGCAATTACATTTATAGGACTTGTTAAAACTGATACCAATTACATCGTGTGCTTTCACAATTTGCCAGGGCGACCCTGACATTTTCGAAAAAGAGGATCCCACCTCATTATAATTTAGAAATGAATGAGTAGGCTATATGTGCATCCCTTTAGGTTGACCATTAGCTAGGCTACATGCTAAAAATCAATCTCTCCAAGAGAGGTTTTTAGAGTGGGTAAGTTGTGGTGGGTGGGGGCGCTCTCTATTTGATCTGATGCAAAGCGGCAGATTTCTCATTAACTTACCCGCTTGAATATATTAATGCGCATATTCTCCCCTCCTCTCTCCCTCGACCCCCCTCTCTTTCCCCTAGTCCATTGCTCCCTCTCCCTTTCTCTTTTTCTCTCTTTTTCATTCTCTCACTCCTTCCATATCAGAAGCCCGCAGAGTAGAGCAGTGTCCGTGTGGGATGCGAGAAGCCAATGAGATGAGGACCCGATAATAGATGCAAATTATCGTGAAAAGACACCGCAAAATATGAAACAACTCATTTGCAGCGGAGTAAATCACAGAAAACTGTTTGTGAACTGGCACCTCATACCAGAATTGTGATGCAGGAGCACTTCAGTGGAGACGATTTTATGGAATCGGCATGATTGTGGCTTCGGCTATTTAGATTGGGTGTTTTGAAATTCAACATCAGTCCATATATTGCGAACCAGCTTGGGTTCTTTTTTTTTTACCCAATAACTCTTCAATTGCCTTCCTCTCGAGCGCTTGAGTCTTGATAATCACAAACAACAACAAAACCAACAACAACAAAAGATGAGTTCATATTTTGTCAACTCTCTCTTCTCCAAATACAAGAGTGGAGACTCTTTACGTCCCAATTATTACGAGTGCGGGTTCGCGCAGGACCTTGGGAGTAGACCCACAGTAGTGTATGGACCAGGCACTGGAGCAACTTTCCAACATCCCCCTCAAATCCAGGAATTTTACCACCACGGAGCGTCCACGCTCTCCAGTGCCCCTTACCAACAGAGTCCCTGCGCCGTAACATGCCATGGAGAGCCGGGCAACTTCTACGGGTACGACGCTCTCCAGAGGCAAACCCTTTTTGGACCCCAGGACGCAGATTTGGTCCAGTACAACGACTGCAAGCTAGCCGCTGGTGGTATCGGGGATGAGACGGAGAGCACGGAACAGAGCCCCTCTCCAACGCAGTTATTCCCGTGGATGCGACCGCAATGTAAGTCATATCTAAAACTGGAACATTGCTTGTGGGTATGAATGAATAGCGGGAAAGGGGTAGAATATTAAACCTCAAACCATTCGCAATTAGGGCTGAGGTGCGTTTCCTGTGTTCAAAAGGAGAGACAAAGTGCTTTTATTGTTTTATGGTGTCCAAAACTTTACAGTTTAATGACCCCGCAATATACAAGAGAGAGGGGAATAGAGAAGAGAGCAAAGCTTTTCTCTCCATGTGCGAGCCGGACCGCAGCTGATTCTCTTACTTCTCACCCAGGTTAAAGTTTTACTACTCGCTTTTACGACTTAAAGTGGTCTCGGGGATTATTTCGCTACAAGGTGGTCATTTCCCACAGGTTAGGCACTTTATGGCTTCACCCAATGCGTTGAGTAGCCTATGTGTGGGCGTCAGACATGACTTGCTTTGGATTTTATTTAATATCCTATGAATGTGTGGACATTAAACATCCAATCATTTGAATTGTATTGCAATGCTGATAAATCACTTGGAAGTCAATCTAGGTTTAAGTAACCTCGGATATATATATAAAAATGAGTGGATTATATAATTGATAGCTTCACTCTGTAGGCCTAGACAATAATACTTGCTTGTGGGGATATTGGGGATGGAGATAAGGGGATTGCATTTGTGAACTTGTATAGGCTATTCGTTATGGCTATTTGTATGTTTTCCTCAAACATGTCCCCTCATTTTGCCAACAGCTGCCGGACGAAGGCGAGGCCGACAGACCTACAGCCGTTACCAGACACTGGAGCTGGAGAAAGAGTTCCTATTCAATCCCTACCTGACCCGCAAGCGGCGAATCGAGGTATCGCACGCCCTGGGACTGACCGAGAGGCAGGTCAAAATCTGGTTTCAGAACAGGAGGATGAAATGGAAAAAGGAAAACAACAAGGACAAATTCCCCAGCAGTAAGACAGAGCAGGAAGAGATCGAGAAGGAGAAACGACAGAAGGAGCAGGGCGCGGGGACACACTCGTCCGGGGAAGACTGCGACAAAGCCAAGCAAATGTAAGCTATAGGGAGATTGGGGGGGTCGAAATCACCACCGCGAAAAAGGCAGCGAGAACGATAAGGGAAGTGGGGTCAGCATGTGGTTTTGTCTCGGAACATGGCAGTCTTTGGCTAGTCGTTCCAGGTTTGAGTCATTCGAAGGGAACGTCTCCTGACGGCGACAAAGGACAGGACCATTCACATTGTGGTTGTTGGGAGACAAAACGAAACATTTGAACGGGAAATGAAGCATTTGTACTTTTTATCTGATGTTGGAAATTATTATTGTGTTAAAAATAGAGTCCTTTCATTGTGGAACAATTATCGTGAGAAAAAAAAACACATTTATATTGTTAGAATTTTGTCATTAACATTTATCTTGGCAGCTGTATAGTTTTTAAGTTAAATTGTGCACTTTTTACTGTTCTCATTTCTATGTTATGCCCACGTGGCGAATAATGAATTCCAACAACATGAAACTGCCTATTTATGCTGTAGGCTTTCCTATTTTTACACTTGTCCTTCCTTAGTTCGTTTTGATTGATGGTATTTTGTTGTCTTCCTTATTTGGGTAAGCATGCGCACAGTGCAAAAATGAAAAAATGAATAAAAATACAATGGAAATTAAAAAGGATGTCATGTGACCCCTCGTTTGAACAGAATGTGTACTGTATGTGTACTGGCTACTCGTGAATTAGTTTATGGGGACTTCATGATATGTTTAATTGTTCTTCATCACTTTGTTCTATTGTCTAAACCTGGAAGCGGCGGAAGACAGAGGACACAATAAAGTTTACAAGCGAGAATCTGTGACATCATTGCTGCTTAATTTCCTCTCAAGGTGTGAATCCCAATAGGTACCGTCATCACACAGACTGACTCAACCAATTAGTAATCTTACCCAAATTACACAAGTGCATTAAAACCTTCACCAAACCAATGAGTATGTATGGCTACTGGGTGCACACTTCTAACAATGTAGGGATTGACGCATGGTCAGAATTGTGTCGTACATGTTTATCTCCACACAAGCATGACATAGATAAGGCCATGGCATGTGGAACCACACTGTAAAGTCTGGCTAAATCATATGACTATTGACAGTAACAACACACACCCCTCCTTCAGAAAAAACGTGATAATATTTCACTTCCCATAACAGTCACATTCATGTTGAGTCTTATTTGAGAGGGGGGAAAGAAAAAAAGGCGCATAAAAGCACCTGTGCGCCAGGTAAATCTTGTCAAACACTGCGAGAGCGTGGTACGTGGCACTAGGCGACTCGAGACAGCTACTGGCCTCCCTGTTCCGTAAAAACAAAAGTGCTTGTGTTGTCCAGAGCTTCTCTGTCGTGCTGGAGATGGAAGCTGTGGAAAGAGGGATGCTCTAAAGCAGAAAGTCTCCCAGAGTGGGCTCCACTGGTCCCTGGACATAGTACAGGCATCGTGCGCAGAGACCACAATAACAGACAGAGGAACTTGCTGAGAGATCCCACCACTGACAAGGATAAGTAAAATCGATATGGAAACTAATAGGTTTTTCTTATTTGTGTGGTGTCCAACGAGAAGTCGAGGACATTTTAAGATCTGTCTGTATACATTCAGTTGGATATTTGTAAGCATCAGCCCTTTTTATCACTGTGCAACGCGCTGGGTGATTACATAATATATTATATTGACTATCGATTTGTTTGTGTTCTAGTTAGTTCCTTGATTGGAGGTAGGCCTACCTTTTGGCTTACAGTGAATAGACTGAAGTATTTTATGTGTATGGTCAGCGGTGCACTATTTTCCACATTAGCTGAGCTTGTAGGAAGCCCTGCTGTTATTGGACGAGTTTGTATCACATGGCCCTCGTCACGTGGCCCCTGAGGAAAAAGGGGTGATTTTTGGTGTAAATCTAGACTGTAATTCTGTAATATATCACAGTACCTCGTAAAACCGACAGTAAAACCTCCCGGCCTACAAATCACCGGTCAAATTATGAGTTCATTGTATTATGCGAACGCTTTGTTTTCCAAATATCAAGCTGCAAGTTCGGTTATTCCAAGTGGGGTCTTTCCCGAGCAAACGTCTTGCGCCTTTGCGTCCAGTTCACCGGGAGTCAGCAGCTATGTCTCGGGCTCCGGCGGCGCAGGCTTCTCCTCCTCTTCCTCCACACTGTCGGGACTGTACAATAACGCAGGGAACATGCCCACTCAAACCCGCAGCATGTATCCCTCTGCGTACGGGCTGGGCACCGGCTCTCTGAACATGCACTGCTCCCACTTTGAACACCCCAACCTCTCCATGATTTGCTCCGGTGGTGACCCGTCCAAGGTGTCCAGCTGCGGCAAGGCGGAGCAGAGACAGAACGAGGACAGTTTGCGGATCTACCCCTGGATGAGAAGCTCAGGTATGTGAGCTTAAAATGTATGTTTTCAAAAGAAGAGGGGAGAAAGGAATAGGGCTTTGCTCCGACCTAATAATTCTTGTAAACGGTCTTTAAACAGTGCGGGCTTCTACTTCCTGAACTATGCTTTACGCCGCTTTGCCTGCGCATCTTTTATTGCTATATGACCTCAATAAAACCATAATTTAAGACATCTGAATATTCATTAGGCGGTATTGTGTTAAAACAGAGCGAGAGAGGGCGTTGGATTGTTTTACTCCGTCCTCGGGTAGAAAGAAATAGCGCACATAGACTATTCCATCGCTTTCTGTTGTTTATGCTGTTTCGATAGGATCTCGTGGTAAGCGCACTCTACAACACAGCATGATTTCCAGATGCCTGGTCTCTGCCCGGTGTTCACTGGCTTATATTATTATCGCATAAATGCCTCCGAGTGTTGCAAACACTTAACACACTGTGATACTAATAGTTGGTTAGCGCTTGGTTTGCGATGTTAGGCTGTGTTGTTTTGTTATAGCAACGCCTTTGTCTGACATTCTGGACTGGCTTGTGGAATAGTGTCAGTGGGCCTTACAGCTGCCTACAGCCCACACAACAAACAAGTAAGTCTAGTCTGAGAAAATGATGCTTACAAAATAGCAATTCATGTTACGCCAAAGTTTGATTACGTGTACTGTCAAATAATGTCATGCGTAAAACGTTTGTGTGTGTGTGTAGATGTGTAAGTGGCTGTGTAGCTGTGGTATGTGTCTGCGCGCGCCTGCCTGTGTTTGTGTGGTGTGCGTTGTATGCACTTTAGGAGGCTAAACAACTACACACCATCAACGAACAACCAATTTTAGTGCGCGCGGCTCATGTGAAATAGTGGCTGACAACAATTTTGTCTAATAATTTTCAGTAACCTCTCAAGGCCTTGGCTACTATTACCACAAAAATTCCTATCAGTCAATTGTCAATTTAGTGCTCCCTCCTCTTGTTAGCCTCTGGCGTAAAACGTACAACATCATAAATAGTTTTGAAACATACGTCCTCATTAGCAGGGCTTTTGACATCTACTAGCAGGTATTCGTTGCCACACGTTTTCTCATACATCTACGCTCGTCGTGTAAGTTGTGTGTAAGCTATTTATGTCCTTGTGTGAAATATACATACTTAAAAAAAAAAATCCTAATGGAAGCCTGCTCATGCCTGGCATGTCTTGTCTCTCTTTGCCAGCCTACCGCTTGCTAATTTGGTTATAGGAGCCACCAACTGACTTTGAAAACCTAATTTAGATTTTAAAGTGTAATTTTATCAGGCTAAGACTATTCATACACAAATAAATATGACTAGTAGGTACACACAGTGATGGACAAGCAGGCAGGCAGTCTATCTCCCTCTCTCTCACACACACACACACACACACACACACACACACACACACACACACACACACACACACACACACACACACACACACACACACACACACACACACACACACACACACACACACACACACACACACACACACACACAGAGTCTTGTACAGCTAACATTGTGGGGACACACAATTCACTCCCATTCAAAATCCTATTTTCTCTAATCCCTAACCCTACACCTAACTCTAACCCTAAGCCTAACCTTAACCCTAGCTGCTAACCCTTAACGTAATTCTAACCTTAACACTAATTCTAACCTTAACCCTAAACCACCTAGAAATAGCATTTGACCTCGTGGGCACTAACAACATGTCCACAGTTGGTCCATTTTTTGTTTGTTTACTATTCTTGTGGGGACTTAGATCCTCACAAGAATAGTTAAACACGTCCACACAGACACACACACACACACACACACACACACACACACACACACACACACACACACACACACACACACACACACACACACACACACACACACACACACACACACACACACACACACACACACACACACACACAGAGACACAGAGGGAGAGAGAGAACCCTCTCTCTCACACAGACATTAACTTTCAATGTCTTATACTCTGGGACGGGTGTGTTGTAGACTATGCGCGAGCGTACTAGAGGGTCTCTGAGAGCACAATGCTCGCTCTTGTTAAAACTCCTGACAAAACTGCGTTTCACGGAGAATAATTCCAGCCAAGCCGTTTCTCTCTGCTGAAACACAAATCACCGAGGACACCATAGGAGAGAAAAATATAATCAATAAGAATACCCCTTTTTCTCTCTCTCTCGCTCTCTTCCTCCCTCTCCCCTTCCTCGGCCTGGCTCCCCAGACCTCCAAACCTCCTCCTGTCTCATTTCGAGCCAGTTTCACCCAGAATGTGACACGTCGCCAGAGAGGAAATGAGAACCACACCAGTGACCACGGCGTGCAATAAAACCCCGTAGTGCTGCGGCTCAGCTCAGACTCCATTCGATGTCTGCCTTGAGCGGAAACGGGAGGAGACCCGTCCCATTCGCAACGTATGCGGAACTTTTGGAAGTAAAATCACTTGTGTATGTAAACAGGGAGTGATCTTGTTTTGCTCCTCGCCTATATGCCATCGAGGTTTATTCGAGAAGATAGGATAGGGGTCCTGTTGTGTGGGGAAGGTTGTGTTGTTGTGTACACCAAAACTCCCATTTTATGTTCCAAGGAAATGGAATGTTAGGTATTTTGTGCAAAAGGAAAATGCATGAATATACAGCTGAGCATTTTCCGCTGCATTTTATGGTTTCATAGCCTACTTCTATTGTATAAGCTAGGCTACCTGTTATGGAAGGAACTTGCGTGCCCTTTGCCACTATTGGTTTGAATCCTTGCCAATTGAATGATACTGCGTATCAGTCGATATAGAAATAGCATCTACCTGTAATGCTATTAATTGCATCATGAATGTCAATGAAAAGTAAGTGGCCCTAAGTATAAGGCTAGTTTAGATACTTTACAAAAATATAATGTATTATGCACACGATGGAAAAGGAAACCTATAGATTACCTGAGCTTGTAATACAAGCATTTAAAGGCCTATAGTATCTCATTACAAATATTGCTTATTTATTACTTTTCTTTTCTTGTTATTTTCATGAAACGTTGCTGGATTCTAGGCCAAAATGACACTAAGGATTTGTGGTGGGCCTACAGTCACCGCTATCTGACCAGGAATAGTAATGAACAAAAACACTGCAATTTATTTATATTTCTGATAAGTGATACTTTTTACTAGAATTCCATAACAAAATAACAGTGTGGAAATGACTATTACTTCCTTTCTGGCCTATACATCCGCTTCCCTCTTACTACCCCACGGTTATACCTGCGGGGATTATAAAACTATTTACTGTACACTTAAAATTAGTAGTGGAAACAGCTCGTAAAATGTAACTTTTATGTGTTTATATTTGCTCCGCAAGGCGTGTTTACAACATAGGCCACTACTGAGGTAGCACAACAGATCCACTACATTTGGCCCAGCTAGATTCAGAAATGTAATTATTTCCAAACTATGAGAAAGTTGCCTTTTAACCTCCGAGAAGATAGTAAATAATAAAATCCTCTCCACAACTAATTCTTCGAATCATATAATCTTCAGAAATATAACACAATTGTTGCATTTATTTCAGCAAATATCACAACATTTCCCTCCTCTGGACTTATGCTTTCTATGCACTTTTATCAAAGCTTTGTTATTTAAGTTGAAAAAATAACCCACAAGGTATAGCCTATAGGCCTACACGTTCACAAGAACAAAAAAACAAAGTCGATCTAGAGCATTCGATTTTATATTTTTTTTTACTACTTCAGTTTGTTGAGAAAAATGAAAAATGAAATGGGTTTTCTCTCGATTTCTGTCTGTTCAGTATTTTCACACAAGCTCTGCCTCTGTTATTTACAGGTGCAGACAGGAAGCGAGGGCGACAGACGTACACGCGTTACCAGACGCTGGAGCTTGAGAAGGAGTTCCACTTCAATCGCTACCTGACTCGCCGAAGACGCATAGAGATCGCTCACGCGCTGTGTCTCACCGAGAGGCAGATCAAAATCTGGTTCCAAAACCGGAGGATGAAGTGGAAGAAGGAAAACAAGACGCCCGGACGGAGCTCCCCTGTAGCCGAACCGCCGGGTGGCGAGGAGGACGAAGATGAAGAAGAGTAGCGACGGTGAAAGGACAAAGACTAATAGGCACTACATGAGACTGATATTATATTAAAACCATGGGGGGAAACCGTGTCCCCCCTATTCTTACACTGAGTTAAACATACAGTACTACCTATAAGATTAATGATTTATTCATGTAGTCTAAAGCCACGTCTTGTTTGGTTAAAAGTACAGTGAAATTGTATAAAGAAAAAAATTACATTGATTTCTAATCAATACTAAATAAGCTATTGTTGCTTACATGTTGATTTAGATAAATGTTATCTCGTTTTTTTGGCATAGATCTGTAATATTGCAAAACCCTGGTTGGTAAAACTAGCCTATATGCGAGAAAGGGATCGGCTTTGCAGCAGTTTTGCAACTCTACGATCATCGTTGTTATGTTATATATGTTCATTCTCTGTCATCTTGTGATCTTCGGGATGTGTATTTTATGACTTGTTGTAAGGGCTTTTACCCCTATGTCAATTGATTTGACGTATTTTGTGTTTATTCTCGACATGTAGGCCTGGACCACGAGATGTAGGAATTTGTATATTTTCGTGTTGTGAGGAACTATTTGTTATTCAATTGCACAAGTGTTCTGTTCATGCCAATAAAACAAAAAGTCATCAATTACAAATGATTTTGTTTTGGATTTCTTTTGGGTATATGCTACATTCCTAAATGCTTAGGCACTATATGTTTGTAATACATAGGCCTATGCGATGGGCGATGGCCTATCGACGAGGCTTAGGCTATTTGTCGAAGATTACAAAAGAAAAAGACAAACGTTAACATGTATGATGGTTCAATGACTAGGTCTACAGGCTACATATACAGTTGTAGGTGATATATCTTCATTTCATTTCACCAAATGAGCCTTCATTAAGGCTTTTGTTTAACAAAACTTGTGGAAGCATGATACTGTCCACAATTTTTATCAGAATTTTTTCGCTAACTATCACATTTTGCTGATAGTAGGCTAGCCTTCCACTTGCAGGCTAGTCTGGTCCAACAAATAAATAGGCCCATTCATTTGTAGGCCTTATTGCAAAGTGTTCCAATTTTCATTGAATATTATTTTGAATCTGTGTTTACAAAGTCAAGATAGTCTAACCTGTTTTCATTTCTAATGTAGCCCAATGTTTAATATTGATTATAATAGGGATACTTGTATTGCTATAAACAGCCTATCAGTATCACGATTTCATCATCCTGTTTAGTTGATTGATGCAAGTGTTTGGGTTATTTTGAATATTTCGTTTATTGGTATATCTTTTAGGCTAAACTATGGATGTTAAATCCACCCGTTTGCCATGGAATTGTTGGCTATAGTCTCTGCCTTGCTTCTGTGCATACAACACTGACCAAAAGAAGGCTTATATTGGGGGTTGTAACTAATGCGTTTATTGCATCAATGAAAGACCGGAAACCACCATCAAAGTAACAAAAAAATCAACAAAACGGGAAACAGGCGCTTACGAAAAAGTCTGCTCATGTGACAGGATTGCAGGCCCAGCAACAATACCCGTCTTCAGAGTTTAGTCTTTCCTTTTTCATTTTCGTTAATAATCAACATATTTCATTTGCTTATAGGAAGCATCAAATTGCATCGTTTAGCTATTGTATATTAGACGAAAAAGAAACCAGGATGCCAATGCGTTTCATTCTCTTTAGGACCTTCTTAGAAGACATCTTTATGATTTGGGCCTTGGCCACAATGCGGCGATTATATGCCGCAGTGCGAAACATGTTACGCACGCCTTTTTGTAGCATAGATATTCAGTTGAATGTTGATATTTGCATATTTCCATGGTTGTGTTGTTCCACAGGATTCGATGAAATCTTCTTTATCAAAGTATCTCCTATTAGACGTTTTGGTAGACCGGAATGCTTTGTTGTTTAACTTACACGCCTCAAAGTCTGTTTTCAAAGCTGTATGGTAGCAGTGCAAGACTTTCTGTTCTGAAAAGGGTTTTATTCTGAACATACACCACCAATACACCGTCAATAGATAAAGCTGGTCTCATACAAGCAATATAAAGGCAAATAATATATAACATCTGAACAAAGGTCTCGATAATGCATAGATAGCTTATCAGCAACGTAAATGGCTAACATTTATGTAATATGAGTATGCAACGATTCAATGAGATATGCTGCTTCATCATTAGTTCTTGATGTAAGTAATTGTTTTCATGTGTTTTTATTTTATTTTCAATTTCAACAATACAATGATAATATAACTAAACAACAGCAAAAAGGTCAACGTAAGCCTAGTCTTGTCCTCCAAGTTCTTGCTATCCATAATATTTACGCATTGCGCCAATAGCACACTGAGACATCCCTTTTCAAACATCTTTGGACAAAATACTAGATATGAAATATCTGAGCAATATAGTTGTATTAATTGCTTATAAGCGCACAAAAACACCCTCATAAGAAACGTTTATGTCCCACCGATCGGCCTACAACCTCTTTCATGTAAAACACAAGAGAAATCCTCCCTTTGCTTTTCCTTTTTGAGAGAAAAAGATGGCGATGGAGGAACCACTACTGCCAAAGCAGTCATGAAGAAATGCAATAAATTCCTTGTTGTTTTATGAAAATTTACAACTTTGTGATAGAACTTTATGAGTGCCTGGGTCCTGGGATTGGCCGAGGATGGTCATGTGGATGGGTAACCGTGAACATGAACTTTTTATGATTTCCCAAGTGGTTATATTGCAGCAATCTTTTGGACACCGCACCTTCTGTAGCAACACCGTGCTCCTTCAAGGTTCTAGGCTCTTCAATCGCATGTCGAAGTAAAAAAATAACCTTGTCCCCGCGCAGTGTTTACAGAGAAACTGGAAGACCTGCCTCCTCATCCTGCGCTATGCTAATGTGGCCGACTGTGATTGGGATTTCCGCTGCGATGGAGAGAGTGACTGACTGTGAGAGATATGGACACACCGGAGGGTCTCGTCTCATTTTTCATACCGGGATGCTTCATTCCTGTTGACTAATGTAAACTAAACGGTATGGAGGCGGCCTGTAAAGCCACAGTGGTGACTTCGCGCGCTAATGGCGGTACGGAGCTGGGACAACAGGAATGCTGTATGGCTAGCTGCAGACTCGCGGATGCTATCCAAGGATTTAGTGACGGACTATCAACAAAGGTAAGGCGTGCGTGTCTGTCATTACACTCACGCTGTTTCGTTTCACAGAAAGTTTGAAAACAATTATTCAAAACGCAATCATAGCTGCTCTCTCCAAGGAAATATTCAAATTTTAAGTGTGCATAAACCTTTAGTAAATATTAGATTATATGATGACTTTGTATAAGATGTCATCACTTGAAAGTGCTTGTAAATGTTTACCTTGTTATGTGTGCATGACGAATTTGTATTTGGTTCGGAGGCATATTAGAGAAATACATATCGATATCGATATGCTCATTTGTGGCTGGCTGAGGGTGTTTGTGATATAAGGATACCCGTGTCCGGGCTGCGAGGGCGAGGTTTGATGGAGCGGCTCCTATGCAAATATGATTTCTCATGTACAGTCTTGGGTCACCTCTTAAGAGGAATCCTTAATCAAAAAGAACGGGGCTATACAACATTCCTTCGCTCTCATACGACTCCCTAAACCGTGGAAACAAACAAGACGAGGCAAACAACATGCTGCTTTGTGGAGATAGCAGATTATCTTTTGAATATAGCATTGAGACTCGCCGTCTTTTTTTTCTAAATCCTCCATTACGCAAGGGCTTGTCAAGTAGTGGTGTAGCGTATCACTTCCAGATCACCGACGCGACGCTTCCAGGTTACTGGACAGTTGGTGGGTCTGTGCGGTGTAGAATGTTTTTTTGTATGTGTCTGCGGGGTGATCTCGCCCACTTTTATTGCTTAATTTCCCCTTTCATTCCTCCTTCTGTGCCATCATCTGGTATTTTTTTTAGACGCTAGACCCTTAGGTGTCCATTTGTTGTCTCCTCGTCAGTAAAAGGTCCCCCACACCCACCATCAAGGCTGCTTCCACAGTGCACTTGTTATGATATCTGTTTCAGTCTGTCTGTGCCTTAAACCCAACGTAGCCAACTATTTAGTGATTTTTAATGTACCACTATAATCATAATCACATAATAGGCTACCACTACTAGAACTACCACTAATATATTATACTGACACAAATCATGCTTGCCAATCCTCATCCAATGTAATAACATGTTATTTTTTCCAATGTATAATTAATGGTGGTATTATTATTAGTATATAATGCGTAATTGTGAGTGATAATATTCGCTTCTAGCTGTGTATCAAGGGTCTGGCAGTCTGTCTACCTATATATCTATCTGCAAGTATATCCATCTGTGTGTGTGCGTCTGTCTGTCTGTCTGTCTGTCTGTCTGTCTGTCTGTCTGTCTGTCTGTCTGTCTGTCTGTCTGTCTGGTCTGGTCTGGTCTGGTCTGGTCTGGTCTGGTCTCTTTGTCTACAGTTTATCACAATACTTCTAATATCAAAATCAATGTTCTTTATCATCTCACTTCAGTATTTGACATCCCAACAAACAACAGAGCAATTCCTTATTCAGAGTTTATTCAGCAGTACTGCAAAATACAGACTAAAATCCAAGAAAAAAAATGACATGATAAAAACAAAGAACCACTGAATGATATGGTATTTAATTGCAACATGTTATAATATACAATTACTATGTTATAGCATAGTATATTTTGTATTGTATGACATACTGTCAGCAAAATATGGAGCCTACCATAGAATTTCGTCCATGCAGATACAATAACTTTCAGGAAATAAAGGATAGCAGCCTAGTGCATATCCTATTCCACTTAACGATGAAAGAGACTTTGTTTTGGATTTCATTTCCAAATGTGATAAGCCGCCTTGGCAGTCTTGTAGCTTTGCAGTAATTCCAGTTGATTTGATCCTGCAGTGACGCAGGTCGCTGCAGACTCTGCTCGTTCCTAACTCTTTGGTGCCATCTAGCGTCAATTTTTCCATAATGCCCAAAAGCCTCCTAAATCAGGGCCTTCTGTCTGGTGTGTGTGTGTGTGTGTGTATTTTGCTCCTATGATTGTGCGGAAATGTGTTCGTCGCTAAGTGCGTGAGCTGTTGACAAACAGATGTGATCTTTCCAGTGTTGTTGGTCCCTCTTCTGAACTATTGCGTGTAACAAAGCGGTGAGGCCCTGGCTGGGGCAGGAGATAACAGGAAAGCTGTAAGGGGCGGGTTGGGCTCGGTGGCAGTGAAACGTAGAAGAATGCAGAGGTTGTAAATTCTCGAGCTGCTGTTGCCGCACTTTGATGTGCCTGCGTTTGGGAGAGATTTGTGGCACACACGCAGATGCCCAAGCCTTAAGGCTCGATTTCGTGCATCCCCCCATTTCTCCCACTTGTAAAAAGCCCTTCTCCAAGACGTAAGCGGATGACCGCTCCAAGGTTATTGCATTGTGCAGTGAATGGAGCGTGTAGTGGCGGCCCCGTGTTAGAGTCAACCTGGACTCACTCAGTGTAACTTTCACTGTTATTACGCGGCTGACTTTAGTTGGTAATTTGGTGTATTAAGTGATGTTCTGGTGTTGTGTGCTCTCTCCCCAAGGAAACAACCGTGCTATAAATGTCATCTGGACAATCTGAGGGTCGTGTTGAAGTGGAGATACAGTGAGACTGGTTGTGGATAAAGGGTGTGTGTGTGTGTGTGTGTGTGTGTGTGTGTGTGTGTGTGTGTGTGTGTGTGTGTGTGTGTGTGTGTGTGTGTGTGTGTGTGTGTGTGTGTGTGTGTGTGTGTGTTGGAAGCATACAGGATTTGTCCTTGGTCACTGTTTTCATTTGGTTTAGTGGGGTCGTACACTCAAGGCAGTCATTTGTAAACACCTCAAGACATGTTTTCATACCGTGTGTTTGTGTGTGTGTGTGGGTACATGAATGCGTTTGTTTGTTGGTGCGTGCAAGCTTGTAAGTGTGTGTGAGCGTGTGTGTGTTACATTGAGCTGGCTAATTGTTTAGTTTTAATGTCAAATTAAATTTGACAGGTTTATTACCATCGACTGTTGTATAGCCTGTGATACAACAAACAACATAATAATCTCCCTTCGAAAATGAAGTGTGTATTTTATTATAACAGAATAGAGTAATGACTAAATATCTATATTTTGACTGCCAACCATGATTAAAAGTTACAAAACATCAGAATATTAGCGATACAACGTTCGAAGTAATTAGGTCTACAGTAAGCCTATATGAAACTCTATGAGACTAACGCTATTAAATATTTAATGAGTAACCTGCGTTCTAAGCTTTTGGCTTTTGGCTGATCAGGTAACGGTCTAGTGACTTCACAAGAGTTGAAAGTCCGTGAAGGACTAGTCACTTTCTGGAAAACAATAATAAATATGTAAGGAAGGGTCTGCCCTGTCTATCATTAACCAGCACAGATTACTCACTTGATAGAACACCGTTGTAACAACGCGATTTAAAACCACACCATGCTGCATGGGCCTATATAGGCTACGGTAACAATATTTGCCAATGTTGATATAATACGTTTGCTAATATTTGATTATAGTTCGAAACGTTAACCTATGCATTTCCAAGCTAAACTGTGCGGAAAAGCTTGGTTGTTATAGTCACCTTTAATTTATGCATTATTTACATAGGCAATCTACTTCCGTTTAATTCGATATTTCCACGCACTTTCATCCATGTAAAGACTTGCATAATGCCTTGTACAGAACTGGAGTGTCTTCAGAATGAAAGAGTTGTTGTGTAGGCAATGACAATTCATAAGACTGGTGAATCCTTGGTTTAATATAATACCATTTACTAAAACGTTGAATATTTCAATCACAATAATCACTTTCAATCGTCAAAAAGGTTCAAACTAGGATTACTGTTTATGACAACTGTAGCGAACAAGTGTCAAAAGCAGATGATTCTTTTCGATAACCGAATGAATTAGGCTACGCACGCTAGTGCGCACTAAACCGGCTAGAAAAGTCAAATTGTTCTACATAATTCTGAATTGTTTATTGTATTATGGTTAGGCTAAGTGCACTTATATAATAAACAATTAAAACAAAATGACAGTAAAGTAAGAGCTAAGCCAGGGGAATTTGTTATAACTTCTGTTGTCACCACTTGTTTTCAATTCCAATCGTGTCTGTGAATTTACAAGCCCCCATAAAGTCATAAAACACTAAAACACTTTCCCCAGTGAAATAAAACAAGCAGCTACAAAGCACAAGACACCACAACTCGTTTACAACTTTCTTATATTTTTATGATAGGTCTACATTATCACCAAGATTACAGATAGGCCAATGAAAAGCTACAATCAACAAAATTGGCCTTTTGACATGATATGCAGTTATTAACTCAGCAGAGCACAGTATTGATATGTTTAATCGTGCAAAATATACTTGTAAGTCAATTATTACCATCAAAATGCTGCGCGTCAAACACATTTTATTCACAGTAGCAAATATAACATTTACAAGGAAATATAGGCCTATTACTACTTGACTTTGTTTCACACACATACTCGTATACATACACGTATTAATATATGATCAAATAAACAAATATACAGAACAATGCAGGATCATGAAAAGAGCACATACTTACATATGCATATGTCATGCGGAACTCGGGGTTCTATGAGGTAGTTCGGAGACACATGACAAAAAGTGACACGCGCGTGTTTCCTCCCTGGTCTGTATAAACAAATCATCACCTTTTCTCCATACAGTCAGACTCATCTTCACTGGGATTTCCGGTAATAGTCCATAGATATTGTGTAATTTTAACTGAATTGGTATCCAGTGTGTTGCTCCCCATGCAATTTGTGGACAACCTTTCTGCAGTGCAGTTTTGTCCACAAAAGTGACCAAGTCAGAGAAGTTCAGCCGGCTTTACCTTGCTGTTCGAAAAGTTGTCAGGAGACCTGCAACGAGACAAAAAGCAAAATGAGAATTGGTTCAGAGGAACAGACATTAAAGTTAGTTTTAACACAACAATAGCTCCATATCATCAGATCATTATGTTAAATTTGCTTAGTTAAGACTGAATAAAATTGACTTATGGTAGTTATTATTCATAAATTATTAATCGAGACTTAGACTGGCCCATTTCTCTCTGTACTTTAAGAAATGGTCACACAATGGACGTTTTCCGTTCACACAAAACGAAGCCAAACCAAAGGAAGCTCTGTGTCCTGGTTTGAAAGGGAACCAAACTGAAAGTAAAAATACACAGACTGCCGGCGCTACTGGACAGACACCACTTGTGTGAGGACCGGACTTATTTATGGGACTGGCTAATTTACGATTTTCTAAATGCCATTTGTAAATGAAAAACAGATCCAGACCTGACTTGACTCGTGGTAGAAAAGTCAGCGAAACATTTAAAGCATTACAACGCGTAATGACCTTCCCAGTCAATAATTTTGAAATAAAAACCGGTGCATGAAATGTGGTCAGGGCAGCATGCATGTAAATACACACTCAGACGAGACAAATGCGGTAATAAGGAACTTTTATGATACCGCAAAAATAGGCCAGAGCCGTTCAACAAACAACCAATGGTAACATATCGACTAATGTATGGCAGCTAATTTGCTCTAAACATTGATAAAAGCCAGGGCTCTAAAAATATTGTACCATATTCAACTAATATAGGAATATTGTTCGGTGAAGGCAACTGTTGTAATGCTGAATATTCCAATAAATATAATAAGCACGTGCATGTTGAAATATACATTAGGTACATTGTCAAATACCCGGATGGAAATCGCTATGGTGTTGATAATGTGCTGTAAGAGGGGAGAAGATATATCTCATCACATATCTACTGTACTGAGCGAATAAATCAGACCTCGACAAATATAAACACAAAATATTTCAAATGCAGAAGACAACTCAAACCCCCATTGGTGCGTCTCTACTTGATTTACGTCTTCAAGTCCTTTTTAATGTGGAGATTATTTGAAGGGTCATATTTGTTGTCTTGAGTGAATAGGGCCTTTACTGTATATGGGCTCACCAAATACCAAATCGAAGGGGGAGAAGTGTCGATGTATTCAATTTACCACTTTAAAATTCCAGTGTGATTCGTATTGTGCAATCTCATTGGAAGGAGAGAAAGGCGAAAGAGAAGCGAGAGAAAAAACGCCTGCTCTCGAGTTTGCGCTGGGGTCCCCCGACGCATGCAATCACAGCCCCCCCTCCAGGGTGCTATTTTGCAGGCACTGAAGCACGCTATTGGTCAGCGCCTGGTCAGATGGTACGGTTTCCCTCTGTCCCGCACTGGCACATCGCCACCCAGCGCCCCCCCTCAACTAAAACCCAATCTCCGATAAACTACTAATAGCTAAACCACTTGGACTATAAAACACAACAAATCATAAACCAAGGAAAAGAACCTGTACCCTCCCAATGAGTTCCTATTTTGTAAACTCAACTTTTCCAGTGACTCTGCCTGGAGGACAAGAGTCTTTCTTGGGACAGATACCGTTATACTCCTCCGGATACACTGATCCTTTAAGACACTATCCCGGTGCTGCCTATGGCGCTACCAGTGTTCAAGACAAGGCGTACCCATCCTCATATTACCAGCAGGCGAACGGTGCCTATGCCCGGGCCAGCGCCGCCGGTGCATGCGACTACGCAGCAGCCAGCTTTTACAGGGAAAAGGACCCCGCCTGCACCCTCGCCAGTAAAGAGGAACATTCGCTCGTCCTGAGCCAAGACCATCGCAAGACGGACTGCTCGGGGCAAAATAAAAGCATATTCGGGGACAGCGAGGACCAGAAGCCCTCGACGCCCGTTTATCCGTGGATGCAGAGGATGAACTCGTGTAACGGTGAGTCCACATTGTCATGTCATTTGTTTTTTCTTACGGTTTGTTTTGGTTTTTGCCTGTCTAGGCTGATACAGAGCTTGCCTATTACATGTGACCTGCAGCTGCACTGTACAGCGCCGGAAGAGCATACCGTGGGGAATATTGTCTCTCTGGTTGTGTCTTAACACAGGCTAAAAGTAGAGGAAGCAAAGCATGCTATTAAAAATAAAAATGGACACTTTTGCGTCCTCCATAAGTTAAAAAAAAATTATCCTCATAAACTGGTATTCGTATGGTTCCTATCGCCTCGAGGCTGACATTATTCAGGTTCTAGATTAAAATCGCACGGCACACGAACACATCCTTGGCAACAATGGAGCAGCAGTTCCAACAAAGATGGGTTCTTATCACAAAATGGCTCGTATTGTTATTCTGACAGGGTTCCAGCTATTAGTGCTTAGTTATTCACCACAAAAAGACTCTCGCTATCACAAAAGTTCAAAATGTATCACAAGGCAAATACATGTCTGTGCTATGGGTTACAGTTAGAAATGATGTCCGAGACATGAAATATGATAGGGAAACACATTACACAACAATAGAGGAATAAATTAGCACTATAAATTACATAGGAAATCAAATACAGAGGAAATCCGTTTCGACACACAAAAATAGCTAAAATAACTCTTAATAGACAGTGAGAGAGAGCTACACTTCCTTGACTGTTGGGTATCCTAATATTTGAATTATGATCATTTTAAGTACACCCGCCATAATCTACACGTTGATTGTCTTCTTCTACATAGGCTTTTTATTGTTTTGTGTCTCCAAGCAGAAGCTGTGTGTGACTTGCTAGAAGCAGTGTGGGTCAATTAGTGAATGCTTAGAATTATGATGATCAATAAAGAGCTCCTTGTTCTTTAATGTTAGGGTGCGCCATGGTTTGCCCCTACTGCAGGCTAGAATGTGTTTATGAAGATAAAATAGGTAGTTATTAAACTTGCCAAAACTAACATCCCTTCTCGGAATAGCTTATCTTTTTGTTTGTGTGGGAAAAAAACAACAGGAAATAGACATGATATTTCAGTTGCTTATTTGTAAGGCTGGCGCTCATTGTTTGGCGCAAAAAAACACATGCATGATTCAAATATCGTGCATATTATAAAAGTATTACATAACCCTTTGCCATATGATGTAAACAGCACTTTTACCAACTAATTTAAGGGCAGCTTCCAGGACTATATAAACGATATAATTGTTTTTGCTACTCTACACAACATGTCTACCAGTAATGCGTAAATCTTCAGCAAAAGCTCACGAGTTCCAGCCATGCTCTTCGCCCTAAGCTCTTTCTCCTCGGACATAGCCTATCTATATCAGTCCTATAAACACAAAATGTTTGACTCTCTCTTCCCTTTCTTTTGACAGGGACCTTCGGTAACCCTGGTCGAAGGGGTCGTCAGACTTACACCCGCTACCAGACGCTCGAGCTGGAGAAAGAGTTTCATTTTAACAGGTACCTTACCCGTAGGCGCCGTATCGAGATCGCGCACGCACTGTGCCTAACAGAACGCCAGATCAAAATTTGGTTCCAGAACCGAAGGATGAAGTGGAAAAAAGAGAATAAACTGATCAACTCTTCTCAGACCAGCGGAGAGGAAGAGGAAGAGAAGAGGTCAGAGTAAAGAAAAGAAGAAGACAAAAAAAAACGCATAAAATGGCTTATGGCGTCACCTTCGGATATCCTACAAATATGAAGATACTACTTTCATATGCCCAAAGTTCCCACCGGTGAAGTTGTGTTTGGTAAATTTGTTGTAGCATTCCAGAAGTTCACTTAACTGTCTATTTTTTTAATTGTCATTTTATGTTTCTTTAAAAAAAAATCATAATTCGGGTTCCCGAATGGCAGGGTTTTTGTGCACTTGCCTCTTGATTTAGGATGTCCCCCCTCCCAAAATGGCCACGTATAACGAAACTATTTGAAATATATGTCATATTCGTGTTCATATTTAAACTGTATAGAAATAAAATGAAATTCTCCTTGTATGGTGAATGAATGTATTTCTTTTGTAAGTTAAATACCCAGCCTTATCTATTTGTTTTGTTGACTTGTATAGTTTCAAGGGGAGAACAAACTGATCTACTGATAATTCAAAACTACCAAAAGACTGGGACAAAAGTGTATATTTTATGGATTTTGTACGTGGTTTATGTTTGTGGTTTTGTCACAAATAGGTATCTACTTACGAAATCCTTCAATAAAATGTAATAATTACTCAACCTGTCATGCACGGTCTGAGCGAGCATACTTTATAGGTCTTTGTGATTTTGTCACCTGCTTAGAACGCCATTTACAGTAAGTAGGCTAGAACACATTTGGCTCAGGAAGTGAAATAGGCCTAGGCCTATATAATTCATAATTATGGCCAGAACAAAACTTGTGGATAAGTATTTGAAACAGCAAATCACAGGAAAGCTACATTTCTCTCTTTGAAAACGTATTTTAATGAACTGTCTACCATTTGGCCCTCCATAAAAAAAGCGAGCACCGTCCATCTGCTGCAGTTATGAGCAAACAGTGACTTGGTCATAAACCAAGCGTCGCTCTTTCACAGGTGTATGAAACACACGAATTTAAGTTTATCTAAGGCTAGTGAATACTAACGGCCCAAACAGTGACAGCAAACTTTGCGAGGCTGATTGAATTAATGGGTGGGAGGGAAAGTTGACCTGTCCGCCTAGAGACTCACCCAAACGTCTCTCAATGGTCACGTTCCCTTTCCAGATACCATCAGTGTGACATTTCATATGCAATAGAACCCTCGGGCCTGGTATTCCCTAGTAGATAATTACACACAAATTATTTGGAAATTGTCAACCGACAACCTCCCCAGTGTACATGACACATAAAGTAGCCAAGCCAGTGTTGTCGTTTGGAGTTAAACCGCACAAATACATATGGGGATACTTGTTTTTATTTAATATAATGTTTATTCAACTAGGCAAGTCAGTTTAGAACAAATTCTTATTTACAATGACGGCCTACACCGGCCAAACCCGGAGGACAATGGGCCAATTGTGCGCCGCCCTATGGGACTCCCAATCACGGCTGGATGTGATACAGCCTGGAATCGAACCAGGGTGTCTGTAGCGACGCCTCTAGCACTGAGATGCAGTGCCTTAGACCGCTGCGCCACTCGGGAGCCCCATACATACTTGTGAACTACAGCAAAATGTATAGAAGTGTTTATTGCTTGGAGTAGACTGATATTCTCCAGGCTTCATGTTACAGAAGTAGCACACACACTTAGAATAGCCTCATGTGTGATATGTGGATACGTAGAATGCATACGTATCAATCTGTGTCTCCCCTTGGAGATAGTCTGGACTATTTCAACTATCCTTTTCCGGTCTATATGTAAGCACACATGTATGTTCTGTATAGGGGGGGTTTACATATCATGGTACACATAGCCTACATGAAATAACTTGCGCCTTTCAATCAACAAACCATAAATCAATCATTACCGTAGATCATGACTTTGCATTCCTCTTGTGAACAGCAACACGTTTCCAGTCAATAACTTTGCATGAATGGTGCCTCAGAGAAGAGCATAAAATACAAAGACAAATTATGCGACGTCGAAACAACACCTTTATTTCCTTTCACGGCTAGGCCTACTCACCGACGACATTTGACTTACATGTAAGACATTAGCAGGTGTGCCATTACCTTAGACTGAGGGTTTACTATTCGCGTTCGAGTCTAGACCTATTGTACGCTATATTCTAAATACAAACCTTTCAGACATCCTAAAAATAATCTCGTAACCTCAAATTAATAATACAAAAAGGAATTATATTTTAATATTACTAATATCATAGTGTTCAATATCTACCAGGTATTATTATTATTATTATGATATATGACGGAGAGCCAGTGTGACTAAAATCTTACGAGAAACTTCCCCTGGGCATGGTAGAATGAACAGGACTCGGCATCATAGCTATTAACGTTATTAGCTGTAGTGTGTGTGTTTCCCTACTGTATTAATATTCAGTTATTAATGGTGCATTTATTGCCATGAGCCCACTTCCCACGGAAAAGGTTAGTAAAGACGCAAAATTATACTGCAATCCCAACAACCGACAAAGAAAGTTATGGGGGAACAAATCAATTTTATTCTTTCCGAAAAGAGACCTAAATCCTAACTAAAACTCATTCTCCTAAGTCCTTCTTTACTGCATTAAATTAAATTCCCAGTAGGTGACGCTCTCTGCCAACACCGAGCACAACCCTGCAATGGGGAGGCACACGTTGACTTGAGTCTAACGACTCCAATCTCGTCATCATTTGTAACCATAGAGCATGAATTACCTCTTGAAGTCATCAGTGAGAATTTACGACTGGTCAACAAAAGCACGTGATTCTCAAACGCACCCCCACCCCCATATTTGGCCGCATACATAGCAAAAACCAAGTACAGTGCATTGCTATAATTCATTAATACATCATAAATCGTGAAGCACAGCGTTATAACGACCAAGATCTACAAATCAAGCCCTCTAAAACAACCTAAATGAGCTCTTACTTTGTAAACTCGTTCTCAGGGCGCTACCCAAATGGCCCCGACTATCAGTTACTAAATTATGGAACTAGCAGCAGCGCTATGAACGCCTCGTACAGGGACTCCAGCACCATGCATTCGGGCTCTTACGGCTACAACTACAATGGGATGGACCTGACCGTCAATCGTTCATCCAATACTGGCCACTTTGGGGCTGTTGGGGATAACTCCCGGGGTTTCCAGTCTCCCGCTCCGGAGACGCGGTTCAGGCAGCCGTCAAGCTGCTCGCTGGCGTCCCCGGAGCCGCTGCCGTGCTCCAACAGCGAGAGCCTGGGACCCAAATGCTCCTCGCCCCTTTCCGACCAGAGCGCCTGCACGACGGGAAGTAACCTCACCAACACCACACATTTCACTGAAATAGACGAGGCGAGCGCTTCCTCCGAGACCGAGGAGGGCACCCATAGAGCCAGCGGCAACCCCGACGCCCGGACGCAGCAGAAGCAAGAGTCCACAGCAACCTCCACCACCACGGCATCGAGCGATGGCCAAGCACCACAGATATTCCCCTGGATGCGGAAACTGCACATTAGCCATGGTATATAGCCTACGTGACGTCTATCATTCCTTATTTTGATATCAGAAAGGTTGTGTTTTGTGTGTTCGCTTTATTCGTTCGCGTTTCCTCTGTTGCCCCTGATGGTGCCTTTATTTTCGCAAATTCCACAAAAGCGCCATAAATCTGTCAAGAGGGCAAGCCTCGCAAACTGAGGGCTAGAGAATGGAACGGGGTGGGAGAGAGTGAGGGCAAAACGGCAGGAAGACTTAGAAGTTGTTGTTCCTTTGAAAAGTTAAGCTTTATTACGTGTGGGAACTTTATTACTGTAGGGGGGGAGAAGAACGGCAATAAAATGTGGAGAATGGAGAAAGCCAGTAGAGAAAAGAAGAGCGCAAGAAGTTGAGGGATGTGTTGAGGACAGTGTCTATTCAGGAAAATAAAATACTCATGTTGTAACCAAGCATGTTCTTTGTAATGGGGAATAAATGCCCAGTGAAAGGAATGCATTGATAGCCTAAAAAAATACACACAAATACCCCAATACAGCCGGATGAGGCGTATAACACCATTTGGCGTAGTTTTATGTGCATTGATAGCCGTAGCCTATATCGTTGGTCTTGGTCGTGTGTTGTGTTTACAAACGTGTGCTGGCCAAAGTTATTGAGTATTTGCTTGTGTAATGCTTTTGGTGGTCCTTCCTCGCTAATGTTTATCCCCTTGCGTTTTGTCCATGCTATTCAGATATGACTGGACCAGACGGCAAAAGGGCCCGAACAGCATATACTCGCTATCAGACGCTAGAGCTGGAAAAGGAGTTCCATTTCAATAGGTACCTTACCCGAAGGAGGAGAATAGAGATAGCCCACGCGCTCTGCCTCTCAGAACGGCAAATTAAGATCTGGTTCCAAAACCGAAGAATGAAATGGAAAAAGGACAATAAACTGAAGAGCATGAGTCTGGCTACTGCAGGTAACGCTTTCCAGCCATAGACGTCACGCAAGTAAATAATACACTACGTGGGGTGAAAAGAATACACACATTCAAAATAGTTTTTAAAAACACTATAACTGAGTACTGTACAACGCGGCATCTTTTGGCATGTTGTTGATGTTTTAGGGCAACTTAACTTCTACTGTTGTACTGCTTCTATAAAAACAGTTCATGTTCATATGTTCTTGTCTTTTTAATACAACAGTGATTATTGTTTTGAGGTAAAAAAAAAATAAGAAAAATAGCTATCTATACCGCCCGTTGTTATTGTTATAAATATCGTTTTCGTGTCAAGTGCTATGTTACTGCTTTCTTGAAAGTTGGCATGTGAGCCCTTAAATGTTATAACTTATTAACAAACTATAACGAATATACTTTTGAGTTTACAGCTTTAGAGACTCCTCTGCCCAAATATGAAGTTAAGCTATATTAAACAGGCCCCTGTATTGCTTTAGCAGGAGTCTCGGTGAGTTATATATGGTGATCTTCATGTTTTCATACCATTGTTTGAATCATATCTTTGGATTTTGTCATGTGTTTAAATTACTCATTTATTTTTTGAAAAAAAGGAAACTTGTATAAAAAAACAAACAAATCTTAACTAGAATTCCTGTATCCGTTCATACGTTTGTATAGTTATATTCAACATGTAATTGTATATTATTGGATCATGCTTATGTTCCAGAAAGGATGTATATATTAGACATTTTTAATGTGACCAATTGGCTATTTGTATTGGGCAGAGTGAATGACAAGTGTGTGGGGGAAAATGACAATTGTCATGTCGGACTGCCTGTAAGCATTTTGCCAATAAGCTTTTTGTATTTGTTTGTAGCTTACCTTGGAGTACAAAATAAAGTTCCTCATACTCAGACCAAACCCCTCGAGCACACTGCTTGTAATTCTGTACCCCCTGCCCCTACCTCACAAACGACCCACCTGGGGTCAAACACGCATCAAACTCCCAGAACCTCGTGTACCCACTGTCCAAACCTGGTAGACGTATATCAATCATTCTTTGTACGACATCAGCTGTCAATTCGTCTCAAAACCGTATCAAAATACTTCGGGAATACGTCTAAGTCTTCCACAAATGCAGTCGGACAAATGACAGGCCCGAGTTAAATCTTAAATGGAACAATCGCAGTCACGCTACGCACAAGAACATAGCCGCTACTGCAGTCATTTCCATTGTTTTTTTTATGCAACCAAAGGGACATGTGACAATCAAAGCGGCAAAAACTACTGAAACTCAACTAAAATACACACTGAGCACACGCTCTTGGCCCATCTCTTGTTGACAAACTTTGACAGCCAAAACATGAACGAATTGGGCACTTTTCTGTAATGATTTCCTCACTGTTAAACGGCGCCCCTCCTGTACAAATTAGTTTACGTCTCACTTTCAGTAAACAAGCACTGAACTTTCAAACTTACCGGTGGGTCCTCGACCGTTCTTTCTGGTCCTACGCTACTTTTTAGAGCCGAGTAAAGGTCCTGCCAAAAATCCCCATCTGCCCGGCGCTGCCTGGCCCATTGCGTTTTGAAAATTTGCTTTCCCCTTTGGCCAAACTATACAAAAAGAAGCTATGACATTTACATGTCAAACGGATGAGGGTTTTATCTTGAAGTTAGACCGTAAAAATCGCCCAGGCCACGGACAGATACCCCTTACTGGCTCTCAAAAGTCACGTGGGGTCCATAAAGTTAGTTTTATGGTTTTGGGGAGTTGACAATATATATTTCACATTCTAGAATGCAAGTGGCGGGTTTAACTGCTTCGGAGGGATTCTAAAGGGTCAGTAGTTAGACAAGAGCTATGTAGTAGGCCACTGCCATGCCCTTGTCTGGTACACACAATGTCTGCGCTCCAGTTCGAACCATTTCAAGGCAGAAATGTAACCCGTGGACTGTATGACTGCACCAACTACACAGTAAGTCCAGTTTTAAGGCTTATTTGGCTGGTGGCTAGGCCTAGGGGCAAGGGAGGAAGGAGAGGGGAGGCATCGTTTGTACTTACTGTGTCATTTATTTGACTCTCAACAGTGGTATTAATATGATACTGAGTCTCTGGACCCACATATATTTCGGGTATTTTAGTTAGGACTATCTGCTATGTGTGGGGACATGTGATACAGGCGTCGTAGACACATGTGCTTATGTGTGCTTGTTTATATGCTTTAATTGTGTATTTGTGGATGTACACACACACCGTGATCTCCGCCTCCGAGGGAATTCATGTAAACTCAACTGTTGAGGGAAGTTACTTAGACATATATATAGCCTGTCGTTTTCTATTGTCATTTTGCATCAATGAAATAAAGTTTTGTTGTGGTATACACTTTGACATCTTGATTTGGAAGTATTGTGATTAGATATTCAAAATTATTGAACGTTTCTTGTCAATAATCTCATAATGTATTATTTTATTTTTTAAATGCTAAGGCGCTTGGTAACCTGGAGTGGAGTTGCTTCAGCCACAAACAGATTGCAGCATAGGCTACTCGACGGTCATGGGGATGGGTCCTTACACAGTATAGTATAGAGCTGTGATCAGAACATAAACAAGTTCAAAGTGATTATGAATATGAGCGTGGTATGCGTGATTGTGGTTGCACATTGTTTCTACCTGTCTGATTTGACGATCAGATATGCTATTGTGATTATCCAGTGGGCAATAGATTACTTTTACGCACACTGCTTTAGTGTATGGAATGGATATCAACACCAACAATCAGAAAATGTCACCAAAGTGCGCTATGCCAAATGCTAAATTCCATGATTTTTTCATAGAAAGACCACACACACACACACACACACACAAACACGAACTCACACACACACTATAATGATATGCGTCCTAGAGATACAAGCAAATCTTTGTTTGTACCCTGCCCAAGTATTTTCAAGCAGGGAGGGTGTGAATAACAAAACTGGAGACGAACGTTCACATTCGACCCCTGTATCAAAATCTCCATGTAGGCAGGACTATTTCGAGGAACAAAGCCTTGAATGAAAATCCTTGAGATATATCCAATACCATGGAAATTGCACCTCTGTATGACGTATGATTAAATCCCTCGTGTAAATTGTTTAATAGTTGTGTCAAAGCGACACTTACATTTGAGACCAACTGTAGTTGAACTCAGTTGTAAACTTTAAACTCGAAATCATTACATGGCCTTGTGTAAAGATCTTTATCGTGGAATCTCTGGCAGTTACTGTCGATCAAAAAACAGAGGATACAGACGTCATTATTTGAACAATTAATAACTATGTAGTCTACCCAAAGCAGGGGGCAACCGCAACAGAGATAGGCTAGCGAATGGCTGCTAATAGGGAGGGATTTTATTTCGGAAGTTCCTCAGAACTCGTCTACAGAACTCTAACTGTCATTAATTATTTTCTCTCAGATCTATCCCAATTTATTTGCAATATGGCGACGACTGGCCCTCTTTCTCTTCTAGTATTTTCAACCGTTTGAACAGTTCGTGTTTGTAAGGAGAGTTGTGCGTATCATAATGCAACATATTAAGAAAAAACGACTTTACACAGTGTAATATTTACCATAAAAAGTTATTCAGAATCAACAGGTTTGTTTAGCATTATTCATATTCATGACAGGCCAAAATTAATTCACAAGGATATGAGGTTTTATATTTCCAATGGCAACTTTTGCATTTGATATTCAGGAAAATTGAAAATCCACTACGGGCTTCTTTATGAGGCCTATTTAAACTTATATTCATATGACGAATATGAGCAAGACAGACGTAAACACGTTATTAATGTTTAGTTTCACAATAATAACTATATCACAATAACAATTGCCAATGAGGTTAACGTTTTATGCGTAAATATTAGATTATGTTCACTGAGACTACATTTAATTGCACTTTCTCTTTTCCCAAATATTATCAAATCAACAACACAATAGAATGATTCAATCATATGTTCAGCTGATGGGAAGCGTCCCATACGGTAGACAATTTCAGAATCCAATATTGTCCAGTGGGATCTTAGGCCTAGTTCATGTGTTTTTTTAAAACATTGAATCCTACAGCGTCCAATTTATTTGAAAAAAATGAATATTGAGTTTCCGGTGTGATTAACTCTTGGCTCGTTGTGTGTGTGTGAGCGCGTAACAGAGTGAGGAAGTTCCAGCCAGTAAACAGGAAGGCGAAACTCTGGTTGGGAGGCGAGGTTAGGGCTTCCATTTCATTTTTCATCGGCTGCCTTTTGATAATGATAGCCTACATTCGGAAGGGCTCTGGCCAGAGGCCTCAGCCCGTCACAGAAGTAGTGCGCGACATTAATTTTTACCTCTTCAAAGTTGTCCAACGGGTTCACCGACCTAGACCCCCACGAAGTCGACCACTTTGTTTTTTCATCATCCGTTTCCCGTTTATGTAGGCTGCATGTACTTCTTGACAGTCAGAGGCTTAGCACGAGCATACAAGTGTGTAGATCTGTGGGTGAGTAACTAGGCGACAGCTTTTTCATTGCAAGGTGTGTGTGCTTTTACGTGTGGGTGTGGGGTGTGTTTTGGTGATGTGTTGGCACAACATGAGAGAGCAGAGAGAAGCTTATCCGTAAATGGGTATGAAAAACTGTATTGTGGTTTTAACAGAAATTACAAGATGTGTGTCACAAGTCTTGGTCTTATACAGTGCTTTCAGTTTGAGACGTGTTGATAGCCAATTTAATTTGAGTTTGAAGATAACATGACTGACCTAAATAATCTTGAATTATGACAAACTTGTTAATGCAATTTGGAGTTGCTGTTGCTTATGAACACGACTTTCCCTTTTGTCTGGGTCTCTACGGTTATTTGGTATCACAAAAACCTCCAAATCTGTCCGGTGTTTTCGATGGAGGACCTGGAACATTCGAACGCCACAATTTCGAACGTTTAAATTGCCATTTCAACAGCGTAATGTGTTTTGCATATTGATAGAGGTAATCTGGGCGCATATCTCATCCATAATGCATAGGGTGTCACCGCGAGGTCAGCAGACGAGCGATGCAAAGCGAGCTCTATCTGAGTGCGCAGGCGCAACCACAATACAGCAAGCCCATCAAGCGCAGCCACGTGCCATGTTTACCCACCGACAGGGGGAAAATGAATTAACTAAGTTGTTTTTATTTACCTATTGTTTACCCACTTCTGTATCCGATTCTCGAGGTGAAATGGGGGGGAGGGGGGGGGGGGTAAAGGCAACGAAAATATCCTAAATGTGTCCTGCACGTGGCCCATGTAGTGTCCAATTTTGAGAGGATTTCAACGGAAACGCGCTGAATACTACAAAAAATCTGATATTCCTTGCGTTGAGATAAGAACTTGATAACGCCAATTCCTTGTTAATATTCGCTAAGATTTATGATAAGGGGATCACCCTCCTGCATATATTTGAAGTTGTACATCACCTATATTAGATGTGTATTCCATGCATGTTTAAGGTTAGTGATAACTGGAGGAAAGGGAATCTGTACATCATTTCATTACTTCAACATATTCCCTTCGAAGGGCTATTAATTCATTCCAGAAACAGCTATTTATATTTGTGAAACTTTTCAAATTATTATGTAGGCCTATGTATGTGATTTTTTTTTCATATTGCAGATTCTTAACATTTCCTTCACTTCTAAACTATTTGTTAATGGTTTTCGTCTTTCAATTCTATCTACACAATAATAATAATAATAGTTTAATAATGAAACTGGGCCATTGCTGATCAAAATGTCATGTGTGAAAGAAACTGACTGTTTCATGTGAATACATATCGAATCTCACACTTACCAATTGATGTCAGCATTACAAAGCATTTGTATTTTCCAAAAAAGTTTAGTTAACTTTGGTGATCTTATTCATCCTCAAAAACCACGTTACCATAATCCAACCATACACCACTAAGTAGGCCTACCTATTTTCACAAATATTTATACAACTAAATATGTTTTATGTCCTATTTCTCTCCCAATTTTACTCATGCTGCATACCTTTATCAGGCTAAATTATTTTCTGGAGTAGGCCTTAAACCTAAAAGTATTCCTCCACAAACACAAAAAGCTGGATGTCTTCCCATGTAGTTATGTTTACACAATTAGATCTGTGCCAAGAAATATTCCCTTTAAATGCAACTCTCTCCCGTCGCCAGCAGAGCCCGCTTTAGACCAAGTTCATAGCCACAAGAGAGAGTTGTAAGTCCGCTTATCTTCCACCCACCCAGCGCTTCGACCATTTGAAACATAACAGTCGATAACCTAAACACCGTTCTTTACTAAAATAGCCATCTCAACTACGTAAAATTTTACTTTGATTCCACAAAGTGGAGACCACGAGTCGAAACAGCCTTACTAAAATACAGCCAGGCGCACATGACAAACAATTCACGTTAGACTGTCTTATCTCCCTGTTTTTCGTCGCTTTGTTGACTACACGAAAGGCAACCAGAAAATAACCCTGCAGCGTCTGCTAAAAGCAGTTCTGAGATAAGAGAGTTAGCATCGTACACTCCCGGTCTTTCTCTTCTCCCCTGAAGCTAATAAAGGAAGGTGAATCCAGTATTGGTCGATTGGTTGTATAACTGCATGGGGTCAAACAGTTGAGGGGTCAAAAGTTTACGTCGTGCGTGACTCTGCCGTCGGCTGTCGACTCTGTATTCTAGACCAATTGCTGGGTGTCAATGGCAAAGTGGGAGAGGAGAGGGAGGGAAAATAGAGAGGGGGCGCGAGGGAGGGGGCTACAGAGATGAGAGAAATGATAGGGAGAGGAGAGGTGAAGGGCTGACCTTCGTGGTAACAAAGCAACCCCCAGCGCGCGATGGAGAGAAAAATGGACGCTTAAATTGAGGGAAGACACGGAAAGATTTGGTGACATTGGGGGTCTCTCACGCACATTACAGGTGTTTGCTCTCCCCAAATGTCCTGTCACAGGGACAGCGGGAAATATCTGATGGCTCGTGCAATAAAATCGTATTTATTTTAAACAGAAGCATTACGAAGAGAACGAGAGTAAACTGCCCATACATAAAATGCAGGATGAGGAATTCTGATAATTTACTCTAAAATAGCTCACGTCTCTTCATCATATTGCAATTAAATGCTACGCTACATGTGTGCTTCAATCTTAGTGGTGTGTGTGTGTGTGTGTTTAAAAACCTCAACATATAGGCCTAGAATTATATAGTTTTCCCCTTTCCAGCATTGGATAATCAAAATAATGATAGGCCTATCAATGAAGCACTCTTCGTTGACACTAGCGAATATATTTCCGTTTTTGTTGCGTTATTTTAGTGTCAGACATTTAGCTAATTGGCCTGTATGAGGACACTTCTTGTCTGTTTAAATAACATGGGAGAGGACAAACTAAAATGAATGATTTGCTTTATTGTTATTAATTCTACTCTTCCACGACTACAACAACTACAACTATTATTGTTTTATTATTACAATTACTATTAGTAGCTGGCAGTAGTGATGTGCAGTAAAGAATGATGGTGCTAGTGTTACTGCCATGGCGGAGGTCAAACTATAAAGGTAATAGGCTATAGTATAGGGCTAATAATACAAGTTGTGTTAAACTTGAATGTATTGAAATATCTGAAATCCCTGTATGCTACCTGCGATTGTGAACCCCAGAGCCCTCCCTTCCTCTCTCTGTGCTTATCAGCATAACGCCGTCAAAAAAAAACCCCATCTTTATCTTGCTTACCATCTTCAAAATCACTCACCTTATCTGATTGCCCGCTTAAAAATAATGTGCACGGAGACAGAACCAACATCTTGAAAAATGAGTCTTTAGGCATCCTAAATAAGGTTAAGGTTAAGGGGATACACTCAAGCTATAGACTACACTTATACTGGTATGTAAAAAAAAAAAAAAACAGTTTAAAAAAACGTCTGTTTGTTCCTATCCTTCGCCAATGGTCTCCATACTAACTCTAAGCATATTCAAATGATGTTAAGGCTAGAATCATTATGGAGCAGGTTCATTCTATTTCTAGACGCTACAGTTGCATATGACGGTTTCCCCCTCACAAATGTGTTGGGTTGTTTTTGTTTACGTCTATTTTATGAGAAAGTATTTTGTAACCCCTGGAACAATTTTTTTGTTTTAAACACAACAAAGTCTGTAGGCTACGAAAGGCGTATTGCAATGCACATCATTTCAATACTCAAAAGAAGGAAATCAGCCTCTGTTGAAAATGTCAATTTGTCACTTCCACAAAGCACTGCGGTAAACAGTGAAAATACAAGGAAAACATCCCGTGCCCCCACCCTGAGGAGAACAACAGTTTTCATTTCACTGTGAAAGGATGGGTAAAGGATAGTGGTTGGCAGAAAACGGATGTTAAGACAACGTTTTATCCACATGGTGACAACTTTCCCTAGTAAGAATATCAAAGTAGCATACCTGGTATAAGGCTATATCATGGAACCTGGTTGCCAGTCGGAACCCTATAACACCGTCCTTCGGCAAATTCATCAACAAATAGGCCTCCATTTTTCTTTACGTAAACCTCTTTATCAACGTCGAGAAGTTGAATTGGTGACTTTGGACGTGCATTATTGAGGTATGCTTAATGTTTGGTGGAGAAAAGAGATGGGAGAAACGAGAAAATTGATAATTCAGTAAATAAATAATTTCGTTATTGACAGAAACATTTGGCCTAATGGTAGAGTTTAGGATGATATAATTCTGGTTGGTCGGTATTTTGCCAAACAAATAAGTGCATAAGTGGTGAATAATTGTATTAGAGAACATGTCCCTATTAGAGTTCATCCGGAGTTCACTGAATTAATTTCAATTCCATTGTAGCTTGTGCGGTTGCCTGGCAGGGTATTGCCGTGAATTTTAATATCTGCAGTTTGCACACGGCTAGAGAAAGACAAGAATGAATTTATCTATCGTAGCTTTACACTTTTCAGTACGTCAAAGGAATGAGCATCGAATGATAGCAAAGATTATTTCATTTATTTTGAGCCCACACACGATGCGTGCGTCCCTAAAATGTTCAATGTAGGCCTATTATACATATAGATGAAAATAAGACAAAAAGTGAGCACACATGTTAGATCCACAATACACAATAAATCTACTGTAAGGAAAGGGTATCGAATATCCTCAACTGCATTTACTTGATACCCTTAAATCGACAAGTAGCCTATGTGGTGATATATAGGCTATCAACTAACAATCAATTGAACAATTTACAAAATGTTAAACAAAATATATATATATATATATTTTTTTTAAACAAGATAAATTTAGAAATTTGATTCTACATCAACAATATTGTATATCGCGGTTTGTTAACTGCACATTTGGTTCCCCCATTGTGCACGGGACATTTTACATACGCAACAAAGAAAATGAAAATCACTATGCTTGAGTTGTTTTTCGGGCTTGGAAAGCCTTTTTGAATGAGCCCCCTTCCGTCCATTTTTCTTCAAAGTAATGACCTGGGCACAATTCAATATGACCGAGCAAGCTATGCATACATTACTATAGAAGTTGCGAGTGGGAGAGACCCAAAGAAGGGGTGAAACGCAGGTCAGCACGTCTAACAAATATTAAAATGTCCTCGGACTCTTGACACGCCTCGCTGTTTAACAAAGACTGCCAAACTGCGAGATTAATACGAAAACTTGAGTCCACAACAAAAATGCATTAAAGCACCCGGTGGTTTGTCGCGTTCACAACAGTAGAGGGGTAATGTGCATTTTATTTTTTAGATGTATTAGGTGGCATACGGTGGTGTTGCGCGGGGGATAGACTAGCCCTCTCTTGTCGCTCACCGCAAGGTTAAAGCGAATATGTCGCATTCGTTCGACTGATGAAGTTGGTTTCCTGCTGTTTTATCGTATTTCTTTTCTTCCTCTTATAGTGTGTGGTCTACGCGTCGGAGATTGGCTTTCGCCCTTTGGATAGTTTAATGTCCGCCTGCCCATTGTTGCCCTATGCTACCGGAGTGAAGTTTAGGGGAACATCGCGGAAATGAGAGGGAGTTTCACGCAGAAAGGTATCACGGAGAGGTCACGGGCTAAACCTGTGGCGTTAGAGAAAGGTAAAGGGCGCTTCAGGGCTCACGGTATGGCGAAACGGAAAGAAAGGCTTGGAGAATCGACAATAACCGGAGCAAGACCGCGTCCTGTGTGCAGCAGGAGAGATGGGGAAAGGGGGCAATCGAAGACGAGATGAAATGTGCCAAGGAGCGAAGTAAGTAAGAAATTGTAGCTTAATTTACATATTGCGGTGTTCTCTATTGAGCAGGTGCTTGCCTGGGCGGACCACGTGCTTTGCACTGCGGTGAGTGGCACTGTTCCCCCTCCTTTCATATTTGGAGTAGTTATGACTTTAATTCAGCTCATTGAGGCGCAGTACCCTGAGCACCGTGTGGGGTTTTGGGGTGAATATTTACCTTGGCTATAGTTTGTGGGTGCTCTCCTTGAATGCCTGTCGGTGTACACATTAACCCCGAAGGGGCAGATGGCTCAGGGGTCCCTATGCCGTTCAGAGGGGGTAGTTAAGGGGGTGAAGGCGAGGTCGTGGACTCCAGGGGGTGAAATGGCTAGGGTGGACACTAGGGCTGGACTTTCTCCCTTATGCTATAAAAACATATTGGTCCTATTTTTGTGCGTTAGAATTTAGTCGCGTGACATATGTTTCTTATACAGGTATGATTAGGACTAGCTGGATTAATTTGTTCATATTGTCCACATTGTATATTGATTAATTCAGCCGTGATATAAAGAATGCCAGTTGTTTTGAGGGGTAAGATAGAAGAATAGACAGACAATGCAAGAAAGGGACGATTTGAGTGTTCAGGACATTGTTAAGGCCTATTTGTGAATGAACGAATATGTAAACGCTAGGGGTGCTAAAGATTTCGTAATATAGATTTGGTTTGTTGTTTTCCTCATTACAAAGTATGAAACGAACAAAGAGAATTCTGGTATAGAGAGGTTCACTTCGATTCCATCTCCATTTTTTAGTTTTTCTGAAATGACTTGGCTTTTGCTCAGTAATAGTTTCTTTAATTGAATTTGGTCCCAAATTCCATTAAAAAAAAGAACCGTTGCGATTTCTAAACAAAGACCCATCCAAAGAATAACCTATACCCATTGATATAGGAACACTTTGAGATAAATATATTTAGACTAAAATGGACACATGGGATTAATAAATATCAATAGGCCTACTTTTTGCTTGTTTTACTACTCTAATTTATTGGTAGCCTATTAAATAATGGCACAATATAAGATATTTCAAAATATTTTAATTCTCCATCATAGGAGTCGACTATCACAGGTATCATGTTCGATTATTAAATAATATTTCCTCATTAAATGAATAGCCTATTTGAATATGGAAAAATATATTTTCCTAGTCAATATTTTAATTTATTTAAAACAAAAAAATGTGTATAATAATCTAATTGCAAATGTCTCTTATAGAGGATGGTTTGAGAAACATGCCTTGATGTTGATTAGAGGTGAAGTCCTTTGTTGAATGTGTGTGTGCATTGTTTAATTTTTGGAAAGCAAAGCTATACTCGGAGGCTATTTGACACGTAGCCTGGGCCAATCATTATCAGAGTTTATCCGAAATATTTCGACGTAGTTTGTTATGCATTTTAATATAACTCTGTAAGTCATTTACAGATATTAAATGCCAACGCAACCTATTCCTATTAGGTATTGTTCACAATACGTTAAACATTTAGCTCTCACAATGAAGTCGATATCAAATGGTCTACTCTGTAGAAGATTATTGTGGTTCTAAATGCTGTCGTACACAGGTCTTACCTCGATAGTATGGATGATATTTTAGCCTTTTGTATATGGTCAATATGCTTGCTTCTTCGTCAGGTTGTAGTCTTGAGTAGCCAGACTGAGTATATGTGCTTTTTTCCCAGGACGTTTAAAATCGAAATGAGAGACTCTGTGATTGTTGTGAGGTGGAAACTTGTTAAAAAGGTCGTAAATTCTGCTGTGCTGCTTTAAGGATGTGAGAGGAGTTGGCCACTTCTTCCTTCGTGCATATTTTATTGTTTTATATACCCTACCTCCGGATATCGCCGTTTGAGTGGTGTTTGCCGGCGACTTGTAAACAAAAATGACCTGCCATAAAAAAAAAACGAATGTTTTAATACAGCCTGGGCTCGAGCTTCGGTTGACCTTTCTGCAGTTTGACTCACTTGATCTTTCTTACTATGTGTATCGTTGCTTGTCAATATTGTGTACAGTAGTCGATAAGGAGCTGGCTATCTTATCATCCCGTACACCCTCAAGTTTATTCACTTGGCGTTTGTTCGCTCTGCATTGTCAGATAGATTGCTGGCTTCGGTTATAAACGAGCTACTCCCTCTCTTTTAAGTGTAGAAGTGTGAGCTAAGCTTCAGTCTCCCCTGAATAGTAATATTTTTTAAACCCTATTATTTACACTGATTTGCTCTTACTGTTCTTTTGTGGTTACCGAAAATCACTGTGCCATTCACCCATTGTGCAATATATTTTGGTGAGTCATGCTGTCTTTTTCAAAGCATAAATGCATGGCAGAAACAAATGCGAATGTGTAAAGTTGGTCCCTACACATCACGAGCTATGTTTGCGAGCAAAGCACCTTTCATTAAGTAGTGCTGTAGCACATTGCTGACACACTTGAAGGAAGCCTGCTTTGGGCGTAGCACCTTGATACCTCACATGACGCAGTCAAGGTGAGAAGCCCCTTTCAATACCTGTCCGGAGAATACCTGTCATCTATATATACCCTGTAGATCCGGATTTGTGTGAACAGACTCACGGTCACAAATTCGTGTCTAAGGGAGTATGTAGTTGACGTATACACTACACGCCATCGATGGATACAGACGACTGCCAGTTGATGTTTATTTGAATTGTGTTGTACCATTAGGCTCTATTATCCCAATGTAGGCTAATGGGGTGAGACATTTTGATATTGTTTTTCAACGTTGATAATTTCAGTAGAAAAGGTAACCGAAAGTTATAATGGGTTTTATTTGCCATGATAATCTGTCAAGTGCTGTGATTTGCTTGTCTTCCACTGAAAATTGATTGAGAAACAGTCAATTTGGACAACAAAGGAGGTTTATCGCATGATCACCCACCATGCATGGAGCCTTATTCCAACGATAACATTGCATGGGTTAGGATAATGCAATCCTGATAAGGACCAAAACTATTATTCGGTTAGCAATGCAAGGGGCGCATGGTCTCAATTACTATGCAAGGTAGGTGTGTAAATTGGTGTGCAGGATAAACGTGGTGTTTAGGGGGGGACTGACGGTGACTCGCTTTAACGCAAAGGTCTAGCTGTGATTTAGGAGGCTTTGTAACCTGAATTAGTTGATGAATTTTCTATCGATCCTAAACAAGCCTAGATTCATCTCTGACAGGCTTCTGCTGCACGCAGCGCACGCCAGGGTATTCTCTCACCATTATTAGCGAGTGCATTTAAAAGCCTGGCAAGAATGAGCACGCGGCATCACTTTCCCAGCCCTTGTTTTCAAACGCTCCAGCATAAAGAAGAAGAAAAAATCGTTCAAATGAATATAGCTTGACTATCAAGTTTGGGACGCAACACTTTTCTTGTTTATGTACTGTATAGCGAATTGAGGGGGTTAGCCAGTTGATCTGCTCTGTAGACCGTTTGAAAACTCCGGTGGTATGTATTTCTGGCGTGTCTGCTTCGGGTTGTTATTGTTTTGATTCGTGCTTATCGCGGAGCGGGCCAGTGTGTAAAAAAGTATGCAACATTCGAATGCCACAAACTATGCCAGGATGATGTGCGGGTTCTGCTATACCTAATCCTATTTCCTTATCCGGGAATCGTCAGGATCCACGCCATTGGCTCTCGCTGTCACATGGATTCTTAACTTTGTTCACTTGACAGAAAGTAGGAGGGTTCTACGAAACAGGAAAACGAGTAAAGCGATAGATATAAATTTTAGTATATTTTGTGTGCAATTCAAAGAAATTAATGGCCATGAGTTCCTATTTGATCAACTCCAACTATGTCGACCCCAAGTTTCCACCCTGCGAGGAATATTCCCAGAATGACTACCTACCCAGTAACTCTCCGGACTACTACAGCGCCCAGAGGCGAGAGCCTGCGTTTCAGAATGATTCGATCTACCACCCGCGGTCGGGCTGCGCCGACCCGCCGTACACGACGTGCCAGGGTCCGGGGCAGCCCGCGGTGGTGATGTCTCCACGGGGTCACGTCCTCCCCCCAGCCGGACTCTCAACCCCTCTCCCGGAGCCTAGCCACCATTGCGACTCCGTAACTCCAAGCCCTCCACCCGCGTGTGGCCAGAATCCCCTCAACCATAGCCCTTCCACGGACAGCTCTCGCAAGGATCCTGTGGTTTACCCCTGGATGAAAAAAGTCCACGTAAACATCGGTAAGTGCTGCTGACTTCTCCCTACTCTGCGTCTTTGTGAGCCTGAATCAGTTTACCTAAGGTGGGAAGCTTAGTGTTCGGTGCTAAATCTCTCCCCTCGTGAAGTAGCCCCTGGTCTAGATTTACGATCGGCTGTTTGCAGGGCAATATAATTACATCCTCCATAAAATTTTAGTGCACTTGTTCGCCAAGTACCTTTGAAGTCTATGTAACCTAGCCCTTCTCGTTTCTTCCCAAGATTGGTTTTAAGAGGACTCGACTATCCCATAAGTTAAGTTTTATGCTTTGGTAATTTGATTTTAAGTGGTTGGATGTACAAACGTGTACTTTCCTCTGTCACCTCTCTATTGTTCATGGAAAAGTTTTATGGAAGCGAAAACATTCATATTTATGGAGACTACAATAAAACACTAATGGTAAGGCAAAGAGTTGAACTCTTGTAGACCCACACAACTATTCTGCAATGATGAGAGTGTGTGCTTTGAGAACTAGAGCATGCGTTCAGACAACGACAAAATGCGACTATTGTAAAGTGGTCGTTTAAAGACATTGCTCTGTGCATAATGCCAGCGTCATTCGCCAGAAATTCAAAATTATGGAGTTAGGGCCTTACTTTTAGATAGGTTATTAGGTATTTTATTAGGCTTTTTGTGGATACTATCCACTGTGTTTTGTCTATTTTTGAATTAGTTGAATCATTATCCAGCACCCATTCAGGCTCTAATAACACCCTCATTCACAGTGAACGTATATAAAATACTACGAGCATCCATGGATGTAGGCTTACTTGTAGAATTTTGCATAACATAATCCAGCAAGGTTATGTCTATATAGGCCTACTTCGTGACACGTTCTGAGGCAGATTTAATATAATATTCAAATGTATTGATCTGTGTATTAATAATGGCCTACAAATGCAATACATGTGTGTTTTGGGGATGGCCTGTAATATATCGCTCTCTGTCCCACAGTGAATCCAAATTACAACGGGGTGGGTGAGCCCAAGCGCTCGCGGACAGCCTACACGCGACAGCAAGTCCTGGAGCTGGAGAAGGAGTTCCACTTCAACCGCTATCTGACCCGGAGACGCAGAGTGGAGATCGCCCACACCCTGGTTCTGTCCGAGCGCCAGATCAAAATCTGGTTCCAGAACCGGCGGATGAAATGGAAGAAGGACCACAAGCTTCCCAACACCAAGATCCGCTCCAACAGTAACTCCAACAACACAAACTCGCAAAGCAGCGGGCTCGCGCTGGGGAGCTCTCAGAACCGAACCAGCGGGCCTCCACCGAGCCTATAGCCTCCCCCCTTCTACTACCCATCCACCACCCACCCACCATGCACTTTGAAACCTCCGTTTCTGGAGTGGGATACATGGATTCCACCATGTTTTTACCTCCCCTCTTCAATTCAATTACAGGGATATAACATGTGGGGGGAAAGAGAAGGGGGAGTAAAAAACGAAGAGAAAATGTGTATCTTAAAAAATGTAAAAGGAGAGAAGATTCAAACACAAACACTTCCAATGATGTGTTCACAACCTGATCCAGTTCCCTTTTTTTTATCCCGTGCCCCTCTCCTTCTCTCTCTCCTTCTCTCTCGTCCCCCCCTCCATTAGGACAGAAGGCGGCAGATACTTTTCAGATTTGGTGAAGATGGATCCGTGTTTCATCTTTAATCATGCCAAACTCGGCCCCATTTGTCATGTTTACTCTGCAGTACAAAGGGTGAACCGTGGGGCCTTCCCATTACCTCGACGTCCAACGTTCTGTTTAATACATAGCCCCCTTGTTTCGTCAAGAGCCGTTGTCTTACTCCCTTTTCTCTCCTCAATACTAAAAAACACACCGAATATGTTCTCCGAACATGAAGGTTTTTTGTAAGAGAAAATATAGCTGATTCTCAGTTGTATTCTATGTTTATCAAATGCAATTAAATTAAGACTGACAACGATTGTGAGGTCCGTTGCTAGTTCATTTTTACAGGGACTAATTTTCCCTTCTTTGTTTCTAGCAGAGACAGGGTGCGTTTGGAAAAAAAAGATGGTACATCACGGTATTAACATAGGATAGTCGTCGCAGTGGAATGATAAAGCTGGACTTAGAGAAGCATATATGAACCAAAATCTGGTACAAACCTACCTAAGTAAAATAGAAACAGCACTACAATGTACTACCTTGCTATTATAATTACCTCAGTTGTACTTATGTTCATTATTTTCTTGCCTTGTGTTATGAAGTGACAGGTTAAGCTCATTTGAATTTTGTGGCAAGTATCTGCAATACGAACGTACTCATTTCTTGTAAGTGAAATATAATTTAAGCAATTTTGTTGGCCAGGGTTGTACAGAGAAAAAAAGGTGCGTATATTGCATGACTGAATACACATTAATTTGATCTTTTATCTTTCTCTATCTGGTATCCTTTCTTGGCACATAAACATGCGCACACACTCCCTCCCTCCTCCCTTTCGCTCTCTCTCCCTCTCTCGCACGCTTTCTTCTCACCATGTGCCATTTTCGGTATTTTATTTGTACGTGTTCCTTTTATTTACATTCCAAAGATCAGTCCTGTCGCTGATAATGTCAAACTGTTATTTTTTTCTTCCTCTATATTTGAATGTTGCTCTTTTTCTGCTCTTTCTCCTCAGTGTCTACCTTTTTATTTGTAAATAGCTATAGAAATGTAATAAATGCTTGAAAAAGCGTCCATCTATCCTCTTTGTGTCCTCCTTTCCCTCTGCCGCTGTTTCCCCAATGCTATGGGTCCAAAAGATACTGAGATAAGTCGCTCTCGTCAGACCAGCTCCTTTAATAGCAAGGGATGTGTAAAAAAAACTAAAATGATTCAATTTAATTTTGCCCTCCCCATGGTGGGTTTTCGTTTGCCTTTCTATGTAGCCTGTCTTTAAAAAATCACTGAATATCTCCGTGGTGATTTATATCTTGTGGTCATGAGTGATCCTGGTACATTATGCCTTGTAATCTCGTTTTAAATCACAAACCCCTTCGTTTCACTCTCTTCTCTCGTTAATTTAACGGTGCTCACACACCCGCTGCTCGCTGGTGCTGAAAACAGCCTGAAAATATGGATCCTCGTTTTGAATTTTTTTTTTAAATAGGTTCTCGGCTCGTGGGCTTTTAATGCTTTAATGAGTCTAATTTTTGCACAACAGTTTCTCTGTGTTTGCTGGCTCGATGTGGGTTTTTTTATATTACAAAGGAGCGGGCCGGTGCCATAGCTCAAACCTTGACAACCAAATAGATAATCAGGAAGACAAATGGCTTCTTTTGTAAGGCGCGGCTCTTGTATTAATTTTCATTTTCTTCTCTTAGAGCAGGTATCGAAAATATAGAGCAGGAGAAAATAACATTCTGTTTGGGTGTTGAACTTTAAACAAAAGTGTGGGCTCAAATTGGTCTTCTAGCATTCCGTGGAACAGAGATTTTCTATTACTTGTTGGTTGATGTAAGCCCTTGCGCCATAAAGCCTCTTCCAATCCATTTATATGATTTTCTTCTCACCATATATTTCTGAAATGCCTTTTCAAAACCTCCAGCTTCCTACAGGCCTATGCTATGCCTCAAGACATTGAAGCAAGTCCAGTCAAATATACACACACGGTACCATTGAAATACATACAATGTGATAGGGCTACTATCGAATTCGTTCACAGTATTCTTGCATGTGCTCCTTTTTAAGTCTATAGCTCACACACATAGGGCCCTTAGGCAGTGTCTCTATACTTTTCAGATGGCAAGTGATATTATGTCCAAATGTTGTGATATTCACAACAGTTCAAACGTCGTTTATTTGAATAGACACCATTGGTCCCCACGCATATGTGTCTTCACACAAAAAAGCCCCCAAGCACTTGCATAGTAAAATAAATGAATTTGCGTGTGACATCACATACAATATGCACCTTAGAATTCTATTCTTATCCTTTATTTAAAAAAAAGAAGCCTTCTGCCTTCGGAGGGTGAATAGGAGCGAACAGATTTCTAAGGGGCCCCAAAAGTTCACCACCATTATTAGCGGACAGAGCCAAGAAAAATGTGAGAATTATACAGAAAAATCATTAATCACTTCTTCTCTTTAAACACTTCTTCTCCTCTCTATTGTCATTCAGCGGCACAACTGCACGGACCTTCTGCTAGGAGGGGAGAGGAGTCTTGGAAGACACTTGAAGATACACCCCCCCCCCCCCTTCTCAACCCACTACCTTCTTTTTGACCAAGTCTTGCACACAAGAAAACTTTTTTTTCTTGAAGGAAAATCATCATAGAATTCCAACGACATTGAGAATCTTCGCATTACCGAGGATGGCAGCGACGAAGGTAATGACTTTTTGTTTCGTTGGTTTGCTTTGGTTGGAGTTTTATTGCTTTATAGCCCTTGCTTTCACAGCCGGGTAGCAGGCGCATTTGTTGCGGTGGGGGGGGGGGGGGGCTATGTAGGTTTTATGGTCGCTTTGATATAGTGTGGGGACTTCTGGATTCCCGCTGTTGTGTATCCATGATCGGTGTGGAGGGTAGAAAGGAAGTTGCGTTTTCCTGAGAATTTGTGCAACTGTTTACTTCTCTTGGGCTCCAAGCGTCACCTCTGAAATGGTATTAACATGTCAAATGTCTCTCTCGCTCACCCTCTTCCTCTCTCGCTCTCTCTATGTGTTGCTTGTTTCAATAGGCCTATGTTTTTAGCACATTATATATATATATGGATATGGGTATATAGGCTTTGTAATAGGCCTACACACCCATGCGTAAGGTTGCCTTTTGGAGTGGACAACGTCCTTGTCTTCAACGCTTGACTATGCACTGCATTCTTCCAGGATTGGGATATTTACATTCTTAGAATAATGTGCTATAATTGGCCTATTTTTCTTCCTGGAGATACTTGCTTAGTGATACTGGCAGTTCGATTTGAATTTGAATATGAAGCCTAAGTCCTATCGTTTTTATACAGGTGCGTAAATGCAACAGAGGCTTGGCTATGAGTAATTCGATGATCAATTGGTCAAACCAAAATTAAAAGAACGAGTAATGGGGGGATACCGATCGCTAAAAAAATAATTTACCTCGAAATAAACGACTTGTAGCACATCTCTGCAACGCAATTGCATTTAGTAGTTTGCTTACATGAGCACGAATGCCTCAGAAGTGCATTCACTGCCGCTTGACCCCTCCAAATCAATCTCTGCGGGTATAAAAAAAAAAGGCCAGAGGTTCTGCGCCATGGCTTCTGCTCCCTCTGCGGGCCTGCGTGGCATGATGCGTGTTAAAGTAACAGAAACAAATGGTAAAAATATAGGGACTGTTATCGAAGGGAGAGGCAGAGAGAGAAAAAAAATCGATGGGTGGAATTGCCAACAGAATGGCCTGGCCGAGCGCGAGTTCAACCAGGGGACACGTTTTCTGACCGATTAGGTCCGTTGCGAAGTCACAGACTGACCCTTGGCACCCCTTGACCCCTCGCAGACTGCACAGTGCTCCATGTTACATTTCCAACAAAGACCCCGGGCGAGTTAGTCATAACACCGCGGCCAGGTGACTGTAACCTCGGGGCACGGTGCTATCTCCTCTCAGACACCCACGTAAACCAAACAGGGCCTTAAGAAAACAGACAGCCGTACCCTTCTCCAGAGCTATCTAGCTGCATGGATTCTTTTTTCTCTCTCTCGTTCCCCTCAGATTCACAAATATATAGGCTAAGCCTCTGGTTGCTATAGGAGACGTATGGGTTGTGTCCCACATCTCGTTGATAGGCCTCGCTATGAGTGAGACTGTACATTTCAGCAGCTTCAGCTTAACACAGGAAGTCATGGGGCTTTTTACCCCCCCCCCCCCCAGATATGACTACTATATGGTATGCCAACGCCTTGCATTGTATCATTCTCCCTCAGTCCCCCTCCAGCCCCGTTCCCTCCCTCCTTGGACCTAAAACCCCTCCAAGATTTGTTGGAAGCCTCTGCCGCTTGGCCTGTAGAGCTGCGGTGGTGCGGTGTCTGTTTTAGATCACCCCGCTAATTGCGAAACAAATAGCCTCCGCGCATTGATGAATTATTATTGTGGAAAGCCACTGAGCGGAGGTCAGCGCCATGTAGTCACAGAGATATATAGCGAACGCACGCGCACTTTGTGTGCAAATGCTGGAAGCGTTTTTTTTTTTTTCCCTTTTTTTTTTAAAGGAGATATTAAGTAAAGCAAAGCACGGTTGTTACTGCTGCCAGCAACGACCCTCCCCCCATTCTACCCCACTGTCCACTAATACATAGTACAGTATATCATTTTACTTTATTACCTGTGTAGGGTGTTGTTTTTGTGTACACGAATGCCTCCGAAATAGCTTACATTCACTGTGCATAAATGTTTGCACGCAATAACTTGCACAAGCTGCCTAGAATAGTGATGGTTCTCTTTGGAGTCTTTTCCCTTTTCTTTGTGGACCCATGGGCTATGTCTGAATGTGTGGCTCAGTATGATGCTGTTTCATCATATAATCACCAAATGCGGAATATGAAAATAAACAGAAAGTTCCATGTTACTATTTTAGCGAATAAGTTTCGGTTTCAAGGGTAGTAATGCATGATAACTAATGGATAATGCAATTAATAATAGCACTGCTCCTATCTATATCGTACTTCTAGCTGGCCTCTTTGCTACTCTTTATTACTTAGCCTACTACTATTATTATTAGAGCCTACTACTACTACTACTACTACTACAATTACTACTACTAGTACTTTAATGATACTACTGTTGTTATTATTATAGCCTACTACTACTACTACAACTACTACTACTACTTTAATGATACTACAGTTATTATTAAAGCCTACTACTACTTCTACTACTACTACTTTAATGATACTACTACTATTATTATAGCCTACTACTACTAGCTACTACTACTAGCTACTACTTTAATGATACTACTATTATTATTATAGCCTACTGCTACTACTACTATAATTATACTACTAATGATAATAGCACAAATAATGATAGGCCTACATTCAGACAAACAGTACATACATACAGACATGCATAAGCTATATAGTACATAAATACAATACAAAGGCTACTGTACATACACTAACAGCATCCATAATTCATCTTTATAATTATTATCGCAACGCCAATAGCTTGATACCGTTCATCATGTATGCCTACCTTCATGTTTTATCATATTTCAGACTGGCGTCCATAGATTTAGATTTTTTATCAGAAGCTTACAGTATTGATTGAAACATACCTAAAACAACTAAAGTGTAATGTCAGGTTATGTTACATGCTGGCTGGATGCTGAATGTTGTCCTATGGAGTCCATGTCCTTCGCAGAATATTTTTTTTTTTTAAGGCTGTGTGTGTCCTGCCGGATCTGACAGATTTACGATCCCCAATAAAGTCCGGGATGTTGGGCTATCCTTTAGCATAACGTTGTGTTTACATAGCCAAACTCCAGCTTTGAGTTTCATGGACTGCTGTTTGATTTTTGTTTCTGGTGAGAGTATTTATTGTTTATTGACCATTTACTTCTATTATGATGATGATGACTAGTATTATTGTTATTATTATTATTATTATTGTTATGTCTTCTGTAAGCAAAAGTAAGCCACAGATAGGCTATTCTTTATTTACACAGTATTTCAATAGGTTTTTTAAATGGACACTTCAGTTTTTAAGTGCAGTTTTATTCAATTCTAGAGTGATTAGGTTAATCATTTACAAGGATAAGGCTTTTGGGTGTTCCCATCGATCACGGATTTTTCTTAGACCTTTTCTTGCAATGTATTTCGTCCAAAAATAAAAAAAATAGTCTATTATTAGGCCTGTCCAATCATCACTATTATGCTCATTAAGTCATTGGTGTTGTTGGTGGTGGTAATATTACTCTTATATTTAGCCTACAGAATATGGTGTCATTCTTTTGTGAGTAGTATTCGTTTGTTGTTCTTATTGTGGTCATCTATGTTGCGATTATATGGGCCTACAGTGATTAGTATACTTTATAGCCATCATTAATAGTGCTATCACCCCTGCAAATATTTGATTTCAATTATGTGTGAAATCTTTTGCAACTCCTTGAAATGTGTTGTTAGTTTTGGATTTCTGTGTTTCCCAGTCGTCCCTTTGCGTCTCCCCAATGCTTTTATCGAAGAGAGTAAAGCTACAATAATGATACAATAACGATTTTATCTGACATGCACAATTGTGTTGTTCTACTCTGCCATCCGCATTTCGGCCTATCTTGCGTGCATTGTTCACATTTTCCCCCGACCGCAAATATTTCCAAAGAACCTGCTGGGCAAAGTTATAACCGCAAAATAGCTATACTATACAGCGTTGATTTCTTTCCTAAATTCCTCGGGGTAATTACATTTGATATCAAACACTTTTGTGCCGTTTTCCCTTCAAGCTGTTTATTTTCTTGTGTACGATATTCCTGGGGAAAAGGGAAACAGCTTCAGTGTTCTGTTGTTCTCTGCTACTCGCAGGCACAGCACCAAGTCCTGCTATTGTTTGACCTTCAGGATTCTCCTTTAGACATAGCTGCATGGGTCTGTTGGACACAGCCCCAGGTCTATTGTTCTGAGAGAGTGCAATGGCAGAGCACACCAAAGGATTGGTACCATTGTTGCCAAGTGCTTGCGGCAGGGTCTCTCCCCATACAACTCTCTCCTATCTGCCGCGTGCTACCTGTCTTTAATTCGCTCCACAACGGTCCCTGCAAAAAATGAATCACCCTCGTGCCACGGGCTTCCACCAAATTTGTTCATAATTAGATGGTTGCTAATTTAGAGATCTCGTCGGCACAGCTTTGTGTGCTATCACTTCACAACTCCTGTCGAAGTCATTCGAAAATAAGGATACCACAAAAGGTCGTTGTTTTCTTTGATCTTTTAGCAATTGTGTCATATTGAATCACCACCAGTAACAATAGTGTTATTATGAAATTGACTGTGGGTGAAAGAGTGTATGCATCGTTTTCATTTCTTCCAGAATGGCCAAAAATGTATTTAATTATTGTGTAAACAGAAGATTTGTGCAAACCAACAAGGACTTCAACGAATAATAGGACATAAATAATCTCAACAATAGCCCAAGCGAACAAGTTTAGCTATTACAAAAGTGGCTTTTAGTCTACGCCTTCTGTGCATAAATCTATATCTAAGTAAGGAGTGCTTGTTTTTCAAGGGAAAGAAAAACACCCTTATCTAGAAAGACATAAACAGAGATGGTAATGAATAAAGACAAAACGAACGCACCCAAGAGTTTCACTATCCCTCCTCTATTCGTATCATGCCATCTCTCTCGTATTGCCACTTAACATAACTTATTTCAGTAGCCTACATAGCACACACGTAGCTTAAGACGTATTTCTCCCATTCACAAAGAGCTGTAGAGTAAACGGTGTAGGCCTATAGGCCAGTCTTTATTGTATATTTCTGTAAAAGATTTAAGTTGGAACGTGGGCTCTGGAGTGTTGGGTCAGAGTGGTCCCGCGAGCGTGCAGGGAGAGGTACCCCATCCCCCTCCTGGTCACGTGATTCATTAAATAATTAATGCAGAGGTTGCAGAATAGATATGTATTCGTCAGGAATATCGCAGACATGGTCTCCCTGTGTCTGACGTGAAATTCAACTGTCCTTTTAAAAACAAGACCTATAGCGGAGAAAAAAAAGAGAGGGGAGAGACACACAGAGGCTGCAATAAAACAAATTTGGACGGGAGCCTCTCGTGGTGTGGACATTGTGAGTATAGCGGAAACGGGGACGCCACTTCCACGCAAGTGCATTGCTGCGCTGTTGGCTTACCCGCGTCAATGAATTATATGCTGTTTGTTATATTGTGGTAAATATGTCAAAAATACTCATCTTGCCGTACTTTGACATCATGCATGTGTTTGCACCCATCATCCCATCGTTTGACTTCAGCCTTGGTTACATGAACGATACTAGCCGTTACATGTCATAGTACTGCACTGTATTGCAATGCAATGATAGCGATGTATATATTTTAAAAGCAGTCGTATTACTATTCTCATCCGCCCCCATCCCATCTCGGTCTTCCTCATGTCTGCATGTCTCTCTCTCTCCCTCTCTCTTCTTTTCAGCCAGCTTCTTCGCTTGATTTATAGTGATATGTGTGTCAGCGGCAGCGGGCTGCCATTGTGTGTTTGTGAGGGAGTTGTGTTGTTTATGGCCGTCTCCACGATAAATCATTTCTCGGGGAAAATGATTGGCGAGTGATGATACGCGGGAATGAGGAAGAGATTCCTGGATCCTCGTTTCTCACTCTGGCTTTTTTGGTGCTTCTTGTCTCTCGCCGGTCGAGAAAAGCTTTAGCCTTTTTCACACTCCTCTCTCCCCCCGCAGTTGATTATCGCGGGCGATTTACGGCAATGGATCAGCAACTAATATGAAGGCTAAGTAGCTCGAGGTCTTGAGTTACTACATATGCGATTACCAATTCAGGGAAGATTTGTTTAAATTTGGCAAAACGGGAACGCCTCGTCGCCATTTGAATCTCATAAAAGCGCCGGAGCTCGCCAGCATAGGCCTATTCATAGCCAGAGGTGTAATACCTGAGCTTCAGACGTTTTTTGGACAAGATACACAACTTAATTGGAATACAAACTTAGAAGAAGAGTAGGCTATAATTCAGCTAGATGGGAAGTGTTGTATAGAGGGGTGGCGTGACGAGCATAGTATCGACTCACTGTAGCTAAAGGGACTGGAGGATTTCTTTTAGAATATTTTTCGACAGATTTCTTTCGTTGAAATTTCTGTGGATTTTCTTCGACCTTGAAATGATGCAAGATTTGATGACTTATGTCAGTAGCTTATATTTCTGAATTTAGTCAACAGCAGATAGTATTGTTTATTATTTGGTGTACTGTTGGTATACTGTACTATTGTGTCATATAGCACAGGCACCCTTTTTATTGGTTGTGGTGGCATTTGGGGGGGGGGGGGGGGGGTATGTTATTTTCTGGGCTAACCGTAGTAAATGTTGTATATGACGCGCTAACGTTGTTTTGGTGTGGACATAACATTTGTATGGTGCATTGATGCGATTGAAAGAGGAAACTACAAAGACAGACAAAGACTGCAACAGTTTCCCACTTGAAAATGTTTTACTCACATTTTGGTGTGAAAAGGATGACAATACAGATAATGAAATCAGTATTTTGTAGGATAATAATAATAATAATAGGCGTAATAATAATAATAATACATATTTATTATACAGTGCTTCCTTTTATTCATGAATACAAAAGCAGCTTAAATGTCATTCCCATGGCTGGCTCCTTCCACAATCCTCCCCTTCGCCTCGCTAGTGTAAACCTTTGTGTAACAAAATTAGAACAACTCGGTGGCTCCCATCAAATATTAATGGGCATAGCAGCGAGGGGCAGCACTTTTCAAAATGTCTATTCCAGCGGCGCTCCTTGTTGTCGGGCGCTGTGTCAAAAACAATATTCCAGCTCATTTCGGTGGACGCTCAGGGGGCAATGAGAAGGGGGACATTGTGCGCGTAAGAGATCACCGTTGTTCACTGAAACCGCCTCATGTCTGATTTCAATGACAGCCCAGCGTTGGGAAAATTATTCCAAATGCCAGTCAGATGGGTAGCTAGGCTGGGTGCTCAGATTATGTTGGAAACAATTGTGCATCATAATCATGGTGCCAAGACAAATGCTAATAGCATATAGTAAAAAACGAACTATTAGCATTACGCACAGGTCTAATACACGTAAATAGGCTACAAATAGATTATTAGTAACACTTGTAAGTAGCATGTAATGGTAGCAACAGTGGGATATGAGGCTTCTATAATAGCATCAGTATAATACTATTACAAATGGTCTATATTCCCCTCCCTGCCATAACTAGAGGTTGAAAGCTGAAAGTGGGCCCTTTGTTTGAATGGCTCTTTGGTTCGATTCTATAGGATAGGCTATTGCACTTCAAAACCTTTTCAGCAACCTGCAACTGATTTACGGCGTCCAGATTGTATATGTATATCTCTATATGGCTCTATGTATGTATGCGTAAGTGTGTCTGATTATTGTTTATCATTTGTGTCCCAGACAAGGTCGTTAGAATCCCACGCGTAAGAAACAAGGCAGCACGAGCGCATCTTCCCGCTCAACAGCAGTGGGAACAATACAAATATATGGCAGCCATATTGAGCCCTTCTCTCACAAAAAGGCGCGACCCTCCAAGAATACACCATTCATAAGCATAGCCCCTTCTCTCCAGAATATTCTCTCGCTTACCTCAAAGTATTCGTTTTGTTGTGCTACAGCAAACACATCGAGATAAATGTATTTCCATCCGTTTTTTTTTCCAATTTGTTTACATAAAGAAAATGGTGGCTCTATAATAATAGTATTTTGGAGGTAGCTTAAATTCGATTGTTGCACTTCCTTTTTACAATTATAGATAGACTACGACGACACTGTTTGCTTCACTCATTGTAGTATAAAAACTATAACGGAATGTATGGTACATAACACTGCAGGCGACAAAAGATTCACTAGAACACAAAACTTTTCCTGTGGACAAAAAACAAAAGACGTACCATTAATCATTCATTTACGCGTAAATAAGTAACACATGTATCTACCACATAATAACCAGGACAAGAGGTCCACAAAAAAGCAATGGGATTGTTTTAATATATCCAAACAAGAGAGAACTGTTCATTCTAAAGCCTGTCCTAACCTCGATCTAACTTAGCTCTATAATTGCAATATTTGTCATTGTAAACAAATATCGAAAGCTTTAGTTTAAGTTTTACGCAATGAAAATCTAACTATCTAACATGTCTTGCATTTATCCACTAAAACATAAGCGTAATATGTATCCTCTTTATTTCAGTCACATTGACCACCCTTAGCCATAATATTAAGCCGAAATTTGACATAATAGATTACACGTAGCCTAATACAGTTTCGATGTAATGTTACTCAACGACTTGCTCAAAAGCTACACAATAATTTAGCTCCCCAAACCATCTATTAAAAGCAGGTGAAAACACAGCTAAAATATCAATCTAGTGGTCAGATTAGTCTTAAGCTTGAGTCTTAAACTTGAAAATAATAGCTGTTATTTCCCCTAAGTTATATTACCAGTATTATTATTATTATTATCCTTGTGAGTAGTCTATTTCAATCTCCTAATTCTTTTCAGAGGGCCATGTAGATATTGGTTGGCCAGGTAGGTATTTCCCCGGCCTCCAGTAATGCAGGAATGATTACCCCTTCGGAAATAAATCAATATGAAGCCCCGCGCTAATTTATAATGATCTACAAGAGCAGCAATTCAAAAGCGCATGAAAAATGACCGGTGAAACCGTATCCAGAGGCTGCAAGGAGAATTTTCACTCGGTTGAAGAGCATGCAGGGGAGCGATAAGAGTACTAAGCCGGAAATGTTCAGAAGAAAGGCAAGGTTTTCATGCAGGACTCAAAATAACTCGGATACTATCGTGGCACATTTGCATCAGTATAATTGAACTTCCCACTATTCGTGTGGGTATCTGTACCTCCCTCTCCATACCTTGTATATCTTTCTCTCTCCCCCTTTCTTTCTATTCCCCTCTCTCCATTTCTTTCTCTCTCTCTCTCTCTCTCTCTCTCTCTGTGTGTGTGTCTGTGTGTGCGTGTTTCTGTGTGTGTGTGTGTGTGTGTTTGTGTTGTCTGAGCGTAGGCAGATAACACTCAGACGCAAAAAAGGATCAGCCAAGAAACAAAGCCAAGTGCATCCGACATAGTCACAAATTCTAAAACGTAATGATCTTTACAAAATGTACAAACGTTAGTGCAATAAAAACAATCACAGGGTGAGAGCTTTACAGCACATCAAGATAGAGGTCATGTATTTTTATATCCCCCGCTATAATGCACGCCTATTTCATTCGTGAAGAACATACTATCCGTTATCCGCCAACCACCCCCAGCCTAAAAATGAATTTAACTCTGGCAACAAAATGGCAGTATCGGAATGAGGTTGACCACGTTCACCCCTGCAGAAGCCCGCAGGTTGTAATCGCCATATGGCCCGCGTGTCGGCCTCGCAGCCGTGCAGTCAGATCCCTATTGGACAGACGAACCCCTTTGCCTTCTCCACCCTGTGTGTCCTGTCAGTCCACTGGTTCAGTAGTTCACCGTGTCAATCCACCCCGCTCCACGCAAGCAGCTATAGGCGGAAAAAAAGAGGGAGAGGGTAGAGGTGGAATCTATCGCCTGCTGCTGACTGCTAAGCCCGAAGGTATCGCATGCAGGGTTCCAAGAGTTCGGAAGTGCAAAGGGTGCTCCATGTTCGGGAGCACTCGGGCTCGGAAGACCCCGTCGTGTTGATGGGTGCGCGCGCGCATGTGTGTTGTGAGCAGTCCGTCCTGCTCGCGGTTGAGGATTTATAGCTTTCCAAAGCTGCCATGTAAACTCTCTTATTTTGTTTTGTTTAGTGGAAAGATACCATTACCAAATTACGCACAACGCATCCAAGGTCACCAAAAAGCAAAAAACGATATATTCCAGGCGCGTTTACAGGAGATAATCCCGCAAACGCTGGTCAAGCTGGGCTCGTGAGACCCAGAGAAGTGCTGGAAGTCAGGTAAGGTTTTCAGGCATCGACTGACGCCGGATGCTTGGGCTCTTCCCAGTGTCCTATGCTCCTCTGTAGACAAGTCATTAATTATCCGTTGTGTGACCCATCTTTGGGTGTGCCTGAGCTCGCAAACTTTTGTGTTTTCGAATAGCCGAAGACAGATGCCTTCGAATAGGTAACCGAGGAGGGCTAAAGGGCGACTCGCTCCCCTCTCTCTCTTTTCCCTCACCCGCTCTCCATTCTCTCCCTTTCAGTGGATTTTTTTTACCTCTCCCTGCCTGTCGCCCTTCTTCTTCTTTCTACTTCTCTGTCAAGCATTAATATCTGGGCTCCCACACCCCCATTTAAAAGTTTACTCATTGCGTAAAGTGCGGTGCATCTAATGTTTAGAGAGTGGAGTGGGGGGACTCGCGGTGTGGGGTGAGCCGTGAATGGATCTGATGGCTAGGTGTAAAAAGAAGATGCATGTGCTCCTGATTTATGACCGTGTGAAAGGATTGCTTACTCTAGCTGCTCCCAATTTAGCCTCGGCATTTCTGTCTCCCTAGGAATCCAAATGTACTATCAAGCCCATCACGACGGGCTCTCGTTGTTATTATTTTCATTATTGCTGTTTGTGGAACAACCTGTGCGCCACACAAACCTACAAATGGCGTTTTAGACTATGTGAAGTAACGTAGATTAGCGCTATTAATTCGAACACGACCTGGAGGGTTCATGGGCAATTGAGAGATGTTGTCTTTCATACTGTAACTGCTAACCTCTAGGCGTTTAAAATAGAAGGTGTTCTAGTAAAATAGAACATGTTGACTTCAGAGTACCTCGAGAGCTCACTGATAATAGTAAGATAGGCATTTAGAGGCCCTCTGTGAGCCTATACCGTAATTGCTAATTTGGCTTCCCATGCGTCTCGGTCTGAACATCTGCAAACACCAAATACTTCGAGTCGATTAAATATATTGTTTCTGTTCTAAATTACCCATCCGCGAAATATTGAGATAGATAAAGGCATATGGCGCACAACATGTGCTAATGTTACAAGAATATGAAAATAAATGGTGTTAGAGGACTTAGTACAGCAAGAGATACAGTAAATGAAATCATACTATTACATGCAATGTCAACTTTGCACAATGTAAAACCATTGTAAACCGATGATCTGCAACTGCCATTTTACAAGTACACTGTTGTAAACACATTATCTATGCAAGCGTTATCTAGACTACCCTCGAGATGAACACGAGCAAGGTGTCAGGGAAAGACATCTACAAGGCACGTGGACTTGCAACTATATAGGAAGCAATGACGCTACACGAACATCGTGCCAACTATTGCTTCTTTAACCTACAAGAAGTAGTTGCGCGTAAAGGAAAGCCAGACAATAGCCACCCACATATGTGGGACACCTGTGTTGTTGTTGTTGTTTCTGTTTTTTCCCATTTTTTTTCATTATTATGTGTACCTGTTTGACATTTTACTGCATTGTTGGGAGCTAATAACATACGCATTACGCTGCACCCGCTCTAACATCTGCTAAACTGTGTACGCGACCAATACACTTTGATTTGAACCTGGTCCATTGGTCATCTCAGTACATGACGACCATGTTTTGACAATACCACGATACTTCTATAAAACACATTTACTTCTATGGACTCACTTTGTCTATAGGCTCTACTGCATATCAACCATTAGTTGGATAGCTCGGGTGGAAATCATGACCTGGCAGTTTGTGCGTCATGGGATGGAAAACTGAATGAAACCACAAAAGTCTAAGTGGCCATGATTTAATTGATTTTATCATACATCACTGACAATATAGGCAAGCTCCAATGGAAAAAGGGACAGTAAAACTCCTGTGTGTCAGTATATAATATCTGACAGCTGTGGATAGCGTCCATATGACCTTTATGCAAGTTATTTGCTATAGTGGCATCTGCTTAAGACGCCGTGGATCACTCTGCAACACAACAATCATTAGCATCATCTCTGAAGCATATTAAATGTCAAAAAGGTACTATGAAAATCTAAACGTTTAATTGAAGTCGTTTTTATATTGAATTATAGGTCCAGGTTCCAGTAAAACCTTGTAGGACTAAATCTAACCATTCATTCACTAAAAGCCTGGTCACACCACCCCATCCTCACATGTCATATTGGTGAGGTTGGCACTTTTTAGTTCCCTGGAACAGAAAGGGTCCTGTGACCTATAAAGGCCCCCAACCCCAACCGTCTCCAAGTCAGTGTCCTCTTTGAATTCTCGGTTAAAGATTACCACCTAGAGCCCTTCTCTCATAAAGATTAACCCTGATCTCTCAATGAAACTAGCTGATGGAAGGGATTCCTGGTTGAGCATTTAGAACATGAAGATGTTCTATGCTCTGCAACCAAAAGACAATAAGCTAAAGTCCCTCATATGCAGAGAAGTCAGTGGCACTGATGCCATAGCAAGGCATCCATTTCTTCACTCCCCATTGGCACCTCTCTCTCTCCATTCGCACCTTCAACAAATGAGGTGAACAGATGAAATAAACACTTAGTAAATGTAGCTATAACACCACCATCAAAACGTAACCTAATGCCATTCACTCTAAAAGCACAACGAGCTCATCTTGCATAAACATATTTGCCCGTGTTTCTTATTCAAACACTAGCACACCACTTCTGAACGTGCGTAGGTTCCCTTGCGCAATCACAACTAGCTCCACGGGATACAGACGTAACGCTCAGGTCACCGGGCCTCAAATGGGAGTTGAATTGTAATCCGGAGATCTTTAGTAGAGCGCTATCTGCGTGGGTGTAAAACCATGCCCCCTTGCTCCACCAGTCGCCCAGTGAGCGGTGCAGAAACCCTTTTTATCACCCAAAGATTCATCCCCACCGGTCTCTCTCACCAAGTCCATGCTGTTGAAAGTCTCATGTCATCCGGCAGAATGGGAGAGAAAATAAGATGTATCATGTCTCTCTTCGTTTAGAACAATTTGTCATTTGCCATTTCGGAAGCCAGTCGTTAGACCTCATTGCATTTCAAGGTGGCAGAATTCGGCGAATGGACCCGATGAAAACCACACCCTCCCAGAGATTGGGAGAAAATTATAATTTTGGGGGTGGGTGGTGCCTTGCAAAATGAGGCAAAAGTCAGAGAAGCAACCAATCCGGAAAATGTGAAGGAAAATATATTTCTCCGTCGTTTTGGAGGCATCAAACAAGGGGGGAAGAGTAGCCACAATTCGATGAAAACCAGAGTATGTTGAGCTACGCGCATCACGTGAGCGCAAGATACCGGGGCATTATTTTGGATTTGGAAAGGACCTTATTGTTGCTTGCTGGCTGTGTTTTCACTCAGTCACTAACTCTGCTGTTAACAACTGCCTGGTAACTACACAACAAATGGGATATCGGCGTTTCGCTGACTTCCAGAAGCCCATGCGGGCTCTTTGAAAGCCTTGGACAGCAAGGCCCGGATTAATACATACATATAATACATTAAGAGAGGACTCCAAAGTAGACTTCTTCCGGTGATTGATCATTAATCTGGTGAGTTATTGCTCTTCAACGCAAAGGTCACTTGGAAAACCGAACGCCAATCCGTCACATCGAGATGTAGCCCCGCTGCATGCCTGTTAATTTCGGGTGTTTTGCACCCAGCTCCTGTTCATTAACATGGTGCATGTAGAAGTTGTGATGGTGGAGAACCGTTTTTCGGTAAACGAATGGCCACGGAGGGTGTGAGGGAAACATGGCCAGACGCAGGCTGGTGAAAGGACCGCTAACGGAGTGTTGAGAGGGGAGAGAGAGGGGGGGGGGGGGAAAAAAATACTTGATAATAAAGTTGGAGAGAAACTATTTGTGTACTGGGGCACTAGTGTGGAGCTACAGGGCTGTGGGATTTGATCATTGGCGTAGATTTGATATAAAATTACCAAGTAGGCAAGCATTCCCCATTCCCCTAATGCCTGTGCATCCACTTAATATGCATTTTGATCAATTATGCAGGAGCCCTTTGTTGCAACCCGTGCAGAAACGAACCAGCCAAATCGCTATGTTGTTTGTCTCAGTTATTCTGATATCCCTTAGCACATGCCAGGCTTTTTGGAGGATTTTCGTTTAATTAGTGCTTGGTTAGTCGTCATTTCTTCTGAATTTCCTCGCCCCGTGGCTTCTTTCAACCCTTTTCCACAAAAAAATTGGCTCATCAGCTCTTCTGCTTGTAGCTGCCTCCTCCCTTTGTTCTGAGCGTGCAGCGTTGCTGGCTGCGGGGGCTGTAGCACCCTGCACTTTGTAGGTAACTTTAGGTTAGTCCAGTAGGGCTCCGGGTCGAGCGAGCTATCGGTGCTGAAAATCTTCAAAACTACCAGGGTAGCAGTGGAGTAAAAACCGGGGCAACGGGAATGGAAGCGAGCCAATGCTGTGCGTGAGTGCGGGGATGCAATAAATAACTTTATATCGCTATAGGCCGCAAAGTCGGGGAGGTCGGGGAATCCTCGTTTTGATTTATGTGTTTGGGTTAGCTGTCAGGAGCCGGCGAACGAGAGCGTCCAACGTTTTTATTCCACTTTTAATAAGAGCTACTATGCAGACCATCATGGCCATTTGATTTCATTTCTGCTCCGGCCCTGTCTCTGGATAAAACCATTTTCTGTCTACTTTTACTCTGGAAATGGATATAGTGCTACATTTACCTAGACTTTGGGATTATTTTCCCAGAATGGTGGGGCTTTTATTTACGGTGTTTCTCAATGGACGCTACACTTTCGTTTATTTTCGATTTCATTCGTTGAACTGTTTCGTTTATTGGGACTTTGTAAGCTATTTCTCACCTTTAAAGCTATATTTATTATAATAATTATACTTTTCCCCCCTATTATTATTGTGTTCATTATTTTCCTTATTATTAGCCTATGGATATTATTGCTGTTGTTGTTGTTATTAGGCTATTAGAATGTGATTGTCATTAGAACTTACTTTGATCCCTTTTGGTAGGCTATTATTTAATTGCTACATTTATAATAAATTAGTAATTGTCAACATAGCAACAACTAGGCTACTTATTATGGATGATTTTTTGATGTATTCTTCATTCATGCTTGCTACACGAGCAACCGTGAAGGAAAATAACATTACATCAATATCCACACAATTGCTTTTCCACGTATTAACATTGCGGGAACATTTTTGTTTATATTATTCAATATGAACCTCACTGTCGTGTGGATTGATTGCCTTGCTCCATATGTAGGCCCAGTGCGCGAGATGACAGAATCTCCAAAATAAATAATGGGAAATATGTTATGTAATCTGATAGATAATTGAAATCAATACAATGGGCTCATGAGAACACTCTGGATTATATCCTTTGGTTTTGCATTCATTCCGTGGTTCCACGAGAATAATTTAAGGTTAACGATATCTGTCACCTGTGGTAAACTCTCAGGTTGCCTGTTTGTTCGATTTGTAGACAAGAGGTCATATGCACTGTATTGGATTTTTTACGACCTCCTTTGATTGCATATTTCTCTTTTTCCCCACTCTGCAGTTCCCTCAAGCCTTCAGGAAGCTATATTCTTGCATAAAATTCAGTTATAAGAAACAACATAATCCCGGTAAGTCACCCTATTACAAGTATATAAGCATTGCAAATGATTATTTGTTCGTTATTATGAATAGGAATGAATAACGGATGTGCTATTGAATGTCATCTATTCGATGAATATTTTCATTATCCCATTGAAATAATTATATTTTTTTAACATAAGAAAACGTACTTTGAAATATTTGAAAGTAAATATGTTTTTATTGGAATGGAGTATGCACACATTGCATACATTCAACAGTGATGATTTAGTCTGCATATGACATTCACATAATCGGTAAACATTTCCTAGGCCAAGAGTGTGTATCATAATATTCTCTAATATGGCATACATGTAGCCCGTGAGAATGGCCTGTGATATATTTTTGAGGCATTGGAATATAAGTATGAGCTTTTCAATTGAGCTTTAAAAAAAATATATATATATAAATACAAAATAAACATCTCTTTGCCTATATGCATAAAGCACCACATATTAATCGAAATCATTGTCAAAATGGTGGTGCCTGTTTGTGTGTGTCCTTGTGCTCTCTTCTTTCGATGATGCAATGAATGCCATAGTGTAATATCTGGGGAAAAATATGATGGATATTATGGATGATGAATGTATGGGTGTGTATGGGTGTGTGGCGTTATGTAGATTAGCCATGTAACAGCATTCTTCTTACAGCATATGTGTGACAGAAGAATCATAGATTAACTCAAATGGGCAAAGAGGTGGCAATGTCTTATTGTCCAAATGGAAAACGTACACTTTCAATATATATACATAGATAGGCTACGTCTTTCAGTGTAAGGGGTCTGTCATATGAATACAGTGGACAACACGCAATACATTTTAAATGAAATATATTCACACTCAATGGCATATTCACCACACAATCACAAGCATTTACCCTTGAAAAAACCATACACAACATTCAAAACACTTTCCACCTAAAAAGCTATCCTTCTCATGAACAAAATAGGACATCTTGACGAAATGTATCATTGAGTTTGTGGTCTCTTTATGTAATATGTTGGTTGCAATGTTCACTGCGGGAAAAAGGAAAACCTTGCATCCCAAAATCTGTCCACATATTCCACCGTTGAAATAGTATATCCATGACTCAGCCAACTCCAATGTATCAGGAAGGTGCATCTCTGTCATCCTATGGAAATGACGAAAATACTCTTCCTCAATCTTCTAACAAGCACCGGCATGTTGTAATCCCAAAAATCATGTTGGTATAGACCCTTCTCTTGCCATAACTCTGAAATAATAACTTGTCTTCCCACGGTATGTGCTTAGTCGTGAAAAGAATACCAGTTGTAAATACAAAATACTGGAGCGTTTGGGTTTTTAGTTCATTAGTAATCTTTTAAGTGGGTTGCATTTGTCCATTTAGCAGTAGTTGCAAATCCAGAACAATGTCAGGGAGATAAAAGTTGCAGACACCTACATTTTTGTCTCCTACCTTCTTCCTACACCGTTGGTGATCCTCTCTATTCCAGTTCCCACACGAAATGCATCTTTTTAAAGTAGCTGTTTACAGCTAGTCCTGTGTGGTAGAAGTCATAAATCTTACGTAGCCATAAACGAAGGGGGTAGTGTCCTGAATAATAAAAAATAGAGAGAGAGGGAGAGAAGATAGTGAAACATTGAGAGAGTGAGAGAAAGAGGGAGGGGGGAGAGATGGTGAGAGGTAGTGAAGAGAGAATATAAAACCTGTAAAACACCTTCGGCTGCGTGTTTTCATTTCCATGTTGATCTCTCCTCGTTTCCTTCTCAGTTTTCCTTCTTGCTGATTTACTTTTCTCTTTCCGTTGGGTGTTAAAGTCCTACATAGCCTACAGTAAAAACACAGGAAGCCCTTTCTTCTATTTTTTAACATGGACTCGCTATCGAAGTTTTTCTAAGAAGTTTCTGTAGCACCGGTTCGTCCTAGCTGTTAAATATCACAGATTTTCTATTCTTTTTCCCCTTTTACTGATTTGTTTTTACACCCCTCCCTCGTTTTTTTAAGTGCGCCTGTTGTCTGTTCCCTGAGCCCCCCACCAGCCTCCATTTCTCGCATTAGTTATTACACTAGTTGGGTGTGTTGGGAGAGATGTGTTTAAACATTAACAATTACAGGCAGAATTCGGTTTCTGCCTCGAGCCAAGCGAGAGACGGCTGTGGAAACCCACTTCCTGGTCGTTTAATATAGGCTGCACCAGTGGAGTAAAAAACAGAGGCTCCTCGCATATACTTAACAATATTACCATGGCTTGACACCTAACCAGGAAACACGTGAATCAAAAAGTACTGGCGCTGTCTCTCCGCTTGTAGGCCCCTGTCCTGTCCAGCACGTCTGCAATTAGCATAATTTTTCACTGGTGATGCTGCTTGATGGGGATTAACAGCCGCGACTGGCGCTCCAAGTCAACCCCGCTATATACAAATAGCTGCACCAAGGCCTTGTGTTGACAATACAATAACCCACCGAAAGAGCTACGAAGAACGAGAATAACCACCGAGAGAAACACACGCATTGGGGGAAATGCAATGGAGGAAAATTCGCGGCGAGCCGCGGCTCTGCTCGGATTATGATGTTAAGGTTTGCGCTGTGAGAGAAAGGGAAATCTGAGGCCATTGTTATCAGCGAGCAGGGCGTACCAGTCGACAGGGCAGCCAGGCGCTTGCTGCCTGTCCATTCGCAGCCCCCCTAGCATTCCTCAGATCTTTCATGCCAGACCGTCTCCCCCCTTCCCAAGCCGAGGGGATCCGTGCAGGAGCGCCCGGACTCAGGCTCGGGGCAGCAGTCCTCGAGATACCGGCGGATTTACATTCGCTGCGAGTTTTTGAAGGGAAGGGGAGAGCTCCCGTTTTATTGATTGCATCGAGGCCGAATGTGAAAAATATATGATGCCTGCCCGTGCTTCCTTCGTCAGAGGCTAAGGTAAGCTGGTCTGAAATGGGCTATCAGTTTGTGAATGGCGGAGAGTGTGTCCCGGTGATTTATGACCATATGACTCCAATCGCGGTTCAAGAAGAGTTCACAATGCTTTATGCTTCCTTCCACGACGCCCCCCTTTTCCCTTTAGAATCTCTCTCCAACGGATTCATTTTCCCCTCTGATATTTATTTACAAAGCAGCGGGGAAATCATTTTTGGGCTATCTGTTTTCGTGGGCTTTGATGTTCAGACATGGGTACGCGCTTATTTTCAGCTAGTACTTAGGCATGGATCCCCATGTTATTGGACTGCCGTGCTAAACTAATCTCAGATTGTATTCTATCTGGCCATCTTTCTAAATGTTTTGATAAAGTGTTTTTCGTATGACATGTCATTCAGACGTATAAGGCCTATTGTTTTTAATTGAAGGAAGGCAATGGGCGAATGACGACGGCTCTACATGAGAGACCATTGCACTACTCATTTGTTGTTTTGGTGGAATAATTGCCATTTTTCAATCTGTAAATGGGCTAACACATGTCTCGATACATAATGTCTTTATGTGTGTGTATTACCGGCGCCATTTGTAATTTTACCCATGCTAAAATACAAATTGGACACCCAAACTGATGTCTAGCTCGTCTCCATGTTGTTGTTGTTAACGTCCTTGTATGGGATCGCTTTTTATCCAGCCCCCATTCGCTCTGGACCCCATAATTGTATTAGAGCGAATCTATAGGAAAGTTCGTTATTGCGTTAGTGTTACAAGCAGGCCAGGACATTACGTGTTCCATTTAATGGCATTGCGATATGATTTAATATCTATTATTCCTGTAACCATTTTTTCCCCTTCTTTCTCCCTGTCTCTCCCTCGAACAATGCCTTAGAGAAAATAATTAGGATTCCAGCCGTCTACTGGAAAGATAAATGAGCGACATTTGTGACGTGGTGAGAGTTGGTGTCGTAAAGCTGTAGCCCAGGATCCCCTTCCTTCTCTCAGACATAGCACTGCTCTCCTCTCATTTAGCCTATTCCTTACCTCTTACAAATCTTTTTTATTCAAATTGGAGAATGTCTCCCTATTCCATTTTTTTGGTCGTTTTAGTGGGTAGGCCTATATAATTAGGATGAGCTATACGTCTCACAAAGGATATACATACAATAAGATTCATTATTTCTTTATGAACACAAGCTTTGTATTTTCTTGGAATAGCATGTAAGCATTATCTTGTTTTTATGGGTAACTGATTTTAGCCTTAAAAATGTGTATAATGGTTATTATGTGGATTATTCAGGTTGTCTCTTTTATTTTTAGGCAATAGTATTGTTTTATTGTTGTTCAGGGATTTTCTAGTGATTATATCATTTCAATTTTCGTCATCAGTTTACCATTTTTGTAATTGTAGGCTATTGGGTAACTTATAACAGATATTAATAGGTAATAACATAAAATATGTCCATATTATTATGCAAAAATCCTAATAATAGAACAATTCCATTGATACAACTACATTCACTTTTTGACTGTGTTTAATTGGGGGAATTTGCCATCATAATACCAAGTGTAACCACAAACACAAAGCATGTGTTTTTGTTTTGACTTATATGTAAGTGAACCTGCTAGTTGGCTTTCTAACTGAAGGCTGCCTGCTACAAAAAAAAAAAAAAAAAAATCCTCAAAGTTTCCACGGTCCTTTCAAACCTATTTTCCAACGTTTTATCTCGGTCTTCAAGGGTCCAAACGAAATTAATCCCAGATGCATTATGGTGCTTGGCAGGGCCACGCAAACTGCCCTTTGGGCCACCCCAGCAGTTAGCACATATACGGTCTCGAGCTTTTTTTAGGGGCTATAGTCCTATATGGCCGAGCTACGGTTATTGAATCAAACTCGCCTGAAGCTTCCGGGGACCCTATCTCATTCTTCTTCTATTGGGGCGTGCAGCAACGCTCACAACAGAGTCTCAAGTGCCGGTTTTTCTGGGTTTTAATGGTTGCCCAAATACAATATTGTGTAACCTGAGAAATCCTGACAGGAAATTGAACTAAGAGCGACATATGCACTGATTTCCCTCCAACAACATGGCAAAGGCCCATTCATAGCTTTCTACTACATTTTACATTTTACAGACAGCATTTTATTAAGACAATTCTTTAAAAAAACATCACTAATTGTATATTGCTCGTTTTCATTCATAATAAAGGCAAACAAGAATAAAAGCCATTATATAGCCTAGCTTGTTTTTAACACCGAAATGCACCTTCTTTACGCAGAATGTTTCTGTCTTTATCTTTCAATTGTGAAAATAAATATGACTTTTCTATTACAACCATAACACAAGACATGTTAGGATAGTATTTTAATACAAGCAACCTTGCAACCTGCGTATGAAAACGAACACATCGCTCTATAGCAATTCAAACGACTTTCAATGTATGAAAAAACAATTATAACGAAAACACGTTTTATTATCGTAGAAATAACAAAGGCCAACGCTGAAACATTATTCAAAATGTTCTAATGTGAAAATCCGGACAATATGCACAACTAATGGGTTATACCTCCCCAAACAATGCAATCACCACATATTTGGGAGGTTATATTCGTTATTTATTCAAGGACAACATCTTGAAGACAATCGTGTCCTTGCTCCCAGGTGCGAGTAAAGAGAGACTGGCTGGATGTTGTTTGTGTTCGTGTGCAGTTGCGTGTATGTGTGTGAGAGAGAGGGAGAAAGAGAGGGAGAGAGAGAGAGAGTTAGGAGAGGGGGAGTGCTGCTCATAGTGAGATAGAGTAGGCCCAGTGCACCGTGGCCTGACATGGCATCTGCAAGCAGTGTTGTGGGAAAGCGCTATTCATGTCATGGCGCCTTTCAGCGGTAGAAGATGGATTTATTTTGCGCCTTTCTTATTATGTGCTTCTTATAACCTTTCAGGTCAGCTTCCAAGAGTCCTTTGGAAAGAGACCGTCACGTGACATCTGGTGCCAATGTTCTTCCAGAAGGTCGTCAGGACCCTGGTAGCCGGTAACTCCACTTTTGGAAATGCAGAAAACGACCTACTACGACAACTCGACGCTTTTCGGAGGTTACTCGTACCAAGGGGCCAACGGCTTCGGCTATGATGCTCCTCAACCGGCCTTCCAGTCCGCGGCTCACCTCGAAGGCGACTACCAGAGGTCCGCTTGCTCGCTGCAGTCCCTCGGTGGCAACAGCGCTCCTCCCCAGCAGCATGCCAAGACGAAAGAGCTGAATGGCAGCTGCATGCGGCCCAGCCTGCCACCTGAACACCAACCACCCCCCCAGGTGTCCCCTCCCGTCATCCCCACCAATGCCACCAGCAGCAGTGCCACCGCCACCAGCAGCAGTGCCACCGCGCAGCAGCCGGGAGGCAGCGGTGGGGCCGCCAAATCAGCGCCCAAGACGTACACTCTGTCCACCAACCCCACCCTTAACAAGCAGATCTTCCCCTGGATGAAAGAGTCGAGGCAGAATACTAAGCAAAAAAACAGCTCGCCAAGTGCAAGTTCAGCTAACGGTGTGTGCCCCCCTCCCCAATTCCCCTTACCTATTTCATGCCCCTTATATACACATTCAAAGCTGGATAGCTTAATTACAATACAGTCACAAAACATAATCATGGATTTGTATCTAATGACCTAACTTATTATTTATATATTTAAAGCCTGTGTTTTTTCCTAGTTAGGTTGTTAGGAAAAGCACTCTAGTCATGACCATATTAATTTGGTAACTGAGACCTCGATTAAAGCAGTCGTTCCCTTTATTGATGAGCATTTGAAACAATTACATTAAAACATGGCAGTGTTCGGCATATACTGTGTATCTTTTCATCAGACTGGAATGCGAATGTGCTTGTTCATTTGCAGCTAAGAGCAATGCTTAATCTAAACTGTAGGTTGTCAAATATTATTGATATGAAGATATTGACAGAGAAACACACACGCACGCACGCACACACAAACACACCCAATGCATTTACATTTAATTGAACCTCAGATCTGTGTGACACAATTGAAGTGAAAACAGTTCATGTCCAGCTCCTTCAAATATAGAAGGCTACAGTTCTGGCTGTGGGCTTTGTCTATGATGCAATTTACGTACACGGTCAATGTAGGGTCTCGAGTCTCTTAATAAATGCCAAAGTTATGAAGTGTTGACAACTAATATCAAGGGGATAAGTTTCGTTTCCTGGCCTCTGCTTTATTAGGAAATGATGCATTCAATTTCCGCATGTAGTAATTATGTTTTATTTCATTCCCACCCCAGCGGAGAGCAGCGGAGGTGAAAAAAGCCCCCCGGGTTCCGCAGCCTCAAAGAGAGCGCGCACCGCGTACACGAGCGCGCAGCTGGTGGAGCTAGAAAAGGAGTTCCATTTCAACCGTTACCTGTGTAGGCCTCGCCGCGTGGAAATGGCCAACTTGCTCAACCTCAGCGAGCGCCAGATCAAGATTTGGTTCCAGAACCGGCGTATGAAGTACAAAAAGGATCAGAAATGTAAAGGGCTGGGCTCTTCATCAGGGGGCCCCTCTCCAACCGGAAGCCCACCCCTACCCATGCAGTCCTCAGCTGGCTTCATGAACTCCATGCATTCCATGGCAGGCAACTACGACGCCCCCTCCCCGCCATCTTTTAACAAGTCCCATCAAAACGCCTATGCCATGTCCTCAGCCTACCAAAACCCCATGAAAAGCTGCCCCTCCCAACAGAAGTATGCCAACACAGCACCAGAATACGACCCGCACGGGCTACAGGGTAACAGTGGCAACTATGGAACTCCCAACATGCAGGGCAGCCCCGTGTATGTGGGAGGAAACTACGTGGAGTCGATGCCCACCTCTGGGCCGTCCATGTACGGCCTCAATCATCTACCACACCACCAGGCTGGGAACATGGACTACAACGGTGCCACGCAGATGTCAGCAAGCCAACACCACGGACCGTGCGACCCCCACCCGACATACACAGAGCTGGCAGCCCACCATCCTTCTCAGGGTAGAATCCAGGAAGCTCCCAAGTTAACTCATCTGTAGTAGCAGGTTTGGGGAAAAAACTAAATGACAACTACAAATAACTAACCCATGGGACGCTGCAATGGGGTTGAAAAAAAATATGATCCAGTGGTTTCTTGCCATGGCCAAAAAAGTATTGTCTGTTGTCTTTATCATTGTGCGTATTAGTAACATTCACTTGAATTGCGTTTTGGTTAACGTTTTATTTCCTTGAATATGGAGCTCTCCCTCGAAAACAAGTAATGAAACAGTAATAGTTGGGTTTAATGGAACAGCTAACACGGCAGGGGGTTTATTACTGTCAGACCTTTTTGACTCGGCGAAACACATGTTATGTCAACGTGGATTTATGTTTAGCCTGCGTCCTTGCAGTCAGCACAAATGGCTAAGCTTGACTGAGGTCAATATGCATTCTTCAATTGGTGCAAGCAAACCACTGGATTGTTTTCGATTACTTCCCTTATTCATATTACCTCTCTTTGGAAATGTCTCACTAATCCACTGTGCAGTGACATTTTTTTTGTTTTTTTTTGTTACATGTCCTCGCCAAACATTGTGGCTTCAAGGGAAGAGCTCCTTCAGCATCGCGCAGATGCATCGTAAGCCTACACCCCCCACTTATGGTGTTTAGGTTCACATTGCTATGCTATGCTAGCTAACGTCCATAAACAATCACAAACACACGCGCGAGGACATTAAATTGATATTTGTTACGTTGTTATATCATCATCACAGGGTAAAAAGGAGTTGAGAACTCTTTTGACAACTATGATAGGCTCATTCCCCCCCCCCCCACCGCTCTCTCTCCCTTTTCTCTATCGCTCCCTGCTCTCGCTCTCCCAACTCTCTATCACACTCTCTCGTTCAATCTATAGGGTTCACTTACATTAGCCAAGACTAATGCGAAAGGCTCACAATTTCTCATGTCTTGACTTAACGTGGAAACAGGGTATATTTGAACAAAATGCATGTCCGGGAACCAAGCTGAAGTGTAGGTTTACACTAATGCTTTCTCGTCTGGGCATCATTGTTGCACTTAGAGTTTACATTTTGATGGTTAAGGGAAAAAATACATCTTATTTTGGAAACGGAAGACGTCCAATCAGCGTCTTTCTCAATGTATGTTCAAGTGAACATTCATAAATATATATTTATTTGTTATAGCCAGTTTAAATACTTTCTTTTTGTATTATTTATCCCCCATGTATTTATATCAAGAAAAAGTGTAATTTTTTAGTATTTACCTGTTATAAAGACGTTGTGTTCTTGTCATTGTAACGAATACATTTTAGTTATTGTATTTTAGAAATAAATAGTTTTATGTTACCCTTGTACGTAAATAATGTCTTGACTTGTACAGGGGTCAGCGAGGACGGAATCAGACCGTTCCTGCATAGTCGAGAATTAGACGAAATATAGCTGAACACTTTTGGAGAACTTCCTTTGTCCTTTGTAGCTCCTTTTATTTCATTGTTAAGAGTTGTCTGTTGAACAATTCTTTAATAAAATGTTATGTTATTCAGTTCTATGTGGTCATTTCAAGTTTTCACCTGAGACGAAACGAGGGTCATACTTTTAAAGTTGTTAAAAAACGCAGAGGTATTCATTAGTATAGTAGACACGTGCACAAACTCTATTGGTCCCTCGCTGGCTCTATTCCCCTCTCTCTCTTTCAGTCACACACGCGCACGCACACAGCTTCTTGGGAGCATCTTTCCTCGTGCTAGTGCCAGACTACCGAAAGAGCCCTCGGGTATGCGCTTGGGTTGGTCACGTGGTCCAAGGCAACACAATCTTTGCCAAAAAGCTAAATAGTTTTGTACATCGTTTACACATAGATCGCCTCATATACTTAATCCTATTTTAACGAGAGTAGGCCTACTGTATAAAGACAATCAACGTATAGAAAATAACATTTATTTTCATAGAAATCTAATTTATTGGCAAACAAGCAATCACAGATGTTGGAATATGCCTATACCTAAATACAAGAACATATAGTTTAATAGCTTGGATTGCTACCGAAAATACTCATTATCATTGACATTTCCGTGCAATTAAGTTCCCTTTCAGATGCTGTTAAATATTGAAAGGCAACCAGCAAGACTAATACTCTTGCTAAAACTAACTGCAACTGAGGAAGTTGATTAATACAGCAGTACTAACACAAATAACACAAGTAGCACTAACAACAGAACAGTAATAATAATAATAGTAATAAAATACACTGTTTATTCTACGCTTCAAAACACATTTGGCTTGTCATAAAATGACCAAATCAACTTACACCTAATTATAAATGTGTGAAAACACTAATCACCCACCATGAATAATAAAAAGACAACATATAGCCTAGCTAATAGTCTGTTAAACAGTAGTTAAGTCTGTTAATCGTTTTTCGAATTGTTTGCTTAGCTGTAAAAAAGGCAGTAAAAAGAGCACACTCCCATCACACTCCAAATATGAAAGAGCACATTCCCCCAAAATAAATATATAAATAAACAAATAACGTTTCAAGTCCATGTTCTGGCAAGCGTAAAGATTTTTGTGGCACAAACAAACCACATTCAAAATTCGAAACAAATAGTCATAAAAAATGGAAATGAAATTCCTGATGGTGAGAAATACTCCTAAATTGTCCCAGTTTTTGCACAGTCAGCTCCAATATAAGCAAAGAGAGCCCGTGCTTCTGACCTCCTTTCCATATTCTACAGCCTGCATGTATGGGAGAAACGCGGCCTACTCACTGCTTTGCATTTAGCTTTAAATGGGCCAAACACCCACGCACATTTCTCCCGTCTTTGTTTTTAAAACCTAGAGTCAAGTCAAATGGAGTCGAATAGTGCACTGCAATCTTGGTCCTTTTCTTCTTTTTTGAGATAATGCTGATGCCTATTTCAGCACCAGGGTTTTATGCGCAATGGAAAACAATTCTAAGGCCTGCGTTTGGGTTGCTAGACTACTGGCTTTTTGCGTTAAAATCAGTAGGCCTAGATTCTGGGGGATAGAGAGAGCGTTTCTTTGTTGCGATCTTGAAGGAAAGAGAATAATTCTTGAGGCTGGATGCTGTCAAGCGCTTTGCCTGGGAAAAGATTGATCACCGCAGTTCTTTTTTTCACAAATTCTACGTTTCCAAAAATATCCTAGCAGCTAGGGTACTTACTATCCGTTTTAAACTTCTACAACATCCTTCAAAATCAATACATGTAACCTAGACCTATACGCAATATACTATGTTATTGCTTATCAATAAACACAAATTCGTATAGGGCATTAGTGTTAACACAGCCTAAGTTTTTAGTTTTTAAGAAGCTAGGATTCGCAGTTGTACACGCGACCTCGCTGTGAACTTTAGTCAGTCGGCTCAGTAAACAAGCCGTCCGTTTTTTACACTGTGAGAGAAAACTCCTAGCTAGCAGTCAGTGGAAGGCCTTGCTGGGCTGCATATTTTTAGGACCATTTCACACACATACACACACACACGCACAATATATAATTTAGTAGCATATCTCTCCGCAAGGTGATAAAGAGCTAGGCTAGCAGTTATAGAGAGATAACATAATGTAATTATACACTTACACACACCGACCTTTCTCTTCCCTCTGTAGCTTCCCTTTATGAAAACAAAAATATAACAGTCTACCATTACACCATGCAGGCTGCTAACCTGCACTATGCTAGGCTCTAGGAAACCGTTCTTCAGTATTTTGCCAAGCGAATCTCAGCCTTCTGTTGAGACATCTCCCATCTAGGTTGGGTGGAGATATATTTTACCTTAAGTCTGCTTCTCCTGTCAAACTTTTAAGATTAATGGGCCTCTTTTGTATAAACACCCCGTTTGCCATATTGTAAATGTGCTCTTAACAATAACCACGTTTTGCTGGATTACATCACCAGGGTCCAGGCAGAATATCTGCATGCAAATCTCCATTGTTTGACATGAAGGGCCTCACATAACCTCCCACTCGAAACAGCGAGGTGAGACAGTTGGCAACCGAACACTTTTTTTTTCTTCGAATATAATACCCCCCGCTAACACAAACCAATATCTTATGGTATTTTTGAGCATTTGCTGAAAATAATGCTTTCTTTAGCCACCAGGCCCCGGCTTTCCATTGGTTGAATCTGGTCATGTGACCAGGAATTGGCTGCAATTTCGCCCATAGTCTTCAGTTTAGTAGACCAAGGTCCCCATACGCTAGTAATATCACCAATATACACAATTATTAAAGCCCGCAAATACGGGACAGCGGGGAGCTAATAATCACGCGTTTTTGTTTTTATTTTGCTCGTTTTGATCTCGCCGTCCGCCTGTGGACTAAGAAAAGCTATGAATTTTGAATTTGAGAGGGAGATTGGGTTCATAAACAGCCAGCCTTCCCTTGCAGAGTGCCTGACGTCTTTTCCCGCTGTCCTGGAGTCATTTCAAACTTCATCAATCAAGGACTCGACAGTAATTCCTCCTCCTTTCGAGCACACCATCCCCAGCTTGAGTCCCTGCACAAGCAGCCAGGCGCGACCGAGGAGCCAAAAGCGAACCTCCAATGGCCTCCAGCTTCGGACGCCACAGCCGCAACAGGGCCCAGCCCCGCCGGCGAGTACGGCTGGCCCGCTGGCACACGAGTTCCCCTGGATGAAAGAGAAGAAATCCTCGAAAAAGGGACCCAAATCTGGGAATGCCACGGTAGCCTCCTCTTCTCCCTCTCCTGCATCCTCCGGGTACGCCACTGCAGGACTTGAATCACCGACAGGTCGGTACATGATGTAAAAGACAAGGCTATTCATTTGTTCTGCTGTTTCTTTTCTTTTCCATTTTCTTTATTTGCATGGTTCCATTGCATTTTGGTCTATGCTGCACCTCATAGCAACAGCTATGGAAGCCTAATCTTTCTCAATCGTTTTTGCAGGGCATTTGTCTCATGTTGATGTTAATAAAAGGACAAGAAAGCATGCGTTTATTTCTGAAATATGAGTGCCCTTCTGCTCTGTGTCGTGTGCATGGAGGAGTCACAGAGACCTGCATTATGCTGCAGTGTTGCTTTGAATGAGCTATTTCCCGTCATAATCCTTATTATTACTAATCTATTACACAATTTTCGATTGTATTTCGCTGTAACATATCCATTTCTTGCATTGCGTGATTTGATGTCAGGCATCTAAACATTGATATATAGCCTACACATAATCGGCTATATGTTAGCTATATTGCAAAGTCTTTGTAATGCCTGTATGTGTCAGATATTCTATGCGTAATGCGGATGTGTGTGTGTGTGTGTGTATTCTTGCTGATAAAGTTGCCTTTCTCAAGATACAGATTGCAAATCTTGTCCTGGAATAACGATTTAATCGCAGTCAGTGTCAGTGCTGTCTTAATGATATATATTCATAACCATGTCTCGGGGTTTGGGGTAGCCATTTTGGATGTCAGTATATAATGTGGAGGCAATGGGACAAAACAAAATATGGGGTTTAGAGGAATAACGCGTGTTCTCTGCAAACCTGATACACTGACATCAGAGAAGCACTGCAGTCGTTTGAAAACAATGCACGTGGGGTAGGCCTATTGAGATTTTGATACGCCTCGTTCATTTTTATGGTTTTCAGTAGCTGCGTGCCAAATGTCTAGGCTCAACCCTATTAGCTTGCTATTTTGGACTTATTTATGTTCTATTGTCTGGGCTTTTGCAGAGGCGCAGGGTGGACTGGACAGCGGCAGCGGATCCCGGAGGCTGAGGACTGCCTACACCAACACGCAGCTCCTGGAGCTGGAGAAGGAGTTCCACTTCAACAAATATCTCTGTCGGCCCCGGCGGGTGGAAATAGCTGCCCTTCTGGATCTAACCGAGAGACAGGTCAAAGTGTGGTTCCAGAACCGGAGGATGAAGCACAAGCGGCAAACGACACACCACAGGGAAGGCCAAGAGGGCGACCCCGGCGGGTTCGAGCCCCTGGAAGGTGCCGATGCTTCCTCGCCTTACTCGAGCCAGCCACTGGAAGCTTCGGGCTCGGCTGCGTCTGAGGGGGAGACGTGTAACTCGGCAGCCTCCTACACGAACAGCAGTGACAATAACCAGCCCACGCCTGAGGAGGGCCAGCTGAGCTGCCAGGAGCCCACATCAGTCTCTGACACAACTGTGCGGTCGACCCGGTTCCCAACGCCCACTGCAGATAACCCCGCAACAATGGGCGACGGTGGCGCATCTGGCCCGGATCATTCGTTTTCAGAGCAGCAGGACGCATCCTCCCTGCCCGATTTGAATTTCTTTTCTGCTGATTCCTGCCTCCAGATTTCTGACGCTTTATCGCCCAGCTTGCAGAGCTCGCTCGACAGCCCGGTAGATTTCTCCGAGGCGGACTTTGACTTATTTACAAGCACACTTTGTACAATAGATTTACAACATTTACAGTTCTAACGACAACAAAAACAACAATACAGAACAATCGAATTAAGGAGAATGTCCCACCGTATTACAATGGTATGAATGCTTCTCGGCAACATTCCTGAAACACATTTATGAAAAAGATTCCTGGGTTTATTTTGAAGATAACATAGAACCTGAGATAGCAAAGGAGCGATTATGTCCTTTCCTGGCATTATAATTTTGGTTTACTCCATCGAAATCACATACGGATTTCCCCTTGTTCAAATTTCAGGTATTTATTGCCTTCTTTTTTTCTGACAGTATTAATTGGCAGTTACAGTAAAATACTATACTGTCTCCTTAATGTTTCAAAACTGTTCAATGCAGCTCAATCGCTTAATTCTCAGGAAATGAAGGCCTATCAGACATATAGGCCTAAAGGATAGTTGGACTGCTTTTAGAAATTATCTCAAGACGGGCGTTGATCCTGTTGATGAGGTTTAGAACTAGTTTATTTATTGAGATTCTTTAATAGTAAATTTCAAATTATTTATTGTACATTATTTTCATAGTTGAAATAAAAACAAACTTTTATAATGTGGCCTAAGTGTTTTTGATTATGTAGTTACTAGTAAATGAAAAGTGCAATTATTTTTGATAGATGATAATTCAAACAGTTATTTCAGATAAGAAAAATACAGAAATATTGCAAATAGGGATTGTTTGAGATGTATTGGTCTACCAAATATCTGTTACTGGTCTTGGAAAATGCATAATTTGCTATTGCACAGTTTAAATGTTCAAAATGCAGCGTGTTATAATAATAATAATAATAAGTAATATTATTATTGTCGTTAATATTATTTCCACACAATTATGTTGTGATGGTTTCATCTATTATAGGGCAACACATGAAATCTCCAAAGGTTGTATAGGCCGTTGGTTTCAGATTTTGGGGTACTACAGATACAAAAACGAATCATTTGCGATTTAAAATTTCATTGACATGTTTTCATTATCTTCCATTAAGCTATTGCTGGGGCAAATGCATTCTTACTGTGAATTAATTCTGTGCAAAAATAAACACAACACATATGATAAAACGTTTTGGGTGAAGACGTTTGCCAAGATAAATCGTCATAATCAAGAGCTGATAAAGAACACAATGTGTTGACCAAGTTATTGTTTTTGTCTAGCCTAGCCTGGTGGGAATTTGGTGCATGGTAGGCTAGCCGACCTAGCTTAGCTTACTTTAGCTAGCATTGTAGCATGAGGGAATGACTGAGGTAACGGCGCTCATGGCTGCTGTCATGGTGATGCAAAATGGCGCTGAGAACACAATGGGCGATATGAACAATAATGCGGCAGCCATTGTCGGACATTTGGTGTATGTGGCTTCACAGCCCAGCCTCTTGCAACACGTTCAATGGTAATTGGGTAATACATAGGCCTATAGCCAAATTGATAAAAACAAACCAGTTATGTAATTGAACCGTCCCTTATGTTAATGAGATAGGCCTGGAGTATAGGACTATTGACAATTTATACTTTTTTTTTTGTTGCTACTCCCTCAGTTATTAACATGGTCAGAACCAAAACAATAACGTAATAAGAAGAAGAATGATTATAATGCAAATAATTATAATAATGTTTATTATGTGCAGTGTTGCATTGTTTTATGGTAGGCCTAATAGTCATGCATTATAGCAGGCCTAAAATTCACAATGAATAGTGTGTATTCCTAAAACATAAATGAAGCTCTTCTCTAAGCTCAGCCTGTCTACTGTACCCATCTATCGGAAATGCATCTCCTGGATCGGTGTTCCAATAAGCACTATTCCTCCTTGTCACCTTTACCACTGCCTGTCTATCCGCCTCTCCATAATCACATAGTCTACACACATACATGTTATCTTATCAAGCAGTATTACTACGCCATCACTACATAACTCACTAGCTAGTCCAATATTCCCTTTTATTATTTGACTTAGAGGGAGTTATTTTATTAAAGACATTGATATTAACTTCCTATATCAAACATGAATACTATCATTATTTCATACTGCAATTACTTAGCCTACTGTGTCTCTGCCAACGTAATGGCATTTACATTATACTCCTGGTGGGGAAACCAAATGTATAGTGTGCACCAGCTAGACCCAGAATGGCTTCCTAGTGTGCATGGAATCAAGTTTAAGGAGAGGAAACTGAGAACTAGAACCGGGTCACAGACCTCTGGAGTCACCAGACTCAGGGGGCCTTGAGGAAAAAAAGTGGAGTGGGCCAGACAGGGTTCAGCCAAGATGAGTGTGTGTGGCTGTGGCAGGAATCGTCACTTGCCTATCAGCAGTCAGCCTCCACTACACCCCCCCCCCCCACCCCCCAATGAAAAACAAAGACACCTGATCGATCCCAACTTCAGAGGTCCCTATCTGCCTGGTCAATGGCAGAGCACACTCACAACCCTGGGACCCTAGCAGTGACAGGTATGAATCAATTGAACATTCAAATAACCACCGGAATGAATGGGGTCAGTTCAGTTCACTGGTGTACCTTGGTGTGTGTGTATGTGGCGGAGATAGAGGAGAGTGGGATGAGGGGTGTGGGGGTTGAGGTGGTGTGCGTTCATATTTGAAGAGGGTGAGAATCACTTGATCCCTTCTATGATATATCAGCTGATCAACATACATTGTGAAGGCCATTGAAACACGGGTTGAGACAAAGTGAGATGTTATTAACAGAAGGAGCATTCGTAAACTTCACATTAGCATTAGTGGAAGGCGAAGAATTACGATTAATGTCAAGTTTAAGGTTGAAAAGGGCAACTGGGGTGTCTTATCGACCAAAAGAAAGACCATCTAAACTGTCCAAACTTGTATCCTCAGTGCTGCATCTCAGCAGAGAGTCGCTTCTTGGCTCAAGTTCAGCTAGCTCAAGCTAGCACTTCCCAACCTCCTGAAGTGAGTCGCTATGGGAATGGACATGTTCATTCAGCTTCTCATGTGAAACATCAGTTGGTACTTCTAGTCCACTCTACCTGGGACCAGACCATAACGCAGACATAAGCACGAGGAAGACGCCAGCCATTGTTTAGACAACAGAAGTCATGCCCTGAAGCCCTTACTAGATCAGTAAACACAGGAGCAGGAAGTAATGGCCCGACTGATGTGGTTTATGTGCGTGATCATTTGAGGTGTGGTGCCTGTGTCTATGCTTATCCATCTGTATTTGCTTTCTTTGGACTCCTGCCACTACTAAGAGAGAGAGTTTATCAGTCGGGTTCCCTCACAATCAGCGAGAATCAAGACGTTTGTTTATTTCCCTCTTAGAGAGTGGCCATTGCTGTGAAGTTTTTGCGAGGTGTTTGTCTTGGACGGTGCAGGCTAGTAAGGTGGAGCAAGGAAGATATTTATTTCATGAAGAGGAATGTCACTGCCCAAGATTTTCCAGTATGATATTAACATAGTTATGTTTACACATAAAAGTGGGATGTGTAAGTGTTCGCTATAGCCAATCACATTTGAATGAGCCTAATGAGTGTTGGCTATACATTGTCTGATTGGCTATAAGGCCTCACATGACTGTGTAGGAGAGGAGGTAGGCCAGGAAAAGCAGCAGCTACATGCACAAACTGTCTTCACATTGGAAACCTGACTAGGTTGACCTGTATGTACTGTGCCTTCAGAAAGTATTCATACCCCTTGACTTATTCCACATTTTGTTGCGTTACAGCCTGAATTCAAAATTGATTAAATATATTTTCTCTCACCCATCTACACACAATACCCCATAATGACAAAGTGAAAAATGTTTTTCAAATAAAAAATAAAAAATATATATATATTTCATTTACATAAGTATTCACACCTTCGAGTCAATATGTTAGAATCACTTTTGGCAGAGATTACATCTGTGAGTCTTTCTGGGTAAGTCTCTAAGAGATTTGCACACCTGGATTGTAAGATATTTTTACATTATTCTTTTTAAATTCTTCAAGCTCTGTCAAGTTGATTGTCGATCATTGCTAGACAGCTATTTTCAAGTCTTACCATAGATTTTCAAGCCGATGTAAGTCAAAACTGTAACTAGGCCACTCAGAAACATTCAGTGTCATCTTGGTAAGCAACTCCATTGGATATGTGGTCTTGTGTTTTAGTTTATTGTCCTGCTGAAAGGTGAATTTCTCTCCCAGTGTATGTTGAAAGCAAACTGAACCATGTTTTGGATTTTGCCTGTGCTTAGCTCTATTCCGTTTATTTTTATTCTAATAGAAACTCCCTAGTCCTTGCCGATGACAAGCATACCCATAACAGGATGCAGCCACCACCATGCTTGAAAATAGGAAGAGTGGTACTCAGTGATGTGTTGTGTTAGATTTGCCCCAAACATAACACTTTGTATTCAGGACATGAAGTTCAGTTCTTTGACACATTTCTCCAGTTTTGGAATATTTCTATTCTGTACAGGCTTCCTTCTTTTCACTCTGTCATTTAGGTTAGTATTGTGGAGTAACTACGATGTTGTTCATCCACCCTCAGTTTTCTCCTATCACAGCCATTAAACTATAACTGTTTTAAAGTCACCATTGGCCTTATGGTGAAATCCCTGAGCGGTTTCCTTCCTCTCTGGCAACTGAGTTAGGAAGGATACCTTTACTTTGTAGTGACAGGGTGTATTGATTCACCATCAAAAGTGTAATTAATAACTTCACCATGCTCAAAGGGGTACTCAATGTCTGCTTTTTTATTTCTACCCATCTACCAATAGGTGCCCTTCTTATCAAGGCATTGGAAAAACCTCCCTGGTCTTTGTTTGAAATTCACTGCGCGACTGAGGGACCTTACAGATGATTGTATGTGTGGGGTATAGACATGAGGTAGTCATTCAAAAATCATGTTAAACACTATTATTGCACACAGTCCTGCAACTTATTAAGCAAATTTTAAGTACTGAACGTATTTAGGCTTGCCGTAACAAAGACTCAAGACACTTCAGCTTTTATTTGAATTAATTTGTAAAAATTCATAAAAACATAATTCCACGTTGACAGTGTGGGGTATTGTGTGTAGGCCAGCGACACAAAATCTACATTTAATCAATTTTAAATTCAGGCTTTAACAACAAAATGTGGAAAAAGTCAAGGGGTGTGAATGCTTTCTGAAGGCACTGTAGCTAAAGGTAACGGTGTAAAAGGTATCGAACTCTGACCTTGTTCATCACTTTGTTCTTTGATTCGCATGGATCATTATGACCACAACATTGTTGTTATAGTAGATATGCAGTTGAAATAATATATTAGGATCATAGCAACATACATTTCATATTTTACACTAAAGTATGATGCAGGGATTAACATAATCTCACACAAGAATGGAATAAAGAGTAACTGAAAAGTGGAGAACTCATCCCATTTCTTCTCGTATTGCCTGAATTAAACAAAGGGATTACTGATGGGAAATGAGCGACACCAAGACTTTGGCTGGTACTTTTTACGGTTTGATCCTAGAAGCAAGCGACATCAAAGAGCTATTTCCAGGATGGAACAAGACAGGTCCTGTGAGCTGCTCCTGACACATCAGAGAGAATGGTAGGCAACAGCCTCAAGTGATGCCGTGTAGTCACGTAATGTCATATCTGTACGGTGTACACTTTGTGGAACTACACTAAGACTCTCCTTGACACAATAGGACAGGTAACGCCTCACATGTAGTTCTCCTTCTATTATGTGGTTACTCGATGACATCTTTGATAGACAGAATACGATCACTCAGAATTACATTATATCTGCTAAGAAAGTAGGCCTAACATGTAATAATACATCATCATTAGGCCTACACACATGTTACACTCCACTCCATATTACTACTCAATGTATAACTATATTGTAATATAATAGGTATTTACACAATTATTACCAAATAAATTGAAATTCTATGTGATGTTTGGGCAACTTTCTCATAAAAAGTGACCTAGGTTATAATGGTATTGAACATAAAGTCTAACCTTATAAAGCACACGGTATATGAACATGATGTCACCATCGCTCCTCCTGGAATTTCCCTGTGTTTTCCCAGGTGGCAATCTGAGGTGACAACATTGGTCGACAGCCAGATAACTTTTGAACCTTATCATCGATGGTTTCACAAAGATAAGACAAATCCAATGTGGCATTGAACCAATATGCCTGCGGACACATTGTCTCAGCCCACGACTGCTGATGTCCTTCAAACACAACTGGGGCAATCCATATAGAAAAAGGCACAAAAGCAAAGAAACAAACAAGCTGTGTTTGAGAGCCATGTAAATATGGCTATGAATTATGCCACATGTTTTGACTAGCTAGAGACAATACTGATTCAGTAGTTCTCCATTGTTCCGTAACAGTCTTCGTGTCTCATCGTTCCATAGCCTCACAGCTGTGCCAGACTCCCATACACACAGACACATTCACTCTCTCACGTGTATCAGGTCAGAGTTCAGAGGATAGCACAACTGAGGTTTCTGCCACCATTTAAATAGGAATTTCTCAATATACAGTAAAGACGGTGATAAACATTGGTAACACTTGACACCGTACATTACATTGCCCTCAGTTACTCTATAACCACTACGGTAACCTCTGATCTGTAACTGCTCAGCACTACACACACAGTAACTGAAGAGAAGTAACAGGCAACGAGACTTGACAACTTGACATTTGATTTGGCAACCGACCCGATTCTGTTACTACCAGCATCGTTTCCATGTAGTTACATTAAAAAAAGCATGTTGCAACTAATAAGCATGCATATATCTATATCCTGCAAGTGGCACCCCACCCCCACCTCACACACACACAAATTGACTGTGTTGGAATTATACTGTAGATTCCTCACATTTAGTCTTTCTCAACATATCAAGTTGAGAACTTCAACAGCCTACAGCTGAGTGCATTGTGACCAAATGTAATATGTCTGACTATAACATAACCAGCCTGGAGGGGCCTATAGAAAGGGGGGTTGTGGGAGGGGGATTTGGGGAGGGTCATATCCTGTGGTCTAGAACATGGGCGGAGAACCGTGCTGCTGGTGAGCCAGGATAGTCCCCTCCGTCAGCACCTCATTCAGAACCTGAGCAGCCATACGAGATGACCTCATCCAAACTAAGGCTTCCATTTGGCCATCCACATCATCTGAGGGAGAAAACGAACCAATCAAGTTTGTTTTTGTGTCATACTTTGACGTGATTATGAAACACACAAAGACAATGGAGAGTTTAAACCCAGAATCTGTGACACTTGAGAATATCACTATATACCGACTCTTTTTTCTCTCCTCTAGTCTTGTTTGTTTCCTGGTTCCTGGTTGGAGAGTGGTTCTACATTCTACATTGCGGCAGTGTTAACGTAATAGGCTGCCTACTCAGCAGTCGAGAGGGAAATCTCCTCATCCAGTTGCCTATCACATTCCACGCTTTTCAGGAAAGACAGGGCCTGCTTCCAGGAATGCTGTAATGGGGCCGGAGGGTCATGTGACTGTCTAAAAGCCCAGAGCGCGCTCAGTGGTTCTCAGACCGCCCTCTGTATAACGGAAGGATCCGATGACACAGCGCTTAGGGAATAGGTCGGCGACAAGCCGCACCCTTCAGCAGTATGGCAATACGGTACAGGGGCATTGTTTATCAAAATCAGTAGGTCTAGGTGTCATGATATGGCCCATACACTGTCAGTAAGTAGAAGGACTCACACTCACAGAAGCTGACAGGCTCTTTGAGGAGTGTGTCTCACACCAAGTGGGTTTAGTCAAATGACGGAGCTCTAACCAGGTCGAATCAAACTGTTAATATTTACGATGGAGAGAAGATGGCATAGCAGGTTATTGCACTGAAGACACTGACTAGCAATAAAGCAGTAGATCAACATAAATATTTTTTTAACCTGATATTGCACTAATTAAATCAGCCAATTTGACACATATCTGTTTGTTATATTCAATATTCAAATTTGGAAAATATAGAACTAAATACATAATGGTATTATCAGAGCCATATACACTGAGTGTACAAACATAAGGAACACCTTCTCTTTCCATGACATACACTGGCCAGGTGAAAGCTATGATCCCTTATTGACGTCACTTGTTAAATCCACATCAAATCAGTGTAGATGAAGGGGAGGAGACAGGTTAAAGAAGGATTTTTAAGCCTTGAGACAACTGAGACATGGATTGTGTGTGTGATGTGTGCCATTCAGAGCGTGAAGCGGCAAGACAAAATATTTAAGTGCCTTTGAACTGGGTATGGTAGTTGGTGCCTGGTGCACCGGTTTGAGTGTGTCAAGAACTGTAACACTGCTGGGGTTTTTCAAGCTCGATAGTGTCCCGTGTGTATCAAGAATGGTCCACCACTCAAAGGACATCCAATGTGGGAAGCATTGGAGTCAACATGTGCCAGAATCCCTGTGGAACGCTTTCGACACCTTGTAGAGTCCATGCGCTGATAAATTGAGACAGTTCTGAGGGAGAAATGAGGTGCAACTCAATATTATAGGAAGGTGATAATAATGTTTTGTACACTCAGTGTATAGCGATGTAGTCTATGTAGCGCTGGTTATAATGTGTTATGACATCACAATATTCAAATGTGTTTTATTACCTGTTGATGGATGTCATTTTCTCCCCTGAGATACTGCAACACCCATGACAATGGTGATGCCACCAGGCACTGTACAAATTGTTACATTGAGTGGCTGGATAGACAATAACTGTGGTGACAGCAGTTGACTAATCATCCCTGAGAAATACCTTACTCTGAAGTATTGACACAGTGTGACAGGTACCATTATGAAATGAAGAACTAGCTGTCACAACTGACTTTATCCTCGCTTTGTGAAGAATTATTTTTTTGCTTCAATGTCTTACCATCTGGTTTAACTACAGTAAATCAAGTCAACATAAGCCACAGTCAATTGATACAAAGGCCGGAATAACTATGTTTGCTGTTATGCCTATCTTTTTTAAAAGACATAATGAAGGACAAAGAACAAAATAAGATACATATCTATCTGAAGGGTAAGTTAAGAAGAGGGTGTGGAGGGAAATAATGTATGAGAAATACAAGAACGCCCTTCCCACAATAAAACAATTAGGACATTAGGGAATACTGGTATTGTGATGTCATAGAACAGTGGCAGCCGCCGGTTGGCTGAAAACCCGGGGAGCGGGGTGGTTGGAGTTGTCAATAAAGCAGCATGACAGAAATATGATGCCATGTTTTCAAACCACCGGTAGTTTCTTTGAGAAGATGTATAAAGCGATCTGTCCATTTCAACAACAGCATAAATACACCTATTTAACTTTTGCATGTAAAAAAAAATGAATGACCACTGCTGCACATGCGGACACTGTTTTGAACAGATTCGATCATACTATTCAGAATGAGCGGCCAGCTCACGAACGAAGGAGTACACAATGGAGTACTCAACAAGCATGCAGATGCACTAAGTGAAAACACAATATCCCTAACTTGGGATAGCTAGCTAACATAATGTCACAAAGCATGATGTGCTAGCCAGTTAACTTCTACTCTGAAATAACTTCATATTTTTGAGTAGCTGAAATATTACTTTAGAAAGACTTGAAATTGGCATGGGAGCTCACTAGCTAGCAAAGCTACCAACTAGCTAGCTGCTTATCAAAGGTCAACTGGTTAATTTGAAGAAAAAAAATGACTGAACTATTTCTCAATGTTTCTCAAAATTACTGGAGCTGGCTAACTAATTTGATCATCCTTTGCGCTACAACGGTTTTATGCTGTTTTAGTCGACACAACATGTCGACCTGTCACCCACCGTAGAACCTGATGAATAATAAAATTGACCAGCCACCGTCATGCTTTTTTGTCCTCCCAGACCTGCGATGAGAAAGTTCTAGCTAGTGTATCCCTCTCTCCTTCGACTCTTGTCGGTTGTAGATGTCCGGTTTATCATGTCCCAGGCTCTCATGACTGTTATTATTGTTTATTTACTGCTCTCTCTGGGAGAGCAGACCCAGAAGCTCTGACGGGACTCACATTTGAGTGACCCAGGACAGTCCATTTACTTTGTGCTGCCACAATTTGTGCTATAAAATTCTGTGATTTTCAGTTCCCCCTCATAGCAAATAGCTGGCAACACAATCCAAGCAATGTTTGCATGGCCTATGCACCTGCGGAGCTGCTGGCAGTCACTGAGGGGCAGAGTAGTAAGTAACTGAACAGCTTGTTTTGATCAAACAGGAAAATATACACATTTACCACACTTCTATGAGCATTTTAAACATAATCAATGAATGATGTAATATACAGTACCAGCCAAAAGTTTGAACACACCTACTCATTCAAGGATTTTACTTTCATTTTACCATGTTCTACGTTGTAGAATAATAGTGAAGACATCAAAACTATGAAATAACACATATGGAGTCATGTAGTTAGCAAAAAAGTGTTAAAGAAAATCAAAATATATTTTATATTTGAGATTCTTCAAAGTAGCCACCCTTTGCGTTGATGACAGTAGACACAGTCGTCCTTTGGTCTGATGAGTCCAAATGTGAGATTTTTGGTTCCAACCACAGTGTCTTTGTGAGATGCAGAGTAGGTGAACGGGTGACCTCCACATGTGTGGTTCACCAAACCTCAACCCAAATGAGATGGTTTGGGATGAGTTGGACCTCAGAGTGAAGGAAAAGCAGCCAACAAGTGCTCAGCATATGTGGGAACTCCTTCAAGACTGTTTGGAAAAGCATTCCAGGTGAAGCTGGTTGAAAGAATGCCAAGAGTGTGCAAAGCTGTCATCAAGGCAAAGGGTGGCTACTTTGAAGAATCTCAAATAGAAAATACATTTAGATTTGTTTAACACTTTTTTGGTTACTACATGATTCTACAATGTAGAAAATAGTTAAGATAAAGAAAAACCCTGGAACGAGTAGGTGTCCAAACTTTTGACTGGTACTGTACATATTTTTATGCAAAAATGTGTTTACTTATTTTTTTGGACCACCCTAATGGGCAGGCCCTAATTAGTTAGCCACTGTCGTAGAATCAAAAACATCAGGCAACCTCTAGCTATCAAAACATGACCATTTGCAGTACCAGATCTAGCCAATGGTGGAGACAACTATATGGATTCCATAGTGACAGGATGCCTGGCCACATTCCTCCAACATTTGCATCAATCAACCACAGCTTGTTAGGGTAAATTAATAGTATAATAGTGCCTTCAGAAAGTATACCCCTTGACTTATTCCACATTTTGTTGTGATACAGCCTGAATTCAAAATGGATTAAATATATTTTTTTCTCAGCCATCTACACACACAATACCCCATAATGACAAAGTGAAAACGTTTTTAGAAATTGTAGCAAATCTATTTAAAATAAAATACAGAAATATCTCATTTACATAGGTATTCACACCCCTGAGTCAATACTTTGTAGAAACACGTTTGGTGGCGATTAATGCTTTGAGTCTTCTTGGGTATGTCTGTGTCAGCTTTGCACATCTGGATTTGTGGATTTTCTCCCATTCTTCCTTACAGATTTTTCTCAAGTTCCGTTAAGTTAGATAGGGAGCAGCGGTGAACAGCAGTCTTCAAGTCTTTCCACGGATTTTCAATCGGATTCAAGTCTAGGCTTTGGCTGGGCCGCTCAAGGACTTTCACATTCTTGTTCTGAAGCCATTCCAAATCAAATCAAAGTTTATTTTTCATGTGTGCCGAAGACAACAGGTGTAGTAAACCTTACAGTGAAATGCTTACTTACAGGCTCTAACCAACAGTGCAAAAAGGTATTAGGTGAACAATAGGTAAGTAAAGAAATAAAAAACAACAGTAAAAAGACAGTGATGCTTTGGCTGTATGCTTGGGGTCATTGTCCTGTTAAAACATAACAATTCCCCCCAATCTAAGGTCTTAGCACTCTGAAGCAAGTTCTCATCAAACATTGGCCTGTATTTAGCTCCATTCGTTGTTCCCTTTATCCTTACCAGTCTCCCAGTCACTGCAGCTGAAAAGTATCCCCCATAGCATGATGCTGCCACCACCATGCTTAACAGTGGGGATGGTGTTAGACAGGTGATGAGCTGTGCCTGGTTTTACATTTTTTTTCTCATCGGACCACAGAATGTTTAGCTTTATTATCTCAGAGTCTTTCATGTCTTTTTTCAAGCTCCAGGCTTGCCGTCATGCGCCTTTTCCTCAGGATTGGCTTCTGTCTGGCCACTCTCCCATAAAGCCCAGATCGGGGAAGTGCTGGAGAGATTGTTGTCCTGGCAGGTCCTCCCATCTCAGCCAAGGAACTCTGTAGTTCTGTCAAAGTTGTTATTGGGTTCTAAGTTACCTCCCTGACCAAGGTCGTTCGTGCACTGTTGTTTAGTTTGGTTGGACGGCCAGCTCTAGGCAGAGTCTGGGTAGTTCCATATTTTTTACCACTTCAAAATGATGGAGACCACTATGCTCTTGGAAACTTTCAACACTCTAGAAATGGTTTAATTAACACCCTTCCACAGATACATGCCTCATCACAATTATATCTCGTAGATATACGCACAGTTCCTTGGACTTCATGGGTTCGTTTCTGCTCTGACATGCTCTGTCAACTGTGCGACCTTACATAGACAGGTGTGTTTCTTTCTAAATAATTTCCAAACTATTTAATTGGCCACAGCCGGACTCCAATCAAGTTGTAGTGACATCTCAAGGATGATCAAAGGAAATTGGATGCACTTGAGCTCCATTTGGAGTTTCATAGCAAAGGGATGTGAATACTTATGTAAATGAGATATTTCTGTGTTTCATTTTCACTTTGTCATTACGAGGTATTGTGTGTAGATCGGTGAGAAAAAAAACATATTATATTTATTTTGAATTCAGGCTGTAACACAACAAAATGTGGACAAGGTCAAGGGGTATGAATACTTTTTGAAGGCACTGTTGTAACGATTCTCGTCTGGTGAAAGAGAAGAGGACCAAAATGCAGCGTGGTAAGTGTTCGTCATAATTTAATTGAAAACTGAACACTACACAAAATAACAACGAGGAGAAAACGAAACAGTTCTGCAAGGTGAACAGACACTACACAGAAAATAAACAATCACAACCAAAATGGGGTAAACAGGCTACCTAAGTATGATTCTCAATCAGAGACAACGATCGACAGCTGCCTCTGACTGAGAACCATACCAGGCCAAACACAGAAATATAACAACATAGAAAAAAGAACATAGACTACCCACCCCAACTCACGCCCTGACCAACCTAACACAAAGACATAAAAAAGGAACTAAGGTCAGCACGTGACAGTACCCCCCCCAAAGGTGCGGACTCCGGCCGCAAAACCTGAACCTATAGGGGAGGGTCTGGGTGGGCGTCTGTCCGCGGTGGCGGCTCTGGCGCGGGACGTGGACCCCACTCCACCATAGTCTTTGCCCGCTTAAGTGGCGCTTTTGGAGCGGCGACCCTCGCCACCGACCTCGGACTGGGGACCCTCGCAGCGGGCCCCGAATAGATGGGATACTCCGGCAGCGCCGTAGTGAAGGGCGACTCCGGCAGCGCCGTAGTGAAGGGCGACTCCGGCAGCGCTTGACTGACGGGGGGCAGCTCCTGACTGACGGGGCGGCTCCGGCAGCTCAGGACAGACGGACGGCTCCGGCAGCTCAGGACAGACGGGCGGCTCCGGCAGCTCAGGACAGACGGGCGGCTCTGGCAGCTCAGGACAGATGGGCGGCTCTCGCTGCTCCGGACAGGAGGGAGACTCTGGCTGCTCCGGACCGGAGGACGACGTTGGAGGCTCCGGACTAGAGGGCGACACTGGAGGCTCCGGACTAGAGGGCGATGGTGGAGGCTCCGGACTAGAGGGCGTCGCTGGAGGCTCCGGACTAGAGGGCGTCGCTGGAGGCTCCGGACTAGAGGGCGTTGCTGGAGGCTCCGGACTAGAGGGCGACGCTGGAGGCTCCGGACTAGAGGGCGACGCTGGAGGCTCCGGACTAGAAGGCGTTGCTGGAGGCTCCGGACTGACGTCCTTCGTTGGAGGCCTCATGCCATGGCTCCTCACCGGAGGCTTCGTGCCATGGATCCTCATTGGAGGCTTCGTGCCATGGATCATCACAGGAGGCTTCGTACCATGGATCATCACAGGAGGCTTCTTACCATGGATCATCACAGGAGGCTTCTTACCATGGATCATCACTGGAGGCTTCTTACCACGGATCATCACTGGAGGCTTCTTGCCACGGATCATCACTGGAGGCTTCGTGCCCTGGACCATCACTGGAGGCTTCTTGCCATGGATCATCACTGGAGGCTTCGTGCCATGGATTATCACTGGAGGCTTCTTGCCATGGATCATCACTGGAGGCTTCTTGCCATGGATCATCACTGGATGCTTCTTGCCATGGATCATCACTGGATGCTTCTTGCCATGGATCATCACTGGAGGCTTCGTGCCATGGATTATCACTGGAGGCTTCTTGCCATGGATCACCACTGGAGGCTTCTTGCCATGGATCATCACTGGAGGCTTTGTGCCCTGGATCATCACTGGAGGCTTCGTGCCATGGATCATCACTGGAGGCTTCGTGCCATGGATTATTACTGGAGGCTTCTTGCCATGGATCATCACTGGAGGCTTGGCTCTGGGAGAAGGCACAGGACTCACCAGGCTGGGGAGACATGCAGGAGGGTTAGATTTTTAGCACAGGCACAGGACTCACCAGGCTGGGGAGACATGCAGGAGGCCTTGTCCTTGGCCGAGGCACCGGATGCACTGGACCGTGGAGGCACACTGGCGGTCTCGAGCGCAGAGCTAGCACCACTCGTCCTGGCTGGATCCCCCCTGTAGCCCGGCAAGTGCGGGGAGTTGGAACAGGCCGCACTGGGCTGTGCTGGCGAACTGGAGAAACCGTGCGTAGGGCTGGTGCAGTATACCCCGGGCCGAGGAGACGCACTGGAGACCAGATGCGCTGAGCCGGCATCATCCCTCCTGCCTCGATGCCCACTCTAGCCCGGCCGATTCGAGGAGCTGCGATGTAGCGCACCGGGCTATGCGTGCGCACTGGGGACACCTTGCGCTTCTCCGCATAACACGGTGCCTGCCCAGTCACTCTCTCGCCACGGTACACACGGGGAGTTAGCTCAGGTCTCCTACCTGAGTCCGCCAATCTACCCGTGTGACCCCCCCCAAAAAATTCTGGGGCTGCCTCTCCAGCCCGTTACCTCGTGCCAATTCCTCGTTACCTCGCGCCAATTACCTCCCCGTTACCTCGCGCCAATTCCCGCTCCGCTCTAGCTGCCTCCAGCTCCTCTTTCGGACAGCGATACTCCCCCGGCTGTGCCCAGGGTCCTTTGCCGTCCAAAATGTCCTCCCATGTCCAGGAGTCCATGTTCCACCGCTGCTTGGTCCTTTGTTGGTGGGTGTTTCTGTAACGATTCTCGTCTGGTGAAAGAGAAGAGGACCAAAATGCAGCGTGGTAAGTGTTCGTCATAATTTAATTGAAAACTGACCACTACACAAAATAAGAACGAGGAGAAAACGAAACAGTTCTGCAAGGTGAACAGACACTACACAGAAAATAAACAATCACAACCAAAATGGGGAAAACAGGTTACCTAAGTATGATTCTCAATCAGAGACAACGATCGACAGCTGCCTCTGATTGAGAACCATACCAGGCCAAACACAGAAATATAACAACATAGAAAAAAGAACATAGACTACCCACCCCAACTCACGCCCTGACCAACCTAACACAAAGACATAAAAAAGGAACTAAGGTCAGCACGTGACAACTGTAAATTAATTTGGCAAATTAGAGAAGTGTTATATTAGTGATTTGGTATATTGAGCTTAAAGCAACTGGTTCATATCACCAGAATACTACTAGACTAACTTATCCATGCGACACAACAAAAAAATAACTAATTTCTATCATTCTGAATATCAAAACACATAGCACCATACTTGAAAAACATTGATCAACACTACTTTCACCTACTCAAAGCTGGTGAGACTAAATGCAAAAAGCCAAAGCTATTTGTGTAGTACACAGAGTGAGTTTACATCCCTGAGAGAACACATCAAATACACGTTCTTTGCTTGGATAGAGCTGAAGGACAGTAGCTTTGCATGTAGGTAAATATTGTTGTTCGTATCTGGAGGCAGCAGGACATGTCTGAAAATAAGGGTCCATAAGGGTTCGGGGATGGTGGCATCTCCACGCTCAGCCAGCTGAAACGAAAACAGCAGCGTATACTGACGTAAATCGCTTAGTGCCATTTGCATCATCATTTGCAAAAACACTTCGGCAGAGTCATTTGGGCTGTGTCTCAAATGACACTCAATTCCCTATATTGTGCATTATGGGATCCTATGGACCCTGGTCAAAAGTAGTGGACTACATAGGGATATAGGGAATAGGGTGCCATTTGGGATACAGCCTTGGTCAATGCCAGATTGCGGCATCGGGGCACTTGAGGATAGGAGAGAGGAGGATGCCACTGCGACTCTGTAGAGTCAGAGTCTGGCTGCAGTGACATTGCTAACAAAACAAGGCTTGTAGGATTGTGATGTAATGATTATGATTTTAGCCACCCATCTGCATCTGTATGATTCAAGTCAGCTAACAAAACAACAGGGCACAGCCTGCTTTGGGGATCAGACAAGTATCCACGGGCAGCATAGAAGGCCACATTCAGATCTAGAATGTAGACTGCAAATAACCCAAGTGGGTGTTCCAAACCTCCTCAGATATATTTGCCCCCCTTTGACTCTCCTCATCATAAGGACTCACACGGGCCACAACACCAATGTAACAAACCCAGGTATCCTGTGTGCAACCAAACAGTGTTAACCTGCTAAGCTGAAGCTCAGGGAGCCAACATACGTACATTGGAAGTCGTAAGTTTACATACACCTTAGCAAAATATATTTAAACTCAGTTTTTCACAATTCCTGACATTTAATCCAAGTAAAAAATCCCTGTCTGAGGTCAGTTAGTGTAACGGCTGTCGTAATCCTCCTCCTCGGACGAGGAGGAGAGGCGAGAAGGATCAGACCAATATGCAGAGTGGAAAGTGGTCATCTTTTAATTCACGTAGACTGAACACTTAACATACAAAACAACAAACGTGACAAAACCGCAAACAGTCCCGTGTGGTACTAACACTGACACGAGATACAAACACCCACACCAACCACGTGAATCACAGGCTGCCTAAGTATGATTCTCAATCAGGGACAACGATTGACAGCTGTCTCTGATTGAGAATCATACCCGGCCGAACACAAACAACCCAACATAGAAAATAACACCTCGACAACCCACCCCAACTCACGCCCTGACCAACTAAATAAACACAAGAAAAAGGAAAAACAGGTCAGGAACGTGACAGTTAGGATCACCACTTTATTTTAAGAATGTGAAATGTCAGAATAATAGTAGAGAGAATGATTTATTTCAGCTTTTATTGCTTTCATCACATTCCCAGTGGGTCAGAAATTGACATACACTCAATTAGCATTTGGTAGAATTGCCTTTAAAATGTTTAACTTCCCACATAAAGTTGTCAGAGCTGGTGTAACTGAGTCAGATTTGGAGGCCTTGCTCGCACACGCTTTTTCAGTTCTGCCCACAAATTTTCTATGGGATTGAGGTCAGGGCTTTGTGTTGGCCACTCCAATACCTTGACTTTGTTGTCCTTAAGCCATTTTGCCACAACTTTGAAAGTATGCTTGGGGTCATAGTCCATTTGTAAGACCCATTTGCGACCAAGCTTTAACTTCCTGACTGATGTTTGAGATGTTGCCTCAATAAATCCACAATTTTCCTACCTCATGATGCCATCTATTTTGTAAAGTGCACCAGTCCCTCCTGCAGCAATGCACCCCCACAACATGATGCTGCCACCCCTGTGCTTCACGGTTGGGATGGTGTTCTTCGGCTTGCAAGCCTCCCCCTTTTTCCTCCAAACATAACGATGGTCATTATGGTCAAACAGTTCTATTTTTGTTCCATCAGACCAGAGGACATTTCTCCAAAAAGTACGATCTTTGTCCCCATGTGCAGTGGCAAACCATAGTCTGTATTTTTATGGCGGTTTTGGAGCAGTGGCTTCTTCCTTGCTGAGCGGCCTTTCAGGTCATGTCGATATAGGACATGTTTTACTGTGGCTATAGATACTTTTGTACCTGTTTCCAACAGGATCTTCCCAAGGTCCTTTGCTGTTGTTCTGGGATTGATTTGAACTTTTCGCACCAAAGTATGCTCATCTCTAGGAGACAGAACTCGTCTCCTTCCTGAGCCATATGAAGGCTGCGTGGTCCCATGGTGTTTATACTTGCGCACTATTGTTTGTGCAGATGAAGGTGCTACCTTCAGGCTTTGGAAATTGCTCCTAAGGATGAACCAGACTTGTGGAAGACCAACATTTTTTTTTCAAGACCACCGGCCTTGAAATACACCCACAGGTACACCTCCAATTGACTCAAATGATGTCAGTTAGCCTATCAGAAGCTTCTAAAGCCATGACATCATTTTCTGGAATTTTCCAAGCTGTTTAAAGGCACAGTCAATTTAGTGTATGTAAACTTCTGACCCCTTGGAATTGTGATACAGTGAATTATAAGTGAAATAATCTGTCTGTAAAGAATTGTTGGGAAAATTACTTATGTCATGCACAAAGTAGATGTCCTAACCGACTTGCCAAAACTATAGTTTGTTCACAAGAAATTTCTGGAGTGGTTGAAAAATGAGTTTTAATAACTCCAACCTAAGTGTATGTATACTTCTGACATCAACTGTAAGTCTTCACAGGTCTCAAGCAAAGTTACTTATCATGTGAGCATGGTGAACGAGACATAATGGTCTGGGAAAAATAAGAGGTATTAGGGCTATGCTTCAGCTGCAATAGAAAGTCTTATAGGAATTCCTGACTCATTCTCAAAGATTCCTCTTTACACTTAGGTCTTAAGTGTTCCTTATCTAGAGTCAGCCCTGGACTCTTTCACTGACCAGTAGACCAACTAAAGCAGGGGGAAATGTTTTGGCAAGAGAAAATCATATTAAAAACACAACATAAAGAGATTTACACAACTTTCTCCACTTTCTAGTATTGCGCCTTTATTTAAATTCACTGGGCTATCAATAAAAGTATATTCACATTGTAGTCATATTTATTGTTTCTTGTTTCTTGCTATTATCCTCTCTTATAAACTACTAATATAGCCAGCCTACTATTGTCATGATAGTGTTATTATGATTACAGGTGAAATCAAATAGATTCTAATGTTATCTTGTTATCGTTTCGAGTGGTACTACAAAGATAACTTTTATGCTCCTGAACAGATAAGACAAGCTGGAATGGGACTCATCGGGAAAACATGGGACTCATGGGAAAACATCGCCAAGAAGAAATTGAACTCCCTGTTGTTACGTCGTCGTACCGCTAGGTGGGTCCTACCAGTGTCATTACCATTTGCTTGTATTTGCCGTATCTGTTCTGTTTGTTAGCAGTTTTCTGTAAAGGGATTACACGCTGGGAAATGTTAAAAAGGGGGAAATGATCAGAGCGTTCGATTCTAATCCCTGTTTACATTTGCATTTGAATTCATCTTTAGATGGATCAAGATTTCTTTCTCCGTGACCTTTTGTTAACCTTGCAGCTAACTGGTGATTTTACCACAACAGTTCGTTTACAGCAGAAATGTAGCCTGTTTTCTCAATGGCCTGGAAGACTTTACAGTGTAAATTACAAATTGTGTTAAGGTAAATTATATGTTTATTATAAACTCACAAACGTGGATATATTGGAGAGCAAATTAGCTATTAAAAATTGTTTTCAATGATCCAACAAAGTCTTTTCATAAATAAACGAACACAAACGATCGAAGGAATTCGTAGCCTACGCATAGTCAGATGCGGCCGTGCGTAAAGTCCATCCAATAGGTAAATTGTCCATTCAATGGGAAAATAACAATAACAATTTCCAAAGTTAATGAATATTTAAAAAAGGTTTCACATAGCTATTTAGTTTTATTTGGAGCGTAGCCTATTACACAATGTGTAATGGTTTTCCTAACTGATTTTTGGCTATTGCTTTTTATTTCATGTTCTACTTTTTTTGCATGTTAACAATTGTTAGTGTTTATTGAAAATTACCATGTAAGAAATAGGTCTACTATAACCACAAACAAACACAGCCTGATGTGGGCAATTTCGTTTACACCTAGCTTTTAAATCGTTTTGCAGGCTGCTCATTGGTAGATTGAATAGCGTTTGGACATTTTTACCTTTTCATTGCCAGTTTGAATAACTTTGCCAAAGAAGTTCGGATAAAAAACTAAGTCATGTTTTATATTAAAGTGAAGGATAGACATGTATGGATTTGATTGACTTTAATGCATGGCTAAGTTTAAAAGGTGTTTTATTTCATAACATATTATTTTTAATGAATAAGACAACATCACAGATTAGAGTTGACGTCTGACACAGTCGATAACGAATATAATGTAATCTAGCCTGTTTTGCATTGAATAAACAAAGAAATTGTGAGTTACAAAAACAAAGCTATTTAGAATAAGAACAGCCTTTTTAAGAGTCTATAAAAGTATTAAGCTCTAGTTTAAAACTCAAACAAGAAAGCAAATGCAAGATAGCACATGATTTTATTGTCGTTAGTAAGGCGTTACAATACTCCTCAACTAATGATATGCGTCACTCGTCAGGGGTAGTGTGTTGAGTCTGTGTGCGTGAGGGGATGGTCGGGGTGAGCAAGTTGAGATGAGGTTTTCTCCTGAGAAAAACCAGGCCTGGTTGACTTACTTGCAATCAATGTTTTCTGAAGAAACACGCTGAGGTTAACCAAAATACAGATTTTTTTCCCGATGGAGTCAATGACAAAATGATTGTAAACTGAGTAGACTACTAAACCTATAAAGACAGACTATATAACCCATTAATAATATTTAGAAAACGAGGACTACTTTTGCAGTGAGGCAACATATCGAATGACACTCTAAATGTTGGCTCTACTAAACCGATAAGTACATTTGAGGGGTGGTAGCTAAAAGGTTGGAATACTCTTAAGAGAGGAAAGATATCACTAAGGTAAACAACAAGCGACTTGGTTTGAACGTTTGGCCACGCAATGCAACCGTCCGGTTCTCGTGGATGCGAGCCCAACAGTAACATTCCTGACAAGTAACAAATTACTGTGGGCGTAGTATTGTTAGTCCCTCTTGTCCAGCATGTATCACCGAGCAAATATATTGGAGATTCTTCATTCTCCCTCCTCTGAGCGTGGGCTGCTTCATGAACAGGCTAACTATCTTACCTATTGTCACCACAATTAATAATTAGCCTTCGCCATTTCCTCTCTTTTTTCACCTACTCCACCTACGCTTGTTAACCACTGGTCTAGACAACTCATTCACTACACTTATTGATGGGGTCCTGGTTGTTATGGAATGTGGATGAAAAAATATATCATATTTCAACATAAGTATAATGCCTCTTAATATGCTCAGTAATGCTTATTCTGCCTTTCTTAAATTGCAACGTCATGTTAGTTCAGAATATAGAACAGAAAGTTCCATTCAACACTTATGAAACTGTACATACAAAGGACTCTCCGTATCAGTGAGAGAAATCTTGACTTCTTTCTGCTGGTCCGGGGTTACCAGAAGGCTTGCTGTCGGCCTAACCTCGTTTCTGTAATAGATCAGCTCATTGATTCAATTAGATAGGCCAATGCAGGCTCGGGACCGATCTGAAAACGATGGCGTCACTTCCAATTCGAGTGTTAAACAGATTTCAACCCAAAAACAGATATTGGGTTCTGTGGTGAGCCCTTTTCGCTTGGGTCAGAAATATCTAATGACATTACGCAGTCCTCTTTGTGTAACGCGGACCACGGAAAACAGTGGATTTTATGTATTTAGTTTTAGCAATAAGCAAAGTGCATCCACCTCTCACCATAGCCCAACCCTCTGATAGGCATAACCAAATGGATGTCTACACTTTTAAAGGAAGTATAGGGAATCCGAGAATCGGGGAGAAACGAAATGGGGGGATAGCAAATGTCCAACTCTTTCTTTATTTCTCTGCCGGTTCGGGAGAGGTTTCTTCAGAGGGGTTTGACATATACGTGCTGTTATCAGATTGATGGGCCGGTTTGATTGAAGTGGCTTTGTCATGCAAATGTCAGCTACGTGATCGATGATCGCAGTGCGCTGACAAACTTCTGGAGGTCCCCCTCACCATTGGCGCCGTGACGGCACACGTGACCAGCAGCTGAGGTTCAAAAAGTGTTACAGGGAATCCCAGGGTGACTGCTCAGGGAGGTGAGCTCTTCTTTTTTTCTCTTCCACATGACATACCGAGAGGTTGCAGGGTAGGAGGAATCCCCCGAAACGCAGGTTGACCCTCCGTCATCAATTTGCACATGGAGAATTCTAGAATGAACTCTTTCTTAGAGTACTCAATTTGTAACCGTGGGACGAACGCCTACTCACCCAAGTCCGGATACCACCACTTGGACCAAGGCTTCCCGGCCCCTCTTCACTCGGGCTCCGGCACAACAAGTGACAGCTATAACGGTGAGGGACGGCTTTACATGGGGGGCAGCGCCCAGGCGGTTGTGGCTCAACATCAGCACCAGAGCAGTAGCTACGCGCATCAACATCAGCCACAGCCGCATCATGCCAGCATGGTTCTTCCATATGGCAGTACAGGTACTGCGGGATATGGGGCGCAGGCGTGCGCAAACCCGGACTATGGACACCCACAGTACTTTATCAACGAGCAGGAAGGGATGTACTATCAATCATCGGGCCTTTCCGCCTCCAATGTAGGCCCCAACTACGGCTCTCTGGCCGGGGCATACTGCGGGGCGCAGGGGGCTGTCCCCGCGGCACAGTACCAACACCACGGCTGCGAGGGCCAGGACCACCAGCGGGGTTATTTGCAGAGCACCTATGTTGACATTTCGGCCTCACAGGAGAGGGAGAAGGACGCAGAGCAAACACCACAAGGAAAGACTTTCGACTGGATGAAAGTCAAGAGGAACCCCCCTAAAACAGGTGAGATGGGAGAGTCCAAAAAAAACAATCACACTGACCCATGCACGAAATCGAAAGGTTTTTGTCAAATAAGGTAATTCAAAGTTCATTACAAGTCAACCAGGTGACCCAAACATGTCGACCCACCGCTCAGGTAGGCTAATGGATGTGATATGGAAATGCAGATGCACTCTCCAGCCCATAAGGGACATACATGACTGAGGACTGAGGATAGTGTTGCCTCACTCCACTATCGCTGATCCACAACCTATGGGGATTTCTCAGCAACATTCCGGGTCATAGTGGTATCTCTGACGAGACATGCCTCTGGTAGATTTGCCTGATGTGTTATTTTCTCCCCGTCTACTCAGCCCGTGCACTAATGCATCGAGCAGACGTGCTTTCTTACGCCCTAGGAAGTGCCCCAACTCTGTTGTCTTTAATTAACTTGTCCCAGTTCTCGTTTTTGTTGGTCTCCATTGTATTCCCCAGCCTTTCCTTCCTCGCCATGCTTGGCCGGTCTGAATTGAGTGCACCGAACCACGTTTCAACCTCACTCAGTAGGCCTACTGCTGTGGTCAAAGATCGTAAAACGTTACGGTCGGAATATGGAATTACACGTATCATATGCGTTTATATCTCCCCAAACGTGGAGCAGCTTTATTTAATTCTTCAGGAGTGAGTAATGGGTAAAGAAGTAGGAGGTTGAGTCTGTGAACTGGCCTATATACAGTAGTCAACAGTTTGGGACTTGAAATGGTTGGGTGCGTAATTGATGACCCCTTTAGTATGTCATTATTCAATCTTTATTCCAAATAAATATTTTAATCATTAAGAATGATTTATGCGGTAGTGATGTCAAGTCGCACTTTTTTTCCCTTTAGGAGCTTAACAATAGAACGATGGATTGGTGAATTTAATATGACTTCGAATACGGGACAATTTTCATATTTTACACATACAATTTTCATATTTTAGGCATACAATCTATTCCACATTGTAATGCGTTTCTCCCCCTCTTTCTCTTGTTTTCCCCCAGCCAAAGTGGCTGACTATGGAATGGGACCTCAGAACACCATCCGCACCAACTTTACAACCAAACAGTTGACCGAGCTCGAGAAGGAGTTCCACTTCAGCAAGTACTTGACGCGGGCCAGGCGCGTGGAAATCGCCGCCACCCTCGAGCTCAACGAAACGCAGGTGAAAATCTGGTTCCAGAACCGCAGGATGAAACAGAAGAAGCGGGAGAAAGAGGGCCTGGCCCCGGCCTCTAGCACCGGTTCCTCCAAAGACCTGGAAGACAACTCGGACCATTCCAGCTCCATATCTCCTGGTGCGTCTCCCAGCTCGGAGACCTAACGGACCAAATAAACTGCAACTTGCAGGCACTGAACTTCAAAGTGAGGATCTCGAATGTGAAAAAAAAAGTTGTTTGATTGATAATAAGTCAAAACATTCCTATACATGCTTGAATAGACTATTCGACTGGTTATGCTACACGTCTGTAATAGGAGTTTGTTTTTTTATATGATTTAAACTCAAATAATTACTTCGAAACGCACATTTCGAGAGAGAAAAAAAACGACGTGACAAAAGCACAAATGTGGAGGAAGTGCGCAACATCTTTCTAGACTAGACGTTTCTTTCCACCCCACAAAATCTGTTTGGATGTAAAGGGTCGTAAATCTTCATACCCACGACTATTGGAGTGATGCACTTTTTGCATGTTTACAAATCTCAAAGCGAGCCTTATAACAATGTTTATACAGGGAGCCTCTTGGCAAAACATTATAGTATTGTTGAATTTGTTTCTATTTTGTAATGTTTTTCGGAATGTATTTTTTTGGTTCTTCTTATTTGTATAGAGGTTTTGACATGAAGCAACTTTACCGTCAGTAAGTTAGGTAGAAAGGGTTCATGTGTTACTGACTCTTTGCACTATAGAATTACAGGGTATTCCTTTACACGGGAAGTTGTGTTATTGACTTGGCGGATGTTCTTTAATTGAAATATACAGTAAAATTACTAATTTCAACACGAGCCGGTGGATTACCCAATTAAATTCAGTCTAGTAATGTTAACACGTGTCTGTATAGCCTATTGTTATTGTCTAAATAGCAGACGTGAACTAAACCTGCACAGGGAGTGGTTCACGCAAGATGACGTTATCCAAAATGACGAACGATGATTAGAGGGAGTATTTATATTAATAAATGGCCAGAGGATAGAAAACGTTTATCATGTCATACAACTAAAAGGAAAGTTTATTGCAACGTTCAACACCTGCCTGAGTGAAACCAACTCGACCATTTCCTTTTGAATTGGGCCTTTTTGGATAAATAGGCTGTAACTTTTCCAGTATGGAGTCAAAGGTTTTGATAATAGGCTAGTGTCTTGCGAAAAACAGGGTATTCTGAAGTTAGTTTTATTTACTACGGTTAGGCCTACATTTCGGTTTCAAGGCAATAGGAGTGGATTGTATTATTTGTATGTGCAGACCGACTGAGTTATATTAGTTAATGTCTGTTTTACATGTTTTTTTGGAAAGGATCTCAGTCAATGCTGGTTCATCTCTGTCTACCTCAAATAAAAAATAAGATATTGCAGATTTTGTTGTTAGTTGTATTATAATTCATGGCAGATACGTGCATTTATAATTGTTCTTAATGATTATCTTGATTGTAAAAAAATGTATATTCCATGAGGCATGAACCTGGGCCTAGAGTAGCCTATTTGTTGCCATGGTCGATTCCTTTTGAATGAGTTTTGTCCCAAAATGTGATAGCTAGTACATCACACAAGTGACGTACAGATTCTAACGTATTTCAATGGTATTACTGCGTACAGTAAGCCTACCCTTGGTTTGACCCCCGTGGAACTTACGAAACTAGCCCTACAAGCCCAATAGTGTTGCCCTGCACTCTGCGTGGGGTGTGGAATGTTGCGGTGCATTCCGGGTGGCACACGCTGACCTTTTTACCCATGGACGCCTCTGGGATATCTAAACATGTAAACATACTCTCCTCTCCCCAAGTCGCTCTCTACCTCACACTCTCCGTATAGGCTCGAAACAAACTGGTACGAACTTTGCACTGTTTTTAACGTTCTCTGAAACACACCCTTGATGGGTTGGAGAGGTAAACTCACGAGAGAAAAAAACGCATTCTTTAGCGTGCAGTGTTGTTTGTCCATGTTCAGGCCTATCAAGGAGCGTCTGTATCTCGGTCTCATCTATAGCTAGGACACTGCTGTCCCCATGCATCACCCTATAGCAGGTGAAGACTAAAACAGACTTCAACTGGGAATAAAATAGAGTTATATACAGGTGTAGACGGCCAGCCTAGATTTATGTACAACGCCATTAGCCCACGGCAAGGCTGTTCACTAAACAATCTTCTGATAAGAAGCCAGGTGTATGATAATTAGGTATACATAGAACAGAATATATGCTATTTCAATTATTAGTACCATGCAGGTATGTCACAATATTGTGGTAATACAGACCACTATATTTGTAATAAAAAAAAACGTTGGAAAGTTGAATTAGTGACAATGTTTGGCTATTTTAAACACAGACCATTGATTAGCAGGTACATTTAAATAGGAATGTGGGGGTTCTTTTTTGACTGTGTGTGTCAAGCTCAATCATCAGCTCGTCTCTGCCACTGGGGTTTGGTGAAAGGCTGCTGTCCATCCAATCCCCCCCCCCCCCCCCCCCCCTCTCTCACACACACACACACACACACACACACACACACACACACACACACACACACACACACACACACACACACACACACACACACACACACACACACACACACAGTGGCCTTAAAAGGTACGGATGTAAACTCTAGTAGCCCTAAAACGAACCGCTGCAGCATCAATTCAATTCGTCCACTTAACCTATTAAACAATGACTTAAACCTATCAACTGATAAAAGACTTAAACCTACATCTAATGATGGTGGGGGGTTTGTCGGACAGTTGCTGAGCTTCTTTCATGGTTGACAACTATAACAGCATGGTTATATTATTTCTTAATTAGTTACATAAGTAGGCTAGTCATTCCGCAAAATAGGTGATATAGGAGTTTTTATAGACAATGCACCAACTATTGCTTTAAATGTAAACTTTTAGAGAGGCCATAACGTTTTGTGGAGAGTAAGATCACAATAACTTACATTAAAGGACAGACTCCATTATAATACATAAATTATAACGCAACATAAAATCGTGCATGATAGCACTGTGGATCCACACAGTGGCAATGACGTGCCCTTGTGACCATCTGTGGTGCAGTTGATGTTAATTTCAAGCCTGCTGTTTGGGCGTTTGTCCTGTGTTCCCTCTGCAGAGCTTTGATCCGGCCGCTGATCCCCGCAGTGCCGTGCACATCCTCACAAAATGACGAAGAAGCTATAGCCCGACTATGGTATGCCGAGTTGTCCAAAGCTCGCAGCCCACCTATGAGTAGCTCACCAAACAATTCTGAAAGTACATGCAATGTTCACGTGTTTCACCACAAACTGTCGTAAACAAATCTCACTAGTATCAGACACCAGTTGATGTGATAACCGTCTTGTGGGTTGACAGAAATACTTTCCCGAAAACCTTCTCAATTATATGTTAACCCCAAAGTAGACTTACCTGGCAGAAGTATATAATGTGTCTATTATTTGTTATTTGCAAACTTTCCCATGAAATGAGCAGCAGCAGTACAGAACCATAGACAGGCACATTAGATGGCACATTCCTCACTAGCTAGAGGCACAATTAAAAGGGCCAGATGCGCAATTAAGGGAGAATTACACTACTAATGCTAAATGTTTTTTTGAAACCTTTATTTAACTAGGCAAGTCAGTTAAGAACAAATTCTTATTTACAATGACGGCCTACCGGGGAACAGTGGGTTAACTGCCTTGTTCATGGGCAGAACGACAGCTTTTGACCTTGTCAGCTCGGGGATTCGATCCAGCAACCTTTCGGTTACTGACCGAAACCACTACGCTACTGCCGCAGTTTTCTTCCAGATAAAAAAAAGAAGGTCTTCAGGTGTGAATTAAGCATTGACATGGACTCAGAACATCATGTTTCGTTGTTTCTCTATGAACAATTGTAATTTTGAGAGTTGAAAAACAAAACCATCTAAAACCAAGATAAATAAAACTCAGAAAACATCATTTATACTTAGAGTTGTTAATTAACTCTTATTTTACCAGGTATATTGACAGAACACATTGCACTACTTTATCTTGTACGCTAAGGACCTGGGGAAGAGTTGCAGGGGAGAGGAGAAAAATGTGCCTATTTGAAAGCTAGAAAAAAATAGACATTTTTAAGTAGCTGTCATGCTAGAAAAGGTTGGAGACCCCTGGTATAGGCTCAAAAACCTACAATTCCCATAAATGATGCTGGTATAAACCTTTCAGATAAACCTTAATATAATAGTAGGCCAATAGGCCAAATTATTTTGATAACAAAGAATTTAAGACATTTCCATGTTTCTTTAGGTGACCTATTTTGATTATCTGTAAAGTGGATCCCTGAACTATTGAACTATTAACCATTTGCCTTAAGTTTCTTCCCCGTTTCAACTCATGTCAGGCTCACATACTCTCCTCAAATTCAAATACTACATCAAAGACGAAAACAATATTTGCAGAAACCTCAGCCTCCTGAACTTGAGATGAGTTATGGAAGGAAAAATCAGGAGTCAGGGGGTAACCCGATGAGTTCACCCTGAAAGAATCTCAACCCTCACCCCCCTCCACCCAAAGCAAGAATCGCGAGATAGCCCGGTCTAAATTTGCCATGCAATTAGAATGCCCAATTTAGCCTCTCTGAGCTAACAGGACGCGCCCGCAGTGGACAGGTGAGTCCGGGGGCAAGCGTTATTTAAGGTGTTAGGGATTGAGTTCTGGAGGGTGCTGACAATATGGGGGGAGGGGGGGGGGGGCTGAGGAAACGAGTTTGACAAAGTTTTTTTTCCAAGCGCTCTCTCGTGGCCTCATCTCTTCTCCAAAGTTTACGCAGACTTGGCAGTTCCATTTCATCCACGACCCTCTGACGGACTGCTTCAATATTTACACAGGCGGATTGGTTTGCCCAGGCCCCTGCCTCAAACAGCCCCGGCTTGCCAGCTTCGCTCTCCCCAGGCCCAGGTTCACCCCGAGTTCAGGCCCAAATTAATTCTCGAAAGGCGTGGGTCAGCCTGTCAGGAGCCGTAGATGAGCTTCCATCTCTCCGGGGTCATCCGCAGGTCTCTCTCTCCAAGCGCCCGTCCTGGAGCAGCACTCGGGGGCTCGCTTTGTCCTGCTCAAATTCTATAGAATCTCACCGTTGTCTCGTTTCTTTTATTTCTCTTTCCTTTGATTCTGTTTAAGGAGTTCTGTACAGTAAATGTTCATTTTGGAAGCGATAAAAGGCCCAGCTTTTCAAACTCATGGCCAGCGAACCTATTTCTACAGTTTCGTTGTTCCTCTTGTTGCCTGTAAAAAGGTCAAAGTTCAGGCCTTCACTGAATACATGCATACATAAACGAGACGCATAATGTCCCGTGCCCGCGCATAGCACAGACAGACCTTGCATCAGAAATTGTTGTGTAAAACGTCACAAAAAATGGTAGGCTATCGATGGCAAAAATGACATTTCAATCAATATGAACTTAAGTTAAATGCTTAAAGCATTGTTTGGAAATGTTAATATTATAATAATTTTATTCAGGACTAATTGCAGATTTCTACAAACATAGATTTTACAGCTACATAACTAATTATTTTACTATCCTGAATCACGTAGGTTCCTTGATCGGCTTATTATTTTCTTCATCAAAATTAGCCCACAAACTAGTCTAATTCTAAAATAGGTTCAAAGTTCACACTCTGTATTGAGTTTTCAGAGATATCATGTATTTACATGAGATGTTAGGCTAACTAATTTAACAGAATATGTCCAGTTTCCTTTAAAAAATAAATTCAATCGAAGTTGACCTACCATTTCTGAAGTGGCTTTGTACAGCTGCGAGCTAACAAATAAGAGCTTACAAATGCGTTTAAAAGTTGTGTAAAAGGACCCATGACAACTTTATTACAATGTTAGAATTCACTAATTCACTTATTTTCTATTGAAAATGTAAAGATGACAGACTGAAACTTTGAATTGTTATTCTGATATGCAACAATAGTTTCCACATATATATTTATTAAGCTTTTATTATTATTATTATTATTATTACAGTCACTTTGGATGACCAACTTCCGCCAATGCTGATTCTTCAAGGTATGTTTTTACTTTTTTCAAATCAAAAATAATGTAATCACGAAAATACATGTCGCAGTAAACCGATTAAATCTATTATTCTCAAGGATATCTTAATCGAAATAAGTCTATATAGGCCTATAGTTATTATTGTATAGCCTAAGGATAGTAGTAGAACTATTTAGCATGAATTCATAACCATAAGCTCCAACAGCTTCGCATTAATCACTTGATTAAGCTTTAATTGTGTATTTGTTCATAAAAGATAAGTCGTCCTTTCATCAGACCTGTTTTCTACTAACATGTTGAGACAATCGTGTTGAACATAGGCGCCTGCAAAAAATAACAAGTTGAAACTTTTTTTTGTTTTATAAAACATAATGCTGAAAATATTGTCGGACATACAGTATATGAAGGCGATAGGCCCATGACATGGTGATTTTCACCTATTCCACCTATGTTGCCTTTGTCCACAACATGGTCAACAACGTTGAATACTCGAAAGAGTATTTTCAATTACAATGTCTCAATAGGAAATTATAAAAAATGATTGTTATGATTACGTTTTATGATGATCAATTTTCATAATATTAATATCAATAGGCCTATATGATCGTATAGGCTAGTAAAAGTCGGTTACTGATGACTTTTGCAGCTTATCGTTATTATCCAATTATTAAATGGCATGTTAATTCCACAACATCACTGTACTTGGTGTCATTTTTCTTAGTCGCTCAGAGCAAAGTATTCGTGCAAGTAAGTAGAGGTTGCTGAGGGGAGGACGGCTCGTAATAATGGCTGGAACGGAGCGAATGGAATGGCATCAAACACGTGGAAACCACCCGCCATTACCCCAAGCCCGTTCTCCCCAATTAAGGTGGGTCCTAGAAAATACAGGGTGGCTTTCCAATGCTGCTCAATCGAATGAAGCATTACAGACCTGTGAGTGAGCCTCCCTGCAAGACATAATTTGACGAGCACTGTCGTTGTATCATGGTCCCACACCTTTCCATTTTTGTACCATATTTAGAAACAAATAACAAGACCAGTCCATGTGGAAATTATTTGTATATTAAATTACATTTCTATAGCGACTAAATGCGACTAAAATATGCTCAAATTTATTTGAGCAAAACAATCTTCGCAATCAAGGTACATTTCTTGAGTTTGAGTGTAGTTTTTTAATCCTGTTTTTTTTTGTTTCAAGTGCTACGGACAAGCCTCTCCTCTGCTTCGCATCACATTTTTGTGTGAATCCAGATCAAAAGGTTATCGACGTGACATTCCTAACTCCAGCGGACCAGAGTGAAAAAGGCCAGAGAAAACATCAGAACGCAGTCATGCGGAGACGCACAGATTGCGTGGCCTCACAACACAAACGTTTGATCGAAAATTGTACAGAAAAAGTTGAACCAATGAGCTGTCTATTTCATAAGCATTAAACTGCTACCTAACTTAATTGGTCAACTTTATTGAACTTTTATGGCAAAATGACATGGACCTACTTATTATTTTAAACAATATCATTCCAGGCTCAATCTCACATAATCAATCGGACATCCCACAATAGCGCATATTTCCATTTTAGAATCGACAAGGTCTCAACGACATAGTAGTAAGTCACGGGATCAGTGCAATGTTATTTTCAATGCCTGATAGCGTTCGATTAAAACTTCATGATTACATTCCTATTGCACAGCGTCTCCCACTGTAGCATTCTTTCAACTAAGTGACTGCTACGGTGATGTCATGCTCGGGTGAGTGAAATGTGCCCGCGCCTTTATGCTATGAAGGGCTAAACCCGTTTAACCCATCATGTCATGGCGTGCTAAATGAATACAGGTGATATGAGCTGATATGATATCTAGTACAGATAAGAGACAGTCATCCCTGCACTTTGGCCAAATGTGAATGTGGCCACCTATTCAATGAAGAAATAAAGAAGAACGGATGTGTACCAGGGGGCAATTGGGTTACACTGACGTAATTAACAAACTAGATAATACCGTGATACCATGATACCATTGACCTATGGACTTGCATTTGTCTTTGTGGGGGACTGAGAGGGATCAGAGGTTGACAGAACACACTATAGTTGTGACTTACAACAGCGGATGAAAACGAGCTAACTGTTAGAGTGGGGATGTCAGTGTGTAGTGCACAGGAGGTCGGTGGCACCTTAAACGGTGAGGACGGCTAGTGGTAATGGCTGGAGCGGTATTAGAGGAACGGTATCAAATACATCAAACACATTGTTTCCATGTGTTTGATGCCTGAGTGAAGGATGCTTGGTTGCGATAACAGAAGCCGATTCTAGATTTAATTTTGGATTGGAGATGCTTAATGTGAGTCTGGAAGGAGAGTTTACAGTCTAACCAGACACCTAGGTATTTGTAGTTGTCCACTTATTCAGTTGTCAGAGCCGTCCAGAGTAGTGATGCTGGACGGGCGGGCAGGTGCGGGCAGTGATCGATTGAATAGCATGCATTTAGTTTTACTTGCATTTAAGGGCAGTTGGAGGCCACGGAAGGAGAGTTGTATGGCATTGAAGCTCGTCTGGAGGTTAGTTAACACAGTGTCCAAAGAGGGGCCAGAAGTATACAGAATGGTGTCGTCTGCGTAGAGGTGGATCAGAGAATCACCAGCAGCAAGAGCGACATCATTGATGTATACAGAGAAGAGAGTCGGCCCGAGAATTGAAGCCTGTGGCACCCCCATTGAGACTGCCAGAGGTCCGGACAACAGGCCCTCCGATTTTACACACTGAACTCTGTCTGCAAAGTAGTTGGTGAACCAGGCAAGGCAGTCATTTGAGAAACCAAGGCTGTCGAGTCTGCCAATAAGAATGTGGTGATTGACAGAGTCGAAAACCTTGGCCAGGTCGATGAATACAGCTGCACAGTATTGTCTTTTATCGATGGCGGTTATGATATCGTTTAGGACCTTGAGTGTGGCTGAGATGCACCCATGACCAGCTCTGAAACCAGATTGCATAGCAGAGAAGGTACGGTGGGATTCGAAATGGTCGGTAATCTGTTTGTTAACTTGGCTTTCGAAGACCTTAGAAAGGCAGGGTAGGATACATATAGGTCTGTAGAAGTTTGTGTCTAGCGTATCACCCCCTTAGAAGAGGGGGATGACCGTGGCAGCTTTCCAATCTTTGGAAATCTCAGACGATACAAAAGAGAGGTTGAACAGGCTAGTAATAGGGGTTGCAACAATGTCGGCAGATCATTTTAGAAAGAGAGGCTCCAGATTGTCTAGCCCGGCTGATTTGTAGGGGTCCAGATTTTGCAGCTCTTTCAGAACATCAGCTATCTGGATTTGGGTGAAGGAGAAATGGTGGGGGCTTTGGCTGGTTGCTGTGGAGGGTGCCGGGCAGTTGACCGGGGTAAGGGTAGCCAGGTGGAAAGCCAATTCTGTCGAATCAAAAGAATTTGCAAAAAACAATCAGATTGACAGAAATATGGCTGAGTCGCAAAGAAAGTTCAAGGAGAGGGGGTACAAAAATGATCAGATTAATATTGCCATTGAGAAAATTCAAAACAAAACGAGACATGACCTTTTTCAAGGGCAGTCTCGCAAAAAGACGCATTCTTGCATTCTAACTACACGCTATTCAAAGCGCTCTGAACAAATTAAGGGAATCGTTCACAAACATTGGCACATTCTAAAATCCGATGATAGTCTCGGTAATGTGTTTTCGGACCTCCCCTTGGTCGTATTTTCACGGGGCAGAAATCTCAGAGACCAGTTGGTTCACTCTGATTTACCACCCCAAGATATTCCTGAACAACGTCTATTTGCGCCCCTACTGGATGGAAATTATAAGTGTAATGGCTGTGCTCAATGCAATGGCACTTATAAATGCAGATCCTTCAAACACCCACAAACAGGGAAATCGATCCCAATCAAAGGTGTTATTACGTGCTCCACTAAGGCAGTCCTTGTGGTAAAAATTATGTGGGTAAAACAAAGCGTGAATTAAAAGTACGTATCTCAGAGCATCGTAGCACCATTAGGTGCCAAAACTTGACCTACCCAGTTGCGGCCCACTTTTTGGAGGCAGGCCACTCGATTTCGTCTCTGCGTTATATTGGCATCGAACATGTCACCCTCCCTAGGAGAGGGGGTGACCTTGATAATTTATTGTTAAAACGAGAGGCTGCTTGGATCTTTAACTTAAAGACCCTTGCTCCCTTCGGGCCTAACGTGGACTTTGATCTGAAACCATTATTGTGATTGTTGTGATTGTTGTGACTTTGCCATTGTGGTTGTTTGTAGGCTTGTGTGGTCTTAAGTGAGTCTATGATCGTATGCTATCCATTTGTATTTATTGTATGCTGCTCTTTCTATGCCATTTTAATATTTGAGAAATTAACCAATGATATTAGGCCACTCTTGGCCATGATTACAGACACCTGTGTGTCTTGACACTATATATAAACGAGTCATCCCGCAGTGTCTGTGATTGTACCCTGATGAAGACAGCTTGCCTGTCGAAACGTTGGTAAATTAAATATTTTTGCATCTGAGCTCCTAGAGTGTGCGGCTCTCCTTTATTTTTAAGTTTTCTACTCCGCTAGCCAGCACCTCGCCTAAATAGGTGTGCGTTTCTTTTTCTTCTGGAAATCATGGCCAGCCATAGAGAAATGCTTATTGAAATTCTCAATTATAGTGGATTTATCAGTGGTAACAGTGTGTCCTAGCCTCAGAGCAGTGGGCAGCTGGGAGGAGGTGCTCTTATTCTCCATGGACTTTACAATGTCCCAGAACTTTGAGTTTGTACTACAGGATGCAAATTTCTGTTTGAAAAAGCTAGCCTTAGCTTTCCTAACTGCCGGTGTATATTTGTTCCTATCTTCCCTGAAAAGTTGCATATCACGGGGCTATTCGATGCTCATGCAGAACGCCACAGGATGTTTTTGTGCTGGTCAAGGTCAGACAAGTCTGGAGTTAACCAAGGACTATATCTATTCCTAGTTCTACATTTTTTGAATGGGGCATGCTTATTTAAGATGGTCAGGAAGGCACTTTTAAAGAATAACCAGGCATCCTCTACTGACGGGATGAGGTCAATGTCATTCCACGATACCCCGGCCAGGTCGATTAGAAAGGCCTGCTCGCAGAAGTGTTTGACAGTGATGAGGGGTGGTCGTTTGGTCGCAGACCCATTACGGATGCAGGCAATGAGGCAGTGATCGCTGAGATCTTGATTGAAAACAGCAGAGGTGTATTTGGAGGGCGAGTTAGTTCGGATGATATCTATGAGGGTGCCCGTGTTTACGGATTTGGGGTTGTACCTAGTAGGTTCATTGATAATTTGTATGAGAGGGCATCAAGCTTAGATTGTAGGATGGCCGGGGTGTTAAGCATGTCCCAGTTTAGGTCACCTAGTAGCATGAGCTCAGAAGATAGATGGGGGCAATCAATTCACATATGGTGTCGAGGGCACAGCTGGGGGCAGAGGGTGGTCTATAGCAAGCGGCAACAGTGAGAGACTTGTTTCTGGAAAGGTGAATTTTTAGAAGTAGAAGCTCGAATTGTTTGGGTACAGACCTGGATAGTAAGATAGAACTCTGCAGGCTTTCTTTGCAGTAGATTGCAACACCGCCCCCTTTGGCAGTTCTATCTTGGCTGAAAATGTTATAGTTAGGGATGGAGATTTCAGGGTTTTTGGTGGTTTTCCTAAGTCAGGATTCAGACACGGTTAAGACATCCGGGTTGGCAGAGTGTGCTAAAGCAGTGAGTAAAACAAACTTAGGGAGTAGGCTTCTAATGTTAACATGCATGAAACCAAGGCTTTTACGGTTGCCGAAGTCAACAAATGAGAGCACCTGGGGAGTGGGAGTGGAGCTAGGCACTGCAGTACCTGGATTAACCTCTACATCACCAGAGGAACAGAGGAGAAGTAGGATAAGGGTATGGCTAAAGGCTATACGAACTGGCCGTCTAGCATGTTCGGAACAGAGAGTAAAAGGAGCAGGTTTCTGGGAACAATAGCATAGATTCAAGGCATAGTGTACAGGCAAAGGTAAGGTAGGATGTGAGTACATTGGAGGTAAACCTAGGCATTGAGTAATGATGAGAGAGATATAGTCTCTAGAGACGTTTAAACCAGGTGATATCATCGCATATGTAGGAGGTGGAACAACATGGTTGTTAAAGCATATTGAGCAGGGCTAGAGGCTCTACAGTGAAATAAGACAGTAATCACTAACCAGGACAGTAATGGACAAGGCATATTGATATTAGAGAGAGGCATGCGTAGCCAAGTGAACATATGGGTCCAGTGAGTGGTTGGGCTGGCTGGGGACACGGCAATTCAGACAGTTAGCAGGCTGGTGCTAACAAGCTAGCAGTTAGTAGGCCGGGGCTAACAAGCTAGCAGTTAGCAGACCGGGTTAGCAAGCAAGCAGTTAGCAGACCGGGGCAAGCAAGCTAGCAGAAGGGCCTTTGGGGGACATCGCGATGGAGGTAAATCTGTTTTTGCCTCTTCGTGCGGTGACATCGATAGACCAGTCGTGGATTAGTAGGGTTCCAAGTAGCTCTAGGTAGCTAGCAGGCCGCGGTTAGCAGAATGGGCCTTCAACGGACGTCGCGCCTGAGGGGCCTGTTGGAATCCTCGGGTAGATTATGTCGGTATTCCAGTCATAAAAGATTGGCGGGGTTCCGTGCCCCGTACCGGCAGTAGAAGGGGTCCGGATATTGTAGCCCAGTAGTGGGTTTCAGTGGTGGCCCAGGAGCCCTAGCCGGGCTAGCTTCAGGCTAATTGGTGCTTGCTCCAGGATGGAAACGCTAGCACCCGAGTAGTCACCCGGGATTGCAGTTAGCTAGTTGCGAAGATCCAGATGAAAATGTTCAGAGTTTGCTGTAGGAATCCGGGGATATGGAGAGAAAAAAAATTGGTCCGTTATGCTCTGGTTTGAGTCACGTTTTACGAACTGGCGAGAGCTTTCTGAGCTAAAGGTTAGCTGATGACCGCTAGCAGTGGTTTGCTGACTGATATCTGGTAGGTAGTTAGCTGGCTAGCTTCAGTTGAGGGATTCCAGATCCGAAGTAAATAGAAATACTTTAGAAAAAAAACAGATCCACACCACATTGGATGAGGCGGGTTGCAGGAGAGTATTTAGAAGTTGAGGGTTTTGGAAAAGGTTTGAAAAAGATTTGCGAAGAAAAAGATATATATATATACAAGGGACACAACAGGACAAAGACAAAGACGTCTGACTGCTACGCCATCCCTCAGCAGCCTCCTGTGGTGGAGTGAGCCGTGTCAGGTGGTTGGTTGTTAAGTGATTGAGGGAGGACTAATTTGCTCCTTCCTGACCCCATGTCCCCATCCCCACCCAATCACACACACACCTTTACTTACTGGTGGGTGCTGAATGAAGCTGGCACAATAGCAAAGTTTATCTTGGACTAACACTGCATGTGGACACTTGTTTCTCTTGGCACAGAGAGGAAATTAGCAGCTTGAGCTAAAATTACATTCTCTTCCTTTACTAGGGCCAAGACGAGGGCTGATCAATCACGTATACAACAATGACCGCCCTGCAACCACACCAGGTCCACACTGGGACCGGAGTGGTCACACAGCAAACACAACATGACCACAATCGATCAATGTCTGCTACCTCTGTGACAACCCAATGGTCCATCGTCATAGATAAAGAACATGCATCGACATTTTACTTTCAAAACAGTTTGTTTACATTTTATATTCCTCTTACTTTACTGACTTACCTTAACACTCTCTTTGTCAGAGTAGCTAGCTACTAAATTGATTACTGTACATGAGACAACAAACCACTCTAAACCACATACAGGTAACTGCCAAAATAAAGGAAACACCAACATAAAGCGTCTTAAAAGGGCGTTGGGGCCACCACAAGGCACCAGAACAACTTCAATGCTCCTGAGCATAGTTCCTGGAACTTTACTGGAGGGATGCGACACCATTCTTCCACAAGAAACTACATCATTTGTTGTTTTGTTGATGGTGGTGGAAAACGCTGCCTCAGGCGCCACTCCAGAATCTCCCATAAGTGTTCAATTGGGATGAGATCTGGTGACACACACAACCATCTACCCCCCCCCCCCCCCCCCTATGTTCCTTTGAGACCCCTCTTTCAATGTCACATATCTCTTCTTCTAGCCATGTTAGCCAAAATAATAAGCATCTGGGCATTTTTATACATGGCCCTAAGCATGATGGGATACTAAACGCTTAATTAACTCAGGAAACACACCTGTGTGGAAGCACCTGCTTTCAATATACTTTGTATCCCTCATTTACTCAAGTGGTTCCTTTATTTTGGCAGTTACCTGTAGATCCCAGCGTGATCTCATTCCAACACCTATGACCACACGTTGACCGTGTTTCAACTTCAATGCCCTGACAAACTTACGGTCACTCATTATGGGTCCTTGGGTTTGCTAGGTCTGGATCCTTCCTGCCCCCGTAGATGAGTTTGTCTCTTGATTATGACTGCTGCCCCCCACCCCCCTGTCACCTCCGACTTGATGAAGACATCCTAACGCCACTGAGCCATCCAGTAAATCACTTGGGTTCAGTCGCAGAGCTGACAAACAGAGAGATGCATGCACGTCAGTGACATTTAGGGTCAAAAGGAGTGTGTCCGTCAAATGTAAGCACCCTTGTTGATCCCTCTAGTCCCCTACATTGACAATCCCTCTACTGTAATGTTTGTATTGGTCAAACACGCTACAGGCCAAACAAGCTATAGAAGTTGGCGTGACGTGTTCCAAAGGTCTGCAGAGAATCATTGGCGTCATGTCTTATGAAATAAGCACACAGAGGTTATGCACCTCTAAAATGTGTTGTGTGAGCACCAGTCAGTGTTTCGCCACAAACAGATTATTTGGGCCAAATCTAAATTAACCATGTTTCTCTTCTCCCCTCATGTTTTTCTTGTGGTTGTTGTAGTCCATCAGGAGCATGGGTTTGACTCCAACTCCCAGAATTCCCCAGAGCTTTGGAAGAAATTCAGATAGTGGCGGTGTGATGCTCAGTGAAAGGTTTCAGACTGCAGAATTTCCCCACTGCCTGCCCCTCTGACTCCGGTCTGAGCCTCAGCCATCACACAGGGTCTCCCAGGGGCCTCTTCAGGGGCCCCACACTTAGAACTCCAAGCAGAGGGAGAGCGATGGAAGTCGAAGAGAGCGAGAGAGAGAATAAGAGAAAACAAGGGGGAAATAGGGAGCGGGGGGTGATGAAGAGATTGGAGTTAATAAGAGAGGGACATGGTAGGGAAAAAGAGTAGGAGGCAGGAGAGTTAGAATGATAGGGCTAAAATAAATTATATAATTTATTATGTCTGGAAATGCACACACCATTAATACATTTTGCGTACATATGCAAATCTATTACCATAGGATTCAGATATATCTATACTACTTGCCTTCCCCCTTTCCTATTTTCATCCTCTCTCATTGCTCAGTCCTCATTTTTTCTCCCACCCAAACCCTTAATTTTTTTCTCTCTCTATTTGACCTGGTTTCCATTTGTTTTCCAATTTATCTACTCTCCCTCCATCTCTTGCTTGCTCTAATTCCCCCCCCCCCCCCACCACTCTCTGTATATCCCCCGCCCCTCTCTCTCTCCTTCTTTCCTCCCTCTCCCTCGCTGCGTGTAAAAACAAGAGGCTGGGGTCAGGCCGGATTCGGTTGGGCCGCTGATGCATGGCGTGTTGAAACCTATCTGCAGGAGCCGTCACTTTTCTCATCACCAGCGCTCTCAATAAACAATGAGCTCTCTCCAATTCTAGCCAGCTCCCGCTACCCGACACCCCCTCTCGCACTGCTAGCCAAGGAGGAGAGTGTGTGTGTTTGAATGTGTGTGTGTGTGTGTGTGTGTGTGTGTGTGTGTGTGTGTGTGTGTGTGTGTGTGTGTGTGTGTGTGTGTGTGTGTGTGTGTGTGTGTGTGTGTGTGTGTGTGTGTGTGAGTGAGTGAGTGTGGTTTATTGGAAGGAGGAGGTGGGGTGGAGTGTTGGGAAGACAGGGACACATGGAGACAGGTCAAACTCAGTGCATTCGCCCCGACCCCTCCGAAACACCCACAGATCACAGCGGGAGATAGGAGAGGAGGGATGAAGGGGTTACAGGCTGCAAGGGGTAAGGGGCGGTCAGCTGTCGTTCCAAACCATTTTTTCCCCCCGCCCGTCCTTTTTCGTGTTCGCTGTCAGCAATGCGTTTGGTTGCGGTCCCGTGACTGGTCCAAGAGCGATTCCTCCCAGACCTTCCTTCCTCTTCCTCCTTCGCCAAGAATAACAGGAGAGCTCGGCCTGTCAGTCTCCTGTCCCTCACCGCCCGTCTGACTGTCCGTGCTGTAATTCTCAACATGCTGAACGGAACAGGAGAGGGGAGTCCAGCTCATATACTCGCCATGAATGTGTGGCACCGAGCTCATGTGTTTTTATGTGATGGAGAATGTTGTCCGGGTGAGTCTACATCTATCAAATGTTTCTCTCCTCATGTACAAGAGAGAAAGATGGAGATTAGGAAATTGTACACTAAATGCCTTGCGAAACCACACCATATCCTATCTGAAAGGTTATAGATGTCCATCTTCCATATCCTCCCCACTTACAACAAACACCCAGACAGTATGTAGTTCCACCACTGTCTATGGAACATCTCCAACTCTAAACCACAACTTATCCCTGGCCAATTCATGCCCACTTGGCTTGTGTTGAGGCTGCAGCCTGGCTAACTGTGTCTGTGTTGAAGGGGCCAGCCAGGGAACCAGAGACCTGGGGAATTTCAACCGGCAAGCCCCAGTAGGAGCGCCCCTCCCTCTGGAAGCTCGAAGGCTATCGGGGCCTGTCAGGAGCCCAGCGGGTGGAGGGGTATGAAAGGTATGGAGGGAGGGAGGGATGGGAGACAGGTGCAGCTCAGATGCCGAGGAGGAAAACGGAACTCAGGTCACCTTATCTTCTCCAGCTTTTTATACCCTCCAGTGCTGTCACTCTCCCCTCTTCTCCTTCCCTCGGGTTCTCTTCCTCTGTTAGCCCTCACTTGGCATTTTCCCGCTTGAACTCTTCTTTGAAACTCTTTAGAGATACCACATTGTCAAGCTGACAGGAAGAGCACACACACAATAACTGTACATGGGTTGGACCAATGGTGCAAGTAAATGAAAAAGAGAGACATACCTTTCTCACCTGTTTACATGCGCCCAAATGTGTTTTGATTTGTTGGTGATGATGACAGAGTTTTGACCCTTTGGTCACAGGTGACCAAACAAAGACCAGAGGCTTGAAATGTCTAAAGTTCTTTATTTTTTTCTATAGGTTAACAGGTAGGAGAGGGCGAGAGAGAGAGAGAGAGGTCCCTGAGGTCACAGTAAGTTGACCCACTGAAAGGTTACAGCCAGGTCAGTCCAAGAGACTCTTGAACTCTCCACTCGCCCCTCCCTTCTCGTTTTACAGTACTCCACGCAGGCCTTAGCAACACATACAGAACACCCACAAAACCTATACAACAACTACACACCAAGCTTGTAGTGTACAGCAAATGAAGTACAATCCCTTCATTGAGCAGTAAACAGTACAGCAGGTCGACCCGCTTGAGCATTATTTGGTACAATCACTTTCAATCCCAGCTAATTGAACAGGATAGTTTGAAATTGAATTTTTATGGAAACATCTGTCTCTCCTCCTCCCTGCCCCCTCCACTCCCTTCTTCATATCTCTTCTCTTTCCCCTCTTTCCTGTCTTTCCCCACTTTCTTGTCTTGTCCAGAGAGCCATTCCTACTATGCTATAAGCTGATCTGATCAAGGGCTTAGCGTTACTAGACTGAGGTGATGAGAAGGTGGGAGTTGTGTGTGCCCTTGTCTGGACCAGAGTAAATCACAGCCACCCAGGAGAAAGACGGTGTGAGTCTCTGTGTGGCTGGGGCTGGGAATCGGGCTGGGCTGGAGGTTGATTGGCTTCCATGAGGGAGATCCATCGGCCAGGGGCCTGTCCCTATAAATCAGATGGATAATTAGGTGAGGAGAAGATCTTAAGTGGGCTTATCACTGTGATGAATACCGGCCTCCCTGGGCTCTCCGTCCGGACGGACCCACGGGCCTTCTGGGCTGTTTACGAGCCGCGCCGAGCCAGGAGAGAGAGAGTGTGTAAGGTAACAGGGCTGAGGGAGTAATGGCTCCACAATGATAAGTGTGTGTTTGTGTTTGTACAGTGGGGTCCGAAATTGACACCATGTCATGGCTCTCCTGTGAGGATCCAAAGATCCGGTTATCGTGGATCAGCTCTACAGGGCCCTCTCGCCCGCAGAGAGGATGGGGAGGGATTGATTTGTTTTTTTATGACACCTCACGTCAATTGTAAAGCAGCAGACCGACTTCTTTCTGAATGGAATGTCTGTGTGTTACAGAAGAGTGGCAACCCAAAACTTTAACATCAATCAATGAACACTGGGACAATATATTTCAACATCTGAATGTTGGGAATGATGAGAGATGGAATATGGAAAATTAATGTATATTTTGTGATGTCATTAATATTGATAGAAAGATGTTATGAATTCAGCAAAAAAAGAAACGTCCTCTCACTGTGAACTGTGTTAATTTTCAGCAAACTACACGTGTAAATATCTGTATGAACATAACATGATTTAACAACTGAGACATAAACTGAACAAGTTCCACAGACATGTGACTAACAGAAATTGAATAATGTGTCCCTGGACAAAGGGGGGGGGGGGGGGGGGGGGGGTCAAAATCAAAGTAACAGTCAGTATCTGGTGTGGCCACCAGCTGCATTAAGTACTGCAGTGCATCTCCTCCTCATGGACTGCACCAGATTTGCCAGTTCTCACTGTGAGATGTTACCCCACTCTTCCACCAAGGCACCTGCAAGTTCCCGGACATTTCTGGGGGGAATGGCCCTATCCCTCACCCTCCGATCCAACAGGTCCCAGATGTGCTCAATGGGATTGAGATCCGGGCTCTTCGCTGGCCATGGCAGAACACTGACATTCCGGTTTTGCAGGAAATCACGCACAGAACGAGCAGTATGGCTGGTGGCATTCTCATGCTGAAGGGTCATGTCAGGATAAGCCTGCAGGAAGGGTACCACATGAGGGAGTAGGATGTCTTCCCTGTAACGCACAGCGTTGAGATTGCCTGCAATGACAAGAAGCTCAGTCCGATGATGATGTGACACTCCGCCCCAGACCATGACGGACCCTCCACCTCCAAATCGATCCCGCTCCAGAGTACAGGCCTCGGTGTAATGCTCAGTCCTTCAACGATAAACGCGAATCTGACCATCACCCCTGGTGAGACAAAACCGCGAAGTGAAGAGCAATTTTTGCCAGTCCTGTCTGGTCCAGCGATGGTGGGTTTGTGCCCACCGACGTTGTTGCTTGTGATGTCTGGTGAGGACCTGCCTTACAACAGGCCTACAAGCCCTCAGTCCAGCCTCTCTCAGCCTATTGCGGACAGTCTGAATACTGATGGACGGATTGTACGTTCCTGGTGTAACTCGGGCAGTTGTTGTTGCCATCCTGTACCTGTCCCGCAGGTGTGATGTTTGAATTTACCTATCCTGTGCAGGTGTTGTTACACGTGGTCTGCCACTGCGAGGACAATCAGCTGTCCGTACTGTCTCCCTGTAGCACTGTTTTAGGCGTCTCACAGTGCGGACATTGAAATGTATTGCCTTGGCCATATCTGTAGTCCTCATTCCTCCTTGCAGCATGCCTAAGGCACGTTCACGCAGATGAGCAGGGACCCTGGGCATTTTTCTATTGGTGTTTTTAAGAGTCAGTAAAACGGCCTCTTTAGTGTCCTAAGTTTTCATAACTGTGACCTTAATTGCCTACCGTTTGTGAGCTGTTAGTGTCTTAAAAACCTATTAGGGCTAGGCCCCTTTTTTAAATACATTTCTGCCTGAATGACGTGTCCAAAGTAAACTGCCTGTTGCTCAGGCCCTGAAGCCAGGATATGCATTCAATTGGTACCATTGGAAAGAAAACACTTTGTAGAAACGTTAAAAATAATGTAGGAGAATATAACACAATAGATATGGTTGGAGAAAATCCAAAGAAAAACCAAACAGAAATGTTTATTTTTGAGAGACCATGCTCTTACAATGGGAAGTATAAGGGCATACTCAATTCTAGCTCCCAGGATGCAATTCCTATGGCTTCCACAGGGTGGCAGCAGTCTATGTTAAAGGTTTCAGGCTTATAACTTCCAAAACGAATAAGAAATATTAGTTTTAGTACAGGGACACAGTCTTGGAAATTCGTGTTCGAGCGCACCATTAAGAAAGGACGCACCTGCTAAAATCGGTTTCCTATTGAACATACTTCTTTCCGTGAGAAATATTAGAGTTTGATTACATTTTAGGGTATCTGAGGAGTAAATAGAAATATTTTGACTTGTTGAAACAAAGTTTAGGGGTAGATTTTTGGATTCCTTTCTCTGCATGTTGAACGAGTGAATTACTCAAATCGATGGCGCCAACTAAACAGACTTTTTGGGATATAAAGAAGGATTTTATCTAACAAAACGACACTACATGTTATAGCTGGGACCCTTTGGATGACAAATCAAAGGAAGGTTTTCAAAAAGTAAGTGAATATTTAATAGCTATTTGTGAATTTATGAAATCTGTGCCGGTGGAAAAATATTTTGATGTGGGGCGCCGTCCTCAAACAATCGCATGGCATGCTTTCGCTGTAATAGCTAATGTAAATCAGACAGTGCAGTTAGATTAACAAGAATTTAAGCTTTCAACCCTTTATAAGACACTTGTATGTTCCTAAATGTTTAATATCCATAATTTTTATGATTATTTATTTGAATTGCACGCCCTCCAGTTTCACCGGAAGTTGTCCCGCTGGCAGGACGCCTAGACCTAAGAAGTTGACTGATCCACAGGTGCATGTTCATGAATTGTTTATGGTTCATTGAACAAGCATGGGAGTCAGTGTTTAAACCCTTTACAATGAAGATCTGTAAAGTTATTCGGATTTTTACGAATTATCTTTGAAAGACAGGGTCCTGAAAAAGGGTGTTGACATGGAAACATTGTAAATGTTGTAAATTGAAGAGCTTGTACAGTGTGTATATCAGGTTTACATCTAAATATTGTAAAAATTATATGATTAAATATGAGAATACTTTTGTGAAGATAGCAATGTGATTTTAGCCTTCTAAATGATACCATACCCCGTTCACCCTCTGAATGGCACATACAGAATATATGTCTCAAGGCTTGAAAATGATTCTTTAACCTGTCTCCTGCCCTTCATCTATACTGATTGAAGTGGATTTAATAGGTGACGATAAAAGATCATAGCTTTCACCTGGATTCACTTGGTCAGTCTATTGTTTTGTACACTCAGTGTATGTTGTAATTTTTAAACTAGTTTTTTTTCAGGAATGCAGATAGTGTTTTAATCAAAATCAATCCCTTTGGTATGTGAAAAAACTGAATCCTACTCATTAGTCCATGTGGTTAATATTTTTTTTTTTTGAGCCTACTTCACTGTAGGCTCCAAAACGAATGCAATCACTTTTCACCCGATGCAAACTCCTCCCAATGGGGTAACCTGTGCCAGATAACAGAATCCCCGTCACATGTGAAGTGTTCCAAAAACACATATTTTCTCATGATTTCACATTTAAATTTTGCATCCCCATGTTGTCACATGTTTATTCACGTCACATGTTATCAGATTAACTTCCCATAAAATCCCATGATCAAGATGTGGTTTTCATGTGGTTTTTCCGTAAGGGTCATACCCCAAAGGCATGCTAACCTCTCACCATTACCAATAACAGGGGAGGTTAGCATGTCTTGGGGGTATGATCTTTGACCCTTTAACTTTCTTACTTATCATTCAATTCAGGATTATCCATAATCATGGTAGCTTCCACATTAACGTAGAAGTGTTTAGAAACATTCTATTCATAATTGACCTCCCGGGTGGCGCAGTGGTCTAGGGCACTGCATCGCAGTGCTAGCTGCGCCACCAGAGTCTCTGGGTTCGTGCCCAGGCTGGGCTGGGTTCGCGCCCAGGCTCTGTCGCAACCGGGAGGTCTGTGGGGCGACGCACAATTGGCATAGCGTCGTCTGGGTTAGGGAGGGTTTGGCCGGTAGGGATATCCTTGTCTCAGTATGTAAAAATGTAATAAAATGTATGCACTCTACTGTAAGTCGCTCTGGATAAGAGTGTCTGCTAAATGACTAAAAATGTAAACAGTGACGACAAAATCACACAATACATTATTTACCAATCATTTTTATTGGGCACAAAATCTGAAACGCAATCAAAACAAACTGAAAAGGCATCCAACAAGTTTGTAAAGTCTGTTACGTTCCCCAGCAAGAAAGAGAAATAAAAGTCACTTAAACAGATGAGGAAATTAACAAAGAGTCACTGACCAACAAACAAAACAAAAAAGGCGGGGTTTTAGGAGGGGTTCTGAAAGACTCCCGTGGATGTGTCCAATGAAAGTTGACTAGCAACAACTACTGGAACCTAAAAGACAGCCACCATGAGCGTCCACTTATTTGCCCACTAAGAGGCAACAAAATAAATGCCCACACCAAACGTATTGACAGGAAGCAAACCAAAAAGGTGCAGCAAAACAAAATTACATAAAGGATTGTCTAGAAATCAAAATAGGGAGAGGCAACTGAAGGTGTTAACCCTCCGCGTCTATCAAGACAACTGGAACACTGGGTCAGCCACTCTTAAATAGCACCTGGGCCAGCACAGGTGAAACACCTTCTCACTAACGAGATGGCAAATAGCACAGGTGTAACACATACTGACTAATGAGGTGACACCAATCGGTGCGCCCTGTGTGCTAGCAAGCTATACGTGCTAAAGTCCAACCTCAAAATATAAATGGAAAAACCAAGGCCTGTAACAAGGTTGATGTAGTCATTGCTGTGCTAGGAATACGGGACCAAATACTAAACTGTTGACTATTTTATTTATACGAATATTTAGGGGTTGTCAATAATTTTGACCCCTACGTTTTGAATTTAAAAAAGTACCGCTTGTTGAACAAAATCTCTTTCTTTGAGAAATTGTATAAGTATAAAATAATATAGTTTCCGAATGTTTTTAGGATACAACATGGCTCAGTATTTGAAATGTTTATTTTAAGCAGTCATTATTGCTCATGTAACACAACCCTTTCCCCAGTTAAACAAGATCTGAGGAGCTAGATTTAGTTGTAGCCACAGTGATAGTAATGACTGAACATAGTGGCAATATTGCTAGTTAATCACCATACAATCGGGTCCTGCGGTGGATAGGCCTGCAAAAGACAGGCCACAGAGGTGTCTACAGTTTCTGCCGCCAAGCCTCCCTGTCTCCGATAACACATCCAGCGCTGAAGACGAGCCCTCACACCACTTGACAAGTCACCTCTAGCTGAACTTCCGTTACCCCTACCTCTGTCCAACCTCCTTCTTACCCCCTGCTCTCTACTCCTACACACCTCTCACACCGCCTGCCCTCACGCACCCTTATGAGTGGATGCTGGAATGCCTGAAAGTCTATCTCCGGTGTACACGCACACACACACACACACACACACACACACACACACACACACACACACACACACACACACACACACACACACACACACACACACACACACACACACACACACACACACACACCTCCCCCCTGGCAGCCCCAGGGTCAGTCCCTGCCTCTACCTCCCCAGCAGCCCAAACCCAGCAGTGTCCTGCCCACACAACTTGACCAGGTGAGACCCACGGTGCAGCTCTGCCTCTGGGCTCAGGCCTCACAGCCATTCATCACCCAGCCGACACATTCCTGCTGAACGCCTGGGAGGCTTACGCTGCTCTTTGACGCCTACGACCCAGCAGCCTACCGGCCCTGGGATGAGCTCACTGAGAAGGCATAGCAGACTTTGTTTTACAGTAGGTTCACTTTAGTTTACATCATTTTAAAGCAGTACTTTACTTGATAATTAAAAAAAGGAAATGTTGATGACCAAAATCGATAATTTATGCATAAATTCAGTTCAGTACATATACTTGAATAACCACAAACAGTGTAGGCTAGTTTACAGGAATTAAGTCCATCCAATCCAGCCCTAGCTCAAAGCTTCAACACTATCTACAGTAAATCGTCCTTGAGTCTAGCTAAAACCCTCTTACTCATGTCCATGCCTGCGTTTCCCCTGTACTCAGTCACACCTGTATATAAGTCTCAACACTATCTGCACCACACCAGCAGCCCAGCCACTTTCACCAGACCTGATCCCACACCACCAACCGACAAAATCTGTGTTTGCAACGCCATACACTTCCATTCCTGTGCAATCTGATGCCGCTGCTTTCCTATTGTTCGTGTTTTCCTCTATCTCTCTCGGCTCTGAGTCCCAGCAACAGCTGGAGCAGCTGGAGATCATAGATTTCAGACTGATTCATTGTTTGATGTCCTCTGACATGCTCGCGCGTTCTTCTCCTTGCACTCCTCCTTCTCCTCCTCTCCTTTCCTCCGTCAGAGATGGATGGGAGGACGAAGCTGCTTCTCTTTCAAATAGACCGTTGTGTGTTTCCTGTTCAAAGGTTCATTACCAGTTGTCACGCTGCTTTAATTACACAGATCTCTGACTCTAATCAGTCCACCAATGGGCATTGCTGGAATCGCCCGGGACTTCCTGGTCTGAGTTTATTGGCTAATCCACAAAGGAAGGACCAGATGCTCTGGCGTTAGTCTTTCTACTACTATTTAGAATACATAAATGCTGGAAGACTGATGGTATTAACAATTTGTTGGATCTCTTCGGTAAAGTCAAGCTGGCGGTGGAATTCTTTGACTTGATTAAAGGCATTGTCTTTGTGTTATATGTAGTGGGGTGTGTGCAAATGGATGTTACCACCTCTGGTTGTACTCATAATCCTGCCGTTCCACAGCGTGTTTGTGTGCTAGGGTAAGCATTTGTGTGTGGTGGTTTGTGTTCTTTTAGGTACGAAGTGAAAGCTATGGTTTTCGGGTGAAATATGTACTGTATAGTGGCAAGACAAAGTATGCGAACCCTTTGCAAATACCTGGATTTCTGCATAAATTGGTCATAAAATTTGATCTGATCTTCATCTAGGTCACAACAATAGACAAACACAGTCTGCTTAAACTAATAACACAAACAATTATACATTTTCATGTCTTTATTGAACACACTGTGTAAACATTCACAGTGCAGGGTGGGGAAAGTATGTGAACCCTGATTTAATAACTGGTTGACCCTCTGGCAGAAATAACCTCAACCAAACGTTTTCTGTAGTTGCGGATCAGACCTGCACAACTGTCAGGTAGAATTTTGGACCATTCCTCTTTACAAAACTGTTTCAGTTCAGCAATATTCTTGGGATGTCTGGTGTGAACTGCTCTCTTGAGGTCATGCCACAGCATCTCAATTGGGTTGAGGTCAGGACTCTGACTGGACCACTCCAGAAGGCGTATTTTCTTCTGTTGAAGCCATTCTGTTGTTGATTTACTTATGTGTTTTGGGTCGTTGTCCTGTTGCATCACCCAACTTCTGTTGAGCTTCAATTGGTGGACAAATAGCTTTACATTCTCCTGAAAAATGATAAACTTGGGAATTCATTTATCCGTCGATGATAGCAAGCTGTCCAGGCCATGAGGCAGCAAAGCAGCCCCAAACCATGATGCTCCCTCCACCATACTTTACAGTTGTGATGAGGTTTTGATGTTGGTGTGCTGTGCCTTTTTTTCTCCACACATAGTGTTGTGTGTTCCTTCCAAACAACTCAACTGCAGTTTCATCTGTCCACAGAATATTTTGCCAGTAGCGCTGTGGAACAGCCAGGTGCACTTTTGCAAACTTCAGACGTGCAGCAATGTTTTTTTTGGACAGCATTGGCTTCTTCGGTGGTGTTCTCCCATGAACACCATTTTTGTTTAGTGTTTTACGTATCGTAGACTCATCAACAGAGATGTTAGCAGGTTCCAGAGATTTCTGTAAGTCTTTAGCTGACACTAGGATTCTTCTTAACCTCATTGAGCATTCTGCGCTGTGTGCCCTTGCAGTCATCTTTGCAGGACGGCCACTCCTAGGGAGAGTAACAACAGTGCTGAACTTTCTCCATTTATAGACAACTTGTCTTACCGTGGACTGATGAACATCAAGGCTTTTCGAGATACTTTTGTAACCCTTTGCAGCTTTATGCAAGTCAACAATTCTTAGTCTTAGGTCTTCTGAGATCTCTTTTGTTCGAGGCGTGGTTCACATCAGGCAATGCTTCTTGTGAATAGCAAACTCAAATTTTGTGAGTCTTTTCTATAGGGCAGGGCAGCTCTAGCCAACATCTCCAATCTTGTCTCATTGATTGGACTCCAGGTTAGCTGACTCCTGACTCCAATTAGCTTTTGGAGAAGTCATTAGCCTAGGGGTTCACATCATTTTTCCAACCTGTGAATGTTTAAATTATGTATTCTATATAGACAAGAAAAATACAACAATTTGTGTGTTATTAGTTTAAGCACACTATGTTTGTCTATTGTTGTGACTTAGATGAAGATCAGATCAAATCCGATGACCAATTTATGCAGAAATCCAGGTAATTCCAAAGGGTTCACATACTTTTTCTTGCCACTGTATGTGACTTTGTATGGACGTATGCGAGTGTGTTTCATTGAGTTTGTATATTGCTGTTTGCAGGGATATTTACCACATCAGAAATGTAATTGATGTGTAGCAGAGCTGCAGGGTCTGTACAAGGGAGAGGGAGAGGTAGAGGAGGAGGGAGAAGGAGGGGGAGGTGGGGATTTTAGGTCAGATGTGGCGTGGTGAGAGAGACATGGCTGTCTGGCAGGCAGAGATGAACGAGACCTGGCAACTCTCCTCTAGGTGGGGGAGACCTGGAGGGAATGATACCGGCCGGTACGTAACATACTATAGAGACCTGTAGCTGCACAGCGCGAACGAGCAAGAGAGAGAATGAGAGATAGATAGATAGATACCATGCCTCCCTCTTTCCCATGCTGCGGATGTATCCCTTGCTCTAAAGTGCCAGATTGTTAAAACAGAGGAAGGACAAGAGAGTGCATTTGTGGCTTTGTTTGAGAGATTGGGAAGAGGGAGCTGTTTTGGATGAGCTGTGTGTGTGTGTGACGTTTGGGGGGCTGCCAGGCCGGGCAAGGCCCAAGCTGTGGGCATTGTTGGCTGATCAGGAGGACAGGCCTCAGGCCAGGGGTCTGCACTGTGCCCCCTTCAGCCCTGTCACCCTGGCCGTTATTGATGGGACAGCAAGGCAATGGACCACTGGGACAGGAGGGTCCCCAGTCCCCCGAACCCCCACTACGGGGACAGACAGCGACACCCCCTCCACCCTAGATGAATAAGAAACAGCTGGGAGAAGACTGTCCAGCAACTAAGGTCTGGGGGGTTTGAGGGGGGCTATGGGGTTGCACCCCCCCGAATTAAATCGGTTTATTTCCTGGTGCTGACAAGGGTGTCAGTGTTCATTAAAGACAACGGGAGAGAAGCGAAAGATTTTCCCCAGCTTCTAAAGAAAGGGGATTGGATAAAGTCTCACTCGACAAAGGGGTTTTCAGATGAACATTTCACAACACCCATTTCAGTTGTTTTGCCCGACATTTCAACAAACTGAATCCCATTTTAAGCATTTAAGTTATTCATCTTGTTTTAAGCTATTTTTGTATATTCATCAGCAGTTGTTGTCCCAGTTCCATTTTTAGTTCATTGATGTTCCCTCCACAGAGGAAAGCAGTCTGCACAGATACAGTTAGGCCACAACGATATACAGGCAGACGTGCTGCCATGACGATGGCTCTGTTGACGCTGACGACAATTATCCCTGCCCCTGAGAGACGGCGCACCGGATCAGAACCCCTTCGCTGTGCCGCAGGAGACCCGATGCGTTCTGACAGAGCTGTCAGAGGCCAGGTGGCGTGTTTGGGCTTTTTTCTCCTTCGCCAGCCCCGACCGTCACAGTCACCACCTCTATACCTCTCCTCTCCACAGCCGGTAATTTCGGCAGCCGACGTCGAAGCAGGGCGCCACCACCGTCACACGTCGCGCATGTCTTAATTTCCCTCCGCAAGGCCCCGTTGTTCTGGCTGACAGTGAAAAATGGTTAGTCGGCTTGCATCTCTTTGCCGGAGCGCGCAAGGCCAAATGGCGCAACATCTGGCGGAGGTTCATTGTCTCGGAGTTTACTGGCACGAGTTCCTGGCTAGCGCTTCTGGTTGCTTTTCCTTTTTTCCCCTCTTTCCCACAACCCCTCCCTCTTCTCCCAGCGTCTTCCTTTCCTCCTCGTCTCTTTTAACTGCGCGAAGAAGAGAGGGAGATGACTGATGCTCTCGCTAACGAGGTAGCATCGAAACTACGTTGAGGCTAGGTGATGTTGAGGCTAAAATTCCACAGAGAACATCAGGGGGGGGGGGATCATTCTCCATTTTGTACTCCCTCACATACCAGCATGTTTCTGCTCTTGTTAAGTATGAATAATACAACCCATCACCACTTAGAGAAGAGCACCTTTTTAACACAAGCCCCATTGCGCGATCTTATCAAAAGCCTATTTTTCCAGTGATGAAGACGTCAAAGCAAACCCTGGGTGTCTTCAGTGATTCTTCACACGAGTAACATGATTGGGCCATATCCCTGTTTTATGGGAATGGCCTTGGGTCTGAATAAAGACTCCCATAATTCATTGGTTATCTCGTCAGGGAAAGTTACTATGACGATATACGGCCACAAGACTCTTTTCCTCTCCGGCTGTGTTCTTTAGTCCGGTGCCTCAATCGGTTGCAGAGGGTTCAGAAGCAATGCATCAGTATACTGCACGATTGTGAATCACACAGCACATTTGGGGAAACAGCTATGCTATAAAAGGGATTAGCAAGAAGCTAAAGACCATCAGCTTGGACGGCTACTGTTGGTGGCTGCATTACTAGGTGGATACACATTGATCATGACTTTGGTCATGCAAACATCAAATTGGAAGCCATTTTCAAGTGGCACACTCAAAATATTACTCCACAAGTCTAAGGGCCAACGTGCTCAAGTGTCTGTCGTCAGACAAAGTGGAGAACCGTGCCGTGACACTTACTGTCCTACTGACCCACTGATCCAGCCTTATACAGCACTTATGACAAACCATAAGTGCACTTATGACAAACACTTATGACAAATCAATTAGCTTTCAAGAACTTATGCGCTTTGAAGTACTTACTCAGGTTTATTTATTTAGATGCCAGAGTAATGTTACAAGGTGTATTTAACTGTGTGTGTACTACTGTGCATGTGCGGATGTCTCCTGTCACTGCTGATGATCCATCCCCTGATCCGAGAGAAGCTTTCGGTTCCTGCAATTAATCTCCCATGCGGATAATTCATTACCGTTTTGAAATGAAATGGTGTAGGCCTGTGAACAGATGTGTGCCTGTGATTTAAAGCTAGTGGAAAGGAGGGTGCAAGGAGAGCTTCTCCATGAGTCCACGCAGCCAGGCAGGTCGTAATTGTTTAATATTTACGACCCCGGCGCAAGGTTGTGTAATCTACTGTTTTTTTGAAGGTGGAAATTCCTCCTGAGGCCGGTTATTAAAAACAGATTTATTCAAAGCATTGAAATATGCAGCTCCCTCTCCTCTCTCTATCTGCCTCCTCCTCAGCCGTTAACTCTCCATGGGAAATGTTTCTCTTTTTGCCGGCAGGAAATATACTCTCTCTCTCTTCTGGCGAATCATTCAGCCAGAACGCTACTGTAACTGAGCCGAGACAATGAGGCCGTTTTAGTCCAAACCGCCGGGCTGATGCAGATGGGAGAGAGATTATAGCAGACTTGATTTCAGACCCCCCCCCACCCCTCACAAATCTACTTTACGAGACCCTCCGGATCGAGCTGGGGATTCTCTTTTGGCCTTTCTGTGCTCCGCCGCGTTTATTCCGTCTGTCTTCATTTTCATTCTCTCTTGCGGTGTATAAAAGAGGACAAATAAAGAGGAATAAATCAGACTTTTACTGTACTGTTGCTGCTCCTCCGTAAACTGTGGGAAGGAAGACAGCTTTATAAGAGCGAGGTTGCAGGAGGCGTGGAGCGAAACGCTGTAGCAACGGGGATTTTATGTCGTCGGGTTTGGTTTGACGCTTTGTTCCTCTGGGTCAGTTGGTTTTGACTGTGGAGACGGCACATCCAGCTAGAGAGGAATTGGGATTGGAGCTGGAATTCTTTCGCTTTCGCTAATTAGCTCAACCCGTATCTCTCTCCATCCGGCCGCTCGGCAGCAACTCGTTAAAAGACAACGGGAGACCAGACTGTCCAACCGATACATTTATAGGAGTCAAGTTCTCACAAGTTCTCAGTAGTCTATCACACAACCACAAAAGGTGTTAAACAGCTCCAAATTGTATCAGACCACAAAGATAACCTATATTGCACTCGTTTCCCAAGGCAGTCTAGTGAATTCACCACAACTGCTATGTTATCTCATCAAGTTAGTCTCTCCCTCTCCCCCTTCCTCCGACAGCTTTATTGGCATGGGAAACATGTTGTTAATGTTAATTGTTAAAGTACATAAGGGAAAATAAATAAACATAAATATGGGTTGTATTTACAATGGTGTTTGGTCTTCACTGTTTGCTCTTTTCTTGTGGCAACAGGTCACAAATCTTGCTGCTGTGATGGCACACTACCACCCAGTAGATATGGGAGTTTATCCAAATTGGATTTGTTTTAGAATTCTTGGTGGATCTGTGAAATCTGAGGGAAATATGTGTCTCTAATATATTTGGCAGGAGGTTAGGAAGTGCAGCTCAGTTTCCACCTCATTTTGTGGGCAGTGTGCAGTCTTCTCTTGAGAGCCGGGTCTGCCTACGGCGTCCTTTCTCAATAGCAAGGCTATGCTCACTGAGTCTGTACATAGTCAAAGCTTTACTTAAGTTTGGGTCAGTCACAGTGGTCAGGTATTCATTCTTTCCAGGGCCCAGGTTGGGCAGAATCTGTGCAGAATACATAGGTGCTGCTGTAGGCCCTTTATGGTTGGTGACAGAAGCACCAGAAACAGTAGACATTTGACTTCAGATTCTATTAGGGTCAGGCCGGGGGCTGCAGACTGTTTTAGTGCCCTCGCCAATTCGTTGATATATATGTTGAAGAGGGTGGGGTTTAAGCTGCATCCCTGTCTCACCCCACGGCCCTGTGGAAAGAAATGTGTTTTTTGCCAATTTTAACCGCACACTTGTTGTTTGTGTACATGGATTTATAATGTCGTATGTTTTTCCCCCAACACCATTTTCCATCAATTTGTATAGCAGACCCTCATGCCAAATTAAGTCAAAGGCTTTTTTGAAATCAACGAAGCATGAGAAGGCTTTGCCTTTGTTTGGTTTGTTTGTCAATTAGTGTGTGCAGGGTGAATATGTGGTTTGTCGTATGGTAATTTGGTAAAAAGCCAATTTTACATTTGCTCAGTACATTGTTTTCATTGAGGAAATGTACGAGTCTGCTGTTAATGACAGTGCAGAGGATTTTCAAGGTTGCTGTTCACGCATATCCCACGGTAGTTATTGGGGTCAAATTTATCTCCACTTTTGTGGATTGGGGTGATCAGTCCTTAGTTCCAAATATTGGGGAATATGCCAGGGCTGAGGATGATGTTAAAGAGTTTAAGTATAGCCAATTGGAATTTGTTGTCTGTATATTTTATTTCATTGAGGATACCATCATCACCACAGGCCTTTTTGGGTTGGAGGGTTTGTATTTTGTCCTGTAGTTCATTCAATGTAATTGGATAATCCAGTGGGGTCTGGTAGTCTTTAATAGCTGATTCTAAGATTTGCATTTGATCATGTATATGTTTTTGCTGTTTGTTCTTTGTTCTTTGTTATAGGGCCAAAAAGATTGGAGAAGTGGTATACCCATACATCTCCATTTTGGATAGATAACAAACAACACGAAGAGTTAAGTGTTTTCCAATTTCCCCAGAAGTGGTTAGAGTCTATGGATTCTTCATTTACATTGCAGAGCATCCAGGCAGATAGACAGGACAGGAGGAAAACTTGCGAGTAGGCAAGGATCACAATGCGGGCCCCATGCTGAGGGCAGTTGTCACCGGCTCTTTTACACATCAAGTCCCAGGCCTTGTCACTTCCTGGGCTTGTGCTAGCCCCACTGTAGCGCTCTGTCACTCCATAGGGGAAACGCTTTCAAAAGAGCTCGATGAAAGCTATGCAGGGAGGGGGGCCTGGGGGACGTTTATCTTTGTGGTGTGTACCAAGGCCTCTTTCATGTCAAACAAACCCTCTCTAGCATTCCCCAACGTACTGCAGGCTCCAAACTCAAAGACAAAAGGTGGTTGAAAATGAAAGTGATCGAGGGGGAGGATAGTTGAAGGTGCGTGCAATGCGATCAAGGTGAATGCTAGCAATGTCATGAGCTAACTACACAAGCTACAACTGCATCTCCAAAAGCTAGGTACAGTAGCCACTGTCTCATATAGAGTGCTAGTATTCCAATGATACTGGTAGGTTACCAGTAACATCACACTGCTATAAACACAAAATCAACTCAAATTAAATGTTATTTTTTTTGCATGCTTTGTAAACAACAGGTGTAGACCAACAGTGAAATGCTTACTTAGAGGCCCTTCCCAACAATGCAGAGAGAAAAATATAGAAAACAAATAACACGAGGAATAAATACATAATGAGTAACAATAACTTGGCTAATATATACACGGGGTACTAGTACACGAGTTGATGTGCTGGGGTACGAGGTAATTGACGTGGATATGTACATATACAGTGCCTCGACATGATTTTTGAATGACTAATCCTTCCTCTGTCCCCTATACATAAAACATATGTATGGTCCCTCAATCAAGTATTGAATTTCAAGCACAGATTCAACTACAATGACGAGGGAACTTTTAGAACGCCTCAAAGAAGGGCAGTGATTGGTAGATGGGTAACGATAACCAATCAGGTATGCAATATATATTTATATACACCATTAAGGGTGCAATTCAGAGGGTGAATGGGCAAGACAAAATATTTAAGCGCCTTTGAACGGGGTATGGTAGTAGGTGCCAGGCGCACCGGTTTGAGAGTGTCAAGAACTGCAACACTGCTGGGTTTTTCACGCTCAACAGTTTCCCGTGTGTATCAAGAATGGTTCACCACCCAAAGGACATCCAGCCAACGTGGCACAACTGTGGGAAGCATTGGAGTCAACATGGGCCAGCAATCCCTGTGGAACTCCTTCGAAACCTTGTAGAGTCCATGCTCGACACATTGAGGCTGTTCTGAGGGCAAAAGGGAGTGCAACTCTATATTAGGAAGGTGTCCCTAATGTGTTGTACACTCAGTGTATTAAACCACCCAGACACATCAAAGATAGTCATCATTCTGAGCTGAGCTGCAGGACAGGAATGAAACTGCTCAGTGATGTTACCAACGAGTCCATTGACGATATTAAAACAGCTACAGAGTCCAATGTCTCACTACAACATTGTAGTGACTCCACAATAATGACCAAAATGACAGTGAAAAGAAAAATATATACACACACACACACACACACACACATATACATATATATACATATACATATATACACAGTGCCTTGCAAAAGTATTCATCCCCCTGCCGTCTTTCCTATTTTGTTGCATTACAACCTGTAATTTAAATAGATTTTTATTTGGATTTCATGTAACGGACATGTACAAAATAGTCCAAATTGGTGAAGTGAAATGAAAAAAATTACTTGTTTAAATTATTAAAAACGGAAAAGTCGTGAGTGCATATGTATAGTTGAAAGTCGGGAGGTTACATACACTTAGGTTGGAGTCATTAAAACTCGTTTTTCAACCACTCCACAAATTTCTTGTTAACAAACTATAGTTTTGACAAGTCGATTAGGACATCTACTTTGTGCATGACAAGTAATTTTTCCAACAATTGTTTACAGACAGACTATTTCACTTATAATTCACTGTGTCACAATTCCAGTGGGTCAGAAGTTTACATACACTAAGTTGACTGTGCCTTTAAACAGCTTGGAACGTTCCAGAAAATGATGTCATGGCTTTAGAAGCTTCTGATAGGCTAACTGACATCATTTGAGTCAATTGGAGGTGTACCTGTGGATGTATTTCAAGACCTACCTTCAAACTCAGTGCCTCTTTGCTTGACATCATGAGAAAATCAAAAGAAATCAGCCAAGACCTCAGAAAACAAATTGTAGACCTCCACAAGTCTGGTTCATCCTTGGGAGCAATTTCCAAACGCCTGAAGGTACCACGTTCATCTGTACAAACAATAGTACGCAAGTATAAACACCATGGGACCACGCAGCCGTCATACCACTCAGGAAGGAGATGAGTTCTGTCTTCTATAGATGAACGTACTTTGGTGCGAAAAGTGCAAATCAATCCCAGATCAACAGAAAAGGACCTTGTGAAGATGCTGGAGGAAACAGGTACAAAAGTATCTATATCCACAGTTAAACGAGTCCTATATCGACATAACCTGAAAGGCCGCTCAGTAAGGAAGAAGCCACTACTCCAAAACCACCATAAAAAAGCCAGACTATGGTTTGCAACTGCACACGAGGACAAATATCGTACTTTTGGAGAAATGTCCTCTGGTCTGATGAAACAAAAATAGAACTGTTTGGCCATAATGACCACTGCTATGTTTGGAGGAAAAGGGGGAGGCTTGCAACCTGAAGAACACCATCCCAACCGTGAAGCACAAGGGAGGCAGCATCATGTTGTTGGGGTGCTTTGCTGCAGGAGGGACTGGTGCACTTCACAAAATAGATGGCATCATGAGGAAGGGAAATTACGTGGATATATTGAAGCAACATCAAGACATCAGTCAGGAAGTTAAAGCTTGGTCGCATATGGGTCTTACAAATGGACAATGACCCCAAGCATACTTCCAAAGTTGTGGCAAAATGGCTTAAGGACAACAAAGTCAAGGTATTGGAGTGGCCATCACAAAGCCCTGACCTCAATCCTATAGAAATGTTGTGGGCAGAACTGAAAAAGTGTGTGCAAGCAAGGATGCCTACAAAACCTGACTCCGTTACACCAGCTCTGTCAGGAGGAATGGGCCAAAATTCACCCAACTTATTGTGGGAAGCTTGTGGAAGGCTACCTGAAATGTTTGACCCAAGTTAAACCATTTAAAGGCAATGTAACCAAATACTAATTGAGTGCATGTAAACTTCTGACCCACTGGGAATGTGATGAAAGAATACAAGCTGAAATAAATCATTCTTGTCATGCCCTGACCTTAGAGAGCCTTTTTTATGTCTCTTTTTGGTTTGGTCAGGGTGTAATTTGGGTGGGCATTCTATGTCCTTTATTTCTATGATTTGTGTTTCTATGTTTTGGCCGGGTATGGTTCTCAATCAGGGACAGCTGTCTATCGTTGTCTCTGATTGGGAATCATACTTAGGCAGCCCTTTTTCCCACCTGTGATGGTGGGTAGTTATCTTTGTTAGTGGCACTATAGCCACTAACAGGACAATGACCCTAAGCATACTTCTAAAGCAACACTCGAGTGGTTTAAGGGGAAACATCTAAATGTCTTGGAATGGCCTAGTCAAAGCCCAGACCTCAATCCAATTGAGAATCTGTGGTATGACTTAAAGATTGCTGTACACCAGCAGTGTACATCAAACGGTCAGAAACAGACTCCATGAGGGTGATATGAGGGCCCGACGTCCACAGGTGGGGGTTGTGCTTACAGCCCAACACCGTGCAGGACGTTTGGCATTTGCCAGAGAACACCAAGATTGGCAAATTCGCCACTGGCGCCCTGTGCTCTTCACAGATGAAAGCAGGTTCACACTGAGCACATGAGCACATGTGACAGACGTGACAGAGTCTGGAGACGCCGTGGAGAACGTTCTGCTGCCTGCAACATCCTCCAGCATGACCGGTTTGGCGGTGGGTCAGTCTTGGTGTGGGGTGGCATTTCTTTGTGGGGCCGCACAGCCCTCCATGTGCTCGCCAGAGGTAGCCTGACTGCCATTAGGTACCGAGATGAGATCCTCAGACCCCTTGTGAGACCATATGCTGACACATGCACATTTGTGGCCTGCTGGAGGTCATTTTGCAGGGCTCTGGCAGTGCTCCTCCTTGCACAAAGGCGGAGGTAGTGGTCCTGCTGCTGGGTTGTTGCCCTCCTACGGCCTCCTCCACGTCTCCTGATGTACTGGCCTGTCTCCTGGTAGCGCCTCCATGCTCTGGACACTACGCTGACAGACACAGCAAACCTTCTTGCCACAGCTCGCATTGATGTGCCATCCTGGATGAGCTGCACTACCTGAGCCACTTGTGTGGGTTGTAGACTCCGTCTCATGCTACCACTAGAGTGAAAGCACCGCCAGCATTCAAAAGTGACCAAAACATCAGCCAGGAAGCATAGGAACTGAGAAGTGGTCTGTGGTCACCACCTGCAGAACCACTCCTTTATTGGGGGTGTCTTGCTAATTGCCTATAATTTCCACCTTTTGTCTATTCCATTTGCACAACAGCATGTGAAATGTATTGTCAATCAGTGTTGCTTCCTAAGTGGACAGTTTGATTTCACAGAAGTGTGATTGACTTGGAGTTACATTGTGTTGTTTAAGTGTTCCCTTTATTTTTTTGAGCAGTGTATATATATACACACATACATACATGCATACATACATACATACATACATACATACATACATACATACATACATACATACATACATACATAAAATATTGCATCTTGTATGCAACAAAGCCCTAAATTAATACTGCAAAAAACCTGCAAAAAAATGTTTTGAATGCAAAGCCTCATGCTTGGGTCAAATACAACACAACACATCACTGAGTAACTGCTTTAATATTTTCAAGTGGCTGCATCAAGGTATGAGTTTTTCAGCATAAATAGAAATGGGATGGAGGTTAGCACAGGGGAAATCGGGTTCAGTCTGCTTTACCCCAGAGACTGGGAGAGGAATTCACCTTTCAGCAGGACAATAAAATACAACACAAGGCCAAATATACACTTTAGTTTCTTACTAAGAAGACAGGGAATGTTCCTGACTGGCCAAGTTATAGTTTTGACTTAAATCTGCTTGAAAATCTATGGAAAGACTTGAAAATGCTGTCTAGCCATGATCTCGACAGAGCTTCAAGAATTCTAAAAAGAATAATGGGAAAATATTGCACAATCCAGGTGTGCAAAGCTCTTAGAGACTTACTCAAGAAGACTCACAGCTTTAAATGATGCCAAAGGTGTTTCTAACATCTATTGACTCAGGGAGTTGAATACTTATGCAACAACTATATTCTAGTTAATTTCTATCAATCTTTAAAAATATATATACAGTACAGTACCAGTCCAAAGTTTGGGCATTCCAGGGTTGTTCTTTATTTTTACTATTTTCTACATTGTAGAATAATAGTAAAGACGTCAAAACTATGAAATAACACATATGGAATCATGCAGTAACAAAAAGTGTTAAATCAAAATATATTTTATATTTGAGATTCTTCAAAGTAGCCACCTTTTGCCTTAATGACAACGATGCACACTCTTGGCATTCTCTCAACCAGCTTCACCTGGAATGCTTTCCTAACAGTCTAGAAGGTGTTCCCACATATGCTGATTTCTTCCACTTTGACATTTGATTTTTTTGTCTAGATTGTTGACAAAAAATTAAAATGTAATAAATGTTAATCCCACTGTGTAACATAATAAAATGTAAACAAATCCAAGGGGTCTGGATGGTTTTGCAAGGCTCTGTAGGTAGAGGTAAAGTGACGGGATAGACGGGATAGATAATAGACAGTAGCGGGATAGTCAACGGGATAGATAACAGACAGTAGCAGCAGTGTATGTGATGAGTCTAAAGAGTTAGTGCAAAAAGGACCATGTGCAGACAGTCTTGGTAGCTAACTTTTTAATAGTCTTATGGCTTGCTGTTCAGGGTCCTGTTGATTCCAGACTTGATGCATCATTACCGCTTGCCGTGCGTTAGCAGAGAGAACAGTCTATGACTTGGGAGGCTGGAGACTTGAGATTTTTGGGGCCTTCCTCTGACACCGCCTGGTATAGAGGTCCTGGATGGCAGGGTGCTCAGCCCCGGTGATGTACTGGGCCGTACTACCCTATGTAGCGCCTTGCAGTCGGATGCCAACCAGTTGCCACCAACCCAGTCAAGAAGCTCTCAATGGTTCAGCTATAGAACTTTTGGAGGATCTGAGGGCCCGTTCCAAATATTTTTTGCCTCCTGAGGGGGAAGAGGAGTTGTCATGCCTTCTTCACGACTGTGTTGGTGTGTGTGGACCATTTCAATTCCTTAGTGATGTGGACACCAAGGAACTTGAAGCTCTTGACCCGTTCCACTACAACCCCGTCGATATGGGTGGGGGCAAACTTGCCCCTCCTTTACCTGTAGTCGACGAGGGAGAGGTTGTCTCATCGTCGTCGGTGATCAGGCCTACCACCGTTGTGTCGTCAGCAAACTTAATGATGGCTTTGCAGTCGTGCGCGGCCAGGCAGTCGTGGTGAACTGGAAGTACAGAAGAGGACTAAGCACACACCCCACATGGCTATAAATTGCAGCTGTTGAAGCCACTGTATAAAATGCTCTGATTTACAACTTGATATCTGTAACTAGAAACACCATTTTAAATCTCCCTTTGGCATCAATACATTTTTTACTGTATGTTAAAGTGTAAGTTACGACCACAGGTCGTTAGAATGTGGCCCACACTGGAGACTTTAAACGATGCCTGGGCTGATACTTTGGAGGCCATGCTGTTCTACTAAAGCTATATGTCACAATTGTTGAAATGAGTGGACCAAGGCGCAGCGTGCGTAGAGTTCCACATTATATTTAATAATGAAACTTACAACCAAAACAACAAAGAAAATAACAAACGTGCAGTAATTCAGTGCTCAAGGCAACTAAACACAAAACAAGATCCCACAAACAACAGGTGGGAAAAGGCTGCCTAAATATGATCCCCAATGAGAGACAACGATAGACAGCTGCCTCTGATTGGGAACCATACCAGGCCAACATAGAAAACGAAAAACTAGAATGCCCACCCTAATCACACCCTGACCTAACCAAATAGAGAAATAAAAAGGCTCTCTAAGGTCAGGGCGTGACACTATATGAGTTATATCTACTGTCCCGACGCTACTACACAAGCAAACTTCTAAACGCGTCGCTAAACTCACTAACCTACAGTATACGGAAGTCACGGCACTGAAATGTCAAATGAACGCAACATTTTAGAGACACCGTTTGCAGTGCAAAAGGCCACACTGTCGAGTTGACATTAACTGTGTGCTAGGGAGTGCTCAACGGGAAGGGACTTGTTTTTCACAGCCTGGAGGTCCAATCACCTAAAAGTCTCTATTCCATTTGTGCGTGTGTGCGTGAGCAAGAGATATCCAATGTATATGAATGTCTTTGATGGGCATGATGTCTATGAATCTGAATAGTAGAGGCCAAGATTAATATTTGTAACATGCATCTTTAGGTCAGTTTACATGCATATATTCAGGTGGATGTGAGTGCGTGTGTGGTTATGAGTCAATTGTGCATATTCGGTCTGTGTGTGTGACTTAATTTGCATTGTGAGACGTTTCCAATTTGACAGTACAGTAGCATGCACGGGTAAGTATGTGCACGCACACACACACACACACACACACACACACACACACACACACACACACACACACACACACACACACACACACACACACACACACACACACACACACACACACACACACACACACACACACACACACACACACACAGCTGAATTGATGAGCAGCGGTACATCAGCTTGAGATGAACTGGCTCAGAGGCGTCGGGCGGAAAGGATAAACGGGGGAGGAAGGAGGAGGGGAGGAGGAAAGGAATGGGTTAGATGTGCAGTGTGGGGGGGTGGGGGGAGGGAGGAAAGGGGAGGACAGCGGAACTCAATCAGGGCTGGGTCACATGGGTTCAGAGCGGCAATTCAGCGCTGCCGCCACGCTGAAAAATGGGAGGTGACAGTTCATTTTCGCCGGTGAAGGTTTTTGTCGGTCTCACTCGTCGGCTCCCTGGTGGACTGTGTGGTGGTGGCGGCCACGGCAGAAGAGGAGGGACGGGGGAACAGGGGGGAGTGAGGGAGGAGGGGGGCGTGAGCCGACCCAGCAGCATGTCAGGCAGGAACAGGCATACAGGAGGAGCAGCAGCGGCAGAGCAGTGACTAGTGACAGTGAAAAGACAAGTGGATCAGCCAACGGGAATAGCTATAGAGAATGGCCAAGGAGGAACAGTATTAGGGAACAGTGACGGAGAACAGGAGTACGGATCGATCAAGATTCAGCAGTCAAGGCGTATGTTATGTCAGTCTTATGACAAAGATATGAAGTATAGTGTTGCTATTATACCGCTTTTTTATTTTATATATTTTTTAAAATGTCAATCATTTAGCAGACACTCTTATCCAGAGCAACTTACAGTATCGAGTGTGTACATTTTCATACTGGTCCCCTGTGGGAATCAAACCCACAACCCTGGAGTTGCACTCACCATGCTCTACCAACTGAGCCACATAGGACCTGAATATCTAGGCCAATGCAAGAGATCACGACACAGTGCATCACACACAGTGCATCACACACAGTGCATCACAGACCAGCCATGGCATTTCACGTGACACACTTTCATGTGTGCACACAGAGACTCTGGGGGTTCATTGAACAGGAGAGCGACACACGACTGACAGACACGTGTGTGTGTGTGTGTGTGTGTGTGTGTGTGTGTGTGTGTGTGTGTGTGTGTGTGTGTGTGTGTGTGTGTGTGTGTGTGTGTGTGTGTGTGTGTTGGCACCTCAGCCCGGTTTGGGGACACGAGCGCGGCCCAGCGGCTCGATTGACACTTGGGTAAATGAGAGGCGATAGATGACGGCGTGCGGTTGAATGGGCCCTAATTTGCATGCTAATTGTGTGATAGCCTGTGGATGACTGTTTTGGTCTGGATCAATGGAGAGACGAGCCGTGGCGGCCAGGGGAGATGACACACACACACACACACACACACCAGAGGAAGACAGCGTCGACACACTCCGCTATCAACGCTCCGCTCTGCCAAACCCAACCAACCAACCAAGAGATATGGAGAAGGGAAAAAAAAGAGACCAGAGAGGTGTTCATGAAATTGGGGTTTGACAGTGTGTGTATTTGGATTGGTTGGGATTTATATAAAAAGGTAGGTGTGCGTGTGTAGCGTGTGTGTGTGTGGTTGTGTAGCGTGTGTGTGTGTGGTTGTGTAGCGTGTGCTTTTACTGTAAGTACATAGCATGCACATTGTTTGCACGTATGTGTTTGCAAGCATGTTTGCATATACGTGTTCGTAAGCATATCGTTTTGATGTATGTTTGCGCAATCATGTGTATTTTAAAATGTGTATAAATGTGTATAACACACTGAGGCAAAGTACACAGATTTGCATATTTTAGTTGGAAATACTTAACAATTCGGTCCACTAGCTTCCTGTTGTCGCATGCAGCCGTGCACAATATCTAGTGGGGTTCCAATGGATCCAACTGGCATCATCAGTCATGTAGAAATGAAGTGATTTATTGTCTTACAGCTGTCAATACTTGATTATGTTACGCATAGGCAAGACTGAACCTGTATTTGCTGGTTTAGTGTGAGGGTGTGTGTGTGTGTTTTTTTGTGATAGAGAGATAGCGAGAGACAGAGAAATAGGGAGAGAGAGAGGGAGAGACAGAGAGAATAACAGATGTACAGGTAACTGCCAAAATAAAGGAACCACTTGAGTAAATGAGGGATACAAAATAGATTAAAAGCAGGTGCTTCCACACAGGTGTGTTTCCTGAGTTAATTAAGCAATTAACATCCCATCATGCTTAGTGTCATGTATAAAATGCCCAGTTGACATTATTTTGGCTTCCATGTTAGTGACTTTGAAAGAGGAGTCTCAAAGGAGAATAGGGGGTTTAAAGGGTCTGTGTGTGTGTGTGTGTGTGTGTGTGTGTGTGTGTGTGTGTGTGTGTGTGTGTGTGTGTGTGTGTGTGTGTGTGTGTGTGTGTGTGTCTCAGTCACCAGATCTCAACCCAATTGATCAAGTATGGGAGATTCTGGAGCAGCGCCTGAGAATATATGGAATTTCTTGTGGAATAATGGTGTCATATCACTTCAATATAGTTCCAGACACTTGTAGAATCATTGCCAAGGCGCATTGAAGCTGTTCTGGTGCCTTGTGGTGGCCCTATTAAGACCCTTTATGTTGGTGTTTCCTTTATTTTGGCAGTTACCTGTATCTCTGGTCTGAACAAGGTCTTCAAATCTCACGTTGGCCCCTTTGCTGTAGGTTGAAGGTCACTGGAACCCTTTTCATACTGAAACAAAAATGGCCACCCTCTGTTATGTCTTTGGGGACAAAAAGGCACAAGTGTCCAGGTCAATAAGTCATTAGGGTACTCCCTCAATAGACCAAGACCGATACAGTCAGCAGCACCACAGGAAAAAGACAAGACAGAGCAGATATTCTCCCACAGCAGGCGTCCATCTTGGGAATTCAAGCACTCCATTACAGCTCAGTCATCTATTGATCAGGATGGGTATTGACGGAGCGAGACAACAGTTTTGATTTGGATTTCACTTGGACATTCTTCTTCCCAACATGGATGTTGATTATCTTTCCATTTCTTCAGGGCCAGTCTGTTATATCTGGAGTATTTCTCCTGTCTTATCCGGTGTCATGTGTGAATTTAAGTATGCTCTCTCTAATTCTCTCTCTCTCTCTTTCTCCCTTTCTCTCTCTTGGAGGACCTGAGCCCTAGGAACATGCCTCAGGACTACCTCGCCTGATGACTCCTTGCTGTCCCCAGTCCACCTGGCCGTGCTGCTGCTCCAGTTTCAACTGTTCTGCCTGCGGCTATGGAATCCTTACCTGTTCACCAGACGTGCTACCTGTCCCAGACCTGCTGTTTTCAACTCTCTAGAGACAGCAGGAGCGGTAGAGATACTCTGAATGATCGGCTATGAAAAGCCAACTGACATTTACTCCTGAGGTGCTGACCTGTTGCACCCTCGACATCCACTGTGATTATTATTATTTGACCCTGCTGGTCATCTATGAACATTTGAACATCTTGGCCATGTTCTGTTATAATCTCCACCCAGCACAGCAAGAAGAGGACTGGCCACCCCTCATAGCCTGGTTCCTCTCTAGGTTTCTTCCTAGGTTCTGGCCTTTCTAGGGAGTTTTTCCTAGCCACCGTGCTTCTACACCTGCATTGCTTGCTGTTTGGGGTTTTAGGCTGGGTTTCTGTACAGCACTTTGAGATATCAGCTGATGTAAGAAGGGCTTTATAAATACATGTGATTCAGCAGGGAATCTCTGGAGGAGTCTTTCTGCCGAGCTGACCACAGCTCTAGTGATGGTCTTAAAGGGAGAGAGAGAGAGAGAGAGAGAGGGGGGAGGGAGGCCTGATAATATACTGAAAGATGGACTGTTAAGGATAAATCCCTAAAATTGTTCTTTGCCTGAAAGATCATTGCAGAGATCCAATCTTTACTTGACCTTTGAATGAGCCTGTATGCCTTTTTTTCAGTCTGACACGGGTCATGTGTTTGAATGCTAGTCGATTTGGATGTAAACATTGGGGTTTAGCTTGAATACGTGTGTAAATGGGTGTATGTGTGTGGGTGTCAGTTGTAATGTCTGTCCCTCTGTCTAACACTGTGGTCACAATACTGTCTCTCTATTGCAGGACCAACCCTCCAACCTGATGGCCAAAGTCTCCTGTCACACATGCACCAAAACACACACATAGACTCGCCCTCCTGCCCCCACCCTCCACACACACACGCACGCGCACACACACCTTCCTCCTTCATTTCGGATCCCTCGTAAGTCCAGTATGATTTCCCTCCAGGTATTACAGGATCAGGATTGTTGTGTGGGTCTGGCTGGCCATGGGTCTGGAGATAGCTGGACAGGCTGCTCCGTGACTTGCAGACTTTGTCACAGCGGGGGCAGGGATGAGTCGTCCTCTGGCTTGTCGCTACTGTGCTTTGAGGCATGCTCTCTTTCCCGCTGTTAGTTCTCTTCTTTCGGCCTCAAAGAGTTGAATTCCGTTGATGATGACCTCCATGAAGATTTGTCAAGGGCATGGATTTTTTTTCAGTTATTCGGATTCACATGACATTTCTTGAGGTGTGCTTTGAGGTTGTCACGGAAACCCTTTTTCCTGGCCTCCAGAGGCACGGGAACCACCTCCATCTCCCTACACACAGACATACACAGGGTCCTGATAGGTTGCTGCAATGTAAATTGTTGGTGGTGTGTTAGCCCTAATGCGTGCTCTCTGTGGGGGCGTTTTGGCAGCAGGCACCTGCTTAGGGAGGCTGGCCGTGGGTTGTCAGGTTGTCTTGGTGCAGAGCGCCGGAGGAGGACGACACCATTACAGAGCTACAGAGAGACGGTCCTCATTTGCAGGCAGAACCCGTCGAGGTCGGGACCCTGCCGCATCCGTCGCCACGGCAACCCCCGTGGAACGTTGAGAGACGAGCACAATTCCAAACTCCCTGGCCTATCACTCTCCTTCTCCACGTCGCTCCCTTTCGGGTGCCTGTCTTGTGTCCTATTTCTGCTTTGTCTCTCGGTCGCGTCGTCATCCTTTCTCTTCACTCCGACTGTATCTTCATACTCTTCTGCAGGGCAGCTTTGGTCAACGAATCCATGTTCTTATTTTGGGTTGTTTCGGTTCATCCACCAATTTCTACAGGCCTACCCTTCTCTCCATGGCCATTTCTCTCGTTGTATTTGACTCTTTTCCTCTCATCCCTGCGGGTCCTTCGCTGCCTTCATCTCCATTTTCTTGACTCCCGACCTCCCTCGCTTTGATAACTCCAGATGATAGATAAAAACAGACTCACGCGAGCGCGCACACACACACCCCCCCCCCCCCCCTTTGGCTTGCCTCTTTCCTTTCCTATCTGTGGCAGAGGGTTGGTGAGGTCACATAGTGAATACCAGTCTCCTCGGCTAGCCCTGATAAGAGAGCGGCAGATAGAAATCTGAAGGCAGAGGCCAGAGCAGCAGGTCACTGGAGACTCACGCATAGCAAATTGGAGCCTGTGTGAAATTTGGTGTCATAACTGGTAACAATACTACTCCGATATATTTCCCCCTGCTATTTAATTGCCTCCTTCTATGAGGCTACCGTAGAGAGATTGCGAATGCACATAAACACATTGCACACAAACATACACACCTGTGAAGGTACACAAACATACATACCCACCTGTGAAGGTACACAAACATGCATACACATACACACCTGTGAAGGTACGCAAAGTACATACACACCTGTGTGGTTCAAGCACTCTTACCTTTGCACTGGGCTCCACCCTCATCTATGTCAACCCTGTCTCATCTATCCAACCCCCGCACCCCCACCAGTCAATAAGCCCATTCCAACCTCTTAGCAGGTCTATGATTCAGGCTTACAGTAACTTCCACTCCCTGTCCAATCTACTATACTGTCATGTATCTGGTTTTGGGGAGTACTGATATCAAGTCTGTGTCCCAAATGGCACCTGATTCCCTATATAGTGCATCTGATTTTGACCAGAGCCCTATCGGCCCAGTAGTGCACTACTTTTGACCAGAGCCCTATAGGCTGGTCTCACTGGGTGCCATTTGGAATACAGCCACAGCCTTTGCTGGTGTAATGGTCAGTGAGCAGTTTGGAGTGTGATTGTCATTCCCATGTTAGGGTATACTGGTCGGGGACAGACAGGTCACCCCTTGTGTCCAATCATTCTCCACTACTGCTGCAGGGAGTCTGGGCTCTGTGCACTACTGTCTATCTACCATGGGACAGTTCTGGCAGGTAGAGACAGCAGGGAGAGAGAGAGTGGAGGAGAGAGAGCAGGCAGATTGAGGGGAGGGGAAAGTGAGGGGAGCGAGGGAGTCAGAGGAAGAGAAGGAGTAGGGGGATGAGAGAGAAAGTGATTTTAGGGCAATGAGAAATAGAGCGAGAGAGAGAGAGAGCAGACAGAAGAGCGGACAGGGGAGCGAGCGTGGGCGAGAGAGAAGGACAGGAAGAAAGACGGAGAAAGAGAGGGAAAAAGACAGAGCGAGGGAGAAGAGAGCAGCACTGTAATGGCTCTCGTCTTCTCGCAATCGAATTCTCACCGCTCTGTCGCACAGAGGGACACTAATTGACAGGCAACCACTTAAGTCTTAATTTTCTTTTAAGATTGCCGGGTAAAAAGAAAGAGAATGGAAGAAAGGATATGAGGGGGGAATTCTAATGAGAGCGAGAGTGTCGGAGACTGGGCTCTTAAATGTGATTTTGCTTCCATTTCCCTCCAGACCCCACACTCTTATTACCATGCATTTGGATCTGGTATGGTAATAGTCCACAGACTAGACAGTAAGATCATACCCAAGGACGCTGTTCAAACCAAATTGGTTACCGGCAGTGCTGGATATACTGTGAAGCTTATCAATGTTATTTTTGTGTGTTACAAAGGATTAACTCGTTAAGCAAATAAGATGTTTACTGTGTGAAACAAATATGCACTAGACATCACAGATACATGGACAGGGAGAAAGATGTTTTACCTCAATCCAGGAAGGTCTGGATACATTTCAATTGAATACGATATCTCTTACACACACACACACACACACACACACACACACACACACACACACACACACACACACACACACACACACACACACACACACACACACACACACACACACACCTGCAAGGATGTCACAGGAAATACCTGTATAAAATACCCCCATCCCACACCCTCTGCAAAGATGTATTTTGTGATTGTACAATCTTAGGGTCACAGACAAAGACGACAAAGACAGTGTTCAAAAGAGAGTTGACAAAATACTGTAAGACTGTTCATTGTCTCTCTTTAAGAGGCCTCAACTTCAGTGTGAAAAGGCCACCACACATTTTATAATTATAGTAGTCAAGTAACAAACCCATCCTGTGTAAAGTGTCAGGATGTTTATTGTCTAGTAGTGACACAACGGCCCCAGTGGTGTTAAGCTGTATTACTGCTAGGCTACTTCCCCTTTAAATCTCTCCAGCCCTCTGCCTCTCTCAGGCCTGTTACCCTCCCATTAGTAGGCTCACAGACAGGACCCAGGTCACAGACAGTGAAGCTCGCCCCCTAGTGGCTAAGACATGGCACTCCAAGATGCTGTGGACTAAATCTGTTGGAGCAGGATTGGCTCAGCCAACAGACTGAAGCAGAGAGGAACTGGAGTCTGAACTGGAAAACAATGGGCCAGTGAGATCACAGCCCTGGCTGTTGACTTCTATCTACTACTCTACCTTAGAAAACTCTTGTCTCTAAAACTCTTCAATACTAAAACGAATGATCCGCAGAAGGATACCGTCAAATGGAAAATCCTTAATTGCTAATGTCCTTAAGGAATTTGGATGACTTCCTTATTAAATCAAAATGTTATTTGCCACGTGCTCCGAATACAACAGGTGTAGAGCTCACCGTGAAATGCTTACCTACAAGCCCTTAACCCACAATGCAGTTCAAGAAAGAGTTAAGAAAATACTTACTAAATAAAGTAAGTATTGTCAAATAAAAAGTACCAATAAAATAAAATAAATGATGAGGCTATATACAGGGAGTACCGGTACTGAGTCAACGTGTAGGTTAGTCAAGTTGTTTTGTACATGTAGGTAGGGGTAAAGACTACATAGTTGGTTCATTTTCACATTTAAAATCACGAAAAAAAAATCTGTTTTCACAGTGACACTGCTTTTCACTCCGATATAAACAATGTCACTTTGATTCTGTTACAGAGGGTCTTGTAGTTGTCCCCCACACAGAGAAAGACATAAAAGGCCTCTTTCAGGGTCTGTATCAGTGTGTGAGAGAGGGGAGTGTGTGAGTGTTTATGGCTTGGTGGAGATATACCACTCCTTTATCAGGCTGTTTTGGAGACCCAAGCAGTTTAGGCAGCATTTTATCTCCCTCGGGCCAATTCTGCCCCCTCGTAAACGCAGATATGATATCTGGGCCATATCAGTTAGTGCCCCCTCCCCAACTCTATTTTACCACCCCTCATCCAGCCTCTTCTGATTCTGACAAGGCCTCTGTGTCGTAGGTGCAAAGACAGGCACTCGGCGACAGCCCACGAGAGAGCCAAAAGGTTATGGCTCTTACCTTGTTACAGAACCTCCCCCCTCTTCCTAGACCCTCAACCTCTCGCCGAGGCCACCCATGCCGTCATGGCCAGTTGCCATGGAGACCATGACGTTATCACTGGGCACTAACCTTTCAAACCCACTCAGCTCCAACCTGAAAACGAGGCCTTCGCCGATAAAAAAAATAAAAATAAACAGGGTAAGCAGCCAAGAGGTGGAGGTTGTGAAACCGAGTGCTTCCTCTGAAATGGCTGAGGTGGAATGGTGCACGTGAGGGCACAGCTCTGACTGAGCAGATTGGTCAGGTAGGGACTATGGGTCAGTGGAATCTGGGTCAACTAGGTTACAGTGGAGCTGGCACAAAAAGTGCTCAAGACATTGTGGGTGCTGTGGAATTACCAACTAACTACCAACCGTGTCAAGTCACAGAAAGGCTGAATATGCCGAATTTAAAATGGCCTCGAGCTCAACCTCATTACAATAATCAATTGGTCCAACCACTGCACTGTCATACAAAATACATCTTCCCATTCAGAGCGCAGCAGTCCCCTACTGCATCAGCTAAACAACCCAAACAATCATTAAGCGGTAATCAGGACTGGAATATGGCGTCTGCGGTCAGATAGGTCAGTTTACATTGTATTAAACCCACCTCTTTATCTGCGTGCTGCATCGTTGACACAACAGATATGGTGGGGAAAAGCTTATCCCTCTGTAAAGCTTACGTTATCAAGAGCAAAGCTATTACTCCTCACCGATCAGCTACCGATTGACAATACGGTAGTTAGACAGTGTTCACCACACTTGATAAAGGTTCACACAGGTTCCTGTGTGAGACAAGGACACTGATTAGGCATGGCGTTGCCACCCAAAAGGCCTAACCTATAAATAAGCACCACAGGTATTACCGCAGTTCTAGTCAACCACTACAGACTCAAACCGTTTTACATGTGACACACCACACAAAAGGGAAATTCTTCGGTTGCTGCCATTTCCCAAAAAAACAAACATTGGTTAAGTGACAAACAAATGAGTATCGGTTGTTCGATCTGCCACGAAAAGGAGCACAACATGAACTCTACATCCGCAGTGACGACACGATGATGCAATTCGCACCATAGTCACCCTTTCTCTCAGTTTCTATCGCACCGGCAAAGTTGCTGTCAGTCATCCGCAGAGCCAAGAGTGTTGAGTCGAGTGAAGACTACTTCACGCAGCTTCGCCTCGAGCGGCAAAAAGGACATTCGTTTGCTAACCTGCTACTGGGAAACAACTCCCTGTGCGAATGTTTACGCTGAGAAAAGCCTTGTTCTGCCACGCCCTGTGCCCTGAAGGGAATGAGAAGAGGAGGCTCCTGTTGGTATTTCTATCTGTCTGACAGAAGAGAAGACAAAAAAAAAACAGCACCTGATTTTTCTCTCTCCTTTCTGTCCGTCATCAGGTGTCAAATCAACGTCACGTCCCTCGCTGCTTTATCTCCAGCGCTGAGTGTCAGATACTTGGCGGTTAGCCCCAGACAGTGTCTGCCACAGCAGTGGTGTGATCCCTGGGCCAATGTCCCTCAGGGAGAAAGAAAATGGCTGCTGGTTTGCATTAGCTCCCAGGAGGGAGGGTCTAGGTGTTAGAGAGGAGAAGAAGAAATGTCAATTGGGAACCCACAGTCACGTCATGCTTAAAATGGATCTGCGACTCAGTGTTGTGTGTGTGTCGCAAAAACCTAATGGTACTGTCGGTTTAAGAATTCGGACACAGTTTTTTTTTTTTAAAGCTACCTGTAGATGTTGCAGAGTAAAATCACAAAGATAGTAATATAAAGTCACAATAGGTAGCCTATGAAACCAATCTAAGACACTAACTTAGCAAATTTTTGTAAAAAGGTTAAAAAGCTGTTTGACCTCAAGACTAATTTGCAATTTGTGCATGTGAAATGAACATTGCAAGGTCAAGCACTAAGCCAGACCAGGCTTAGTGAGCCTGAGCCTGAGGGAGGCTCTTAAGGTGTCTCTGTCATTGTGTCCAACATGTCATGGCGCACAGTGTCAATGGGCTTCTCAGACACCAAGCACAGAGTGCACTGCACAGTGAGTGTGTGTGTGTCTGGTTTTGGTTTAGGTGCAGGGGTGAACGGTTCAGATGTCAACAGGTTTCCCTCAGCTCCTGGTCATTAGCCTAAGCGTTGTCTTAACGTCAGGCCATGCATGCTCTTGATCTAGCTCAGACAGGCTAATGTGATTACAATAGGATTGTTTTTTGAAGCCTGGAGTTGCACCTGTAGTTGTAGGTCACCCTAGCCATCCATGTTTATGATCACTATACAGTATTTTACAGTTGTAGTTGTAGTCCACCAAGTCGTGGTACTAGTTCACCTGTAGGCCTAGTTGTAGTCCACCAAGTTGTAGTTCTAGTTCACCTGTAGGCCTAGTTGTAGTTCACCCAGTTGTCGTTCTAGTTCACCTGTAGGCCTAGTTGTAGTCCACCCAGTTGTAGTTCTAGTTCACTTGTAGGCCTAGTTGTAGTCCACCCAGTTGTAGTTCTAGTTCACCTGTAGGCCTAGTTGTAGTCCACCCAGTTGTCATTCTAGTTCACCTGTAGGCCTAGTTGTAGTCCACCCAGTTGTAGTTCACCTGTAGGCCTAGTTGTAGTCCACCCAGTTGTCGTTCTAGTTCACCTGTAGGCCTAGTTGTAGTCCACCCAGTTGTTATTCTAGTTCACCTGTAGGCCTAGTTGTAGTCTACCCATTTGTAGTTCTATTTCACTGGTAGGCCGAGTTGAAGGTCACCCTAGCCATCTATGTTCATGATCACCATGGTATTTTCCTGACCATTGGACCTGACCTAGGACAACCTCATGTTCTTAGCATCCAATCTTCAGTTATTTAAAAAATAATAATAATAATGAAAGGTGCCGTATTGCTAGATAGACAACATCCGATTATTGATACTAAATAATCAACCACAAATAGACCAGACAAAGCACAAATGTTTGTAGATTGATGCTAGCTATACTGAACAAAAATATAAACACAACATGTAAAGTGTTGGTACCATGCTGTATGAGTTGAAATAAAAGATCCCAGAAACTTTCCATACGCACGAAAAGGTTATTTCTCTCTAATGTTGTGCAGATATTTGTTTACATCCCTGATAGTGAGCATTTCTCCTTTGCCAAGATAATCCATCCACCTGTGGCATATCAAGAAGCTGATTAAACAGCATGATCATTACACAGGTGCACCTTGTGCTGGGGACAATAAAAGGCCACTCTAAAATGTGCAGTTTTGTCACACAATACAATGCCATAGATGTCTCAAGTTTTGAGGGAGCGTGCAATTGGCATGCTGACTGCAGGAATGTCCATCATAGCTGTTGCCAGAAAATGCAATGTTAATTTCTCTACCATAAGCCGCCTCCAACGTCATTTCTGAGAATTTGGCAGTATATCCAACCGGCCTCACAACCGCATACCATGTGTACCACGCCAGCCGAGGACTTCCACATCCGGCTTCTTCACCTGCGGGACTGTCTGAGACCAGCCACCCTGAAAGCTAATGAAATTGAGGAGTATTTATGTCTGTAATAGAGCCGTTTTGTGGGGTAAAACTCCTTGTGATTGACTGGGCCTGGCTCCTCAGTCACGTGAAATCCATAAATTAGGGCCTAATGAATTCATTTCAATTGACTTATTTCCTTATATAAACTGTAACTAAGTAAAATCATTGAATCTGTTGCGTTTATATTTTTGTTCAGTAGTTAACAATGCTAATAGTACCATTATGAGGCAATGTAAGACTCAAGGTTATTTTCATAAATGTGTAAGCCTATTAGCATATTTGTTTACATTTACAAAACGCATGGCAAAATGTGGTTTAAATAAAAATACTTCTAGTTTTACCATCGTCCATACCTGACGTTTTTTGGCGTCACCAAACTCGCGCGCATGGGAGTCATTACTTCCGGGCAAAGTACAGGTAGCTGGCGTGACTGGACCAACGAGCAAAGTAGGCTTAGTTCTGTATTGCTACACATTCACTAACTGTGTTTGAAAAAAAATCACTTGTTGGTATATTATAGAAATTACAAACAAAGCTGCATAGGCATGACATGCAGAATGTTTTACTTCTCACCCGATGATAAACATTTGCGTTCTGATCCAGAAATGTCTATGGTCCAGTCAGCTGCCCGTGATTTGCGTCGCGTTCATGCACTCGAGTTTGGAGACGACCAGAAGGCAATATAAATAAATATGAACTACAATTGGGCATGCGTTTTGTAAATGTTAACAAAATGTAACGCAATAAATGTATTAACATAAGGGGACATCAACTTGGCTAATCCAACTCCTTGATTCATACATACGCTATTTGCCTCAAATGTACCTGTCCAACCACTAGCTACTATCGATTTTCAAACATTTTGGCTACGGCGAACAGCTTAAAAACAATTTAGTCTTGTCATTACATAATATTTGACAAGACTTGAGAAGTAGGCCTATATGTATTTTGTTTTAGAGAAAACATTTCGTATAGGCTACATGGACTGCGTCAACAGGCTAAACTGTCCTAGTAACAGCTGTGGCCAAATAAGCCAACAAATGGTTCTTATAGGCTAGGCCTACCGAAGGCTCCATTATCCAAATGATTGTGAATATTTTCTCTTTCCATGAAATTCAGTCGTCGTTATATGTAATAGGCCTAGAACTATGTGAGAATTCCTATCTGTGGTTTCTGTGACCATTGGCCTACATCTTAAACAAATAAGAAACAAATGGCATATTAAAGAAAATACATCTCAAGCCATTTTTGACCAGGGAATGAGAATAACTTTGCAAAATGATCTTCCCACCACGTTACACCACAATGGTAAGGCAGCGGGGCCCCATTGTCATGGCAGCACAGTGATGGAGTGAGTGTGAGCCTGATGCTGGGTTCACACAGAGTGTGAGGGGAGAGAGAGAGAGGGATGGAAGAGAGAAGGAAAAACTAGGCAGGCGCTGCCTGGTGGGGGTGGCTCCCAAACCTTCTAGTGACTGATAATCACACTATACATGTAGCCTAAAAAATGAGTCTGCTGAACAGCCTTGTCGAAGCCTGCCTGGCGTGACGCCAATAACACAGCTCTAAACCGCTGCATTGGGAAAAGAGGCAGATCTGATCCCCCATTACGGCTCATGCCATCAGCTTTCAATTAAAGGGTTACCGTCAACAAAACTGACCCTCTCTCCCCCTCAAGTATTGTTTTACCATAGCTGTAGATGTTAATGTTAGCAATTTGAGATGTTTCATGTGTCTTAATTTGCAGGTGGACATTGAAAATGTAACTGGACGTGGACGCAGGCAATGAATTCATATCAGCAAAATATTGGGTGAGTAAAAGCAAAGAGTTTTCTTCACTCCTGGTCATCATCTCTTGATGATTGGTTAAATCAGATGTGTTGATGTTAGGCAGGGACAAAAGCTGACACATACAGCAACCCTTCTGGACCAGTGAATAACACGGGTATATAGTATTCTCAGCACTTTCGGCCCACCAGTGCAACAGTATTAGCATGATCTATTCCCTGCCTTTTTAGTGTCGAGGAAGCTCTCGGCGGTCCAGCAGGCCCTGTAGGACCCACACAGCAGATGTACTGTATCACTGTACATTTTAACCTTGTTGTTTACTCTTCAAGTAAATAATAGGGACCTAAGAAGCCACACAGGACTAGTTGTCATTGAATTGTTTGATCTCCATTTAACTTGGTAAAGGCAGATGGCACACATGGGGATTTGAACACAGCACGTGCCAGACTCCTTGTGATTGGGTAATTGATCATCACTCAGTTCACTTGAACAATTCAGGAGCCGGTGTAGCTCTGGTCCACTGGGACGGCAGAAGTCTTCATCACTATAGCATGGATCGGTTGGATGGTGGATCGGTTGGATGGTGGATTGGTCACAGTGCCACACCAATTATAAGACAGTCGGTCAGTCAGTCAGTCAGGGGACATGATGCAGAGGGAGCTGCACTAATCAGCTAATCACTAATCAGGGGGAGGACCGTACTGTACAGAATGCTAGTTCTACACTGTAGGCAGTGGGGTAGGTCTACCTAGCATATTGCTGGTGTCATTGAATTGTCACTGTCTACCTATATGTTTTGACATGCTGATATAGACTAACATTGTAGCAAAGAATTGTAGGGATTGTCATAGAGTTCAACCCCTCTTCCTTGGTCTAAATTAGTGTTTTTCAGTTCTGGTCTTGGAGAGCCACAGTGTGCAGGCTTTAGTCCCAGCCCAGGTTAGTGGTCTTGATGATGAGTTGATTTGTGGTCCATATAGTAGAAGAGGACCTCAGAGGCTCCTAAAGATGGACACCATGCACAATTTGGATGACCACCACTCGTCTGAGAGGAGGATAATAACGGGAAAGCGGACGGTAGCATAACCCTACACTACAGTAGATGTGTGTCGGCACAGGGTTTCCCCATCACCGTTTGTTCAACGCCGGCCGGCCCTCCCGGTGGTCCAAATTCAACCCGAGTGGGCGTGCGTACGCCACACCGTCTCCTTTTCCATTAATCGACAGGCAGAGCTGTCTGCCGCGCGGCAGCGTCAGGAGAGGCATAGTAATGGGGGGAATGTGTGGACGTTATTAAGTCGTCTGACGGGAGGTCCTCAGCTGTTTTGCAGGGATCATCCATCAAAAGGCAGGCACTCTCCTCTTTCCTCTCCTCTCTGTCCTCCTCGTGTCCAAAGTTATACCAACAAAGCTCACAGTTTATAGGAGCATTAAGGAGACGGTCAGGGGCCGCACTGTAAATCCTCCCACAACTATCTATCTGGAGTGGGCGGCCATTACGGGGGCAAGTGGAGGAGGCCGAAACGTGGTCTAATTGGCTGCAGTGTGCGATGCGATAGATAGCGGCTGCTGGTACAAATAGTTGTGCAAACAACGGATGAAAGAGTGGAGGTGTGATTGCTGACATCAAAGTATGGTGTTGTCAATGTCATGACTTCTATTAATTAGGCTTGCACCCACCCACCTTGTGAGCCAAGTCAAGTACCTTTGGCCAATTAGTTTCATGTTTGTTACTCTTCATAGAGGCAATGAAACAGGCAAATAAGTTGGTCCCGTGTGGCTCAGTTGGTAGAGCATGGCGCTTGCAACGCCAGGGTTGTGGGTTCATTTCCCACGGGGGGACCAGGATGAATATGTATGAACTTTCCAATTTGTAAGTCGCTCTGGATAAGAGCGTCTGCTAAATGACTTAAATGTAAATGTAAGTTGCTGTGTTTGACCATATCAGGTAGTGGTGCATTTACTGTGAGCTTGGCTTGATAGTTTTTACTGTAGGTGTTATATCAAAGGTCAAACAGGGGCTGCTTATATTTGTCCTATTTCACACATGTACGTGTGTGGTGAAATGGAAATGTTTTTTTTGTTGCATATCTCACATAATCACATTCTATCCTTTAAGTCATGATAGTCAATGCTCAGCTACTGTATAAACGAATGATTGCATCTAGCTGGTAGTGCTGAGAAATACTCCAATAGGACCATCAATATTAGATATCGATCAAATGAGGAGGAGTTGAGGTATTTGACTTTCCAGTTCCTCAACACAACGTTGAGTCATGACGATTGGGTTATTCCTGGACCAATCTGAACGCCTGTGAAATAAAAGTGCCCGGAGTGTATACACCATTTAGCAGACGCTTTTATCCGAAGCCATTTGCAGTCATCCATGATTTTTTTTTGATTGGGTGGTCCACGGGAATCAAACCCCACTACCCTGGCGTTACACGCGCCACGGTGTATGAACTGAGCTACATGAAGTCACACTTTTACCGCTCACTTTGGCGATGAATCATCACATTAATTCTGACTCCTGAATTATGATCCATTGAAGCAGCCGGCTCTACCTTTCATCCCTCCTTTTTTTTCTATCCATCCACGAGAGCTAAGCGGGAAGAAGAAGAACGACCTTTAATGAAGAATTGGACGGGAGCTCCTCTAAATCCACCAGGAACCGTCAGGCCCTTAAACAAATGATGAATACTAACCTTTTAACTCCTCAATAAAAAGAAATATCAACCGCAATGTAAAACTGTTGAGTTTTAATTACTTTTTAAAATTGTAACTCCAACCGAGTGGCAGTGATATGACAGATGGTGGCCGCTGCCATCCCGCTGCTGCTACTGACATATCACACAGAGGGGATTCTCTATTCTAGTCTATATCTTTGCTACACTTACAGTATACCTAGTCCTTTTCTCCAAAACAAAATCCATATCTCAGATTTGTCGAATACGGCAGAGTCATGTTGTTTCAGAAATGTAAAGATGATCTATCGTGATAGGTTGGATTGGTAGATCATCAGATAGTATGTGTATCAGTGACTGGGTCTATACAGCCCATCTATAGTCCCTAGAGCTTCGTTATCTATTGTTGAACTGTGAAAGGGAAACCAGTCCTACAGGTCCTTGGTATATGGCACGGTGCCAAAACTGCCCTAATGTAACGACAGCCCTGACATTTTGTTCAACCAAGATGCTAGTTTATGGCATTTGACATTTCAACATTGTTTAGTGAGTATAGCCCTCTCCGTCTCTCGTGTCAGGTCTCGCTGTTCAAAGCATAGATTTCTATCACTGCTCAGTGATATTTGTCGCAATTTGACACACTGTCTTGAGTTTCTTCCTACACACTTGCTGTCTGGTTCCTCGGCTGTGCCCATAGGAGAACCCTTTTTGCTTCCTGGTAGAACCCTTTTGGGTCCCCGTTTAGAACCATTTTGGGTTCCTTGTAGAACCCTCTGTAGAAAGGGTTCGACCTGGAAACAGAAGGGTTCTGCTTACAACCAAAAAGGGTTCTTCAAAGGGTTCTCCTATGGGGACAGGCGAAGAATCCTTTAAGGTTCTAGATAACTCCTTTTCTAAGATTGTATTCATATTCCCATATGTTTCTGTTGTACAGTATGTTGTGAAACGTGCAAATCCTGATATGCTAATATTAATGATAGTACACACATTTAACAGAGGGCCAAAAGGAAGGGGAAGACCATTACGTATGCATTTAACTATGCATTTATATCTTTGTATGTCATTGAACCTCTAACGGTACTTGCTGCGTGGTCGCTGAGTTCAGCAAAGGAAACCAAAGGAAGGCAGTGGTGCATGGTTGGGAGTTGCTTGTCTGGGGAAGAGATAATTCCTGTATGGCAATTATTAATTCCTGTGAATGTGATTCCTGAATGTCTCAGTTGGTAGAGCATGCGTGCTAGCGTGCTTGCACTGCCACGGTTTTGGGTTTGATTCCCGGGGCCACCCATACGTAAAATGTATGCACGCGTGACTGTGTAGCGCTTTGGAGAAAAGCGTCTGCTAAATGGCATATACATTATTATACATATATATATTCATTGCAATGACAGCTTGATAGACTCCAGACCGAAGAGAACAGACAGTAGATTTACACTTGGAACCTCCACATTGGCTTTAGAATGGCTTCGAAGCGCTGTAAGTCCTCAACAGTTTAGATTGGAATGAGATTGAACAATGGGCCATTATTTCTGGTATTCTGCTATTATGAGATGACTTTAGACTCAGAGTCAAGACACTTTAAGGGGTGTCAGATGTAACCGCAAGCACTTGAGCGGGAGTGACTCTAGGTATGCATTACCAATTTGGTGTCTCACCAGAAAGTGCTTAGTAAGGGGGAATTGGAATGGAAAGCCCCTATTATATAAGGGCTTTATCAATGTAAAAAATACTCTTCGTCTGTCACTGGAGTTTCTCAATGTCTTTCTTGGAATGTGAAATCCCTCCTTCTTTACAGTAATGGTTCCAGCAGCAGTCCAAATATATGTGGTCATTTTATGTATATGGTTGCCATGTACCTCAATGAGGGTACAGCTTGGTGTTTGACGCAGGCAGTATATTAATTGCCACTCTGGAGTCATTTTATAGCTCCTGGTGACTGCACCTCCTGCATGTCCTCAAATGACATGCGTAGGATACTAGGCCCTCTTAAGGCCAGGAAACTCCGTACACGTGTGAGAAAGAGAGAGGGCAGCCTGCCCGGCCTCAATGCTTTATCAGCTGTGTCCCCTCTCATACTTACACCCTTCACACCTCACCCTATGTGGCTCCCCGGCCTGGAGTTTCACCCACTGTTGAACCTTGTTACCCTCTACTTTAACCAGGTGAAAACGCATCTCTGTCATACGGATGACATATCTGTCATATAGGATGCCATCTTATGACTCTTAACTGACTTTACTGTATGGCACAAATAGTTGTTAAGGTAAGCTAACCATGAAGTATTTAGTCTGATAGTTTTTCAGGTAAGCTCAGGGGTGAAAGTAAGGCGGTACGGTCCGGTACGGCGTCTCTGCAAAATAAATAGTGGGGCGTACGCTATACCGGTAGGTAAATCACGAGCCTATCACAACAAATCAAACTAAATGTCAAGAAAACTGCAGGCTATTACACCACTTTCTATCATTACTGCATGTCAGAGCCATGGAAAATGAGCGGAGGGACTTGAAAACGATGGTATCGCCTACGAAATGCGATGTGGTTCGACAAGAACACTTTTTCGCCAAGGCAGAGATGAGTGGCCGACACTGAGACGTACGCAGACAGCAGTGGGCACATACATTCTGGCCTAATGACAATCGTCAAATTCCATTACAGATGTCTCTTTCCATTCACCACTGTTTGGAGGCTGGTAATATGTTGAGAGTGGATGAACGTGCGCGGGGAGCCTAGTAAAGGAGCCCTTTGAAGTGATTATTTGACAATCAGATGGGAACATCATGACTGGTTGTGTTTATGGCACAGTAAAATGGAATACATTTTAAAAGTTAAATGACAAATCTTTACGACTAGGCCCACAGAGATCCTATTGAATTAATAAGGATTCTATATGTAATTCTATGATTAAGGCCATAAAATGTTTTGGTGCAAGCACATGCACATATAAGAGGTCCCGTAACGGGAAGAAATGAATTCAACTTTCACCCCTGGGTAAACTAGAGGCTGGCTGCTTGGCTGAATTGGCAGGGCGGTGAGGTGGGTAACATCAATGCAGAGATTAGGACTTTCTTTATTCACACGTACAGTACCAGTCAAAAGTTTGGACACACCTACTCATTCCAGGGCTATTCTTTATTTTTTAAGACATCAAAACTATGAAATAAAACAAACAAATAAAAATATATTTTATATTTGAGATTATTCAAAGTAGCCACCCTAGCCTTGATGAAGGGTGGCTACTACTTCGAATAGTCTAAAATCTGAAATATATCTAGATTTGTTTAACACTTTTAGGTTACTACATGATTCCATATGTGTCTTCACTATTATTTTACAATGTAGAAAATAGTAAAAATAAAGAAAAACCCTTGAATGAGTAGGCGTGTCCAAACTTTTGACTGGTACTGTATATACTGTACACTGAGTGTACAAAACATTAGGAACACCTGCTCCTTTCCAAGACTGATCAGGTGAATCCAGGTGAAAGCTAGGATCCCTTATTGATGTTAAATTGATGTTAAATCCACTTCAATCAGTGTATATGAAGGGGAGGAGACAGGTTAATGAAAGATTTTTAAGCCTTGAGACCATTGAGACATGGATTGTGTACGTGTGTCATTCAAAGGGTGAACGGGCAAGACACAATATTTAAGTGCCTTTGTACCGGTTTAAGTGTGTCCCGAACTGCAACGTTGCTGGGTTTTTCACGCTGAACAGTTTCCCTTGTGTGTCAAATATGGTCCACCACCCAATGGACATCCAGCCAACTTGACACAACTGTGGGAAGCACTGGAGTCAACATGGGCCAGCATCACTGTGGAACGCTTTCGACACTTTGTAGAGTCCATGTCCCTATGAATTGAGGCTGTTCTGAGGGCAAAAGGGGTACAACTCGGTAAGTTGGAAAGTGTTCCTAATGTTTTGTGCACTCGGTATGTCGGCCATGCTTGTCTGTTCCAGCCTTTTCTACCACTCATACTCTGCTTGAGCGAGCGACATTAAATGAAGTTATCAGCACCAATAGAGAAGGCTCTAGAGAATGATTTGCTGAAGGAACATGTGTGCTGTCCTCCTCTGGAAATAATGTAGCTACAGTGCACTCGTCTGGTATTTCTTTGCAGTTGGCAAAGACAGTAGTCACATCCATGTGAGTTCTGGTTTAGATCAGGCTAATTTTAACCCAAGTAGGTCGGTGAAGTCATCTCCCCCACCCTCTTCTCTCACACAGACAGACACACACACGACACACACATGGCACACACACAGCTTTCTTGGGGAAAATATGTGTTTTCTAATTAGTCATCTACAGAGAATGTTTGTGTTAAATATGTTTCCCTCAGTCAGTTCAAGGCCCTTAATGAGCTAGTAACATGACAGTATTTAAATCCTACAGGTTGCCCTCATTCTATCTACCTCCTTTACTAACAATGCCCAACCGTTCTCTCTCTCTCTCTCACTATCTCTCTCTTTGTCTCTGTCTGTTTATCCCTTAATTTCCTTATTTTATCCATCTATTTTTCTTCTATCATTTATTTCCCCCTTCCTCATTCTCTTTCACCCTCGATCCATTTTGGATCTTAAACATTAGGCCTAACTTGTAAAACACTCTTTAATTCCGTCTCTTTCGCAGGGATCTGCAGCTCAGTGATCCATCACCCTCTCTAGCATCTCACCCACCCTTTGCAGTCAAGCTGTATTTGTGTGTTAGAACAGTGCAGCGTGCGGAACTGTGTGAGTGTCGCTGAGTGTCGCTGGTTTAAATCCCAAGTCTGATGGGAAACAAATCGAGTGGGATTCTAGGTAGGTACCAGATGCCGTCTCCTGCTGTTGTGCCCTTGAGCAATGCTCGTAATTCCTAAAAATTGAAGCACAGCTTTCTACTTTACCACACAGACTTACTTCACCCAGCCAACCAGCCAAGCCCCACGGCACCCCTATAACACCCACCACGCCACCACTGTCCCCACCACCCAAAAATCTCCCTCATGGACTGTCTCCGTCCTAAAACAAATGGAGAAGTTCCTCAGTGACAGGTTTACAGCCATCAAAGTACAGCAGGCCATATGTTCCTCTCTACTCTCCAGGGTCTGAGAATACCTTATTTTACAGCCAAAGGCAATAAAGAGGGCTTATCTTAAAAAAATATATGTCTCACAACCTTTACCTGTATGTCCATGTGGACAGTATCAGATCTGCATAATCTAGATTATATGACCCTCCATCCAGTGCCACCTCTGTACAACTGGGGGTGCATTAGAATAGGAGTTACGGTTGTTATAAGAATGATACCATCTTTGTTTAAACAGATGATGCACTTGTCTGTTCATGTTATGTACTTTTGTCATGTTTTGTGTGGACCCCAGGAAGAGTAGCTGCTGCTTTAGCAGTAGCTAATGGGGATGCCAAAAAATAAATAAATTAATAATAATAACATATTTGTTTAAACTGCTGCTGTTAGATTGGGTTGGGTTTGTAGCCAATAAACAAAATATGTCTTTGGATTTAGATTTCTCTGTTTTCCTAGACTGACAAGATATTGAGATGTTGAAAGAGGGATGCTCGGACGTGGGTCCATGCATCCCAACTGTACATGTAGGAATAGAGGTGTGTGTTTGTGTATGACCATACTTTAGGGCCTTCATACCCCTTGATTTATTTCACATTTTGTTGTGTTACAGCCTTAATTTCAAAATGGATTACATTGGGTTTCTCTCTCTCACCCAACTACACACAATTCCCCATAATGATGAAGTGAAAACATGTTTTTAGCCATTTTCACAAATGTATTGAAAATGAAATACAGAAATATCTATTTGACATAAGTATTCACACCCCTGAGTCAATATTTTGTAGAAGCACCTTTGGTGGTGAGTCTTTCTGGGTAAGTCTCTAAGAGCTTTGCACACCTGGATTGTACAATATTTGCACATTATTCTTAAAAAAATTCTTAAAACTGTCAAGTTGGCTGTTGATCATTTCTAGACATCCATTTTCAAGTCTTGACATAGATTTTGAAGACTATATAAGTCAAAACCGTAACTAGGCCACTCAGGAACATTCAATGTTGTCTTGGTAAGAAATTCCAGTGTATATTTGCCCCTGTGTTTTAGGTGATTGTCCTGCTGAAATGTGAATGTGTCCAAGTGTCAGTTGGCAAGCAGACAACCAGGGTTTCCTCTAAAATGTTCTGTGCTTAACTCTATTGTTTATTTTTATCCTGAAAAACTCCCTAGTCCTTGCCGATGACAAGCATACCCATAACATGACGCATGTGTTGTGTTCGAAAAACATAATTCCACTTTTACAATATGTGGTATTGTGTGTAGATCAGTGACACCAAATCTCAATTTAATCCATTTTCAATTCAGGCTCTAACACAACAAAATGTGTAAAAAGTCAAGGGGTGTGAATACTTTCTGAAAGCGCTGTATATTAAGCAGCTCTTTACGGCCAAACTCCCTGTAGTGAAAATTTGTGGGTCGGTGGGACTGAGGCCCAGTTCCCCTCAACCAGACCGTGTCCTGCTCCATTGCAGATATAAAGAAAGATGAAAGATGGGGGGGGAGTGAGAGAGAGGTAGAGAGAAGTGAGGGAGGGAGAGAGAGAGAGAATGCCTTCCAAAACCAAAACCCTCCACATGACTGACAGAAATGTATGTACGGCACAGCGTCGGCCGTGAGTGATGGCGCATCACTAAATCCCGACACATCCTACCAGACGCTTGCCATGATGCCGGGGTCGTGAATTATCAAGATGCATTATTACACTGAGTGCAACACAGTATCACGGTGTCTGCCAAATTACGTCTGAGCGATGAGCTTATCTTATTAATTAATCATGCTAATATTTACGTCCTCAACTGCAGTTGTTTTTTCAAATTTTGTTCTGAGTCGAAGCAAGCCGTGTAGTACACCACCCATTCACTGCAACCCCAGATGTTCATTCCGTTAAAAAAAACAAAGAAATATAAAACACTTTTTGTATCAAGATTTGTCCTCACCACAAGATGAATGAAGAAGTTTGAGGTTTAATGCTCCCATGCCTAGCATCTATTTTCAGTCCTGTGCTCTGGGAGCCACGGCGATAGATTTTTGTCACAGAGCAGATGTTGTGTAGTGCAGCTTTATGGGATGCAATGTCAGTCAAGGGCTTCTGGTGGGGTGTGGGGAGGTAGGGGGACAGGTGAGGGGGAAGAGAGGTACATACACTGAACAAAAATATTAACTCAAAATGCAACAATTTCAACGATTTTACTGAGTCACAGTTCATTTAAGGAAATCAGTCAATTTCAATAAATTCATTAGGCCCTAATGAAGGGGCACAGCCATGGGTGGGCCTGGGAGGCAACAGGCCCACCCACTTGGGAGCCAGGCACGGCCAATCAGAATTAGATTTTCCCACAAAAGGGCTTCATTACAGACAAAAATACTCCTCAGTTAAATCTGCTGTCTGGGTGGCTGTCTCAGACGATCCCACAGGTGAAAAAGATGGATGTGGAGGTCCTGGGCTGGCTTGGGTACACGTGGTCTGCGGTTGTGAGGTCGGTTGGACATACTGCCAAATTCTCTAAAATGACATTGGCTTATGGTAGAGAAATGAACATTAAATTCTCTGGCAACAGCTCTGGTAGACATTCCTGCCGTCAGGATGCCAATTGCATGCTCCCTCAACTTGAGACATTGTGTCATTGTGTTGTGTGACAAAACTGCACATTTTAAAGTGGCCTTTTATTGTCCCCAGCACAAGGTGCACCTATGCTCATGCTGATTATCTTGGCGAAAGATAAATATTCACTAACAGGGATTTAAACAAATTTATGCACAACATTTGAGAGAAATAAACTTTTTGTGTGTATGGACAATTTTTGGGATCTTTTATTTCAGCTCATGAAACATGGGATTAACACTTAACATGTTGCGTTTATATTTTTGCTCAGTATAGTTGACCCACACACCATGCACTGGGCCAAAACACCTCAGTTAAACTGCCTCTAGCGGTTCAGAATGCTTGTTACCAGGGTCGGGGGTTAGGGGTTTATGGATTGGAAATTGAAAATTTTCGGTGTAGATTTGTTCTCCACTTCAACGTTGGTTGTTTTTATATTGACGGTGTAAGTGGGATGGACCTCAAGCCCTGGTGGTTAGGGTCTCATTCAGTGTTTAATCCTAGTTTTATCATGGATTCTCTTTAACAATGTGTATAATTTCTCATGAAATTATACTCAGGACTGTCGTAAATCTGCCTCGCCACATTCCTCCCTCCCACCATCAGGCATACCCTACACACACTGCACGCACACACACACACAGCCAGCTGTAGAAACCTTACACACTGCACTGCCCCCCGATGGCCCCGGGAGGTAACAGCAAGTGCTCTGCCCCTCCCCCGCTATCCTCTCATCTTCTCTCAGCCTGAGCAGCAGCTCCCTATTGGCTGTGGTGGAGCCACACGGGCACACACGTGCAGACGCACGCGCGCATGCGAACACACACACACACGCAGACCTAGAAACTCATACATACACACATACATCTGCAAGGACACGTCACACGAGTAAGAAGCAACTTCCCCCGTCTTAGAAGCGCATAGAGTTTCCATCTTTCATCCGTGCGGTGTCACAGCGGCTTGATTGCTCTCCATTGCTCACCATTAGGAAACGGAACGCCATGACAGTTAGCTTGTCTCTCCTTTACATTATTTGGCCGATGCAGCTGTGGCAGCATAGTAATCCGCCAGGCAGAGCTTTCCATAAGTGGTCTCATTGAAAGAAGCTTGGAGCACGTGTTGGGGGTCAGAGTGCACCACATTACTCTTCAGATGGGGTTCACTGGGGGCTCTAGAGTTGAGCTGGAAGAAGGGAAACCGGAGGTTGTGTTTTTATACCAGGCCAAATACCCCCAGACCCCCCCCTCGGACTACTACCATCCACAAGTGTGACATTTTGGGATTTTTATATCCATTTAGCGGCCCCATGCCACTTATCCGTCATACAGTATTTCTCATCGACATGCGAAGCGCTGTGTCGAGTGAGTACAGTAAGCAGCAAGTGGGTCGAGGAAGGGGGAGAGAGAGAGCAAGTGGAGAGTGCATGTCAGTGCACGGACCCAACGAGCCCTCCGCGTCACAAACAGACAGGAAACTGCCAATGGAAGTGTTTAACGAAACGCTGAAATGGATCAAACGACAAATAGAGAGGCATAACCATGTCCATAGGCTTTTAAATTGATGTTGTTGTTTACTAAGTAGCGTATTTACAGTAAATGCGTGGCCTTTTGGAGGACTGTATTGTTGTTGTAGTGTTGCACGTTCATTCACTGTGCTGCATATTGTGGGTTTCCCTGTTAGATCTCAGTGGCAGTTGCAGTTCGGGACTATTGCCATCCTGCCACTAATGAAACTTTCTGTCAATAAGGGCTTGACGTGTAAACGCTGGCATGTCTTTCTACTACACACACACACACACACCCCTCAAAACCTGTCCCCCCACTCCCTCAGAAAAATAGGCGTGAACACTTTTGAAAGCCTGTAAAACAAATGACTTATTTTCTTATTCCGCTGTGGCTTGCCCCGGCGAGTCTCTGGCTGCCAAATGTACAAACAAACTGTTTTTTTGTCCCCCGTTCCCTACCTGTTGGAGTAGAGTGTTGACTCTGTCATAGTCCCTGCAGATGTCTGTGTGTGTAACCAAGGCGTTTCGCTCTGCGGTGCCTGCCATTTCTATGTCTCTGTCAGCGTGTCTTTCAACTCTGGGATAACGAGGGGGGTACAAGTGCTCATTGACCTCCCATTGAATGACTTCAGACTCCAAAAACCACCGAAAATGAAAAAGCAATTACAATGAATCTATGACGATTAGCTCAGGCATGGTGTATTGTATTAGCTACGCAAACACCATTCAAGAGGCCGTTTTCCCCGTCTCTTATTAGACGGGACGATAATTACAACCACAGCCTGCTTTACATTGTGTATAAGGTGAAAGATGATATACGGTGTTGGTGTGGGTGAACTAACTGGAGAGACTGTCACAGAAACCTTTAGTTTATATCCACCAGTCTGTCTTGGTGGCCACGGGAGTTGCGCTTGGAAAGCACTGGATGGCGAAAGCCAACGCTGCTCCATTTTATAAGGATTGGTCATCATAATTATGAATGTGAGCGATTGTGATCCACAGCTGCTGTTGGCTTTCTCTGCATGGACTACAAAGGAAGTGCACGGGCCCGTGCCTGCAGTGCATGGTTATATGGGTTGATCTGAAGTTACTCATAGGAGATTTGTACACGTGCAAATATAGCAGGGTCTGTTCACACCTATACGTTATTTCAAAGCATTTCAAAGTATGAAATGTAGTATGTAGGAAACATCTTGTGTATATTTGTGGAAAATATATGTCGTATTGATATGAAATGCATATTGGAAAGCAAATCTTTAGGGAAGTTAGAAACCAATATACACAGGCAGTTAGAAAAGCCACGGCTAGCTTTTCAAGCAGAAATGTGCTTCCTGCAACACAAACTCAAAGTTCTGGGACATTGTACAGTCCATGGAGAATAAGAGCACCTCCTCCCAGCTGCCCACTGCACTGAGGATAGGAAACTCTGTCACCACCGATAAATCCACTATAATTGAGAATTTCAATAAGCATTTTTCTACGGCTGGCCATGCTTTCCACCTGGCCACCCCTACACCGGTCAACAGCACTGCACCCCCAACAGCAACTCGCCCAAGCCTTCCCCATTTCTCCTTCTCCCAAATCCAGTCAGCTGATGTTCTGAAAGAGCTGCAAAATCTGGACCCCCACAAATCAGCCGGGCTAGACAATCTGGACCCTTTCTTTCTAAAATTATCTGCCGAAATTGTTGCAACCCCTATTACTATTCAACCTCTCTTTCGTGTCGTCTGAGATTCCCAAAGATTGGAAAGCAGCTGCGGTCATCCCCCTCTTCAAAGGGGGGACACTCTTGACCCAAACTGCTACAGACCTATATCTATCCTACCATGCCTTTCTAAGGTCTTCGAAAGCCATGTTAACAAACATGTCACCGACCATTTCGAATCCCACCGTACCTTCTCCGCAATGCAATCTGGTTTCAGAGCTGGTCATGGGTGCACCTCAGCCACGCTCAAGGTTCTAAACGATATCTTAACCGCCATCGATAAGAAACAATACTGTGCAGCCGTATTCATTGACCTGGCCAAGGCTTTCAACTCTTGTCAATCACCACATCCTCATCGGCAGACTCAACAGCCTTGGTTTCTCAAATGATTGCCTCGCCTGGTTCACCAACTACTTCTCCGACAGAGTTCAGTGTGTAAAATCTGGTGGCCTGTTGTCCGGGCCTCTGGCAGTCTCAATGGGGGTGCCACAGGGTTCAATTCTCGGGCCGACTCTCTTCTCTGTATATATCAATGATGTTGCTCTTGCTGCTGGTGAGTCTCTGATCCACCTCTACACAGACGACACCATTCTGTATACTTCTGGCCCTTCTTTGGACACTGTGTTAACTACCCTCGAGACTAGCTTCAATGCCATACAACTCTCCTTCCGTGGCCTCCAACTGCTCTTAAATACAAGTAAATCTAAATGCATGCTCTTTAACCGATCGCTGCCTGCACCTGCCCGCCCTTCCAGCATCACTACTCTGGACGGTTCTGACTTAGAATATGTGGACAACTACAAATACCTAGGTGTCTGGTTAGACTGTAAACTCTCCTTCCAGACTCACATAAAACATCTCCAATACAAAGTCAAATCTAGAATTGGCTTCCTATTTCGCAACAAAGAATCCTTCACTCATGCTGCCAAACATACCCTCGTAAAACTGACCATCTTACCGATCCTCGACTTTGGCGATATCATTTACAAAATAGCCTCCAACACCCTACTCAACAGATTGGATGCAGTCTATCACAGTGCCATCCGTTTTGTCACCAAAGCCCCATATACTACCCACCACTGCGACCTGTACACTCTCATTGGCTGGCCCTCGCTTCATACTCGTCGCCAAACCCACTGGCTCCAGGTCCTCTACAAGACCCTGCTAAGTAAAGTCCCACCTTATCTCTGCTGGCTGGTCACCATAGCTGCACCTACCCGTAGCATGCATTCCAGCAGGTGTATCTCACTTGTCACCCCCAAAGCCAATTCCTCCTTTGGCCGCCTCTCCTTCCAGTTCTCTGCTGCCAATGACTGGAACGAACTACAAAAATCTTTGAAACTGGAAACACTTATCTCCCTCACTAGCTTTAAGCACCAGCTGTCAGAGCAGCTCACAGATCACTGCACCTGTACATAGCCCATCTATAAATAGCCCAAACAACTACCCCTTCCCCTACTGTATTTATTTATTTTGCTCCTTTGCACCCCAGTATTTCTACTTTGCACACTCATCTACTGTCAAATCTACCATTCCAGTGTTTTAATTGCTATATTGTATTTACTTCGCCACCATGGCCTATTTATTGCCTTTACCTCCCTTATCTCACCCCATTTGCTCACATTGTATATAGACTTATTTTTCTACTGTATTATTGACTTGTATGTTTGTTTTACTCCATGTGTAACTCTGTGTTGTTATATGTGTCGCATTGCTTTGCTTTATCTTGGCCAGGTCGCAGTTGTAAATGAGAACTTGTTCTCAACTTGCCTACCTGGTTAAATAAAGGTGAAATAAATAAATAAATAAATAAAATTGATGGGTATGACAGTCAACATCCCGGGTCTGTGTAGTTAGTATCAACATGGAGAGTGCCAAGTAAAGGATGTACGGTCACTGGCACAGTGAGGTGATGTAATGTGACTCGCAACTTGAATATCGCTCATTCATAATGAAGCTGGGGCCTGGATGATCACGCAGCACAATGCTGAGAGACGAATTATGGCCTATGTGCCATAGGGATCATCAATCTATCACCTTGTCAAATGCCCTTACATGACATTCACTAGGTTATTACTTTATAGAATGTTTCCACAATTTGTCAGTCAGAATTTGTGTTCTGAGTTTTTTTTTTATCACTTTGAAATATCCCCCCCAGCTTCCAAAAAGACTGCCTTCAAATGGTCTCCCGCAGATATGTCTCTCCCAGACCACCCAACATTTGACTGTAGAATAATTACATCGTTGCTTTCCTTTATTCTGTCTCAATTCTCTCTCGTCTTTTAATATCCCCTAGGATGAGTACCTAAGCACTTTTGGCTGAAATGTGGAAAAGGTTTCCCTCTTAAATCCCACCCTAGGGAAGAGGCTGTCTGAAAAGCATGTTCAGAACCGTTAATCATTAGCATCTAAATGTACTTATCCTCTTACACCGAATTCAGTAGTCCCATTCTAAGTCCCCAGGAAAGGAAAGGTGACTAGATTGGGGCCTTCCCGTGGGTTCCCTGAATGCCTCCATGGTAAAAACATGAGCCGTGTTCTGTGAAGACGTGGGAAAAATCTGCCTCTCTATCCCTGAGCTAAATATAACCACTGTCTGGATTATTTTTTTTATCTCTCTCTCTCTCTCTGCTCTCTTTTGACATCCATCTTCTTCATGTTTTTAATGTTACTGTGAGACCATAAGTCCTCCAGGCCTCGGCTGACAGCTTTGTGTGCTGCCTGGCTTTGGAGATGTGCAGTCTTCTGCCCTCCCTCCCGCTCATCCCCCTCCCGCTCCTCCTCCCCCCCCCGCTCATCCTCCCCCCTCCCCCTCAAACTCGGAAGAGTTTGTGCATATATTATGATGACGTTTTTGTTCGTTTTGTACTTCGGTAAAGTTTCTTTTTCGGCTGTTGGGTACATCATTTTTGACTATTTTTTTTGACTATTTTGAGAAAGTGTATACTGGTGATGGCATCTCAGAATGGATAAACAGCAATATTGCTGCTTTTTTTCTTGTTTTTTAAGCGAAGGTCTTACACGGAACCCAAACCGGCTGCGCGCGTGCGCTATCGTGCATAAATTTATTTTGTCATATATCAAAACAAACTCTGAACCAATGACATTCATTTGGGGATAGGTCAAAAAGCATTAAACATGTATGGCAATTTATCTAGTTAGCTTGCACTTGCTAGCTTATTTGTCCTATTTAGCTAGCTTGCTGTTGCTAGCTAATTTGTCCTGGGATATAAACATTGAGTTGTTATTTTACCTGAAATGCACAAGGTCCTCTACTCCGACAATTAATCCACACATAAAACAGCCAACCGAATCATTTCTAGTCATCTCTCCTCCTTCCAGGCTTTTTCATCTTTGAACATATGGTGATTGGCATCTACACTTTCATAGTATTACCATGACAACCGGCAAAACATTTAGTCTTTCAATCACCCACGTGGGTATAACCAATGAGGAGATGGCACGTGGGTACCTGCTTCTATAAACCAATGAGGAGATGGGAGAGGCAGGACTTTCAGCGCGATCTGCGTCAGAAAATTATATTTTCCCTTGGCAACGCAGACGCTCGTTGGCGCAATAATTGAATAACATGGATTTCAAAATGTATTTTGCGACGCGAGCGGTGTGGGCAACCTATTATAAGGGAGTATGCGAGCACACTCGTTCGGTTTGTCACACACACACACACACACACACAGACACAGACACAGACACAGAGAGAGAGCGAGAGAGAGAGAGAGAGAGAGAACATAGATTGGGTGATGTTAAACTTGAATGTGTCTTAACGTTAATTTATGTCTTTCAGGCAGTGGTGGAAAAAGTTCCCAATTGTCATACTTGAGTAAAAGTAAAGATACCTTAATAGAAAATGACTCAAGTGAAAGTCACCCAGTAAAAAACTACTTCAGTAACAGTCTAAAAAGTATGAATGTATGTACTTGTAAGTCGCTCTGGATAAGAGCGTCTGCTAAATGACTTAAATGTAATGTAAAATGTCTAAAAGTATTTGGTTTCAAATAAACTTAAGTCTCAAAAGTATGATACATTTCAAATTCCTTAAAACCTCTACAGGATCGGTGTCCCCCCATGGGACGGATAAGCTAACGTAGGCTAATGTGATTAGGGATGTTACATATTGTTTGTACAGATGAACGTGGTACCTTCAGGCGTTAGGAAACTGCTCCCAAGGATGAACCAGACTTGTGGAGGTCTACACATTTTTTCTGAGGTCTTGGCTGATTTCTTTTGATTTTCCCATGATGTCAAGCAAAGAGGCACTGAGTTTGAAGGTAGGCTTGAAATACGTCCACAGGTACACCTCCAATTGACTCAAATGATGTCAATTATTCTATCAGAAGCTTCTAAAGCCATGACATCATTTTCTGGAATTTTCCAAGCTGTTTGAAAGCACAGTCAACTTAGTGTATGTGAATTTCTGACCCACTGGAATTGTAATACAGTGAATTATAAGTGAAATAATCTGTCTAAAGAATTGTTGGAAAAATGACTTGTGTCATGCACAAAGTAGATGTCCTAACCGACTTGTCAAAACTAGTTTGTTAACAAGAAATTTGTGGAGTGGTTGAAAAACAAGTTTTAATGACTCCAACCTAAGTGTATGTAAACTTCCGACTTCAACTGTATATATTGCTCAGAAAACTTGGGGGGACAAATAAAACTACCCGCGGGCCAAATTCAGCCCATGGGCCGCCAGTTAGAGAACCCTACTCTATTTTATCCTGCCCTTTCCAGTTAAGTGGTGGAGAGTTTGGTAGCTGTGATGGAGAAATGTTTCAACCTCCACCAACAGGAAAGACACACACAGACTCACAGACATTTTTTTCTGAGGAGAGGTAGGTGAGACCAGAGCGCGAAGCAACGTGAGGTCAGTTGTAAAAGACAAATTACTCAAATTGGAAACCACTTAGAAAGATGTTATACCTTTTTAAAAGGTTCCTCAGGAAAAAGGTTATTGGAGGCACCTTTAGGGGTTCCGCCTGTGTTTCAATATGAGGAACCCCTAAAGGTGCCCATCCTAAATACTATCCAGCTCTCCTGTAGTAGTATGCTGCTGACCCTGGCCTGTCCCATACTGCCCCTACAGGCAGAGGGCAGGGGGAACGCCTGCTTCCCCTCCTCTTCCCTCCTTCAGTTAGTCCTCCCTCTCCCAAGGCCTGGCCTCTGGCTGTATGGGGCAGTCACAGCCCAAATGGATGTAAAGCCACATTCCCAGAATGTCTACTGACCTTTTTGGCACCAAAATGGAGTCTACCTCCACAGTTTGATAATCATTGCCTATGTGAACATAGAAGCAGAGCACACACGTGTGTTTTAAAATGTTTGTGTGTTTCCATTCTCTTTGTTCAGAGGCAGACTGGAGCGGTGGTGGCAGCCCCCCTGCTCTGTTTGGACAAGTTTGCAGAGCCTAGGGCCCTTTCCGGGTAACACGTCTCAGCCAACGAGACAAATTGTAAGTCAGGGTTCTTTGGGGACATTTGTTTATCCAGTCGGACATAATTCATTTCTCGGCTAATCAACAGGCAGATAACGGTTGAATAATGGAGCAAAATACTGATCGTATCTCAAAGCTGTTTGCTTAAGCTATTTAGAGGAGAGAAGGGGAAAAAAGACTAATGGAGAACACTGGGGCGCTTGTATCAGTTTTGCAGTAGCAGTTGAAACATATGCCAAATAAACAACTGAACGCCACCTGGGCTTGGCGCCTTAAAGACGGAAACCTGAGGAAGGTGTCAGGATGGCTTAACAAGCATTTATATCTCTCACCCACACACACACACACACACACACACACACACACATACACGCATCACACACACACACACACACACGCATCACACACACACACACACACACACACGCATCACACACACACGCATCACACACACACACACGCATCACACACACACACACGCATCACACACACACACACACAGCATTCCACACACACAGCATCCCACACAGAGCATCCCACAGGCACAAACATCCTGTGTACTTGGTAGTAGCAACCAACTATCCTCGCCCCATGTTTACTCTCCCCGTTTGGTCTCATTGGCTTTTTACTCTCAACTCCGTCCAGTACATCACCGAGCTGTTTGGTATCGACAGTGTTCCTCGGTGGCTATCCTTTGTGTGCTGTGATGAAGGGACCAATGGGATCAGCTCTGGTGCTGTTAATCCCGGGCCTCTACTTTGGGAACAGGGCATTGGTGCAAACATGGCGGCCCCCAGTGGAGCCCAAAGTATGCAGGAAGGGAGGGAGAGGGCCACCATTAGGACCCTCCACGGCACACTGTAACAAACTCACCAGTAGAGCTCATGCGTCTTCCTAGACGATGCATCTTCCTTTCAAGGAACTCGGCTCGAACAAATTAGTCTCGCGCTCACCTTTTGAAATGAATTTCTGCCAGAGAGCGATAGCACAATTCCGCCCCCACCACCATTTTCCTCCTTCACACACACACACACACACACACACACACACACACACACACACACACACACACACACACTTCCCCAGCGAAACAACGATGCGTCTCACAGCACAACAAGCAGCACGAGTCCTATTATAATTCCACGTACCCCCCAGGACCCTGGCAGGCAGCCCCACTAAAGATAAAAAGGTATTTATACATGAGGGTGCTAATTGATGGTGGTCATTACACCTCACAGTGTGTGATTGGTTTCTATAGGAAGAAAGAGCTTATTAGTAGCACTGCGGGCTCGGCCCAATTGAGCGCCCGCGGCTGTGGTGTGTGTGTGTGTGTGTGTGTTTGTGGGTGGTGAGTGGTTGCTTGAAGCACTTGATTAATTATTAAACTAGTCTTCTGTCAGAGTCATACTTTAGGTGAGATGAGGTAAAGCCGCGGAGACGGTTTATGCAGCTTCTCTATATAAGCAGGAAGATTCGAGCCGGACAGTCGTGCCACAGTTCCACAGTGACCTCGGGATTAAAACTGGGACACTCTCTCATCCTCTTGGTCAAGTGGCCTCGCTCATGTTATCTCAAAAGAGTTGGGATAAAACCTGGTCAAACACATCTCCCTCCCATGTAGTCTACTACGTTAAAAGCCTTGCATGTTATGTTAGGAGGTGCTCAGACAATGTGCATAAGCACAGGTCACTTTTAGTGGATTGCATGTTGTATTTCACTCCTTTATCTCAGTCCCCTCGAGTCTGTCTTGACTTTTCACCTCATTCGTTCCATTATCTTGTTATTTTATAGTTTTTAGAGTCCTACTCGTAGTTTTCTGAGCAAGTCTCTCAGATATTGCTCTCTCCCTGGCAGTGAAACAGTTAAAGCCCCTCTTTTGTAAACATCCAGAAGCAGTCTTGCACGCTGCAGTGCTCCCCACTGGACAGCTGTTTGAACTGCAGCTAACAGGAAACTGCAGCTGTCATCAGCTCCCCCATGATCCCTCTAGCGACCATTCACAAGTGAGAACGCGTCCATTGATGAGCTAGCCAAGAAATCTGTGACAAATTGGGGAGTTGGATATAATAGAATGATCAACTACAGTATAGGCCTATTTAAACACATGTATCCAACATGTTTGTGCTAGGCCTATATGCACATGCCTGTACATTTTATGTTCAGTGGGCTAATGCATGAATTTATGGGAATACTCTACGTCGTTTTGACATTTATACATACCAATTGCAACTTTGCATCTACACTATTTGTTTGTGTGTGAGTGTGAGTGTGAACACTACAAGCTGCTCTGTGAAAGTTGCACTCCCTGGAGAATGGTTTTGATCAGGTGAGGGAGTTGTATGAAGCGTGGTGACTCATGGCTCTGGAATCGGGCGGGGTGACTTTGCACTAACCACCACGCTGTGTGTGAGTGACAGTTGAATGGTGCCCCAGGTAGGTGTCCTCCCCCACTCCACCTCTCCTGTGTCAGCACTGTGTTTGCCCTGTCCATATACCTCCATTCTCTGAGCTCCACGCACACACGTACACAAGCACGCGCACACACACACACACACACACACAAATTCCTCCATTCTCTGCACAACTCTCAATAGGAGACCAGAGCAAACAGCTCCGCCATCACCTACAATGGCCATGACCCCAACACTCCCATACTCACACTCACAGCCACACCAGCTAGAGAGAGGTACCCTTGAACAGGTTTGATCTGTTACTCCGAAAACACCGCAACTTGTCAAAGTAGTGCCTTCAGTGTTTCTGTGAGTGTTTTACTTGAGAAGTAATTCTGTGATGTTTGTGTTTTCCAGCTGAGCTGTGTTATTTGACCCCTGCTTCGTCTCACTCGTTTGTGACAATAATGCCATACCGTTTCTCTTTCTTCAAATACCACCCAACTCACTATGCCAGAGGAACGAGTCTGATGATCTTATTTAGAGACGTTGAGCAGACAACTCATAATCTTGTGTACATTACAGTACATTCTGTACAGTAGCTGCTTGCTGATGTTCAGCGAGGAGAGCATAATGTAGACATTCACCATTCAGCCGGGCCTTCGGAGCTGTGCACATATACATACTTGCTCACAGGTGAGTAATGACGCCCTTAAATCTTATAAATGAAAATAAAATGAGATCTAGCCCAGTGGAGCGCAAACGCTGGCGTTGTCTTGGCAATTTGTTAACCGAATAATCACAGCGTGTAAACATGTCTTTTTTTGCTTCCCCGAGCCATGTCATGTTCATGGTTACGGACGGTAAATAATCCCTAACTTGAAAAAACAGAGCGAACGAGTCAAAAGCCCTGGATAAAAACAGGCATTCATTGCTCCTTGGAGTTCCCCCTCCTCCTCTCTCCATCCCCACCATTTCTGCAATTTTCAAACGCATTCATAAAGTTTGGGGTGAACTTAGGAGTTGGAAGGTGTTATTTTTTTATACGTATGAATTAACTACTGTTTATTTTAAAAACAACATTGGGGCTCCCTGAGGACATGGCTCGTGAATGATCTCATTGAGCGTGGAGTGGTGTGTAATGACTGGTTCTGCTTGTCCCGGCCTTATTGTTGACCCTGCAGATTAATTTAATTGCGTCTTTAATACTGTTTACTGTATGGCTAAGTGAGGTGCAAATGGTGGCAAATCTGAAGCGATAACGAGCGTGCTGAAAACTGCCGACTGAATCTCGAGCCCTGCCACTCGGGGATAATAGGAGTTAGGGGTGTGTGGCGAGGCGTTCAGCACCCTGCCAAATACTGCTCCGCTTCCCCCTTCCCTTGATATCTTACTCCAATAATAAAAAAGAAAACCCTGGAACATCAGGATTAAACTGAAACACGTGTGCCTTGTACTGCCGTCCGTCCCTATTTCCCTGCCTGCCGCTCTTTCTCCTACCTCTTTCTGTCCTCTTTTTCCTCCCGCTCTCTCTCTTTCTCTCCCTCCTTCCCTCCCCCGCTCTCTCTCTCGTCCTTTCAGACATAGTGGCCTCTGCTCAAAAGCTCACACGGGGCAGCCATATTGTTCAAGGCATCCTCCTGTCCTGTTTTTTTTCTTTCTCCCTGAATGACGGGGCCTTCGTTTGTGCTCCTCTTCAGTGTGGAGCTCCCCCATGAGGTTCCTGCCTGACACTGCAGATTCTACCTCCCGCATCTGGAAACACCACATATTTACATATATTTCAATTAATATTTTTTTATTGAACCTTTATTTATGCAAGAAGGTCCCATTGAGACCAATGTGTATTTTGCATGGGAGCCCTGCTTCGCAAAGAACAGCAAGCAATACAAAGTACACAATAAGGAATTATTGATACAATGATGTAAATAAAAGGTGGGAGCATAAGAAATAGAAAAAGACAATTATGAAGAACAAATTCCTCGGAAGGTAAAAAAGTGAGAGTGAACATCATAATAGTTCAATATGGAGTAATTCCATAATTATAATACAAAATGGGCATACAGTATTTCCTTAAAGTATATCTAAACTCATTCAGAACATGTCAGATCCTGCGAAAAGAGATGTCATGCACATTACAAAGTAAAGCAGCTTCACAGTGGGCATATTCACAGTGGGCATTCTTGTAGTTAGAAATAAAAACTCATCCGTCCACTTCCATTGTGTGACCATAAACATAGTCTACTGTTTGGAGGACCTACACTCTTATAAAAAAGGGAGAACCGTTTTTGGTTCCAGGTAGAGCTCTAATTAGGTTCCATGTAGAACCTTCTGTGGAAAGGTTTCTACATGGAACCAATAACGGTTCTACCTTTTGGAACCCTCCTATGGGGATAGCCGAAAGAACCTTTTTTAGTTCTAGATAGTAATTATTTTCTAAAAGTGTACTACTGTAAGAGACATCACATTAACCTGATTCTCAAGTAACCCTCCCCTCCCTCCTTCCCCCCTCTGCCCTCAGTGGTGTTTTATTACCCCTGTGTTTATGAGCTGATATTTCTCTTGGGCAGTAGAATCACTGCCAGACATTCACCCCCTTCGCTCGCTCCCATACCCGGCCCTATATCATGTCACGTTGGCTGGCTGTGCATGGTGGGATTCAAGTCCTGTGTGTCATGTCTGAAGAGGGAGGCTCTCTGGCGGTGTGGCACTCTATTCCCTTTATAGTGCTCTACTTTTGACTGAGCCCCATTGGGTTACTGTATATATGTAATATGGTGCCACTTGGGACGTGTGTTCTGTCTGCCTCCTTTGCTCCAAACTTAAATCCACCCTGCTCGGCCCGTTAGCTTGGCATGGAGCGTGGGAGGTTACAGACAAAACATTCACAGACAAAAACATACATGGCTTACACACGTTAACACGTACACGCCTTGATGGCTTGTCAGAGATCTTTGGTCATGGGAACCTACATTGTGATTGACAACTGAGCATTTGAATACGTTGCCTTGACTAGTCGGCGGCATCACAGGGTTGAGGGCAGGGTAGGCAGAATATGTGAATTTACTCTACAATGTATTTTATTAAATAAGCTAGTCATGCACAGGAGGTTGGTGACACTTTAATTGGGGAGAACGGGCTCGTGTTAAATGCTGGAGCGGAATAGGTGGAATGGTATTAAATACATCAAACATATGGTTTCCAGGTGTTTGATGCCATTCCATTTATTCCGTTTCTGACATTATGAGCCGGTTTCCCCTCAGCAGCCTCCTGTGTATTCATGCTGTACTGCAGTGGTGAACCGTGAGGGCCTTCTAGTCCTTCAGAGAAGGCTTAAGGATTCATACAATATATATATATATATATCTTTTTAAATGTTTTAATTTATATTTCATCTTTACAATAATGTTAACAATTTTCTGATTTCATCTCTTCAGTTTGTGTTAATCCTGGGGGGGGGGGGTAATACTGAAGAGAGAGAAAATATGAGAGTTCAAGAGAAAGTAGTGGCTCAAGTAGTAGTTTTTCCCGCGCTAGCGCTAGTAAGGTTAGTTAGCTTGTGTTGAAGTTGTGTGACAATGGTGACAGCAGGCTGCAGCAGCTGTTATCAACTTCAAGGTGGATGTTGTTGTTAACTTCTCTAGGGTAGGGGGCAGCATTTTCACGTTTGGATGAAAAGCATACCCAAATTCAACTGCCAGCTACTCATCCCCAGAAGATAAGATATGCATATTATTAGTATATTTGGATAGAAAACACTCTGACGTTTCTAAAACTGTTTGAATCATGTCTGTGAGTATAACAGAACTTATTTAGCAGGCGAAACCCCGAGGACAAACCATTCAGATTTTTCTTTTTTTTGAGGTCACTCGCTTTTCAATGGGGTTTCATTGGGAACACAGATTTCTAATTGACCTTCTTGCAGTTCCTACCGCTTCCACTGGATGTCAACAGTCTTTAGAAATTGGTTGAGGTTTTTTCCTTTGTGTGATGAAGAAGTACGGCCATCTTGAACGAGGGTCACTGGAAGTGTACTGTTAGTTAGAGGCGCGTGACCAGAAAGCTAGCTACAGTTTGTTTTAATCCTGTATTGAACACAGATCATCCCGTCTTCAATTTTATCGATTATTTACGTAAAAAAACACCTAAAGTTGTATTACAAAAGTAGTTTGAAATGTTTTGGCAAAGTTTACAGGTAACTTTTGAGATATTTTGTAGTCACGTTTAACAAGTTGGAACCGGTGTTTTTCTGGATCAAACGCGCCAAATAAATTGACATTTTGGATATATATTGACGGAATTAATCGAACAAAAGGACCGTTTGTGATGTTTATGTGACATATTGGAGTGCCAACAATAGAAGCTCATCAAAGGTACGGCATGAATTATATTTTTATTTCTGCGTTTTGTGTTGCGCATGCAGGGTTGAAATATGCTTCTCTCTCTTTGTTTACTATGGTGCTAATTCAGATAATAGCATTGTTTGCTTTCGCCGAAAAGCCTATTTGATTTCTGACATGTTGGCTGGATTCACAACCAGTGTAGCTTTAATTTGGTATATTTCATGTGTGATTTAATGAAAGTTTGATTTTTATAGTAATTTATTTGAATTTGGCGCTCTGCATTTTCTCTGGCTTTTGGCCAAGTGAGACAGTAGCGTCCTGCCTAAACTCAGATTTTTGGATATAAATATGAACTTTACCGAACAAAACATACATGTATTGTGTAACATGAAGTCCTATGAGTGTCATCTGATGAAGATCATCAAAGGTTAGTGATTAATTTGATCTCTATTTCTGCTTTTTGTTACTCCTCTATTTGGCTGGAAAAATGGCTGTGTTTTTCTGTGGCTATGTACTGACCTAACATAATCGCAAGGTGTGCTTTCGCCGTAAATCCTTTTTGAAATCAGACATGTTGGCTGGATTCACAACAAGTGTAGCTTTAATTTGGTGTCTTTCATGTGTGATTTAATGAAAGTTTGATTTTTATAGTAATTTATTTGAATTTGGCGCTCTGCATTTTTACTGGCTTTTGGCCAAGTGGGACGTTAGCGTCCCACATATCCCAGAGAAGTTAATTTGGTCGCGTCATTCTTTTCAAGATGAACTTTCAAACTTCCTTTACAAATGATCATCATCTGGTGAGTGGCACTGTTTTTTGGTGCAGCTCGCTTGCTGTGAGCTGTCTCTTTGAAAATAAAGACTGTGAACCGTTGTTGCGTTTAAACTTTAGATCACTGTTCAGTGTGATGAACGTGATAACATGTATTTGCAATGGGAAGTAATAGCTGGTTTGTTCATTTCATTTAGGAAATGGGATGGTTGTGCTTTTGCATGGTCCTGACTTCATGGGGCCTACTGGAGTGAATGGGCTTCTTACTCTTTAACATTATTATCGTGTTGTGACACTGTTGTTGTTGATAGTAGTGTTAGGCTACCATAGGTTGTGTAAACAGTGTGTTTTTTTGTTTCGCTGGTCGCATTATTTTATGCTGTGTGTCACGTGTCGTGTCCATGCCGGTTATGTCTCTGCGTGTGCTCAGACCGAAGCGCTGTTTGATTCATTCGTAATGTCACCAAAAAGCATTACTCCTCCTTCACTAGAACTAGAAAGGTCCGACTATAGGAGATATAATGTCGGGAGTATTAACTGATGCTATGTTTTCTGTCTATTGTCTTGATTTTTGAGTTTGATACAACGTATTGGAAGATTTTAGGTCCCTCTGAATGTCCTATAGGCATGGTTCGCCACCTTGTATATTCAACATATCCAAAAATACTAGAATATATAGAATACTATATCCAGTGACAAGGGGTTGGAACAGGTTCAGGGGACAGAAAACCAGAAAATAACTTAATTATACTGTTATTTTAAAGGCATGGGAACCGGTTAATAACGTCCTTTTACATTCCGGGAAATTTAAGTCCCACAGAAAATGCAACAAGGTGCCAACGCAAAGCCCTGACTCTCTCACTCAGATACGTATTCCAGTGTCTGCCCACCAACTGAAAATCTTTGCCAGTGTGTGTGCAACCTGCCCCACCATCTCTGAAGCGTAGGCTACTGTAGCCTACTTACGTTACAAGTGTGATTCAGAAATTAGGGAGCATTTTTTTTATGAGAGAAGAATGGATTCACTTTTTCAATGCTAGTTACGGATACTATAGTTATCACGTTTCACATTTGATTTATTAACTACAAAAGGTGAGACGTGTTTTTTGCTCTGGTGCCGCTCTGCACACCCAAGGTTGTTAGCTAGCTAGCTAACTAGCTCTGGTCCAAACTATCTTTCGGAAGTTCAAAGCCATTCAAAGTTCCTCAGTAGAAGCCGCACCTCCGTAGGTATAATTCTGTGGGCCTAATTCAAATCATACATGTCATACAAGACGCCCAGCGCTTCAAGCCAAGCCTCCTTCCACCCTCTCTCGCTCTCTACCCACCCGCAAATTTCAGTCACATCTCACACCCTGAATTTGTCTGTCCATCGCACATGTAAACAATTTTCCCGCTACATAGCAAGCTGCTCTATCCTATACTGATTGGTGAAGTGATTTAACGTCAAGCTAATGTAAAATATATATATATATTTCAGAGGTTTAAAGACTAACAGAAAGGAACAATATAAATCAGTACTTTTTGAGGGGTTCGAACCGGTTCAGAACTTTATTTTGCAGGTTTGAACAGTGAAGTAAAGAAATAAAATATGGTTCTGTTCAGAACTAAACTATTGGAAAAGTGAGTCAACTCTTTTGAGTTGAATGCTGAAACACAGCCAATTGGCCCCTCAGTTAAACTCCATCCTAAAATAGAAACCCTGTGTATTTCCAGCTCCAACACTTCCTCCAGGCATGCTTCCTCTCCTTCTTCTGTCCTCTCCTCCGCCTGACCACCTGGTGCCTTTAAACAACGTCAGGCTTGGCTGGCAAGGGTCCGTCCGGCAATGACAGAATCACACAGCCCAGGCCTGCAGCAAGCTGAGCGGGCCTCTCGGCCTGAGCTGTTGGCCGGCCAGTGGAGTGGAATGGAGTGAAAGGCTCTGGCATTTACGTGCTCACTGGAGTAGTCAGCACTGCATGGAGAATGCAGCCAAAGGGTGTCCTGCTCTCTCCACCATCGCAGGCGGTGGGTCCACTGACGACGGGGGTCTGTGTCTACGTTGTCTTTCTATCAGACACTGCTGCTTTTTAGGGCTTGGTCATTTTGTCAAATGTGGCTTTTCTTCGCCATATTTAGCATGCTCTCTAGTACTCTCTCTGCCCCCCCCCCCCTTATTTCTCTCTGTATCTCGATCTCTCTGTATATCTCTCTGACGATGTGCTTTGCCAACACAGTGTTTCATGGGATGTTTTTTCAGAGATGCATGGGCTCACATGGCACCATGTTCTCTTTGAACAATGCTCAAGCCTGCCAATCTCCTTTCACCCTTTACCTGCTTATTTTCAAGTTATAGGTTTGACGTCTCACATGTCGTTTCCGTGTATCTGTACAGTGCCTCCGTATTGTCCCCTCCCCTTTTTTACCGTTTAACTGAAATCAGGGAGTGCCAGCGAACCTTACCGATGTCATCCAATCAAGGAGGTGTGGGACTAATAACAAGATAAACAATGTAAAATATACGGGATCTGTAAAATGTATATAGGTTCGGAACTTTTGTGAAATAGCACAGTTATAAATAGAAATCAAACTGGATGGACATCAGAAATAGAGGAAGGACTAAGAACAAACGAGATATCTATTGTAAAGTAGACTGTCTGTAAAATGTGTATAAGATGTATAAATTGAAGGTAAAAGTAGAAGTGTTTATTAGTTTACTCCAATTGGGGGATTGGTGGTAGGGTTTGCGGGGAATAATAATAAAGGTATATTCTTTTAAAAAGTATGTATGTCTATATAGGTATGTGTATGTATATATGTGTATATGTATGCATGCGTGTATGGATATATATATTTACCCCAAAAATATGGGGGATTGGAAATGATGCAGACAATTACATTGATGGAAGCAACATTCTTTCCGCAATATTAAGCTAATCCACCCATAAGAGAAAAAAAAGAGGTGTCCGCCCTCCTAGGTAACGCCAGTTGATACTCCAGGACTCGACTTCCCCGAGCATGGAAGCAACGTGCGAGAGGTAACAAAAATATTGTCCGAAGCTCCACCAATGGGCTACCCAACAGCTTGGAACAAAGGCAGAGAAGAGGTGAGAGGTGTCCGGAAGCAGCAACCTGCTGCTATACATGCCTCTGTGGCGCCTAGTTGTCAGACTGAAGGCAAGGCACTGTGTTTTATGTGGCGTTAAAATGGTGGCCGATTGTACTGTATGGACATGTGGGCGTTTTGGGGGATTTGTGTTGTTGTTGTTAAATCCATCACTAAGACGACTCAAATGGAGCGTTTTTCTTCTCGGTAATAAATAAAGATGTGATTATGTGGGTAATTTAATTGTAGGCTATTATATATTTGTACACAAACACCAAAGAAAAATGAAAGTACTTTTCATTTAGATTTTACATATTGATCCACAATAGTGCTCCCACAGGTCACACCAGCTAGACATAGATCATCTCTTGTATTTCCAGCTAGACATAGATAATATCTTGTATTTCCAGCTAGACAGAGATAATAATCTCTTGTATTTCCAGCTGGACATAGATCATCTCTTGTATTTCCAGCTAGACAGAGATAATCTCTTGTATTTCCAGCTAGACAGAGATACTCTCTTGTATTTCCAGCTGGACATAGATCATCTCTTGTATTTCCAGCTGGACATAGATCATCTCTTGTATTTCCAGCTAGACATAGATCATCTCTTGTATTTCCATCTAGACAGAGATAATAATCTCTTGTATTTCCAGCTGGACATAGATCATCTCTTGTATTTCCAGCTAGACAGAGATAATCTCTTGTATTTCAAGCTAGACAGAGATCATCTCTTGTATTTCCAGCTGGACATAGATCATCTCTTGTATTTCCAGCTAGACAGAGATCATCTCTTGTATTTCCAGCTGGACATAGATCATCTCTTGTATTTCCAGCTGGACAGAGATAATATCTTGTATTTCCAGCTAGACAGAGATAATCTCTTGTATTTCCAGCTAGACAGAGATAATCTCTTGTATTTCCAGCTAGACAGAGATAATCTCTTGTATTTCCAGCTGGACATAGATCATCTCTTGTATTTCCAGCTAGACAGAGATAGTCGCTTGTATTTCCAGATAGACATAGATCATCTCTTGTATTTCCAGCTAGACATAGATCATCTCTTGTATTTCCAGCTAGACATAGATAATCTCTTGTATTTCCAGCTGGACATAGATCATCTCTTGTATTTCCAGCTAGACAGAGATAATCTCTTGTATTTCCAGCTAGACAGAGATACTCTCTTGTATTTCCAGCTGGACATAGATCATCTCTTGTATTTCCAGCTGGACATAGATCATCTCTTGTATTTCCAGCTAGACATAGATCATCTCTTGTATTTCCATCTAGACAGAGATAATAATCTCTTGTATTTCCAGCTGGACATAGATCATCTCTTGTATTTCCAGCTAGACAGAGATAATCTCTTGTATTTCAAGCTAGACAGAGATCATCTCTTGTATTTCCAGCTGGACATAGATCATCTCTTGTATTTCCAGCTAGACAGAGATCATCTCTTGTATTTCCAGCTGGACATAGATCATCTCTTGTATTTCCAGCTGGACAGAGATAATATCTTGTATTTCCAGCTAGACAGAGATAATCTCTTGTATTTCCAGCTAGACAGAGATAATCTCTTGTATTTCCAGCTGGACATAGATCATCTCTTGTATTTCCAGCTAGACATAGATAATCTCTTGTATTTCCAGCTAGACATAGATCATCTCTTGTATTTCCAGCTAGACAGAGATCATCTCTTGTATTTCCAGCTGGACATAGATCATCTCTTGTATTTCCAGCTAGACAGAGATCATCTCTTGTATTTCCAGCTGGACATAGATCATCTCTTGTATTTCCAGCTGGACATAGATAATCTCTTGTATTTCCAGCTAGACAGAGATAATAATCTCTTGTATTTCCAGCTGGACATAGATCATCTCTTGTATTTCCAGCTAGACAGAGATAATCTCTTGTATTTCCAGCTGGACATAGATCATCTCTTGTATTTCCAGCTGGACATACACTGCTCAAAAAAATAAAGGGAACACTTAAACAACACAATGTAACTCCAAGTCAATCACACTTCTGTGAAATCAAACTGTCCACTTAGGAAGCAACACTGATTGACAATAAATTTCACATGCTGTTGTGCAAATGGAATAGACAAAAGGTGGAAATTATAGGCAATTAGCAAGACACCCCCAAAAAAGGAGTGATTCTGCAGGTGGTGACCACAGACCACTTCTCAGTTCCTATGCTTCCTGGCTGATGTGTTGGTCACTTTTGAATGCTGGCGGTGCTCTCACTCTAGTGGTAGCATGAGACGGAGTCTACAACCCACACAAGTGGCTCAGGTAGTGCAGTTCATCCAGGATGGCACATCAATGCGAGCTGTGGCAAAAAGGTTTGCTGTGTCTGTCAGCGTAGTGTCCAGAGCATGGAGGCGCTACCAGGAGACAGGCCAGTACATCAGGAGACGTGGAGGAGGCCGTAGGAGGGCAACAACCCAGCAGCAGGACCGCTACCTCCGCCTTTGTGCAAGGAGGTGCACTGCCAGCGCCCTGCAAAATGACCTCCAGCAGGCCACAAATGTGCATGTGTCTGCTCAAACGGTCAGAAACAGACTCCATGAGGGTGGTATGAGGGCCCGACGTCCACAGGTGGGGGTTGTGCTTACAGCCCAACACCGTGCAGGACGTTTGGCATTTGCCAGAGAACACCAAGATATGCAAATTCGCCACTGGCGCCCTGTGCTCTTCACAGATGAAAGCAGGTTCACACTGAGCACATGAGCACATGTGACAGACGTGACAGAGTCTGGAGACGCCGTGGAGAACGTTCTGCTGCCTGCAACATCCTCCAGCATGACCGGTTTGG